>NC_137050.1:34714611-35317111 GCF_032717465.1 Coenobita brevimanus
ATCTGGTGTTCCCAGGTGGTCACCAATCCAAGTACTAACCAGACCCAACGTTGCTTAACTTCGCTGATCGGACGGGAAGCTGTGTACTCAACGTGGTATGTCATCTTCTTCATAGCCTATTATATTTTTCTGGTTATTTCTTGGCTGGTAAATGATCATTTCACATTAACTCACTGTGTATCTTGTGTTGCTTTAAGCCATGTTCCATTTGCCATGTCAACATAATGGCAGACAAGTTCAACATACATCCTGGTCGACTTTTAGCACCTTTTCCTAACCTTACTTTTTAACCTTACGGTACTTAACTGAACTTAACCTAACATAACCTAGCAGTTTGCATGAAATTATTGTTTAAGCCCCCTAACCTAATTTTATTTATTTATTTTATTTAACCTACAGTAACCAAACCAATCCAACCTATGCTGTATTAACTGAAGTAACTGGTGCTCAAAATTCTTGTCACTGGGAGAACTCTCCACTGGAGAGCAGAAAAATAATGAATTCCGTTAGAGGTTGAAACGATCATAGAACCACAATTTATCCTGACCTTTCAACTTAACCTAACCTAACAACCAAGATTTGAGCAAGTGTTTGCAAGTACAAACGTCGGTGAGGCACAAGGAGCAAGAAGATGATAATGTGTTAACAAAAAGGCAGCAGAAAACACTTGCTTACCACCATGAAAACGGCTAGACAAATACAGAAAACAAACCTGAGTAACAGCAACTGAACTGGTCAGCCCCCTCTCTTGCTTAAAGTAAAACGTATATTTACCTAATCATTATGCACGAAACTAGTTTCTGCATCCAGAAACTTTCTCTGCTTAATACATTCGTTCCTTTCAATAACACTTGGGACATTAGTGTAAGATACACATAATATGATATCTACAATGTACTGTATTACATTTTGTAGCCTACAAGGTGATATCCATTTTATATATATATATATATATATATATATACAGTGTTTTATACTGCAATATCCGAATTCATTATTGTACAATAACTAACTTACAGCATACTCAAACAGTAAAATAAACAGTTTGCTATCACAAAAAAAGTTAAAAATAATTTGAAACCTCATTTTTATTTCTTTCCATCAGATTAATGGTACTGGGTAGATTATAACTGATTTTGAATTGAAAACATTTTAACTGATGAGGAATTAGTTGGAGAAGAACAGGGAGGCTTGAGGAAGGGAAGAGCTTGTGAAGATCAGATATTCACTCTTAGATCTTTAGTGGAAAAGTTTCTAGAGAAGGGAAAGAAGTTGTATGTGGCTTTCATGGATTTGGAGAAAGCATATGACAGGGTGGATAGACAAGGATTGTGGAAAGTATTAAGAGTATATGGAGAAGATGGGAAGTTGTTTAATGCTGTGAAGAGTATGTATGATGGTGCTAAGGCTGCAGTGCGTGTGGATGGTGAACTGAGTGAATTTTTCTCTTTGAAGGTTGGGTTGAAACAGGGATGTGTCATGTCTCCATGGTTGTTCAATCTGTACATGGATGGGGTAATAAAAGAGGTACAAGGTAGGGTAGTGGATGTTGGAGTGGCCCTGATGAAAGAGGGTAGTGTTTGGAAACTCCCTGTACTGTTGTTTGCAGATGATACTGTGTTGTTGAGTGAAGGCGAAGGGGAGCTGCAAGGCTTGGTGGATGAGTTTAGGAGAGTGTGTAAGAAACGGAATCTAAAGGTGAATGTAGGGAAAAGTAAAGTGATGGTCCTTGAGAGGGGTGAAGTCAGTGAATGTACAGTGAGGTTGGATGGTGAGGAATTGGAAAATGTGAGTACGTTTAAGTGCTTGGGTAGTGTGATGAGTAAGGACGGAGGTTTGGAAGGTGAAGTGCTTGAAAGGGTACAACAAGGAAGAAAGGTTGCTGGTTCCCTGAAGGCAATGATAAGAAACAGGGAAGTGAACATGGAAGTGAAAAAGTTACATGACAGTATTGTGATACCAACTCTAACGTATGGAAGTGAAGCTTGGACGTTGTTGGAAGGGCAAAAGTCAAGAGTGAGAACAGTGGAAATGAGTTATTTAAGAGGAGCCTGTAGAGTCACATGGAGAGACAGGCTGACAAATGAGGATATAAAGGAGCATTGTGTTTTTTTTTTTTTTTTTTTTTTAATGCGAGGAAGAATGAACCAAATGCCATGAGCACGCAGTAACAGTTCCCTCCAAGAGAAAAACAAAATACAATAGAGAGCCAAATTCAAGATCCGATCATTTCGAGATGCCTGGACACACTGCGTTTGAAAGACTGGAGATCATAGGCAGCAGGAAATACAGACAGAGGGAGACAGTTCCAGAGCTGACCTGTTGCATAAATGAAAGACTGGGAGTAACGGTTAACTCTTGCATTAGAGAGTTGGACAGAAAAGAGATGAGAGTTTGCTGCCAGACGGGTGCTATGCGGCCGTCGTAGAGGTGGAGGAATGCAAGCAAACAGTTCTGAGGAGCAGTGACCATTAAAGTAGCGATAGAAAAGAGATAAAGATGCAACAGTGCGGCGAAGAGACAGAGGTTGAAGAGAGTCAGTAAGAGGAGGAGAGTTAATGAGACGAAAAGCCTTTGACTCCACCCTATTGAGAAGAGCTGTATGTGAGGAGCCTCCCCACACATGAGAGTTGTACTCCACACAGGGGCGGATAAAAACTCTGTATAGAGTCAACAATTGTGCAGGGGTAAAGAAAGAGCGTAGTCGGCTTAGCACACCCAATCTCTTGGAAGCAGATTTTACAAGAGATGTAATATGATCTTTCCAAGATAAGTCCCGAGTAAATGAAACCCCAAGCATGTTCAAGGATGATGCAGGATTAAGCTGAATATTATTAAACATTAGTGGGTATACCTGTGGGAGATTTTGTCGGGTTGATAGGTGTAAGAACTGAGTCTTAGATGCATTAAAAACAACCATATTATATTTACCCCAGTCAGAGATACGAGCCAAGTCAGACATTAGGTGTGCCATAGAATCATCCCTTATTTGTTGAAGTAACTGTTGAGATGGGCGTTGCAGGAACTGAATGGAAAGGTGAAGGGTGGAGTCATCAGCGTATGAGTGGATAGGGTTAGATGTACAGCTTAGAAGATCATTGATGAATAAAAGGAAGAGAGTTGGTGATAGGACAGAGCCCTGAGGAACAACATTGATGATAGATCTAGGAGAAGAACGATGGCCATCTACAACAGCGGCTATAGAACGACCAGAAAGGAAGCTAGCGATGAAGGCACAGATAGAAGGATAGAAACCGTAGGAGGTCAGTTTGGAAATTAAAGATTTATGCCAGACTCGATCGAAAGCCTTTGAGATGTCAAGTGCAATGGCAAAGTCTTCGCCAAAGTCCCGAAAGGAGGATGACCAGGAGTCTGAAAGGTAGGTGAGAAGATCGCCAGTGGAGCGTCCCTGACGGAACCCGTACTGACGATCGGAAAGAAGGTTGTGATAGGAAAGATGCCTTAAAATTTTTCTTTTGAAAACGGACTCGAAAACTTTTGAAATACAGGACGTTAAAGCAATTGGACGATAGTTGGAGGGTTGGGAGTGGTCACCCTTCTTTGGGACTGGCTGAATGAGAGCAAACTTCCAGCAAGAAGGAAACGTACAAGTTGAGAGACAAAGGCGAAAGAGTTTGCCTAGGCAGGGTGTAAGTACAGAAGCACAGTTCTTGAGAACAACAGAAGGGACCCCATGAGGCCCATATGCCTTGTTAGTACTGAGGCCAGTGATGGCAGAAAATACATCAACTGAAGAAATTTTAATGTCAGCCATGAGGAAGTCAGAGGGGGGAAGTGATGGAGGAACAGCACCGGAATCGTCTAAGGTGGAATTGGAGGAGAAAGTCTGTGCAAAGAGATCTGCTTTATCAGTAGAAGAAATAGCTACAGAATCATCAGAGTAGAAAAGAGGAGGGAAGGATGATGAAGTAAAGTTGTTAGAAAGATTTTTGGCAAGGTGCCAGAAGGAGCGGGAAGAATTCGAGTTGGAGAGTTGAGAGCATTTAGTATGGATGAAATTATTTTTTGTAGAGCGAAGAACAGACTTAGCACAATTCCGGGCAGAAACGTAAAGATGATGTGATTCAGGGGTGGGTTGGCTCCGGTACCTTTGTGTGGATGTGGATGTGATAGGAAGCGTTAGGAGGAATACACTGAGGTGGTTTGGCCATGTGGAGAGGATGGAGGGTGAAAGACTGACAAATAGAGTGTATGTGAGTGAGGTGGAGGGGGGAGGGGGAGGGGGAGTCCGAGGATGAGATGGAGGGATGGGGTGGAGAGGTATATGAGAGAGGGGAGTGTGAGCTGGGAGCAGGGCAGTGAAATGACGGGGGACAGGGCAACGTGGAGGTGATTTATTTGTGGCCACCCAGAACGGGATTGAGGCGTCTGGCAATAGATAGATAGATAGAAATATCGACCATAATAAATTGAGCTGAATTGGAACTGAAATTTTTTTTTAAGGAATGAATTGAACTGAACTGAACTGGAACTGATTAATTCAAATTTTATTCTGAATTGGAATTGAACTGACAAAAATGAATTGACCCTATCCCTGATGGCTACCATAGAACTCATGGTTTGAAAGGAGTGAAAGGTTGTTTAAAGTTTTCTCCACCAACAATAGGAATGTCAGCTTGTAGCTTTCTCATATACCAGGTGTCTTGCACTGCAGATAAAAATGGGGTGAATTAATAGACTCAGCAGAGAGAGAGAGAGAGAGAGACATTAAAGAATGTGGGATATAAATAAGATGTTTTTTGACAGGCAAATGTCATTAGTAGTCACAGCTTACAAATGTACTGTTCTGGCTAAATCGAGAAAATTCTGCTTACACTTATGAGGGAAGAAGTAACTTCAGAGATTCTTTTAACATTCCCAGAACATATCAATGGGACTGGGAACTTTACTGAAACTATCTCGTGAACCAACAAACAGTTTTCTAGAAAAAAATTAAGACTTGAGAATGGCTTTGAATAACTGACTTTGGTCTTGGTAGGCAAAACTCAAGACCTGACTTTTTCCTCTAGAGCAATATTTTTCCTGCGACAAGTATTATATACATAGTAAGTAAATGAGAAACAGCAATGCATGTTTGAAAATCAAACTGTATGAATCTGTCCATAAGGATGAAGTTTTGTAGTTTATGGCACTGCCAATTACATATTATCCCTTCTATGTGTAAGTGCCCAAGGCAAGACAATTGTAATGCGGCACATTTAACTGTAAATGAAATCTACTCCCCTTGGTATGTCTGGCAGTCCACTGAGTTCATGTTTAAAAGAGCATGGGGAATTTGATGACTGAAAAACCTATAGTCACCTCTTGGGATCTGAACTTATATAAGGCTGTCACTCTAACTAGGGAATTCTAACCACTACACCATCGGGCCCCATTGCCACCATAAATTTTAAAAGCAGCTAAGGCTGCAGTGCATGTGGATAGTGAACCGAGTGCATTTTTTTATTTGAAGGTTGGATTGAATAAGGGATGTGTCATGTCTCCATGGTTGTTCAATCTGTATATGGATGGGATTATAAAAGAGATACAAGGTAGGGTAGTGGATGTTGGAGTGGCCCTAATGAGAGCGGTCAGTTTTTGGAAACTCCCTGTACTGCATTTTTAAGTGAAGATGAAGGGGAACTGCAAGGCTTGGTGGATGAGTTTGGGAGAGTGTGTAAGAAACGGATTCTAAAAGCAAAGTTATGGTCTTTGACAGAAGTGAAGTCAGTGAATGTACAGTGAGGCTGGACGAGGAGGAAATGGAAAATGTGAGTACATTTAAGTACAGTAATCCCGCATTTTTTGCGGATTTTTTGTCTATGGTTTTGCCCTCTCGCGGATTTTCTTAGCATTAATAAGTTCAACTAAAATATCCTTGAATATACAGAAAACAAAAAATTTGAAATTCCCGCAACTTCCAATTGTAGCACGGTAAACTCACACCACCCTCCATCCCTTTCCCGCGGCCCCTCTGCCAGTGTTACCATATCTAGCATAATTTTATTCTTTTAGCATAATTTGGATAAAATTTTCAAGTCTGGAATATTTTTTAGCATATTAGAAGTTTTAGCATCATTCTAGCATAATTTAGAATGGAATGGAATATTTTTGGAATAATTTTATAAAAGCTACAAATCAGAGAGAGAGAGAGAGAGAGAGAGAGAGAGAGAGAGAGACGAATAAGGTAAAAAGATGTAAGGTTTGAATAGTTGGTTACTTTCAGTTTGGGCCTGGTTGGGTTGGATTAGGTTAGGTTAGGTTAGGTTAGGTTGGATTAGGTTAGGTTAGGTTAGGTTTTAGGTTAGGTTCGGTTTGGTTCGGTTAGGTTTGGTTAGGATAAGTTTGAGCTTTGTATTTTACCCATGAAACCTAGGTTTTTCCGATGGATTTTGGTATGATTCATTCGATTTTCAGCTTCATTTCAGTCGGAAATGACCATTTTCTGTGTTTCCCCCCCTCCCTATAACCCTCGATTCCTCAAAGATCCCCCATTGTTGCAGGGGGATGGGGGGGGGGGTCATATCTCAAAATCTGGTTATTTCCAACGGAAATGATGCTCAAAATCGAATGAATCACATCAAAATCCATCAGAAAAACGTAAGTTTCGTGGGAAAAAGCAGTATGGGCAGAAAACCGATATTTACCCTCTTACTGTATGTAGGTTCATTTTAATATTTTCATAGTAAACAGTACATAATTAATATGTAGCATGAATATGTATAGAATTTTATCATTTAGCTTCAAGTTAGCATAATTCATTTTTTACTTGGAACAAATTTGCTCAATCTAGCATAATTTTTTCACTGCCCTAGCATAATTTCGATGTTTGGGTATGGCAACACTGTTCTCTGCCCCGCATTCCTCAGTCCACGCCTGACTGCCTCACGTGTTTGGTGTTCTTGTAACCGCACTATGATACGAGCCTCTTGCTTTCCACATGGCCCCAGGACATAAGCCAGCCTCACCAAAGGCTAATAATACAATTAGTAAGAACTCCAAAGTGACAAAACAATCAAGAAAAGTTATGACCTTAGCAGAGAAAATTGTGTTACTGGACAAGCTAAGAAGCGACCGTGCGAGTGTTTGCTATCACCAGTTAACGCATCTTTTCATTTTGTACTGTTTTGTGAATAAATGTGTAGATAATTGTGTATTACAGTACGGTGTTTACGTTTTTCCTTCATAATGGAGTATGTGCTTTCAATCTTGTAAGAAGGTATTTCGGGATGAGTATGGAGGTTTCGGGACAATTCGCAGTCACAACAAACACAAGATAATTCGCCTTCATTAATGAAGATAGCTATGGGTGATGCTAGAATATAATTCAAAGGTGACTACAGCGAGGAAGAAACAATTATTGACTAAAGGTGCAACTAATAAATAATATCCAGAACCTACGCTACTGAACATAGACTTTGCTGGATCCCCCTGAAATATAGTTATTAAAGTATTGATTAATTAATAATAAGTATATTTATAAAAGTATTGAGTAGTATATTTATAAAATGGCGGGGAATCGTCCAGGGTGCGAATTGTTCTGAAGGGGAATCGTCCATGTTTTGACGGGGAATTGTCTGACGGCGAATTGTCTCGCAATCAGTATGGACATGGACTGTGTGATGGGCAGCATGGTGGACACAAGTGCAAGATTCAATTGTTAATAGAGTATTCGCGAATTTAAATTTTCGCGGGGGTTACAAGAACGTAACTACCGCGAAATATGCGGGATTACTGTACTCGGGTAGTGTGATGAGTAAGAATGGAAGTTTGGAGGATGAATGCTTGAAAGGGTACAACAAGGAAGAAAGGTTGCTGGTTCCTTGAAAGCCGTGATAAGAAACAGGGAAGTGAGCATGGAAGTGAAAAAGTTACTACATGACAGTATTATGATACCAACTCTAACATATGGAAGTGAAGCTTGAAGCTTGTTGGAGGGACAGAAGTCAAGAGTGAGAGCAGTGGAAATGAGTTATTTGAGAGGAGCATGTGGAGTCACATGCAGAGACAGACTGACAAACGAGGATGTGAAGGAGCATTGTGGTGTGGATATGGATGTGATAGAAAACATTAGGAGAAACACACTGAGGTGGTTTGGCCATGTGGAGAGGATGGAGAGTGAGAGACTCACGAGGAGAGTGTATGTGAGTGAGGTGGAGGGGGGGTGGAAGGGGTGGAGGATGAGATGGAGGGATGGAGTGGAGAGGTATATGAGGGAGGGAGGTGTGAGCTGGGAGCATGGCAGTGAAATGGCGGGGGACAGGGCGACGTGGATGTGATTTGTTTGTGGCCACAAAATATAGGATCAAGGTATCTGGCAATAGATAGATAGATAGAGAGATGATTGTTGTTGATTGGTGTAAGAAAAAAAAAAAAATAAAAAATCTCATGTTGGATCTGAGTCTGCTAACCTGAGCCTCTGATGGTGAAAGAGAGTGGTGCCAACTCTCCCATGGCAGTGCGGGTGTAGACGACCTCAATAGTCATGTCAGCATCACGGGTCTGCCATGCTGCCACAACTACACCTCCCTCACTTGAAACTGTCTTCTGCAACCAAATAAATTCATATTAACACAAATCATGAGACAATAAATTTCTGTAAACTGAAACAATCAAAATTACCTTAAAAAAGGACAACTATAAAACACACACACACACACACACACACACAAAGTTATTCAATTTTGATTAGGAATTAAATAGTCGTGGGTTTGAATGCACAGAAAAGGATAAGAAACAGATTCATATGTACAGTAAAACAGTATTAATCACACACTAAAACAAAATAGGCTTGAATGGTGGGATCTTACTGAGAGAGATGTCATGATTAGGGTAGTGAAAGGGGTAAAAGAGCATGAAGCTGAAGGTGGGAAGAAGAGTGGAAAGGTAAGACGATGGGGGTTATGGTGAATGAATGTATACAAAAATGTGCGTCAGGGAAGAAAAGGCATCAAAATGTATAAATGAAATTAGTACTGATATGCACATGGCATTTATGGGTGGGTGGGTTGTTGACAATGACAAATCTACTGGTATCTTTGAACTGCGATAGGAGGAAAAAAAAACTGGGAGGGGGGGAGAAGAATGTTTTCTTTTCTTATGGAAGGTAGAGAAAAGATTTCAAAGTGTTCAGTGATGAACGAATGGCTGTACAGCCATTTCCTGTTTTTTGTATTACAGTATTTATAAAGGCTCCAACATGCCTGCATGCACTGGCCTTGGTCACATGACAGTGGCTCTCAACGTTGCTTGATCTCTGGTAGCCTCCCTATTCAGCCCCTAATCTCTGAGGTGATACACTATGGCCTCGTCCCAGGTCTTCTTTGGTCTGCCTCGCACAGCCTTATCCTCAATGTTCACACATCTCACCTGTACCGAACTGTCATCTTCTATCCTCTCACCATGCCCAAACCATCTCAATCTACCCCTCCTCATCATAACATCAATATATTGAGGTCCCATCATTCCCCTAAACTCTTCATTCACAGTCCTAAACCCCCCAGGATACACTACATATCCATCTAATCATTGTCTTCTCTGTATGTTAGAGCTTACGAATATCCTCTTTTGTTACTGCCTAGGTCTCACTACCATATAGCATTACAGTTCTAACACATGTTGCATTCAAGGATCCCTTAGCAAGGAAGGAGAGCCCTCTCAGTGTTAGGAGAAGCAGCAGCTCCCTGAACTTCCTCCAAACACTCTTTACCATCACCACAGAGCTAGCTCCAGCCCCACCCCCAGCACATAACACGTCCCGCAAATACCAAAACTCCTCCACACACTCAAAAGACTCCCCAGTAAGACCAATCCTTTCATGCCTGACAATCTATACATGTTTTCCCAAACACACTGCACAAATGAAATCACCAATATCTCACGTCTCCCTCTAATACCACTACATCTCTTATGCACCCACTTATCACAACTACTGCACAAGATGGAGTTGCCTGCCACACCCTTGTGGCAAACTGCACATGGCCACACTCTCTCTGCTTTGACAATACTGCCACCAACCCTGGGCATCATCACTTTTGTTTTATCCAGATTTACTTCAACCCTTCTACTCCATTCTAATCTTTCTTCCACCTCCCTTTCATTCTCTGCAACCAACACAGTTCATCACCATACAATAGCTTCCATGGGAGTCATGTGAGGGAGCTTCAAGCACCATGATGGACAGCAAGGGGCTGAAGACTGACCCCAGATGCAACCCAGCATTCATGGAAAACTTATCACTCAAATCTCCATTCACTCTTACCTGGGTGCAAGCACTCACATACCATAGCCATAACCACTCCAACCATCTACTCCTCGATCCCAGGCTTTCTTATTGCCCAATTCACCACCTCCCAAAGGACTCTGTCAAAGGACTGCTCTAAATCAACAAAAACAAAGTACAGTTCCATTTTCCTTCCAATATATTTTTCCTGAAGCTGTCAGACAATGAATATTGCATCAGTGGTCCTTTTGCCTGGCATAAACCTACACTTAATCTCATCAATTTTCACTCTTACCCTTCACATACCCTCTAGGACTCTCTCCATTACCTTCATTATTTAGTCCAAAAGTTTTATGCCTCTGATTTTCACTCCAGGGCATCACCCTTCCCCTTACACACATATACGAGTACGATCACACACTTCAGCCACTTACCGCAGACCACACAATCATATCAAATTTATCAAATCTGTGACTAAACCCACTCTGATATCTCCTGAAGCCTTCAATTTCAGAAGTCAACCAAGAAACATCTACTGCCTTCCCCAAATGCATCTTGCCTACTGCTCTGCTCACAGAGGCAGCATCAATGGCCAAGGCCAAAACACTTAATCTGCTGACACTAAACCTGCCTTGCTCTAGTCAAACTCCTCATTCAGCAACTGAGTATTCTCTCCAGGCATCTTTAATATCCACTACAACCTCCATCATCATTCTTTACACACTACTGTACGCACCTATGACATTTCTGTTTTCCCTCTTTGTCTAATTTGCCACCTTCAATACCACATTCTACAGTAAAAATCTCTATATTTTGCTCTGTATACATCCTTTCTGGCCCTGTGCTTGACAGCTAATTACAGTATTTTTTGGCATTTATGATGTACTTTTCCCTCTAAAAAATGCACTGAAAAGTCTCCATGCATCATCAATGATGAATTACATGAGTTGAAACTGAAGTCAGCTGTGGCTCTATTCAAAACAGCTATACACTAAACTCTCATTTATCCATCAACACAATATCCAGCCCAATGCAATATCCAGTACTGAAATGGGAAGCAACCGATAGTTCTATGCAATATCTGGTGGCAAGGCATATCATCCACTTCAGACGCAGTAGCCAACCGGGGCCCAGGCAAACCCTGCAACACGCCAGCCAATCAGAATGTGTTGCGGGAGCAGCCCACCCAGCATGCTGAGCCTACAATCACTCTCTCCAGTGGATCTCGCACTGTGAGGACGTATCTATGCGCTCGGCTCGTGACCATGCGGTAGCAAAACCCTAGTGCTGTGACTTGCTCTGTGGCCTCCCATGCCTCACTCACTGTTGCTACAGAGTTTGTGGCCTCTAATTGCTTCATATCCTAGTGATTCTGAAATTGCTGAACATGTAATAGTACAGTATAGTACTGCCACTAAACGACACGGGATTAACCCCTTAAGGACGGGCAACTTATCTTGTATACACCCATGTAGGAAGGCATAATTTCAGAAATTTTTTTGGAAAAATACAGCATCAAGGCATGACAGTAGGGGACAGCACTGCCATATCACCCAATTTAACAAATGAATTATGACAAACAATGGCCAAACACTATATAACCTTACTCGCCTGCTCACATATGAATGTTACCTAACGGCACATGCCTTGCAGGGGTTAAGTGTACTGTATTGTACTGCATGATGTACAACTCTATCTTCCGCTGATGTTAACATTATGTGAGTACATAGTACACTATGTACTGTATTACTGTACTATATCAGTACTGTATTATATTTATGCTTAATTTTCTGATACTGTAGTTTATTTTATGCTTATCATCATCTTTTACTCATGCGAAAGTTTTTAGCATATAGGGTCAAGACAGACAGTGACACATTATCCGGCTCAACGTCAAATGTTGAGCCGATGGGGGGCACTATGTAATATCCAACATAAAGGGTGGCTGAATTATGCCAGACAAATGACGAGTTCACTGTATGTACAGAGAGTCATCCTATAAACTATCACTGGCAGAAAATAAAATAAAACACATTTAACTAAAACTGCTGATAAACTGTGAAAAACAATGTGCACTTTAATGTTTACTTAAGATCAAGGAGGAAAAAAAAAAATTCAATATGTCACAACTGTTTACATACTGATGGTGCTACCACCTGGTGTCAGCTGGTGAACATAACTGACGATCCTCAGTGAAAATGAACAAGCGTTTGTAACTTTTCATTAGAATTTATTTGCCGTGATTTCATATTCTCTTTCCATTAATCATACTGAAACTTTACAAGCAATCAAGTGTACTGAGGACAAACCATGCTGGGTCAAACTCAACAGCGAAGACAGGTGGAAAGAAGCAATTTCTAATGTACATACGTATGACTGTGTTACAAATCTCCCATTTTATATCGTAAACTAATAAACAGTAATGAAGAGAATATTTATTTATAAACTCACCTAGTTCAACTCAGCAAAGTAGCAGAAGGGTGGAGAGAAGTACAGTACTGTAATTTGTAATGTGTGTGTGTATGTGTGTGTTCTTACCTAATTCTTACCTAATTGTATCTTTACAGGAATGAGTCAAGCTCGTACTGTCCCGTGTCTTAAACCATATTTATCGTACATATCCTTAAATTTGTGAATTGTTTTGGCACACACTATTTCATTCGGTAGTGCATTCCATTGATCAATTGCTCTGTTTGGGAAACTGAATTTCCTTACGTCTTTATCACCTCTCTTCTTATGCAGTTTTTTGCAGTGTCCTCTTGCTGATGCTTCTCCATATGTTAAGTAATCATTTATGTCTATTTTCTCCTTTCTGATATGCACTTATATAGCATTATCATGTCACCTCTTTTCCTTCTCTCCTGTAGTGTTGGTAGATTCAGTTTATTTAGTCTTTCTTCGTAGCTTAGGTACCTAAAGCTTGGTATCCATCTTGTAGCGGCCCTTTGAACTTTTTCAATCTTGTCTATATGCTTTTTGAGATGAGGACTCCAGACTACTGATGCATATTCCAGGGTTGGTCTAATGAATGATGTTATTATCCTTCTTAGCATGTCTTTATTTATGTATGTGAATGCTATTCTCATATTTGCAAGCAGTGTATACATATTCCGTACCTTCTCGCTGATGTGGTCAGCCAGAGATAGTCTGTTATTGATAATCACACCTAGGTCTTTCTCTCTTTCTGATGTGTATAGGGTTTTATTTCCTAACTTATAATCCCAATCAGGTCTTTTTCCACTTTTACCAAACTTGATTACATGACACTTGTCCACGTTGAATTCCATTTGCCATGTACTACTCCATTCATGAAGTTTATTTAATTCTTCTTGTAGCTCCACTGGATGTAAACAAAGTCAAATGTTACATCAGAGAACTTAATAAAACATTTTGCTCACTCGATCCATGTAACATGTCATGACTGCCTGATGTGTATGAGCATGCTGCAGACTTTATCTGCAACATAATAAATAGATGCTTCTTAGAAAGTAATTTTGTGCAGTCTGAGAAACATGCTTTGCTTAGGCCCCTAATTAAGAAACCTGGCCTTGATGTCGAGAGCATGACAAATTATCGTCCTGTCTCTAACCTGTCTTTTTTATCCAAGATTATTGAGCAGGCCATACTTGACCAACTCTTACCACTACTGGAACACAACAGAGTTGTTCCTGTTGTTCAATCAGCATACAGAAAATACCATTCGATTGAAACTGCACTAACAAGGATTCAGAGCAACTTGGTGGCAAACACTTGTAGTGGGATGTCCTCTCTCCTAGTTCTTTTGGATCTGTCTGCAGCTTTTGATACAGTAGATCATAAACTATTGTTGGATGATCTGTATTTTTATGGCGTTCGTGATAGTGCCCTTTTGCTCCTTAAGTCGTATCTGTCGGACAGATCTCAGAGAGTGGTTGTTGATTACGCTAGCTCTGATTCTGCTCCTCTTCTATTTGGAGTCCCTCAAGGATCAGTTTTGGGTCCAATCCTATTTACTATCTACACAAGTAGTTTATCGTCTCTACTTGATGCTCATGATGTGTCCTAGCATTTTTATGCTGATGACACCCAGCTGTATGTTAAGATGTCAGATATCAATGATACTAAGATAAAGTTTGAATCTCTAATGTCTGATATTAAGATTTGGATGGCTAAGAGGAAACTTAAGCTGAATGATGGTAAAACTGAGATCATCATCAGAGGAAACAGAAGGGGTGATGACACTGACAATGCCCTGGCTTTGAACATTGGCGTGTCACAGCTGCATCCAGTCAGTTCTGTTCGAAATTTGGGTGTTTATTTTAATTCTAAGTTAAATTACAAAGAATACATTAATCAGGTTGTAAGAGGGTGTAACTTGCATATCAGAAATCTGTATTCTGTGAGAAGATTCCTGAATAGACAGTGCCTCCTAACATTGGTCCATGCAGTGGTCTTGTCTCGTGTTGATTATTGTAATTCACTGTGGGTTGGTCTTCCAAATAATATACAGTAGAACCTCTTTGGTCTGGACCCCTTTAATCCGGATTTCTGTTAATCCGGACAAAATTAAAAAATAATAAGCTCCAAAAATATGTTGAAAGTAATTCTAAAGTCATTTTCAGTATCGGCGCGGAAAGCGATCATCATTCGTTTAGTCTCGGATCATGCTAGGTCGCAACATGGGGGCCTGTTTAAACACACACTAGCATTCATTCCATCAACTAGTTCACCAGGCATTTATAATTTTACGCTGTATTTCAAAAGTTAATCCTCCTTACCATGCCCCTTAATGCAAGTGTAGCTTCTGTAATGAATAAAGGTGTTAAAAGGAGGACTTTGCTTACAAAAACTGGGTCAGAATATTCTGCAGTGTTTAGTGATTACTGTAGGTTATTTTTTGTACTTAAATGTGCTTTACTTGTACATCAAACATTAGCTTCTTCCCCATATGGGTGTTATCAATATGCCAAAGATAACAATGTATTTTTTGCCTACATAAGTTTTATTTTTATTCCAAATATTACATTTAATTAATTTATTTTTTTGCCTACACGGGCCTTAGTCACTTACTACAATTTAAAATGTAGGCTAGTTTCTTGTCATAGCCTTACCTGTAAATTATGCAATACAAAACTATCGTACATGATTAGTTTTGTTATTTTAGTACCGGTATCCTTTCATCTTTTGCAGTTACATAGGGTTGACATATGCCACATATGTTAATAATTAACAAACATACCATATGTAGATAGAGTTTGGTATGAACTGGAGATTACCCTGATGGTCCGGACAATCTGCTAATTCGGACAACCCTTCCCCCCATATAGTCCGAACGAGAGAGGTTTTACTGTACTAACAAAAGTTCAGTCTGTGTTGAACAGGGCGGCACGGCTTATCTTTGGTCTCCCCCCAAGAACCTCAACTACCCCGTTTCTGATTTACGGCTAGAATTGAATTTAAACTGTGTCTTATGACATTCAAGGTTCTTAAGTTTGGTGAACCGAAGTATCTTGCTGAATTGTTAAAACTCCCATCGACACGCCCGGGTGTGATGTTACGCAGTGAAGATGATTCCTTGCGTCTTGATGAGCCAGGAGCCATTCACCAGTCATCTTTCTCTGATCGTTCTTTTGCATATAGAGCCCCTAGATTATATAACAGATTGCCATTGTCCATAAGACAATTCTCTACTGTTGAATCCTTTAAGAGACAGCTGAAAGCCTTTCTTTTTTCAAAATGCTACGACCTGGAGAGAGGTACTATGACAGATGATTATAGGGTTTAATTTTTGCCACTTTCATGTATATATGATGCAGCTTGTATTATATACAAGAAATGTCACAATTCTTGTAATTGTAAAAATAACAAGCGCTAGTGAATTCCCAAAAGGAAGAACTGGCGCTTTTGAGAAACAAAAGGCCAGATTATTATTATTATTATTATTATTAGTAATTCATCTTTGTATTTTTGCATCATCTGCAAACATATTCAGATAGCTCTCATTTCCAGTGTTACTGTTTATATCATTTATATACACTAAAAACATGATTGGTGCCAGCACTGAACCCTGTGGTACTCCACTAGTCACTTCTTTCCATGATGAGTAGTTTCCTCTTAGTACTGTCCTCATTTCTCTTTTTATGAGAAAGTCTTGCATCCAACAAAACAGTTTGCCTCGAATTCCTCCTCGATGGTACAGCTTCCATAAAAGTCTTTGGTGTGGTACTGTGTCAAAAGCTTTCTTGAAATCTAAATAGATACTGTCCACCCATCCTTCCCTTTCCTGTATTGTGTTTGTTACTCTGTCATAGTAGCTCAGCAGATTAGTAACACATGATTTTCCTTTTCTGAAACCAAACTGTCTTTCTGTTATCATACTGTGTTCTTCTAGATGATTTACCCAAGCTTTTCTTATAAGTTTTTCTAATACATTGCTTACAACACTGGTCAGTGATACTGGTCGGTAATTGAGAGGATTTTGTCTATTTCCTTTCTTGAATAAGGGGACAAATGTGTGTGTGTGTGTGTGTGTGTGTGTGTGTGTGTGTGTGTGTTACTGTATATATATATATATATATATATATATATATATACAGTAACCCCTCCAATATCCGGATCAATAGAGCCATAGGCAGGTCCGGATAGTGGTCCTGTCCGGATATTGGGCCCCAGCTTATAGACTTGTACTTATGGACCCTGACTCTGAAAAACACCTATACAACTCCCTCTGGACATGCATTGCACCTATTTAAGACCCAAATCACACCAATAAGGGACATAAAAGACTGAAATAAATGCAAAAGAACCATAAAATGAGGTTTTAGAGGTGAGTTTATACAATATTAAACATTCTGGGTACTTACAAGTCCCTTGCTCTTGGACTGGTTTGAACCGCCAGTTTGCAGTCCACAGTTAATCCTCTGCACTCTAAATTCTAATTTCTTAACACTGCACAACACTGTAAATTCCTGTGTGTTCTAGTGGCAAGGTATTGCAGTTTATTCACTGTTTATTCACAAAAAACAAGCACCTGTGGCTTGCACTGTTATGAGTATCTGCTCTCCATCGGAGTTAAGCTGTGACTGTTGATGTTGGTGGGGTAACACAGTTGCCAGATCGCAACAGCCACATTACCAATCTCCTCAACTTTCATTGTCAAATATAACTTTTCATTACCAAATTTGTAAAGCTAGCATATATTCTTCACTAATTATATATACAAGTGGAAATACATGTAATCACTCTCCTTATAACTAACACCATGTTGATTATTTTCACACTGTGTAGGGTAGCAGATTAATCAGAGAGAGCAAACAATCCACCATCTCCATCCTGTGTATCCTCATACATGTGAAAAATCCATTTGGTAATGCATTATTTTAATTCATTACCAAACGATTTTTCATTACCAAATTGGCCCACACTTGGTAATGAAAAATACCAAATGGCAACCCTGACAGGGGAGGGGGGAGGGGGAGGAAGGAAGGAGTGAAGGGACCATGGTGTAACAGCTGTTTGGCGCCAGGCGGGAATTTCAAATTATGGGAGGGAAAAAATTCCGATTTTTTTCGAATTTTTTGTGGTTTTTGGCCCATTTTGGGAATATTGGATCCCAGGAGGATTATGTCCGGTTAGTGGGGATGTTCGGATATTGGGCGTTCGGATATTAGAGGGATTACTGTATATATATATATATATATAAATACGTGCTCCCTACATGTCAACAAGTGGGTTGGTGGAGGGTTAGTGCCCCTCCCTGTAAAATAAGTAACTCAGAGTCAAGTGGCCACCCCTGACGGGATTATGGCGTCTGGCAATAGACAGATAGATAGACCGTATAAATGTATGACTGTATTATAGTATTTCACAATTTCAGTTCGTTTACAATGCTATCTACCTATCTATTTATTGCCAGACACCTTAATTCCATGTTGCCCTGTCCCCCACCATTTCACTGCCCCACTCCCAGCTCACACACCCCACTCTTAAATACCTTTCCACTCCCTCCTTCCATCTCATCCTTGGCCTCCCCCTCCTTCTCCCACCTTCCACCTCACTCATATACACTCTCCTCATCAGTCTCACTCTCCATCCTCTCCACAAGGCCAAAACACCTCAATGTATATCTCCTAATGACTTTCTATCACATCCACTTCTACACCACAACGCTCCTTCACATCCTCATTGGTCAGTCTGTCTCTCCATGTGACTCCACATGCTTCTCTCAAATAACTCACTTCCACTGCTCTCACTCTCAACTTGTGTCCCTCCAACAAGCTCCAAGCTTCACTTCCATACAGTAGTTAGAGCTGGTATCATAATATTGTCCTGCAGCAATTTTTTACATCCATGCTCACTTCCCTGTTTCTTATCACTGCTTTCAAGGAACCAGCAACCTTTCTTTCTTACTGTACCCTTTCATGCACTTAATCCTCCAACCTCCATCCTTACTCATCACACTACCCAAGTACTTAAATGTACTCACATATTCCAATTCCTCACCATCCAACCTCACTGTACATTCACTGACTTCACCTTTCTCAAAGACCATCACTTTACTCTTCCCTACATTCACCTTTAGATTCCGTTTCTTACACACACTCCCAAACTCATCCACCAAGCCTTGCAGCTCCCCTTCGTCTTCACTCAACAACACCGTATCATCTGCAAACAACAGTACAGGGAATTTCCAAACACTACCCTCTATCACCAGGGCCACTCCAACATCCACTGCCCTACCTTGTACCTCTTTTATTACCCCATCCATGTACAGATTGAACAACCATGGAGACATGACACATATCTGTTTCAACCCAACCTTCAAAGAGAAAAATTCACTCAGTTCACCATCCACATGCACTGCAGCCTTAGCACCATCATACATACTCTTCACAGCATTCAACAACTTTCCATGTACTCCATATATTCTTAATACTTTCCACAATCCTTGTCTATCCACCTTGTCATATGCTTTCTCCAAATCCATGAACCCATCCATATAAAAACTGAATAACCCTGGAGACATAACACATCCCTGTTTCAATCCAACCTTCAAACGGAAAAATTCTTTCAGTTCAATGTCCACACGTGCTGTCGCCTTAGCACCCTCATACATACTCGTCACAGCATTCAGCTACTTCCCATTTACTCCATATACTTTCCACATTTCTTGTCTATCCACCACGTCACATGCTTTCTCCAAATCCACGAAGGCCACATACAACTTCTTTTCCCTCTCTAGAAACTTTTCCACTAAACACCTAAGAATGAATATCTGATCTACAAAACCTTTTTCCTTCCTAAAACCTCCCTGTTCTTCTCCAACTAATTCTTCTTATTTCCCTAACTCTGTCATTAAGTACCCTACCATATACTTTTCCTATTACATTAAGAAGGCAAATGCCCCTATGATTACCACACTTTTTTTTCCCGTTTTCCTTTGTACAGGGGAATAATTATACCTGACTTCCAATCCTCTGGGACTCTATCATCCTCTCTGGCCAATCTGCACATCTTCCACATACATTCCACTACTATCTCTCCCCCATGTTTCAGCGTTTCACCACACACTCCATCAATTCTCGGGGCTTTCCCCATTTTGACTTTCTTCATTGCTTCCCCATTTTGACTTTCTTCATTGCTTCCACAACTTCCACCCCACTGATTTCTTCCTCTCTTCTCACATCCCTCCTTCTCCCAGCCACTCCCCGGCCACTTATACTCGCATTACTTTCATTCTCTATGTTCAACAATTCCTTAAAGTATTCTCTCCACCTGCCCACCTTTTCTCCCTTCTCCACTGGCAATATACCATTTTTAAATTTCACACCCTGACTTACTTCTTTTGCACTTTGTCTAACTCTCTTTACCTCTTTCCAGAACATTTTCTCACATTCCTTCCACTTTATGCTCAAATTCGTTGCAAATTCCTCATCCACTCTCTTCTTTCTCTTATTGATCCTTTCACCTCTCTCTTCCTCTCTACATATAACTCTCTCTACTGTCTCTCAACTTCCTCCATGCTCCTGTTTCTCATCCACTCACTATGTTTTCTTCTTTTGTGCCACAGCTTGTCTCACCTCTTCATTCCACCATGCTGTTCCTTGCACCCACTTTCGTCTTCTTTTCACCTCACACACCACCTCACATGCTGCACAGATTTCTTCTGTGAATATCTTGCACACACCTTCCATGTCCACCATCTGCTCCAAATCATATTTGCCCAACTGCTCCTCCATTCTTCCCTTACTTAATCCTATTGCAACCTTTTTACCCTCCCTGTATGAACTACTTCCTCCTGTCCTTCCCTTCTCCTATTCCTCCATTGCATTTGAACCTTGAGTTTCTCCAGCACAAAGTGGTGGTCAGAAAGTCCACTCCCCCAATCTCTATATGCTCTTGCATCCATTACACACCTTCTCATTCTATCATCCACACACACATAATCAATCATTGTCTTCCATTCATTCAATTCACCACCTACCCTTCTCATCACTCGCCACATACACCTGTGGATCATTTTGTTTCTAAAGAGGGTATTGGCTATCACCAACCCCTTTCCTGCACAAATATCCACTAGAGCAGTGCCATTCTCATCCAATTCTGCAGGCACACCCCACTCACCAACTACTCCATCCACCTTCACATTTCCTACTTTTTCCATTCATATCTCCAATCAAAATACTCTCTTATTCCTTTCAAACTTCTCCATGCACGGTCCCACATTTGTCCAGAACTCTTCTTTCACTCTACTTGCACAATCTTGCATTGATGCATACAGACACACACACACACAATAGCCCACATCTGTAGTCCAACTTTCAATCTTAACCACACAATCCTTAAGCCAACTGATCCATACTCTCTTATATTCCCCTTCCATCTCTTGCACACAACAATACACACTCCTTCTCTTGCCCCCTCATTCTCACCCACTTCAGCACATATACCCCATCCATACTCCCATTCTCCCACACTCTCACCTCTCCATTTAGTCTCGGATATTCCACATACATCCACTTTTGCACCCTCAAGCACCTGGACAATCTCTCTCTCTTCCACCTCATCATTCACACCCCTTACATTCCATGTCACAATCCATACCATGTCCTATATTAGATCTTTAGTTGTCACCTGTTAGTCTGTCCTGGTCCGAAGTTTCTTGTTCGCATTTTTAGTTGGCTGTTTTCTACGGTGGGCACTAACCCTCCGCCCACCCACTTGTTGTCATGTAGGGAACACGTGTTGGTTGGTTATAAGGTTACCACTCTGCGCTGTCAATGATTTTCTGGTTTACAGGAAGTCATTTGGCTTGCCACTCAGTGTACAGCTATCCTAAAACTGAGTATCGTTACACTAAGTGAGTGGATGGAGATATTGATATGCAGGTGTGCATGTGTGTGACTATAACTATGTCAAGCTATAGTGTCAGTGGGTGTACGAAGTCAAACTTTTTTTCTTCTCTAAAATTGCCCGTCCAAAATTAGGGCGTGTCTTACACAATACAGTGTCTTATATGCCGAAATATATAGTATTCCCTTGTTACCAACACTTTTTCATTCCGGAAGAAGTCTTCTTTTTTCCTTAACTACAGCTTCTTCACCCCCATCCAACCAACATGTTACCTTATGTCTTGGAGGTCCCCTTGTCCACCCACACAATAAATCAGTACTGTTATGTACTGCTCATAATGCTTTTTCATATTTTTTATTTTTTCTTCTTTTTTCTGTTTTATATTTTCTATATATATATTTTTTTCTTATCATCCTATTTTTATTTACTAAAAAAAAAAAAATGGGGGGTCAGGATGATGATGATGATGATGATGATGATGATGATGGATGATTGATGATGATGATGATGATCCTAAAGTACTGTGAACTGTACATTCATGCATAATTTTCATGCTATCACATCATTAACACTACAGTACTAATACCACATAAAGGCAATAATTATCAATAACCTAAAGGTCTGCTACTAAAGTGCACCTACTGTGTTGGCATAAATAAAGTGCCCAGTGGTTACCATGCAGCAAAAGCACCAATAAGGTCCCCCCCAAAATAATCTTTTCTGCTGAAGGGATACAAAATTCATTATTTTCTCCCAGGGAATAAAAAATTCTTTCTAGCTGGGGGACAGAAAATTCTTTTCTGTGTTCATGGATAGCATGCCAGTCACAGGAAAGATGTGTATTGTACAAATGGTTGAATTTTAGTACCAATAAAATCAGGCACAAGTGCTCAGCCTAACATGAAACAGTAAAAATGCTCAGTGTCCAATACATCTGCACTGCTTTTGTCCTTATGACTGATACTATACTGGTTGGCAGCACCTCACCTTTGGTACATACCAGATTTGTCATCAAATCCCATCAGTTTGTCCAATAATACTGCTATCTAAATCAACCTCTCTGATGCTGTTCACATACTGTACTCAACCAATTTTTGTCCCAGCTGATATCATCTGAGAAATTTGAGGTGGCTTGCAGCAGGGTGGATGGGGTCATGAAAAGTGGACACTGTCTCCGTGTGTTGTATGGAGGTACCAAGGGACAGTGGAAGCAGGAATCCATCAGTGCAGGAAAAAGATATGTATAACATCTAAAGACAGCATAAACACCACTGAATGTTTAAGGATGGTAACAGCTGTCTAATGATTACTCACATAATCCACATAATAGTAAAAAAAAAAAACAATTTTGTGCTTTAATACAAACAATCTATGGTACTCAGGTATGCTGTATTTCATTTTTTGTAACCTCCTGCAATGATTTTAAACAACTAATTTTTGCCAGTAACTTATAAATTGAGCGAACATAAGCATTACAAAAATTTATATTCTTTACTGTACTCATTTTTACTTTTTCCTGTATTTATTTTTTAATAACACTCTAGCTATACTGCACTGGAGGGAGATGTTTTCATGCTGGTGACAACACCTGGGTGGCTCTGCAGAGTGGTTATACTAATGTCCCTCACCTTCCTCCCTATCCCCCAAAGAGTCTTGAGACAGTGAACTGCAGGAGAAGGGTAACTTCAGCCAGCAGTCCACTGGCATTACATGTGGATGAACCTGGGGTTACAACAACAAAAATAACAAGAATCCACACAACCACAGATATAACTTGCTGTTTGAAACATACAGTACTACAATAATACTGTATAGTATAGTTATGACTGTTCAACTTTAAATTTTTCTTGTCTAAAACAGGGTCACTCACATTGTACAAGCTAAAAATAATGTTAAGTCCCTATACTTCTATACAGTACACCACCCAACATTCCACCAAATCCAAGATTTCACTACATGTACATGAGAACTCTCGTAAGTTGAATGAAATCATATGCTAGTTGCCTGGATAAAATGAAAATGATGTTACTATATTCGTGCAGTAGCTCAAACACTGAATGAAATCACCATACAGTAGTTAGAACAAAATAAAAATATTGTGATGCTGAAAGACCATACTGTACTGTTTACAACTTCACTACAGGAAGTTTTTCTTATGCCGGTAGTGCTGTAACTGGAACGAGATGAAACTGACAGTGTACTGAAGATAATAAAGGACAGCATCCAACTCCCTGACAATGGGAAGTTACTTGTGAGTTGAATAAAATCATACAGGAGTTGCCAGAATTAAATTTTAAAATTACATAACTGAAGAGGATAACAAGAGTGAATAGGGTGACTTGCATGTGTTATTAAACATAATTTCAAACTGAAAGGCTTTAAACATGCTTGCCTGTAATGTGGACTAAATCATAAACCTAAACAAAACAATGGAATAACTACAGCACCAGCTTACAAGCAGAACCATCCACATAGTATGCAACCATCAAAATGTGACCGAGAAAACCCAAGAGCAGTACCTGTGAGAACTTTGTGTCACGACTCCTAAGGTACTGGAGGAGTGAGCCAAGAGACACATATGGTCGGCAGAAACGGTTGGTGCAGAAGCACCTCTGTGGAAGCTTACTGTACCGCTCACACTTCACACCTGCACCAAATAATGATGTTAGTATGGCTTACAATATGAAGACCAAATTCTACTTCAACCGGTAACTGAAGACCAGTGATGTTAAATGTGCATTTTCACTAAAATGCATGCTATGACAGGTGATGCACACATATCTTTCTTACACCTTTTCCCTCACTCAAGTACCCCACTCCATCAACATCAAACTCACTCTCACTCTTACACCTTTTCCCTCATTCAAGTACCCCACTTCATCAACATCAAACTCACTCTCACTCACAAATGCTTACCTTCGACTAAGTATCCCTCAGACGTAAACGTGTTGAATATGCATGAGACATTCAGAGAGTGGGAGGAGAGATCTTGTGTGGCCCAACTGTCTCGCTCTCTTTCCCTCACAGTGAAGCTCTCATTATCATGGGCATCAACCACGTCCAAAGTTATTTCGTACCTCTGAAGGCAACAAGTTGCTAAGTTATTACAAAAGCATGAAATAATATAGTAATACATAGCTTTGTAACAGTAGAAAAGATAACATTACTGTACAGCTGAAAACCAAATAGTGAGGAAACAGTTCATCTTACAGGTGGGAGTGTAGGGACCGGAAGAGAAGAGTGTGCTGCAGAGCTGGCTGTGGCTGGTGTGGGCCTGGGGCTGCTGGGTATCTGATGGGGTCGCCTGAGAGTTGGGGTGGACGAGGGTATAGGGGTGTCCTTGTTGGTGGATTCATCTTGGATATTACCTGTCGGGATTACAGATTACTACAATTACCCACACCAACCATATAACCAATCCATACATGTTCCCTACGTGTCAACAAGTGGGTTGGTGAAGGGTTAGTGCCCCTCCCCATAACACAACGAATTCAAAGACAAATGGCCACCCCCTACAGGATTATGGTGTCTGGCAAAAGATGGACAGATAGAAGAGTTATTACTTTAAACTATAACAGCAAGCATGTATGGGCAGTCCTCAGTGTAAGTCAGGGATGTATTCCAAACTATCACAACTCATTCCTGGTGGTGAAGAGAAGTCTAAACATGGTGGAACGGTGATCCTGGGAGCAGGAGCTCCTCTTAATTCCCTGCACCCTGCTGTAGGAAGGAACCTGGTCCTACCTTTGTAAGGCATTGTCAACCACAGGAGGGTGCTGGATCCCTGCACAGTAACTATATTGTACTTGTAAGAGGGCAGCATGGCCCTATATACGTGGATGCCTCCTTGTGGTTGACAGGTGTGATTTGATACACAGATTGAGGTTCAGCAGCAGCAGCTGTAGTAGTAGTAGTAGTAGTAGCAGCAACAACAATAACAACTCTCTCCATTAAATTGGTACTGTACACTGGAGGAAACTGACATACTGCAGTAAACTTCCTCATATCTGAACAGCACATAGCTTGAAGGCTTAAAAAACTAAAAAAAAAAAAAAATTAATAATAATAATAATAATAATAATATTAATGACAGCACTATACTGTCATAATAATAAAAATAATAAAAACTAGAAGACAATAACTCTCAGAGACAATTAATAATCACCCATGAGAATACTGCTGACTAGTACAATTTAGGTTTTGTGTAATATTTCTATAACCTTTGGTCAAGCTGCCACCAAAAAGTTTACATACTTGGTCAAGGACAAGACAAATCTTCTAAGGCCAAGAAGTGCTTAATTTATGTTTTTTTTTTTTCCTGTATGGCTGAGCAACTGAAAAGTGAGGTGCCAGAAATATAGTTGTCATGAAAGAATGGAGGGTGAAGTGCTTGAAAGGGTACAGCAGGGAAGAAAGGTTGCTGGTTCTTTGAAAGCAGTGATAAGAAACAGGGAAGTGAGCATGGAAGTGAAAAAGTTACTACATGACAGTATTGTGATACCAACTCTAACATACGGAAGTGAAGCTTGGACGTTGTTGTTAGGACACAAGTCAAGAGTGAGAGCAGTGGAAATGAGTTACTTAAGAGGAGCCTGTGGAGTCACATGGAGAGACAGGCTGACAAATGAGGATATAAAGGAGCGTTGTGGTGTGGATGTGGATGTGATAGGAAGCGTTATGAGGAACACACTGAGGTGGTTTGGCCATGTGGAGAGGATGGAGGGTGAAAGACTGATGAAGAGAGTGTATGTGAGTGAGGTGGAGGGGGGAAGAGGAAGTGGGAGGCCGAGGATGAGATGGAGGGATGGGGTGGAGAGGTATATGAGAGAGGGGGGTGTGAGTTGGGAGCAGGGCAGTGAAATGGCGGGGGACAGGGCGACTTGGAGGCGATTTGTTTGTGGCCACCCCAAACGGGATTGAGGTGTCTGGCAATAGATAGATAGATAGATAGATGAAAGAATGACAACTATATTTTTTCCATATAAATCTCTGGAAAATTATTTTATCACAGGATTTCCTTCCATGTTCATGCATCTATAATAGTTCTGCTGTAAATTGAGGTTGAAAGTTCATGATTTTTGGACATTTTTGGACCTGTTACCTTGAAGGGTAGGTGAAGGTCACTGAAACTCGTTTAACGAAATACAGTAAACCCTCGATACAACGAACTAATTGCGGGGGAGGGTGGCTCACTATATCGGAAAGTTTGCTATATACAAGGGGTTGGTATTTCCAAGAAATTACCGAACTCAGTTCGCTATACTGTAACAGGAGTCATTCGGTCCTACATACTCAAACATAACCTAACAAACTCTGGGAAGTTTTACATGGAGAATTCCATGGTTTATGAAGTTGTACATGTAAATACAATACTGAATGAAGTTGTACATATAAATACAATACCTATAACAAGAACACAATACTGTATAATGTAGAACTATCACAGTACACTTATTGTGCCAGGAAGGGATGCTGTTGAAGTACACTTACTGTGCCAGGAAGGGATGCTGTTGTCACTGTGGGCTGATTCCCGAACTACCCCCTCATTTAGCGACCCCTGTTCCCAAAATCCAGGGGAAGTTCGATTGTGATTTGGCCGTTCGTTACATCCAAAATTCGCAATACTGGGGTCTGTTATATCGAGGGTTTACTGTAACTCAAAAAAAGTTGGTCAAACTCCTACCGAAAAGCATACAGACCTTGGGACAAGAAGTGCCTAATTTATGTCTTGTTTTTTACAGCATGGAAGAGCAACTGAAAACTGGGGTGTTTGAAATACCATAATGTCATGCATGAATGACCTTCATATTTTTTCTACTGTATATTAATGTTTGGAAAATAATCTTATTATGGGATTTCCTTCCACGTTCATGTATCTATAATTGTTTTGGAGTAAATTGTGGTTGCAAATTCATGATTTTTGGATATTTTTGGACCTGTGACCTTGAAAAGTAGGTCAAGGTCACTGATTCAGGAAATTTTGACCAAGCACAACATCCCACAGGCCCAGCAGGTTCCCTACTCACCAGACATGGCTCCGTGTGAATTTTGGTTATTCCCCATGCTCAAAACTTAGCTGAAAGGTTCCCGATTGGAGACAAGAGAAGAAATCATGACAAATGCAATGAAGCACTTGCGGGAGATACCAAAAACTGATATTGAAAAATGTTTAAGGAAGTGGAAAAAATGCTGGGCTACGTGTGTCAAGTCAGAAGGGGCCTACTTTGAGGGGGATTATTGTCTAAGCTCAACAAGTTAGCTACTGTATTTATTTTTTTAGAGCCTAAGGTTAAATACTCTCTAAACAGAACATGTACACAACCATAATCTTAGCAAAACCTAACTTAACACAAAGTACAGTAATCTAACCTAACAAAATACCTGTAATACAACCTAACCTAAGCCCTCCTGCAAAACACGAACCCTAACCGCCAGGTGTCGGTAGGAACTGTCAAAAAATCAGTGTCTGGGTGGTGCCAGCTGTAGGCAGGAACCTCATTTGTTTTCCCGGCACTGTTTGAAGTGGCAGCCACTTTATCTCCTTACCAAAAGTTCGAGGGAGACTCCCACCAGCCTACCCATTCATACCTCAGTCATCTCTGTGACTTTGCCAGGTGTAGGACGACCTTTTCTTAGCCTTTCTCGTTCTATTTTGTTCCCACCTCACATGGACTTTTGCCTCATTCATCCCTGCCAAGCCTCTTTCCAAGGATACTAGGAATGGAATCAGTGATGGTGGCACAGGGCGCCTTGGACACCACTGTGTCTAGTTCTCTCTAATAACGGAAACGTTGTCACATTGAGAGCAAAGCCATAGTCAGGGCTGCAGGCAGATGCACGAACACATCCTGTTCTCATGGCAAAAATTAGTCCTCTTCCACATGTCATTACTCATCAACGCAACAACCTAGAGACATGGGGATACTTTCATTCACAAAAAGAAGAGTTGGTGAGTAATGTGGTCTTTCTGAGATATCAAGGTTAGAAGTAAAGCTTTTTATTTTTTATTTTTTTCTTTGTACTGAGGTGAGGCACTAGCAGATTTTAGCGCAGTGGTACAGTTATTTAACCAAACATATATGTATCTACCTATTAGAGAGATGCCACAATCCCGAAAGGGGTGGCTGCTTGTCATGAGTTAGCTGTTTTATAGAGAGGAACAATAACCCTCCGCAAACCCACTTGTTGACACGGAGGGAACATGCATGAGTTGATTATATATAGTTACCACCCAGCATACTGATAAATATCAACCTAACCATGCAAATTTAATCTAACCTAATTTATCAGAACTCACCAATATGCAAAGCTAAATGAATCTGGGTAGATGTAAAGTGGTTTTATTAAGTGTATGCTATTACAATTAAAAAAAAAAAAAAATACATATCAGGAAAAAAGTTATGCCTAGCCTACTGCACTGTATTTCACAAGAAAGGTCAGCTTAACATACAGAGTACAGTAGGACCTCACTATAACGGACTAACTGAGGCCCAAGCCAGCCCGAAAAACGTGAAATTCCGATAAAAGTGACATCCGGATTTCCCCCTGCTAATCCGGACTTTTTCCAATATATCAGACATTAGTCCGGATCGCATGAATGTTTTTAAACTGTTTCGACTACCACTGAGGTACTGTACTGTGTTATAACTTCACTACATTAATCAAATGGTACAATATACATAATAATACCGTACTGTAAACTGAAAAACATGTCTTTTATTTACCTTATTGTGGTGAGCATACCTGACGTGGTCAGGCAGTCAGGACTGCTTCTGGCTTTATCGGACTTTTTCCGATATACAGTAACCCCTCCAATATCCGGATCAATAGAGCCATCGGTAGGTTCGGATATTGGTTTCGTCCGGATATTGGGCCCCAGCTTATGGACTTGTACTTATGGACCCTAACTCAGAGAAACACCTATACAACTCCCTCCGGACATGCATAGCACCTATTTAACACCCAAATCACACCAATAAGGCACATAAATGACTGAAATAAATGCAAAAGAAACATAAAATGTGGGTTTAGAAGTATGTTCATACATTAATAAACATTCTGGTACTTATGGACTCTAACCGAACCTAACTCTGAAAAACACATTCCTACTGCACATGCATGAGGTAAGTATAGTATGGAAAAAAGTACAGTATGACACATTCTGGTAAGTATAGTATGGAAAAAAGTACAATATGAAACATTCTGGCTACTTACAGCAAGTCCCTGGCCACCTCGATGAATAACCGCCTCCTCTCGGACTCTGACAGTAAGAACGATTTCCTGAAGCACTTGCAGTACACTCTTCCTGAAGTCTTGGACTGAACTTAGTCAATAACACACAGAAGTCCGTTCTCTTCACAGTGTTCACTTTAGTCCAAATAATGTTCCATTAATTTTTAGTGTTGCACATTAACTTTTCCTAAGTTTTTTTTATTTTTTAAAGCCAAAACAAAGAAGGTTAGTTACGTTAAATTTCTTTTCTACTGAGTCTTTTCTCTCATTTCGAAAACCTTAACACAACACGCCGTTTTTTTCACTGCACAACATTCAAAATTCCCGTGTGGTCTAGTGGAGAAGTTCTTGCTGTTTATTCACTGTCAGAGTCCGAGAGTATCACTGGCAGGCGACCAAGGGGTGCATTGGTGGGTCGTGGTGATGGCGTACCGACTACAGAAGACTCTGAAGATAGCCGCAAACTCACATCGAGCAGTGACTCCACTGTAGCTGATGTGCTGGGCTGTGGCTCGGAGCATGAGGGCCTGTCTTGGGGAGGCAACGGAGTGGAACCAGGGCTTGGCACAGCGGGGGTTACGGGCCTGAAAAAACTGTCAATCGTTGACTGACGCAAGGACCGACGATTCTGGCGATTGATGATGCGCTGCCGGAAAGCACGCACTTCCTCCACGAGTCCCAAGGGCCCCATCTCCCTGTCGCAGTCCGGGTGTTCCAGGTAGTCTAGGACGAACTCTAGATGTTCCCGGAGTGCGCTCAGCTTGGGGATGGCTGAAGTAGTGTCCTGCTGAGAGGAGTCCGCATCATCATCGCCTTCGTCGTCGGAATCTTCAAGTTCGGGACTGACACCAGCAACCGAAGACGCGATCTCGATATCAGACAACGTCTGATACCCAGGATCGCCCTCGTCGTCGTCCAACCACTCACGAACATCGTCCACATCAACATCGTCGCCGTGCGTACGTAGCCGTGCATGGAAGTCATCCACGTCAAACCCTAGGAAATCGTACTCCACATCTGTTCCGAGAAGCAGACGAGACCAACCATTTTCAAGAGTTTTCACAGGGACTTCCTTCCATGCACTAGCCCAGTTGTACAGCGCAGACTTGATGTTGTAGCGGCGAAGGTTTTCCAAAGTCCGCTTGCCTCGAGTGTCACGTCCTTCCCTGCGCTCGTCCTCGTCCTCGAGAACAACCATCACCTCGTCCAGGAACTTCCGACGGTACAGGCGCTTTGTTGCCACGATCACTCCTTGGTCCATGGGTTGAATGAGAGCAGTCGTATTAGGTGGCAGAAACATGCACCTAATACGGCCATTCTCAGCAACCAAGTCCTTGTCGCACGGGTGGGCAGGTGCATTGTCGAGGAGAAGGAGAGCCTTTACCTGGTCGCGAGGAATTCCCAGTGTCTTCGTCTGGTACTGGATGACCTCCTTGACGAAGTGACGGTGAAACCAGTCTTTGAAAATCACAGCTGTGAACCATGCTTTCAAAGAATGGTACCATACGACAGGAAGGACATCCATCACCCCACGAAGGCACCGAGGCTGCTTTGCACGGCCAACAATAACGGGCTTAAGCCGGTGCATGCCGTTAGCATTGGCACAACACAAAGCAGATATCCATTCCTTAGAAAGCTTGCGGCCAGGTACACGCTTCTCCGTCTCATCGGCTAGAGTGTTCGTTGGCACCGAGCGATAGAATAGGCCAGTTTCGTCAGCGTTATAGACTTGACCGAGAGTGAGGCCCTCCCTGTCGATCAAGCCTTTCACCTTGTGCCGAAACTCGTCCACTCCATCCTCGTTAGCGTCCAATGCTTCGCCATGTGCTTTACGGTTAGTAAGGCCATGTCGCAACTTGAACGCGAAGAGCCAACCCTCGGATGCCTTGAAGTCTAGGGGGTTGTGAAGCCTTGCAAACTTCTCAGCAGCAGCCTTCAGCTCCGTTCCACGTACCATCACACCAGCTGCACGTTGCTGTCGATACCAAATCAACGTGGAGCGGTCGATTTCTGCATACTTGGGGGTAAACATAACCTTCCCCTCCACGTTGCGTTTGCTTCTCGATGAGAAGTCAGCCGTGTACTGCATGAGCTTGTCTCGGGAACGCTTGATATCGAACAAAGTCGACCGGGCCAGGTTGAACTCGCGGAGAATGCGTGAAGAAGACCAACCCGCATCAACTTTCTCCAATATCTCCCGTTTCTTCTCCAGAGTCAACACCACTCTCTTCCTTTTCTCAGGAGGCGGGGCCATCATCACACACACTAAGAGGAGGGCAGAGAGCAGCAGGAGGCCTTGCAGCAAGTACGGCACCACCACAAAAGCGAGCATGTGGGCAGCCATGGCGAAGAGCGTAGGTCCAGTCGCGGTGAGAGACAGGCGGGAAGTGGGGAGGATGCAGCGGCGCTCTATCGGACGTCGGAGGAATGACGAACCAAAACAATGCTCTCACGCGGCGCGCGCGGCAAGTTCAAATTACGAACGACAAAAAAAATCGATTTTTTAAAATATTTTTTTGGATTTTCAGACCATTTTGGGAATGTTTGATCCCAGGACGATAAAGTTCGGTTAGTGGGGATGTTCGGTTATTGGGCGTCCGGATATTAGAATGATCACTGTATAGGAATTTAGTCCGGTAGCTCCTCGAGTCCGATAAAAGCGAATTCTGGTCTACTGAATTCCATTATATCGAGGTTTTACTGTACTATGTACTTTGTAATTCCTTATTTACTGTATTGCATTGCACTTTTGTGGTAGGTGGTGGCAACCAGCATCCACTCACTTGAAGTAGTGCTCCCTACTTCTTCTTTCATTTTTAAAAATCCTTTTTCTGTCTGCCCTCCTCTCTTCCTATTTCTCTCATCTTTCCTGTCACTTTTCATTACTTTTCTTTCCTTTTCAGGTGGATTTACATTGAGCGACAAGCCTAATGGTTTCCTACATGCTAGGAGACTATTTACAACACTGGGTGGTAACCATATACTGTAACCAACCCATACATGTTCCCTATGTGTCAACAAGTGAGTTGGCAGAGGGTTAGTGCCCCTCCCTGTAAAACCACTGACTCAAAGACAACTATCCCTTATGAGATCATGGCATCTGGCCATAGATAGATACCAGGTAGATGGTATTGCATTTTTATACTTATATTATGTACTGTAATCAAAGGAAAATATGTTTCCTATGGCTTCCATAGGGTCCAGGGGCATTTTCTGATTACAGTAAACTCTCAATTATCCAGTGTATTTCAGCTAGGCCCTAAGCCAAATCACATGAAACATCAGATACTGCCTAGTATCTCTAATTGACTCAATATTCGGTGTCAAGCTGGAGATTGCGTTACTATCTCTCTTGACCATCTATCCTAAAAACTTTCCCATGAGTAAAAGATGAAAATTAAATATTATATATGGTAATGTAATGATCTATCTATCTATCTATAGCCCGACGCCCTAATCCCGCAAAGGGTGGCCGCAGACAAAACGCCTCCAAGTCACTCTGTCACCCACCATTTGACTCCCCTCCCCCCAACTCACCCCCCCCTCCCTCATATACCTCTCAACTCCATCCCTCCACCTCATCCTCGGTCTACCCCTCCCTCTCCCTCCCTCCACCTCACCTATATACACCCTCTTAGTCAGTCTTTCATTCTCCATTCTCTCCACATGTCCAAACCACCTCAGTGTATTTCTCCTAATCTTTTCAACCACATCCACATCTACCCCACAACGTTCCTTCACTTCTTCATTCGTCAACCTGTCCCTCCACGTCACTCCACATGCTCCTCTCAAGTAACTCATTTCCACTGCTCTCACTCTTGACTTGTTCCCCTCTTGCAATGTCCACGTCTCGCTTCCATACGTCAGGGTAGGGATCACAATACCATCATGCAGTGACTTCTTAACTTCCATAATGATACAATTCAGTAATACAGTGCCGGATAGCTACCATTTACGAGCTGGGTGATACACTTAGGCACCAGATATTGCATAGAACCACTGGTCTTGTCCTGTTTCAGAGATGGATATTGGATAATTTCACCAGATACTGCATCAACAGAGCCAATCCAGCAGCGCCAGATATTGTATTGGGACAGATATTGCGATGACGAATAACTGAGTTTACTGTAACGTAATTCTGGATAAAACTCTGTGTATCCGGAAACCTCATTTACCCGAATACGCCTTCTATCTATCTATCTATCTATTGCCAGACGCCATAATCCCATACGGGGTGGCCATTTGACTCTGTTTTACATGGAGGGGCACTAACCCTCCACCAACCCACTTGACACGTAGGGAGCACATATGGTTTAAATTAATTTGGATATGAGAAAGTTTACTGTTGTTGCTTTTGTTGCTCAACCCTGGTCTGCCTGACTGAGCAGATTAGGTAAGCAACTGCCTCTGTGGGGTTGTCCCATACAATCCCTGCACCACTGATATTGTGTCTGAGTCTTAGTGTAGCATGTGATGTGCAGTGCTCCATTATGTGTGATTTGTTATGTAGGCGTACCCTACAAGCTAGGCACATCATCTGTGATTCCACCCAACTCAAATCTAGGCTGGTAGCTGAGGAGGGCTGGGTGATGTCCTGATCTAAGCCTAGCTAGATGTACTTAATCATATCTATACACGGACATCTCTGATAGGTGGATGTAAAGAGGGGGGCTTGTAATATAGTGTTCTCATGGAGATGCTGCACTGCCCTGTGTGTAAAGTAAGTACAGTATCTGGGTGTTTCTTCACTGCCAGTGCTAGAATGTCTGAAGGTAAGACACTGTTGTAGGGGGTTTGATAATATCTGTTTGGTGAATATTTTATGCGCCAAAGTACTGTATGTTGTGTGTGTCTGTCATGTAATGAATGGGGCATTGGCATAGGCTGCTGCACAGAACTCTGTGTCTCACATATCAAGGTAGTTTCTGACAGGAAGGACTTTGGTTTCAGAATGTATGTAAGCTGTGGGAGTGGTTTTGATGATGCCAGTGGTGATATGCAGGGGATTGTTCTGTATGGTCTGCAGGGTTTTGTTGCAAGTACAGGATGGTAGCTAATGCTGGGGATGCACAGGAAATTACTGATTTAATGCAGTAAGGAGAGCGATCCTTTCTGCTCCCCAAAGTCTGGCCCTTTAACTGACCTTAGTGCACTGAGTCTGGGGGTGTGCTACCTCCTGATGTCTTGTACTGTACATGGTCCCTGATGGTAAGTCTGGTATCATAATTACTCAAAGGAGCTTAGCAGAGGGGGTGTGCAGCACATGGATATTATTAACCCATAAACTGCAGGACTAGGAAATCCCCACCATCTGGTTGTGTCCCCCCAAAAAAAATCACTGGTTTTTTGATGACATCAGAAACCATTATAGCTGTACTTCTTTGACATGAAAGAGAATATGTTAAGTATGTGCATGTCTAAGATAAAGTCAGTATCTCTCATAGTATATTATGCAGCCAAGTTCAAGGATTTTGTCCAATGATGGAGAGAAAAAAAAAAAAAAAAAAAAAAAAAAAAAAAAAATTTGTTTCATTCACTTACCGTACATTTTTTAGCAGGATGAGATGAAAGAACATATTTTACAATACAGCATGCCAATTCTTTGGTCAGTATCTTCAATACTTAGTCATGACATGTGTTTTAATATTCAAGTTTCAGGGAAGACTGCATCAAAATATACAGCATGAAGACTCGGGAGACTGGCTGAAAAAAACTACAGATGCCATCACATCATCAATATAAAGTTGTCAGTCATTTACTGTCGTCAAAGCAAAGTGAGGAAAATTACTGTTTCTTTTTTTGCCCAACCGAAGTGGTGAAAGTTGCAGTCTCCCACTGGGCATTTAATAATGTAAGTAGCAGTTCTCGGGTTTAGTGTGATGAGAGGGAAGTATCTCTGTTCATGTTTACTGTAGGTGATGAGTGAAGTGGTGGATTTGGTTGGGGCAAGCATCAGCCTGTAGTCTTGACCCAAGTCAGAAGTATGCTGAGGTAGTCCTGTTGCAGTGTGCAGGGTGTCAACAATGTGGTGTATGACTGTCATGGTAAAGTCAGCTGCACATAATGATTGCGGGTGGCTGGGATGTAGAAAAAATATCCATCCATCCATCCATCCATCATCCAATCCTACGTTGCCCCATGAGGAGCGTAGGAGTCCGGGGCTAGGCAGTTGGTCCTGACAATTAAGATGAGAGTGACCAACCTCACTCATCCCTAAGTGGCATTACGTGAGCAAAAATATCATGCATGTATAAGGTGAAGAGTGTGGGTGAGAGAACAAAGTCCTGGGGACCTTCGTATTGGAAATTTTGTGCTTGTGATGACAACCTACATTGTAACAAAAGCTTGTCAACCAAGTAGTTAGCAAACCAGCGTTTGGTGCTAGTCTCCATATTTGTGTCGTATATCTAGATTAGTTTGTGTTAGAGGATGGCATCAAATGCTTTACTAATCTATCTATCTATATTATAATGATCCATTTTCTGTATGTTTGTTGGTTTGTCTATTTGCTGCTGTAAAACAGCAAAAACAGTGCATTGTGGCGCAATTTTTGCCAGAGCAAGGTACCACTAAAATGGTCTACCTTGAAGAATAAAACAAAGTCCAGTCCAATTGGGCCACTGGTTCCCAAGTTATGACTCATTTCTAGCCTTTTGACATCGAGCGGTTTTGGTGGCCTTTGGGTGGATAACCTTGTGGGCAATAACGTTACTGTAACACAGCCTGTTTGACACTGAGTAAGTATTTATAGTTGTGCGAAGCGTGTGCTGTGCGGGTGTTGCGAAGCTGATGCCATCTGATGTTTGTTGTGTCAGATTAGTCAGTATAGTGATTTTAGGGTGTAGTACTATACTGTGCTTTCAATCTGTGTTGTAATGGAGCAAGGGTGATGTGGAGTGTGACTTTATTAAAGATGAGGCATTCAAGTATTTTGGATGGTTTGTAAGAAGAAGAGTCTGTTGGTTCAGTTTGGTTTACGTATAGTGATAACTGCTCCATGTTTCCAAATACTGGAAATTATACAGTGTGCATATCAATAGTTCCTGATGTTTGTGAGGGCCTTGATGCCTTATGTCCTAAAAGTTTCAGATGCAAGCTGCTGATGCCAACCACCCTTGTGTTTTTAGAGGCCTTTATTTTCTTGAGAACATCACGTGTCTGTTCTACAGTGAAGGAGGTTGCAATGGAGTTAGGTAGAATGGCTCCCTATGTTGAGAGAACTTTTCTTCAAACTCTGTGCATGCTGGTGTAATGTGATTTATGCTTGCACTGTGGTTCATGAGTATATTTGCTTGTTCTTTATAGTGAGGGATATGTTGCAGGTGATGGTGGCATAGGTCTTCGAGAGCATTTGTGATTAAATGATTATGAAGTATTTTGTAGAGCCAAGAGGAGTCTGTGGAGTGATTAAGAGCTGTTACAAACACCTTCCAGTTCAGACATTTTCTCTGTACTAATTTGGTTACTGAGCTCACTGTTTTGTTCTTGTAGCCTTGTAATGATGTTTCCAGTATGTTGGAGAGGGAAGCTGTGTGTAAGCCTGTTGTGTTGTCTCATGAGGCAGGCAATCTCCAGTGTAATTTGGGTTGTAATGTCTTCTGTTGCCTTGTGTAGTATGTTGTTTCTCTGCACTGAGTAATATGTTGTTAAACTCTGTTATGTACGGGTTAATGTTGGTGATGGTGTAATGTTTAGTGTGGTGAAGTATTGTTCTGTACCTTCAGAGAATTTTGTCACATTCTCTTTCTTTTACTTTGTGTACATGAGGCATGACTGCTCGTTTGAATTATATTTCTACAGTAATAATCGTGGAGAGATGATTTTTGGTGAGTCTGGGTTCCATTTGCCTTGTCGTTTTGAAGGAAAGTGTTGGCAAACAGAATGGGATGTCTGGGGAGGAGGGGGTGCAGTTTGCCTGGTGTGGGAGGGTGTACTGTGAGGTGTCATTCAGAATGCATTATTGCCAGCACTGATAACCAGTACAGTGGCTGGCATGGTTTGGTAGATGTGGCATTTGTTTACATCATAGGTTCAGAGGTATGAATGGACTGGTAAACCCCATTATTATGATCAGGTCAGTGTTTGAGATTACCTTTTAGTATCTGGTATATAAACCAAGTGAATGCATAATACATGCATACAAAATATAGCTGGAATACTCATTATATATCTAATTTGGATGAGCAATGTACATTCATTTCAGCAAGTGTGTAACATGGTTCAGGCTAGATGGGCCAGAGGTGCACTGAAGCTGATGTCAGAAGTCTTCTTACTAAGCTTACTAGGTTAAAGTATGGAGTGCGCATAATGAAGCTGAAGGAAAGATATAATACTATACACAAAATAACATCTATCTATCTATAGCCCGACGCCCTAATCCCGCAAAGGGTGGCCGCAGACAAAATGCCTCCAAGTCGCTCTGTCACCCACCATTTGACTACCCTCCCCCCAACTCACCCCCCCCTCCCTCATATACCTCTCAACTCCATCCCTCCACCACATCCTCAGTCTACCCCTCCCTCTCCCTCCCTCCACCTCACCTACACACACCCTCTTAGTCAGTCTTTCATTCTCCATTCTCTCCACATGTCCAAACCACCACAGTGTATTTCTCCTAATCTTCTCAACCACATCCACATCTACCCCACAGCGTTCCTTCACTTCTTCATTCGTCAACCTGTCCCTCCACGTCACTCCACATGCTCCTCTCAAGTAACTCATTTCCACTGCTCTCACTCTTGACTTGTTCCCCTCTTGCAAGGTCCATGCCTCGCTTCCATACGTCAGGGTAGGGATCACAATACTATCATGCAGTGACTTCTTAACTTCCATACTCACCTCCCTATTTCTCATCACTGCTTTCAGTGTACCAACAACCTTCCTTCCCTGCTGTACCCTTTCACACACTTCATCCCCCAAAGTTCCATCCTTACTCATCACACTACCCAAGTACTTGAATGCACTCACATTCTTCATATCCTCACCATCCAACCTCACTGCACACTCTGTGACTTCATTCATCTCAAACACCATAACTTTACTTTTGTTTACATTAACTTTCAGATTCCTCCTCCTACACACTGTCCCAAATTCATTCACCAAACCTTGCCACTCCCATTCATCTTCACTCAACAATAACAAGCTTTGCTGAATTACAGTTAAACTTACAATTATCAGGCATGGAAGCAGAGGAGTTCAATGGGTATGAATGAATCCCTCTTTCCATGTGAGGTTTGACCGATCGGTGATCACGCAAGAAAATGTTTATTTCTGACAATTATTTTGCTCGACTGAAGCAGAATGAAAAATGAAATGAAGAAAGAAATTAATGTTCATATTAATAAAGCTCCCATTCCTACACTCTGAAACAAACTTTCCGTCCCCTCTCTTCTGCCTCTTACGCACATTCTGTTACACGCGAGCATCCCATTAAAACCCACATATCTACCACATTTAGCCCTCGCTCTCTCTCTCTCTCTCTCTCGCTCTCATTTTACTCACACTTTTGTCCTCAAGTCTGCCTCCTCCTTTACACAATCCTTCATTCCCATACTTATTTCTTCCCTTGCATACAATTTACTACTTTCCTGCATGCTCACTTTCCATTAACCTCTGGTTCACTCTTCCTCCACACACTCTCCATCCGTCGCATAGTATTTTTTCTATGCTACCTCCCCTTTCTTTATACACTCCTCCTCTCCACATTTCCATGTCCTGGTGCACACTCCCAATGCTTCCTCTCGTCTCACACAACTTCCCCAATACAAACACTCTTTTGAACACTCATTCTCAAAGGCTCATTCTTTTTTACACTACTATTTCTCACGAGACTTCTTTTGTCAGGTTGCTGTGTTACATAAACTTATTACACCTGCACTTGCGAATTAAGTGTCTGTTATATTTTGTTTGACAGGGTGTCTGTCTATCTGTCTGTGAAGAGAATAAAGTTTAACTGATTTTAACCAAACTTAGTTTGAGGGCTGTGGGTTAGCCAAGGGGTTGATCTGTTGTTTATGTGAACCAAGTTGCAGGTTTTGATCAAAGGTATACAAAGTAATGTTAACCTAAATATTTACCCAATTAAAACCAAGCTTGTGGAAGGATTAAGGCTCAGACAACAATGAAGGAATGACTGAGAATAATCAATTTAAGGTCAAGGTCAAAGGCAAGGTCAAATCTTGACCCATGCATTGTGTGTAATAAAAACTGTTTGAACTAAACATAGTGGATAGGTTTAGGGTTGGGCATGAATGGAACAATTCATATTTGAGAGTAACTGATCAAGGGGAAAGGGCACTGGGTAAAGTAAAATATTCAGCCCTTGGACAGTGGGCAGGAGAGTAGCACTCTCTGGATCTTCCTTCTTGTTACCTACTTAATTCACTGATTTAACTGAATGAATGATAAGTTACAGCTGAATAGAATGGATACTGTTAAAAAAACACTTGTTTTCTCTATGCAAAATTGCTACACCATAGTGGATTTTTTTTTTTTTTCTTCCTCTTTCCTCAATTCCTGTGTTCTCACCTGCACTTTGTTGATTATTCTTGACAATATGCTATGAAAGTGTGATTTTAATACACACTTCATTTACGTACACTCTCATTTATAATTATAAAGTATCGTTAACACATTGGCATACTAGTCGACAGGAGATGAACAGTTAAATCGAACAATCTTAACAGCCCTGCTGCCTCTCCTTCCCCTGCCCTCAACTCCTCACCCCCCTCCCCATCTTCAGTATGTCGTATCGCCTCAACACATCGCTTACAGATGGGTACAGATCACATGGTATACATATTCTTTCTCTTTCACCAGTGCTACATAACATGTGTGTTGATGTCTGCCTGTTAACATAAAGCTGGCACTTTTTTTATGAATAACACAAGACAAATTTAGTCATATTTATCATATAACCATGGAATATTGGGTCACTGATGACAAACATGTATAAGCCTCTGCACCACTGGAAAAAAAAAAAAAAATAGCACTTGCTATAAAGAATAGTCCTCTAGTGTGGCAGTGATTCAGTCTCTCTCTCTCTCTCTCTCACATACACACACACACACACACACACACACACACACACACACACACACACACACACACACCAGTTGTTGACCACCATAATTGTACCTCACACCCTCTAAGGCCTAAGCCCTTCAACAACAGCACATCATTGTAAGATTATCTCTCTTGTGTTTTCACACCAGGCAAATTTAGTATCTAATTTTCTCACTCATTGCAAGGCACCTGGTGGTTTAGTGGGTAATTACGGCACTCCAGTCGGATTGAGCCGGTGAAGGTTTATATCCAAGGGGTGGTTGGGGTTGATTGCTCATGTAATGCCAATCAGGGATGAGCGAGGCTGGTCACTCTCATCTTAAATGTCGGGACCAAATGCCTAGCCCCGGGCTCCTACGCTCTTCATGGGGCAATGTAGGATTGGATGATGGATGGATGGATGGATAATGTTTGCAATATACCATTCATAATAACATCTCCTATAATCACTCTTATAAACCACTCTACTTCATGATGATGATCCTATGGGATCTACATACTGTATATGGGTACCAAGTGACAGCAGTTTTTGGTGGAGTAGACTTTATAGTTGTTCAAAACGATAATAATTATGGCCGATAAATGTTTCACAAAAATTAGCACATACAACAGTCTTCGGCAAGAACCCCCGAGATGTCAACTCCCAAACACCTATTTCCCCGACAGACCGGTTCCCCCTTTAAATAATTTTCCTTCATGGGCATATCTTCTCCCACGGCCCTATCATCACTGTGGACCTATATCCACAAACATTTTCCACATGAACCTAGTTTCCCAACAGACCTACTTTTCCCATGGACCTATTTCATCCATGGACATCATTTCTCCATGGGCTTACTTTAACCACAAAATCCCTTTCTCTGTGTAGCACTCTTCCTCCATGGGCCTACTTCTGACCTCTTTTCCCCTACATGGATCATTTTCCCAGTTGGATCTATTTCACCATGAACCTGGTTTCCCTCGTGGATCTATTCTCTCCTGGACCTATTTAACTCACACACCTGCTTTCCCACATGGGTCTACATTCTCCCCATGTGGCAACACCACATTTGCAAATGGACCTAATTTTACCCACTGGAAATAGGATTCTGTTTGGGTCAGTTTCACCAGGGACATACTTCCCTTACCATACTCATATTTTCCACATAAACCTATTCCCATCATGAACTTTTTAGCCTCACTGACCCATTTTCCCACTACCCACTCCTCCACCCACCCTGATTGCCATCCCACCCTGACTGCCATCCCACCCTGTGCATCCACCCACACAACCACCCAACCCAACCCATCTCACATGTCTCCCACTTCCCACCCACTGGCAAACCTATCCAATCAGCCTTGCCCATGCACTCACTCACATACCCACCTACCCACCCTTCAAGCCCACTGTCCCCTCTCCCTGTCCACTCACCCCACAAACACACTGCCCTGCTTACTCTACCCTCTCACCCCTCCTCTCTACCCATTTGCCCCAATCACCACCACTCTGCCCACCTACCCACCCTGTCCACCATCCCACTAACCAACAGACACAACCTGCTGACCCACCCTCCCACTCCCTCACCCACCTACCTACTGACCCACCATGTCCACCTACCCACTCACTACACGCACCCACTTACCAACCCCACCCATCCCACTTACCCTGGCCATGTACCTACACCAGTCACTCTACTCTCCCCATTCTGACCACCCTTTGGAAATGGGTGGACACTAATTTGTTTTGTTTTATTGATATGGTAAATGAAAGTAGCAACATCATTATTATCTTAACTAGAGATATGCCCATATCAAGATGTTGGCTGATATACCGATACCCACTTTTCAGCCAATACCGATACTCCGATACTATAGTCTGACAAATCTAAACGTAGGGTTTTGGTGGAGTCAGCTCCTCCCTGCACTGTTGCCACGTTTCCGAGCTGACCTCTCCATCAGCGATGACCTTGACACTGTTTCCCTCTTGTGATCTCCGTTTTTCTAATACCCCCTATACCCCTGCCACCAACACCCCCTATACCCCTACCCCCAACAACACCCCCATCAACAACACCCGCTATACCTCCACCACCAACACCTCCTATAAATATAGACCCCCACCATCAACACCTGTATAATAATTAGCCGTTGATAATTGCTATACTTTTATTGAGAGCATACATTCTACCCTATTGCTCAAACTCCCTAATCTTACAATCCCATCTGTCTTAATCCTTCCCACTGCCTTCGTTCCTAAATCCCTTAATTGATCTATTTTTAACCTAAGTGTCCCCACACCTTTTAAACCATTTACCTCTCTGTCACTATTCTCCACCGTATGTATCAACTTGTATTATATTGTGTATAGAACTTTCATACTGTATGCTGTACTACTGTATAATGTATAAGAATACCCACTGTTTAGTGGAAATAAAGTTTTATTATTATTATTATTATTATTATCATTTCTCTCTCTCTCTCTCGCTAGATTTTGTTATGTGTCATCCATGGTTTTTTACTTCCATTTTTATGTATGGATTATAATTTTGACTTTATTTCCGCACCACCCTTGAGGTAAAAGTCACGGCGCGTTTTTTTTTATAGAGGTTTCCCCAATAGGCCTAAATCCTGTAGGGGGTTGGTGACCTCCCATAACGTACACACAAACATGTGTCGCGTGAGTGCTGCCACCCCAGAGCTGTTTGATATATTTATTTTAATTATGAAAGGATCGCCTCTTCCCACTTTTATCCCTTCAAATTTTCTTGCAATTATACTTGCTAAATTAATTAGCAATGTTAGAAGTGTTGGGGAAGTAAATAATAATTAGAATATTTTTAGAGCAACACTGCCAAATTTTTATGCCACGTTTCTCTATTATCGTATAATATAGTATGCAGAATAGTTTTATTCTTCCTTGATACATGTCAGCACTTTCATTACAGTTATATTAGTATGAGTTATGTTTATGTATCATTCCTACTACACAAACCACAGGCGTTATACATCGTAGGGTTAGGAAACATGGCAACAGTGCAGGGACGGGCTGACTCCACCCAAACCCTATGTTTAGATTTGTCAGACTATAACAAATGGCCGATACTTTGCCGATACTGATAATTTTTTATTTTGATTTTATTTATTTGACTTTATTTTGATTTATTTGATTCCGGTAACATGAGTTTTGTTAATGCAGGAGCAATATAGTTATCGATACATAATATTAATATATGGTAATGTTACATCATACATGTAATTATAATGTAATATCTCTTGAGTGTGTGGAGGAGTTTTGTTATTTAGGAGACATGTTGTGTGCTGGAGGTGGGGCTGGAGCTAGCTCTGTGGCTAGGGTGAGAAGTGGTTGGAAGAAGTTCAGGGAGCTCTTGCCTCTCCTGACATTGAGGGGGCTCTCCCTACGTGCTAAGGGGTCTTTGTATGCAGCGTGTGTTAGGAGTGTGATGCTGTATGGCAGTGAGACCTGGGCAGTGAAGGAGGAAGACATTCGCCGGCTCAGACGTACAGAAATGACAATGATTAGGTGGATGTGCAGTGCGTCCCTGCGTCCAAGGCCTGGAGGGGCTGGGTTTACAATGGAAGAGTTGAGAGGTAGGATGGGACTGGAGTGTATTGGTGTTGTGATGAGGAGAGGTAGATTGAGGTGGTTTGGACATGTGGAGAGGATGGGGGATGATAATTGGGTGAGGAAGGTGAGAAGTGTTAATATTGGGGGTGGGGTTATGAGGGGTAGACCGAGAAAGACATGGGACGAGGTCATTAAGTGTGACCTTAGGGTTAAGGGACTGAACAGGGAGGCTGCAATGGATCGTGCAGCGTGGAGAGCCGCCATTAGGCGACCAAGGCCGACACATGCAAGCATGTTGGAGCCTTTAAAAACGAAAACGAAAACGAATATAATATAATACAGTATAACCATCTGTTTATCAATGTCATGAAACATGAGTGTCTTGAATCACGTAATAAACCAGAGAAGTATCAGAGCATCAGCCATATTTTTACCTGGCCGATACCGATTAAAAAAAAAAAAAAAAAAAAAAAAAAAAAAAAAAGTCCAATACTGCCAATACCGATACTATCAGCACATCCCTAATCTTAACCCAATTTCTTCCTATTTAAAAAAGAAGGGGGGGGGGAGGTTAATTTCTGGAACACAGTAATTACCAGTCACATTCTGAATGCAAAGGTGAGGCAACTAATAAACGCACCTCCATTTGTAGTCTGTGTTGTTTTTATCCCAGGCACATTCCTCAAGGGACCTGGCGTGACTGTGGGTGCAGATCGTACTTGGATGGGTGGGTTAGGAATGGTGGGGATGGGACTAGTTGCAGCATCATCCCTCCCTACACCAACCACCACCCCACATGTTAGCACTACCACCAACACCACCACCTGCCATCCTCTCATCGCCACCGCTGGAAAAAATACAGTACATCCGTTATCCAATTCCCTGGTAATCAATAAATTGCTATAACGATGGGAAATAAGTTAGGACTACCTCCCTGTATTTGATGCATGCTACCACTATGACAATTAATGCGGCAAACAAAAAGCCTGCCAATGTGCAGACTTACACGCAAAGCAATCATCACCTGTTGAAGACATAGTTGCTAAAGTTTCTAATTGCCAAAATCTGTTCTGACACCTCTGCACAAGCCCCATAGCTCCTGGCACTCGTTTGAACAGCTGGGTCACTTTGTACTCCATTCACTCTCTCTCTCTCTCTATCTCATCTCATCTCATACGCATTGCACTGTATTGTTCTCTCACTCCCCTGCATAATACAGCACACACCCTGCAATCATTTATATGCAGTGCTAGTGACCAAAAGGCATCACTGTGTTCTTCCCTAATTGTATCCTTACTGGAATGAGTCAAGCTCATACTGCCCCGTGTATTAAATCACTTTTATCATACATATCCTTCAATTTATGAATTGTTTTGGCACACATTATTTCATTCAGCAGTGCATTCCACTGACCAACTGCCCTAATTGGGAAACTGAATTTCCTTACGTCTGTATCGCCTCTCCTTTTATGTAGTTTTTTGCGTTGTCCTCTTGCTGTTGCTTCCTCATAGGTTATATATTCATTTATGTCTATTTTCTTTTTCCCTGAGATGCATTTACAAAGCATAATCATGTCTCCTCATTTCTTTCTTTTCTGTAGTGTTGGTAGATTAACCTCTTCTAATCTTTCTTCACAGCTTAGATCCCTTAAGCTTGGTACCCATCTTGTAGCTGCCCTTTGTACTTTTTCAATCTTATCTATTTGTTTTTTGAGATGATGATTCCAGACTACTGATGTATACTCCAGAGTTGGTCTGATGAATGATGTTACATTCAGACCTCTACTTACAAAGTATCAACATATGAAAAATCCGCATACGAATGAAATAGTTTTTAGGGGTTAAAAAAAAAAAAAAAAAATTATTGATTCAAACCGCGTGCCAAGTACAAGTCCATGGTCCCCAACAGATGCCAACTGTGCATTCCAGCCTTCCTCCTGCTTGGAAACCCAGAGCACTGTTGTTATCAACACATGTAACATCAGCTGTGATTTTTGTAATTTAGACTTGATTATTTCTCCCACAAAGTCTAAGAAACGGAAAAGTAGAGAAAATGGTGATGGTATCAGGAGAAAACAGTGTACAATTACAATGGAAACTAAAGTGGACATAATTACGAGAGTGCAGAGACACGAGAGGCTAAATCCCTCAACTGTAGGAACAATTTTAAAGGACAAGGAACTTTTCTTAAGAAGTACTGTACAGAATACATATATATATACTGTATCACAGTCTTTGTATTTATGCTTGTTTATAATAACCACACATGCTTGAAAACTGATAGAAGTTTAAGGGAAAAAAAACAAAAAAAATGACTTACAAAAGACCTTCAGGAACTAATTACTTTCATAAGTTGTGGATTCCCTGTATTATCTTTCAAAGCATGTCTTCATTTATATATGTGAATGCTATGCTCATATTTGTAAGCAGTGTTACGTACCTTCTCACTGATGTGGTCAGCCTGAGATAGTCTGTTACTGATAATCACTCCTAGGTCCTTCTCTCTTTCTGATATGTTTAGGGTTGAACTTTCTAACTTATAATCCCAATCTGATCTTGTTTCACTTTTACTAATTATATAACACTTGTTCACACTAAATTCCATTTGGCATTTATTGATCCATTCATGAAGCTTATTTATGTCTTCTTGTAGATCTCTGCAAGAATCTGTTAGTAATTTTCCATTGTATTTTGCATCATCAGCAAACATATTTAGATAGCTTCCATTTCCAAAGTTTCTGTCTATGTCATATATATATAAATAAATATATATATATATATATATATATATATATATATATATATATACTGTACAGGTAACTCGCACGGAACACGATCTCACGGAACGCGCTCGCAATTATACACGGTAAGGGCTGGGATACATGTAAGACAATGTAAGATTAAAAAACCATTATGAAAACTACAAATTAACGCAGGAGAGGCCTTTGAAAAATCAAATCCTCGAACGTCACCGCAGCGCGCGGTTTGTTTTGATTACATGACGATCTAGGCGGGAAATTATTCAGTGAGTGAGACATTCCCGAGTACAGTAGCACAGTATTTGTAAGTTAAATATTTATAGTACTGTACTGTTCTGGTAAGTTTATGTGCAACTTAAAGTACTATTAAAAAACGTTAAAGCAAGAAATAAAGTCTTATAACCAGTTTACCTGATAGGCATCAGAATATTGCCTTTTTTATTTGTTCGTTTTTTCCACAGTACTGTACAGTATTTGTAAGTTAAATATTTACTGTTCTCGTATGTACTGTACTTGTAAGCACTTAAATAAAGTTAAATAATTAAATAAAGCCTTGTAACCAGTTAACCCGAATTATATGATTACCCATGATCGGCGTCGGAATATTGCCTTTTTTGTTTGTTCGTTAAACTCTTACTGTACTGCTTTTCTACAGTACTGTATTTGTAAGTTAAATATTTACTGTTCTGGTATGTACTGGTAAGCAATTAAAGCATTAAATAAAGCCTTGTAACCAGTTAACCTGATTTATATGATTACCCATGATCGGCATCGGAATATTGCCATTTTTGTTTGTTCGTTAAAGACTTATAATAAGAGAAAAATACATTTTTGTCTTGGTATCTTTACCTGCTGTAATGGTTTGGATCATTTGATGCAATGCAACTTGTAGAAAACTGTGAAAACTTTCGGGCAGTGAACGAAAATCTGAGACATGAGACTGACCTTGACTTCACCCTCTCATGTTACGTATCATCTGTCAGTTCACCACCTGCTATCGTGAGGAGTGGATGTACGATTTTTTCGCTCGTGGCCATGCCTAACCACACACAGTTACACCCATTATCTTGACCCAGACAGAAAATACAACCTTTTTCCTCCCTTGCAAAACACACTCAACCACCCTGTTTATGAGACAACAATATATATTGCGAAAATAACAAGGTAAAATGATAAAGATGAACGTAAAATGATGGAGAAAGATGAACATGTTATGACGGAAGAAGTACGTTTTCTCCGTCCGTAAACGTATTTATTTCTGCTTTGTATCTGTATTCGTAATAATTAGACTTATTGTTAGTTCTGAAACTGCATTACGATTCTATTTTTAGCCATTCTCGTGGTGTGGGAGCTGGAAGTTGTGACACAACTTCCTGACCCTTCACATTATTCTCCCGTGGCAGAGTCTAGCCTTAGAGGACGTGCAGTTTTCTCATTTAGGACTGAAAATTCAACTCTTTCGCTCCCTTTTCCAAGCATGGGCACAACGATAACGTAAAAAATAACTCGAAACTACCATAAACATATATCAAAAAGGTGAAAATGTATTCATAACATTTTTTTTTTTTCCAGCTATTCCTAACAGATTATGTACTGAAATCATTCGATATCACAGTACTGCATTTCTAAGTTAAATATGTACTGTTCTGGTAAGTACTTGTAAGTCAAAGCACTGGTACCAGTTAACCTGATTTATATGATTACCTATGATCGAAGTCGGAATGTTTCCTTGTGTTTACGTACAGTATTTGTGTGTTGAAGCTTTGCTCTGGAGTACTGTATTTGTGAGTTATAACATTAAATAAACCTTCTAACCACTTAAAGTGCTTTCTAGTGATTACCAGTGACAGATAACAGCAAAACAACACATTTGGGGGGTCTAGGGAGCAAAATACGAAGTAGTTTAAATATACGCGATTTCGCACCTAACACGGCACGGTAGGAACGAAACCCACGTGTTCCATGCGAGTTACCTGTATATATATATATATATATATATATATATATATATATATATATATATATATATATATATATATATATATAAGTAATCCCTCTAATATCCGAACGCCCAATATCCGAACATCCCCACTAACCGGACATAATCGTCCCGGGATCCAATACAGTATTCCCAAAATGGTCCAAAAACTGCAAAAAAATAGAGGGGAAAAAAAAAAAAAAAAAAAAAAACTCCCGCCCGTAATTTGAACTTGGCGCGCGCGGCGTGGGACAGCTTTGTTGTGGCGCATCATTCCTCCGACGTCCGATAGAGTGCCCCTGCATCCTCCCCACTTTCCGCCTGTCTCTCGCCGCGAGTGCACGCTCGTCGTCATGGCCGCCCACGTGCTCGCTTTTGTGGTAGTTCCTTACCTGCTGCAGGCACTCCTGCTGCTCTTGTGCCTCCTATTGGTGTGTGTGATGATGGCCCTGCCGCCTGAGAAGAGGAAGAGAGTGGTGTTGACTCTGGAGAAGAAACGGGAGATATTGGAGAAAGTAGATGCGGGGTGGTCTTCTTCCCGCATCCTCCGCGAGTTCAACCTGGCCCGATCTACTTTGTTCGATATCAGGAGATCCCGAGACAAACTCATGCAGTACACGGCTGACTTCTCGTCGAGATGCAAACGCAACGTGGAGAGGAAGGTGATGTTTACTCCCAAGTTTGTTGAAATCGACCGCTCCACATTGATTTGGTATCGACAACAACGTGCTGCTGGTGTGATGGTACGTGGTACAGAGCTGAAGGCTGCTGCTGAGCAGTTCGCCAGGCTTCACGATGCCCTAGACTTCAAGGCATCCGAGGGTTGGCTCTTCACGTTCAAGTTACGGCATGGCCTTACCAACCATAAAGCTCATGGCGAAGCTTTGGACGCTAACGAGGATGGAGTTGAGTTTCGGCACAAGGTGAAGGGCTTGATCGACAGGGAGGGCCTCACTCTCGGTCAAGTCTACAATGCTGACGAAACTGGTTTATTCTATCGATCTTTGCCAATGAACACTCTAGCCAAGGAGACGGAGAAGCGTGTACCTGGCCATAAGCTATCCAAGCAACGGATATCTGCTTTGTGTTGTGCCAATGCTAACGGCATGCACTGGCTTAAGCCCGTTATTGTTGGCCGTGCAAAGCAGCCTTGGTGTCTTCGTGGGGTGATGGATGTCCTTCCTGTCGTCTGGTACCATTCTTTGAAGGCATGGTTTACAGCCCAGATCTTCAAAGACTGGTTCCACCGCCATACCAGACGAAGACACTGGGAATCCCGCGCGACCAGGTAAAGGCCCTCCTTCTCCTCGACAATGCACCTGCCCACCCGTGCGACAAGGACTTGGTGGCTGAGAATGGCCAGATTAGGTGCATGTTTCTGCCACCTAATATGACTGCTCTCATCCAACCAATGGACCAAGGAGTGATCGTGGCAACAAAGCGCCTATACTGAAGGAAGTTCCTGGACGAGGTGATGGTTGTTCTCGAGGACGAGGACGAGCGCAGGGAGGGACGGGACACGCGAGGCCAGCAGACTTTGGAAAACCTTCGCCGCTACAACATCAAGTCTGCAATCTACAACTGGGCCAGTGCATGGAAGGAAGTCCCTGTCAAGACTAGAAAATGGTTGTTCTCGTCTGCTTCTCGGAACGGATGTGGAGTACCATTTTCTAGGGTTTGACATGGATGACTTCCATGCATGGCTACGTACACATGGCAACGATGTTGATGTGGACGATGTGCGTGAGTGGTTGGATGACGACGAGGGCGATCCTGGGTATCAGACATTGTCTGATATCGAGATCGCATCTTCAGTTGCAGGTGTCAGTACCCAGCTTGAAGATTCCGACAAGGACGGTGAAGATGATGCGGACTCCTCTCAGCATGACACTACTCCAGTCATCCCCAAGCTGAGCGCACTCCGGGAACACCTAGAGTTCGTTCTCAACTACCTGGAACACCCGGACTGCGACAGGGAGATGGGACCCTTGGGACTTGTGGAGGAAGTGCGTGCTTTCAGGCAGCGCATCATCAATCGTCAGAATCGTCGGTCCTTGCGTCAATCAACCATCGACAGTTTTTTCAGGCCCGTGAGCCCCGCTGTGCCCAGCCCTGGCTCCACTCCGTTGCCTCCCCAAGACAGGCCCTCATGCTCCGAGTCACAGCCCAGCACATCAGCCACGGAGGAGTCACCGCTCGACGTGAGTTTGCGTCTATCTTCAGAGTCGTCTGCAGTGGGTACGCCATCACTACGACCCAGCGACGCACCCCTAGGTCACCTGCCAGTGATACTCTCGGACTCTGACAGCAATTAAACAGCAAGAACTTCTCCACTAGACCACACGGGAATTTACAGTGTTGTGCAGTGAAAAAAACAGTGTGTTGTGTTAAGGATTTACAGTTGTGAGTGAGAATACAATTTTGGAACAAAATTTAATGTAAATAGACTTGTTTTTGCTTTAGAAAATGGTTAGAAGAGTGAGAAAAGTTAAAGTGCACGGTGCAACACTTAGTAAGTTACAATGGAGCATAAGTTAGACAAGAGTGCGCACTGTGAAGAGAACGGACTTCTGAGTGCGATTGACTAAGTTCAGCGCAAGACTTCATGAACAGTGTACTGGAAGTGCTTCAGGAAATCCTTCTTACTGTCAGAGTCCGAGAGGAGGCAGTTATTCATCGAGATGGCCATGGACTTGCTGTAAGTAGGCAGAATGTTTCATACTGTATTTTTTTCCATACTATACTTACCTCAAACACCTCATTTCACTCTTTAATGTCCTTTATTGGTGTGAATAGGGTGTTAGGAGCTATGCATGTGCAGTAGGAAGGTGTTTTTCTGAGTTAGGCTAGGTTAGGGTCCATAAGTACCAGTCCAGGAGCCAGGCACTTGTAAGTACCGGTACCCAGAATGTTTAATATTGTATGAACCTACCTCAAAACCCTCATTTTATGCTTCTTTTGCATTTATTTCAGTTTTTTATGTGCCTTATTGGTGTGATTTGGGTCTTAAATAGGTGCTATGCATGTCGAGAGGGAGTTGTATAGGTGTTTCTCTGAGTTAGGGTCTATAAGCTGGGGCCCAATATCCAGACAGGAGCACTATCCGGACCTGCCCAAGGCCCTATTACGTCGGATATTGGAGGGATTACTGTATATATATATATTAGCACCAGATGCCTCAATCTCGTACGGGGTGGCCACAAACAAATCGCCTCCACGTCGCCCTGTCCACCGCCATTTCACTGCCATGCTCCCAACTCACCCCCCCCCCTCTCTCATATACCGTACCTCTCCACCCCATCCCTCCATCTCATCCTCGGCCTCCCCCTCCCTCTCCCCCCCCTCCACCTCACTCACATACACTCTCCTCGTCAGTCTCTCACCCTCCATCCTCTCCACATGGCCAAACCACCTCAGTGTGTTCCTCCTAATGCTTCCTATCACATCCACATCCACACCACAACACTCCTTTATATTCTCATTTGTCAGCCTGTCTCTCCATGTGACTCCACAGGCTCCTCTTAAATAACTCATTTCCACTGCTCTCTCTCTTGACTTGTGTCCTTCCAACAACGTTCAAGCTTCACTTCCATACGTTAGAATTGGTATCACAATACTCTCCTGCAGTAACTTTTTCACTTCCATGCTCACTTCTGTTTCTTATAACTGCTTTCAAGGAACTAGCAACCTTTCTTCCCTGCTGTACCTTTTAAGCACTTCACCCTCCAAACTTCCATCCTTACTCATCACACTACCCAAGTACTTAAGCATACTCACATTTTCCATTTCCTCACCATCCAACCTCACTGTACATTCACTGACTTCACCTCTCTCAAAGACCATCACTTTACTCTTCCCTGCATTCACCTTTAGATTCCGTTTCTTACACACTCTCTCAAACTCATCCACCAAGCCTTGCAGCTCCCCTTCACCTCCACTCAACAACACAGTATCATCTGCAAACAACAGTACAGGGAGTTTCCAAACACTACCCTCTCTCACCAGGGCCACTCCAATATCCACTGCCCTACCTTGTACCTCTTTTATTATCCTATCCATGTACAGACTGAACAACCATGGAGACATGACACATCCCTGTTCCAACCCAACCTTCAAAGAGAAAAATTCACTCAGTTCACCATCCACACGCACTGCAGCCTTAGCACCATCATACATACTCTTCACAGCATTCAACAACATCCCATCTACTCCATGTATTCTTAATACTTTCCACAATCCTTGTCTATCCACCCTGTCATATGCTTTCTCCAAATCCATGAAAGCCGCATACAACTTCTTTCCCTTCTCTAGAAACTTTTTCACTAAAGACTTAAGAATGAATATCTGATCTATACAACCTCTCCCCTTCCTAAAGCCTCCCTGTTCTTCAACTAATTCCTCTGTTCTTTCCCCAGCTCTGTCAATAAGTATCCTACCATTCACTTTTCCAATTACACTAAGAAGACAAATGCCCCTATGATTACCACACACTTCTTTTTCCCCTTTTCCTTTGTACAAGGGAATAATTATACCTGACTTCCAATCCTCCGGGACTCTACCTTCCTCCCAGGCCAATCTGCACATCTTCCACATCCAATCTACTACTATCTCTCCCCCATGCTTCAGCATTTCACCACACACTACATCAGTGCCTGAGGCTTTCCCCAGATTGACTTTCTTCATTGCTTCCACAACTTCAATCTCAGTGTGAGCACTGAGCCCTGGGGAACTCCGCTACTCACTTCCCTCCATGATGAGTAATTTCCCCCTAGTACTGTTCTCATTTCCCTTTTTCTGAGAAAATCCTGCATCCAACAGTACAGCTTGCCTTGAGCCGCATTTTCGTGAGGCTATTAGACCAGTATCGACTGGTTTAGAGTGGTCTTATTGCTGTTCTGGCGAGACAATTAGACCGGTACAGACTGGTCCAAAGCAGTCCTGCCCCACAAGCAAGCCTAGGCGAGACTGGTCTGTGCACAAACATATGCGTGCAGCAACAGCCAAGAAGGAGGTAAGGAGTGTCCGTGGCAGGGTGTAAACATCAATGGTCAACAATGGCGGACTTGGAAATAAGGTTTGTTTTAAATTAAATTTTTTATGCTAGCAGAAGCCCGTGGTCATCCAAGAAGGGAACCAAATAAATCTCACCACGAAGTAGAGTCTTTGTATTACTGTACTACAGATCGCATGAAATAAGATTATTAAAGCATTAATGACTGAAATAAAAATCGAGGCGAAGCATGAAGTTTGTATAATCAACACTACTCACCGACATTTGTTTACAGTCTTCTAGGCCAAGCCCAGTCACTCCTGCAGCCAATAGCAGGCTTGGACAGGATCGGACTGACATTAGCCTGTTCTCGCGATCACTTATGAGTCCAGATCGGTCTAAACCGGTCTAAAGTGGCCCGTGAAAATGCAGCATTGGATTCCTCCTTGACAGTACAGTTTCCATAAAAGTCTTTGGTGAGGTACTCTGTCAAAAGCTTTCCTGAAATCTAAACAGATACTGTCCACACGCTCTTCCCTTTTCTGTAATGTTTCTGTAATCCTATCATAGCGGCTTAATATATTAGTAACACATGATTTTCCCTTTCTAAAACCGAACTGCCTTTCTGTTATCATATTGTGTTCTTCTAGATGGTTTATCCAAACTTTTCTTACCAGCTTTTCTAGTACCTTACTTACAGAACTGGTCAGTGATACTGGTCGGTATGAGTGGATTCTGTCTATTCCCTTTCTTGAATAGGGAACCAATGTTTGCTTTCTTTCAAGTGTGTGTGTGTGTGTGTGTGTGTGTGTGTGTGTGTGTGTGTGTGTGTGTGTGTGTGTGTGTGTGTGTGTGTGTGTGTGTGTGTGTGTGTGTGTGTGTGTGTGTGTGTGTGTGTGTGTGTGTGTGTGTGTGTGTGTGTGTGTGTGTGTGTGTGTGTGTGTGTGTGTGTGTGTGTGTGTGTGTGTGTGTGTGTGTGTGTTCTTACCTAACTGTAATTCTTACCTAACTATATCTTTACAGTAATGAGTCAAGCTCATGCTGTCCTGTGTTATGAACCATTTTTATCATACATGTCTTTAAATTTATGAATTGTTTTGGCACACACTATTTCATTAGGTAGTGTATTCCACTGATCAACAACTTTATTTGGGAAACTGAATTTTCCTTATGTCTTTATTGTCTCTCTTTTTGTACAGTTTTCTACAGTGTCCTCTTTATGTTGCTTCCCCATACGTGATATATTCATTTACATCTATTTTCTCTTTTCCTGTGATGTATTTATATATTATAATCATGTCTCCTCTTTTCCTTCTCTCCTGTAATGTTGGTAGATTTAATTTTTCAAGTCTTTCTTCACAGCTTTGGTCCCTTAAACTTGGTACCCATCTTGTAGTGGCCCTTTGCACCTTTTCAATCTTATCTATGTTTTTTTTTAGTTGTGGATTCCAGACTACTGATGTATACTCCAAAGGTGGTCTGATGAATGATATTATTATCTTTCTGAGCATGTCTTCATTTATATGTGAATGCTACTGTCACATTAGCAAGCAGTGTGTAAATGTTCCTTACTTTTTCATTTATGTGGTCAGCTGGTGATAGACTGTTATTGATATTCACTCCTAAATCTTTTTCCCTTTCTGATGCGTGTAGGGTTGAACTTCCTAACTTATAGTCTCAGTCTGTTTTTTTTTCACTTTTACCAAATTTTATTACATGACATTTGTCCAAACTGATTTCCATTTGCCATCTGTTGCTCCATTCATGAAGCTTACTTAATTCCTCTTGTAGTTCTATGCAAGAGTCTGTGTTTGTAATTTCCCTTTGTATTTTTGCATCATCAGCAAACATATTTAGGCAGCTTCCATTTCCAATGTTCCTGTCTATGTCATTTATTCATACAGTACTAAGAACATAATTGGTGCCAGCACCGAGCCCTGTGGAACTTCACTTGTCACTTCTCTCCATGATGAGTAATTTCCCCTTATCACTGTTCTCATTTCCCTTTTACTGAGAAAATATTACATCCAATCGTACAGTTTACCTTGGATTCCTCCTTGACTGTACAGTTTCCATAATAGTCTTTTGTGTGGTACTCTGTCAAATGCCTTCTTGAAATCCAAATACAATATATGCTGTCTACCCAGTCATCTCTTTACTGTATTATTTTTGTACCTCAACGTTGTGGGGTAGATGTGGATGTGGTTGAGAAGATTAGGAGAAATACACTGAGGTGGTTTGGACATGTGGAGAGAATGGAGAATGAAAGACTGACTAAGAGGGTGTATGTAGGTGAGGTGGAGGGAGGGAGAGGGAGGGGTAGACCGAGGATGAGGTGGAGGGATGGAGTTGAGAGATATATGAGGGAAGGGGGGGTGAGCTGGGGGGAGGGTAGTCAAATGGTGGGTGACAGAGTGACTTGGAGGCGTTTTGTCTGCGGCCACCCTTTGCGGGATTAGGGCGTCGGGCTATAGATAGATAGATAGATAGAACTTAATAAGTTAGTGACATGATTTTCCCTTTCTAAAACCAAATTTGCCTTTCTGTTATCATATTGTGTTTTTACAGGTGATTTACCCAAATTCTTCATATCAGTTTTTTCTAACATCTTGCTTTCAAAATTGGTCAGTGATACTGGTCTGTAGTTAAGTAGATTTTGTCTATTTCCTTTCCTGAAAAAAGGCACAATGTTTGCTTTCTTCCAAATAATCAGGTAGTTTTCCTTGTCTTTAGGATTCTCTGAATATTAATTGTAACTGACTGTTTAGCTCTTTTGCACATTCCTGTAATACCCAACACAAAATCTCATCAGGGCCATTGGCTTTTCCCCTGCCTAATTTCCTCCTAATGAGTGAGATGGAGGATGGGGGAGAGGAAGGGGAAGGTCAAGGATGAGATGGAGGGATGGAGTGGAGAGGTGTATGAAAGAAGAGGGTGAGAGCTAGGAGCAGGGCAGTGAAACGGCGGGGGACCGGAAGACATGGAGGCGATTTGTTTGTGGCCACCCTTTACGAGATTAAGGCATCTGGCAATTTATAAATATAGTAGATAGAAAGGTGGTTGCTCAATGCTGTGAAGAGGATGTCTGAGGGTGCTAGGGCTGCAGCATCTGTGGATTATGAATTAAGCAAGTTGTCTGACCTGAGTGCTGGACTGAAACAAGGGTTTGTTGTCTCCAAGGTAGTTCATTTTGTATATGGATGGAGTTATAAAGAGCTGCTAGATACTAAGTAGGGTAGTCGATCATCGAATGTCTCTAACGTGAGAGGGCGAGGTGTAAAAACTTTCTGTACTGTTGTTTGCTGATGATACTGTATTAAGTGCAAATGAATGTGAGCTGCAAGGCTTGGTGAGTGAGTCTGGCAGTGTATGTAGGAAACCATATTTTAGTGTGAATGCAGATAAGAGTAAAGTTAAGATCCTCGCCAGAAGTGAACTCACATCAAGCACAGTGAGACTGGATGGTGAGAAAAATTAGAATGTGAGTGCATTCAAGTTATCTGGTCATGTGATGAGTAAGGGTGGAAGTCTGAAGGAGGAAATGTTTGAAAGGGTGCAGCAGGGTAGAATGGTTGCTGGTTCACTGAATGCAGTGATAAGGAATAGGGAAGTGAGCATAGGCCCCCCTCTCAAAAAAAAAAAAAAAAAAGTCACTGCATGACTACTGTAAACTATCTTGTATCCATAGCTGCATCATCTGGCGTGCATCAATATCAATCACAGCAAACGGAGGTGAAGTTTATGAAATCTGCAGAAGTCCAAAATACCTGTACAATATCTGCACCATTCAGTCCCTAGGGAGGTGGTGAAGTGGGCAATGAGAAAGCTTGGGATCAAGCAATGACTGGGTAGAGTGGTTATGGCTAGGTGAGAGTGAATGGAGATGTGAGTGACAAGTTTTCCATGAATGCTGGTGTGCATTAGGGGTCAGTCTTGAGTCCCTTACTGTTTATCATGATGCTTGGAGCCCTCTCACATTCAGAAATGGACAACTGTGGGAGATGTTGTATGCCAATGATTTGGTGCTGATTGCAGAGAATGTAAGGGAGGTGGAGGAAAGACTCAGGAAGTAGAGAGATGATACAGGGCACAATGGCTTGTGAGTAAATGCAGATAAAACAAAGGTAATGGTAGTTAGGGCTGGTGGCGGTATTGTCAAAAACAAGGGAGAGTGGCCGTGTGCGGTCTGCCACGAGTGTGTGAAGTAATTTCATCTTGTGCAGTGTTTGTGACAAGTGGGTGCATAACAGATATAGTGGCATGAAAGGCAGAATGTGAGATAATGCTGATTTCATGTGTGCGGTGTGCTGGGGAAAGTATGTGGAGATCATCAGGCATGACAGGATTGATCTTGCTGTTCGCGTCTCTTGAGTATGTGGAAGAGTTTTGTTACTTGGGAGACATGTTATGTGCTGAAGGTGGGGCTGGAGCTAGCTCTGTAGCAAGGGTGTGCAGCAGTTGGAAGACGTTCAGGGAGCTGTTGCCTCTCCTGAAGTTGAAAGGGCTCTCCCATGCAAACAGATCTTTGTATGCGGCATGTGTTAGGAGTGTAATGCTGTATGGTAATGGGGCCTGGGCAGTAATGGGAAGAGGATATTCTGAAGCTCAAACATACAGAAATGACAATGATTAGGTGGATGTGCAATGCAACCTTGAATACTAGGTCTGGGGGACTAGGTTTACAATGGAAGACTTAAGAGGAAGGATGGGACTGGAATGTATTGGTGTTGTAATGACAAGTGGCAGACAGAGATGGTCTGGGCGTGTGGAGAGGATGAGAGATGACAACTGGGTGCAGAAAGTTAGAAATAAGAACACTGGGGATGGGGTTGTGAGTGGTAGACCTAAAGAGACCTAGGACGAGGTCAGAGAGTGTGACAGGAATAAGGGTCTAAACAGGGAGGATGCCAGAGATCAAGCATCATGGACAGCCACCATTAGGTGACTAAGGCCAACACATGCAAGCATGTTGGAGCCTTTATAAACTAAAATGAAAACAATTCAGAGAGAGTTCTACCACCTGAACACTCCTGTAAGTCTCATCACCTAAACACTTCCTTTGATGTTCCCAAATTTGTCAGTTTTCTTTAGCTATAATCTATTAATGATATGTCCCAATCTTTTTTTTTTTTTTCATGTTCAATATTAATCATGTATAACCTTCCTCTTCAATACATTTCATACTCTTCTTTCCCTATGTATCTCGTCCAAAAGTGGATGACAACATGTTGGTCTTCCCCATTCCCCAAGGCTGCTACTCTGCACAGGCCTCCAACGTTGTAACGTCACATGGCAGCTGTACATAAGATAGAGTTTGTTGCTTGTTTTGTCATCCCTGTCCTTTTTCATGCTGTGCTGGATCTCTGCCTTCTAATGGCATGTGTATCAATGAATCCTACACCTGTCAAGCACACCAGAAATATCCTGTCCCTTGAAAAGAAGTGGGAGATTATCAGAAAACTGGATGAGGGATGGAATGTGAGGCAGGCTGAGGAGATATTGTGCAATATCACCTCCTATGTCACTGGACCACATGGGATTTACACCACTAACTACACAGGACTTACGGCACAGTATCCAGAAATCTCCAGGTACTCTCTGGTGAGTTTATTCCCCTCTCATCTTTTATTTCTGTTATGCATGCCTCCCGTATCTCTCTCCTCACACTTGGTTAGGTCCTTCTATCATCTTACCTATCTCTGCCTCTGGATGTCAGGAGAATAGTGTGTGTACAGTACTAAGTGTTATTAATTACAGGCTTAATACTGTGATATTACTGTCTTACGGGAAGAAAAAAAAAAAGGGGGGGGGAGGGGTATGTGAAATAGTTTGAAACATCAAGTGAAAAAGAAATACACAATATACATCACGTCTGAAAGGACCTGAGTTTGTACAAGGGGAAAAGAAGGATATACAGTACCACATTTCACCTTCCAGGCTGAAAAGTCAACCAAACAGCATGTTACTATTAATGTCCTCTTCATCATGAAGTTGCACATTGCAGCAGAGCTAACAGTTTCATAAGCCTACAATGAATTTGCATATATTCTACTGTACCATCACCACAGTAGTATTAGTGTGTACATGATCATGACAATAGCATAAAAATTTTATTACTGGGAAAACATTAACATATGGCAATATTTACTCAGCTGAGCACCGCCAGGTCTCATAAGTATGTACAGCCATGAGCAGAACTTCAATGTCATGACCAGCTGGGTCCATGACTGGTGTTACAGAAACTGCTTCTGTCATTGCAATATGAATTACACAAGACAGTACAGGAATGCAGAATATTCTATTGTATAGGGTAGGAATAAGAAACATGGAAGACAGTGCTCAAAGCTTGAAAAAAACTGTTGGTTAACTTTTGCTTGTGGCTGTAAACAAACGCTGCCAGACTGGCACTTCTCGCATACTCACACATACACAGCCATCCAATACACCTCTCCACTGACTGCTAAACACATATCTGTGTAACATTATCTCATACGTCAGAACTTTGGTGAAATATGTTAATGTAAGGGCAGTTGTGTGTGCTCTCTGTATCATATGTTCAGTGGCAGTGATGCTAGACTGGTTGGTTTCTGTTTCTCAGACTGGCTTCAGCTCATTCACCAACACAATGACATTTTGATAAGGATTATTACAGTATTCAGGGAGTAGACTGTAGCACCAGTCAAGCAAGGCAGTACTCCCAAGGTGGATGGAAAGCTGATGACAGGGAGAGCTGGAGCTTCCATTTCATGAGTCCTCAGGACTAGCTCCTGACCATCCCCCTTTGCTGAACTTTTTCAAAGTTTCAGTAACACACAAAGTTGACCAGCATGCTCTCCAATATAAGTGTCGCTTACTGTCAACACCAAACTACATGCACATCACACACTACACTTCCTATTCAAAATTAGCAAAATGATGTCGCAACAGCAAGCCTCTGAGTCCTTGGGAGGGGAGGGGATCATCAATGCCCACACAATCTGCCCTTCTCCCGGTGATGACACAGCGAGATGTCTAGAACCACCGTCTGACGCACTTCTTCATTTCTACATTTGCATCCTTACCTCTAACTTTCTCTCCGCTGAGCAACATCTCTCCTCCGCTAAACCTCACCTTCTCTTCCTGAGACTCAGCTGTCTGAGGCGATTGATAGCAAACCCTTCTCTGTATCCTCCTACTTTCTCTATGCTCATTTCAAAGCCAAAGGTGGCCATTATGCATATGTATGCAACGATATATCTTGCTCTCGTGCACCTGAACTTGAATCTTCCCATTTCTCTACTCTCTGGCTTCAGCTTTCCTGTCATTCTCTGACTAAATATATCTGTGCAGTTTACTTATCCCCTTATTCTACTGACTATGAAAAATTCTTCGACTATCTTACTTCTAAGATGGAATACATTCTATCCATTTCTCCTTTCTCTGAAATCTCTGTTCTAAGAGATTTCAATGTTCACCACCACCTTTGGCTCTTCTTTCCTTTCACTGATCCACCTGGTGAACAAGAATACATCTTTTCTATCCTTAACCCCTCCGTGGCCGAAGGCCCGGAATTTTTTGTGCTCACCTGGCCGACGCCGGGGCCATTTTTTGAAGTTTCGAAAATTGATTTTATTTTCTTGCCATACTGAAGAGAAAGTTCAGATGCACCTAACAGTGCAAATACCAGCTTCTTAGATGCATTTTATGCCTGCAATGGAGCGCGGAAGTTGCAGAAATATCGGCAACCGATATCCGCCGCCCAGGGGCGTGCCGCAACGCAACTGGGCAGGTGTTGTTATATTTTTTTTTACCTCCCAAAACAATACGAATGGTGCTGAAATGTTGTGCATATATGAGATATGATGATATCGAATGATTTCAGTATATAATCTGTTAGGAATGGCTGGAAAAAAAATTGTTATGAATACTTTTTCACCTTTTTTATATACAATATGTTTATGGTAGTTTCGCGTTATTTTTTATGCTATCATTGTGCCCATGCTTGGAAAGGGGAGCGAAAGAGTTGAATTTTCGGTCCTAAATGAGAAAACTGCACGTCCTCCAAGGGTAGACTCTGCCACAGGAGAATAAAGTGGAGGGTGAGATCCGATTAGCAATGCGGAAGTTGAGTCGCAACTTCGGGCTCCCACACCACGAGTATGGCTAAAAATAGAATCGTAATGCAGTTTCAGAAGTCTGATTATTACGAATACACATACAATGCAGAAATAAATAAGTTTACAGACGGGGGAAAACGTATTTTTTCCGTAACAGCATGTTCATCCTTCTCTATCATTTTACGTTCATCTTTATCATTTTACCTTGTTATTTTCGCAATATATATTGCTGTCTCATAAACAGGGTGGTTGTATATGTTTTGCAAGGGAGGAAAAAGATTGTATCTTCTGTCTGGGTCAAGATAATGAGTGTAACTATGTATTTTTAGGCATGGCCACGAGCGAAAAAATCGTACATCCACTCGTCATGACAGCAGGTGGTGAACTGACAGATGATACGTGAGAGGGTGAAGTCAAGGTCAGTCTCATGTCCCAGGTTTTCGTTCACTTCCTGAAGGTTTTCACAGATTTTTACAAGTTGCACTGCATCTAATGATCCAAACCATTACAGCAAACCTGAGCAAATAGGTAAAGATACCAAGACAAAAATGTATTTTTCACTTATTATCATGTCTTTTTTGTATGTGCCTGTATTACTTCATAATCATAAAAAGGTGGTTGTGTGTGTTTTGCAAGAGAGGGCAAAGATGATATGTTCTGCCTGGGTCGAGAAAATGGGTGTAGTTGTGCTTGTTCAGGCATGGCTAGGAGCGAAAAAATCGAAAATCCACTTATCACAGCAGCAGGCTTTGAACTGCTTGATGACCTGTATGGGAGTGTAGTGTAGGTCAGTGTGAAGACGTTCAGAACGTTCGTTCACTTCCCAAAAATTTTTGCAGTTTTTTATAGGCCGCGCTCAAATGACGCCTGTGGCCATTGATTGGCTAAACGTCATTCGACGCCAGCGGCCACGGAGGGGTTAATGACCTACTGTAGAGCACATTGTACAGCACCCTACCCGTATCTCTGACCTCCTTGGAAAGAGTTCCAACATACTTGACCTCTTCCATACAACTTATCCTTCTGCTTGTGCTGTTAATCTTTTCTCTCCGTTGTGCTCCTCTGATCACACCCTCATCACCTTACCCTATCCTATCGCCCCAGTATGGCCTGTGGGTCCTCCAAAGAAAGGTCGGTTGTGGCACTTTGGAGCCGCTGATTAGAAGGCCCTCAGGGCTCTCAATCAGTGGGTCCAAATTTTTTACTATTTTCCCTGGAATGATAATTGCTTCCACGGCCGAGAGCCATCTGAGTGTGCCTTGCACATTACAGAGGTTATTTTCTCAGGCATGGAAGCATACATTCCTTTCTCATATCCTTTGACTAAAAAAAAAAAATAAAAAAAAAAATAAGTTTTAATCACACTTGGTCTAATGTTGTCCACAAGAAGATGGCCTACAAAAGGTAGCGGAGCCAACTCACTCCTGAATCTCGTCTCTTTTATGTTTCTGCCCAGAATCGTGCTAAATCTGTTCTTTGCTCTGATAAAAATAATTTAATCTGTACTATATGTTCTGAACTCTGCAACTCGAATCCTTCCCACTCTTTCTGGCACCTTGCCAAAAACCTTTCTAACAACTTTACCTCATCATCCTTCCCTCCTCTTTTTCCATCCTGATGGCTCTATAGCTATTTCTTCTACTGATATAGCAAACTCTTCACTGAAACTTTCTCCTCCAATTCCACTTTAGATGATTCTGGTGCTGTCCCTCCATCACTTTCCTGCTCTGACTTCCTCATGACTGACAGTAAAATTTCTTCAACTGATGTACTCTGCCATCACTGACCTCAATACTAATAAGGCATATGGGTCTGATGGGGTCCCTCCTGTTGTCCTGAAGAACTGTGTTTCTGTGCTTACACCCTGCCTAGAGAAATTCTTTTGCCTTTGTCTATCGACTTGTACCTTTCCTTCTTGGTGGAAGTTTGCTCTCATTTAGCCAGTCCCAAAGAAGGGTGATCATTCCCAACCCTCTAACTATCATCCAATTGCTTTAAAATCCTGTATTTCAAAAATTTTCGAGTCTATTCTTAAAATTTTTTAAAGCATCTTTCCTATCACAACCTTCTTTCCGATTGTCAGTATGGGCTCTGCCAGGGACACTCCACTGGTAATCTTCTCACCTATCTTTCATCCTCCTGGTCATCCTCCTTTCAGGACTTCGGTGAAAGCTTTGCCATTGCATCTGACATCTCACAGGCTTTCGATCAAGTCTGCATTAATCTTTAATTTCCAAACTGCCCTCTTACAATTTCTATCCTTCTAACTGTGCCTTTATCTCTAGCTTCCTTTCTTGTCATTCTACTGCTGCTGCAGATGGCCACCGTTCTTGTCCTACAGCCATAATAGCGGTGCTCCTCAGGGCTCTGTCCTATCACCAACTCTCTCTCTTTTGTTCATCAACAACCTTCTAAGCTGTACATCTAACCCTATCCACTCATATGTTGATGACTCCACTCTTCACCTTTCCATTCACTTCCCACAGCGTCCATCTCAGCAGTTACTTCAACAAACTAGTGATGAGGCTATGGCACACCTAATATCTGACTTGGCTCATATTTCTGGCTGGAGTAATTGTAATCTTGTTGCATCAAAAACTCAGTTCTTACAACTATCAACCTGACAAAATCTTTCACATAAATACATTTACATACATACATTGCCAGATGCCATGTATCCCAGACAGGGTGGCCATGGGCTTAGAGTTAATTGTTTTACAGGGAGGTGCACTAATCCTCCACCAACCCCACTTGACGTAGGGATGCCAACAGCATCTGGTGTTCCCAGGCGGTCACCCATCCAAGTACTAACCAGACCCAACGTTGCTTAATACCCTCTAAAATTTTAAAAATATTCAACTTAATCGTGCATCATCTTTAAACATACTTGGGGTTTCATTCTCTCAGGATTTATCTTGGAAAGAACATACAGTACCGGTATTACCTGTTTCATTCTCTCAGGATTTATCTTGGAAAGAACATACAGTATTACCTATCTCGTAAAATCTGCTTCTAAGAGATTAGGTGTCCTAAGCCAACTCCGTGCCTTCTTTACCCTTGCACAGTTGTTCACTTTATACATGGGTTTTATTCGCCCCTGTAGAGTACAACTCTCATGTGTGGGGAGGCTCCCCGCATAGAGCTCGTCTCAACAAGGTGGAGTCAAAGGCTTTTCGTCTCATTAACCCTCCGCCTCATACCAGCTCCCGTCAACCTTTACAGTATACCTTCACCGTACTGTTCCAGCTTTATCTCTTTTCTATCACTACTTCAGTGGTCACTGCTCGTCTGAACTGTCTGCTTGTATCCCTCCTCTACTACGGCCGGCACGTAGCACTTGTCTAGCAACAAACTATCATCCTTTTCTGTCCAACTCATTAATGCAAGAGGTAACTGTTACTCCTACCCCTTCATGTATGCAGCATGTCATCTCTGGAACTGTCTCCCTGTCTGTATTTCCTACTGCCTATGATCTCCAGTCTTCAAACGCAGTGTGTCCAGGCATCTCAAAATGAACAGTTCTTGAATTTGGCTCTCTTATCTTGTTTTTGTTTTGTTTTTTCTGGAGGGAACAATTTACAGGCTCCTAGCCTTTGGTTCCTTCTTCCTTGCATAAAAAAAAAAAAAATAAAGAGTGTTTTTCTCATTCTGAACAATTATACAGTACAGTTAAAAGGCTTTACATGGGATCAGACCCCACAAGGGGTATGGGGATGATATTGCAGTAAACTCTTGATATACCGAACCCACTTCTACTCAATTTCAGTTTTAACAACCACCTTGGCCTGGATGAACGTTATGTTCATTCAGATTTTGTTTGGTAAAAGAATGGATGCAGGGGAAAACACCGACCAGCATGGCATCTCTACACACACACACATCCGAGCTCCTCTGCATCCCACATCAGTCTCTGGGTGACCAGCATCTTGACAGGAGCCATAAATAAAGCATTTATTAAGAAAAGAGTCATTTAGACCTAGCTGCATGCTACTGTGTATGACTGGATGGCTGAACGTTGCTCTAAGTTTAATGTTCTTTGTTCGGTAAGACATGACGTCTGAGAAATTATCAAACAGCATGGTGTTTGGCTTTAACATCAAGGATCTGGTACCAACTGGTTCATTATATCACAGGAGTACTATAGCTACATCACTATCCATCAGTATGGCAACTAACAGCATCCCTTTAGCAGCTCTATGCTGGATATGAGAGTTTATTGTATGGTGATCCACAATCTGAAATATGGAAGTGAACCTTGGACCCTGTTCAAAGGACAAAAGCCAAGAGAGCGGTGGATACTTGAGATGAGCATGTGGAGTCACATGGAGAGAGGCAAAGATAAATGAGGAAGTAAAGAGGCATTATGGTTTTAATGTGGATGTGACTGAAAGTGTTATGAGAAATATTTTGAGAAGGTTTGGCCATATGGAGAGGATGAAGAATGAGTGACTGACTAGAAAAGTGTAGCTGAGGTGGAGGGGGAGATCACAGATGAGATGAAGGGGAGTGGAGAGATATCTGAGAGAGGAGTGCTTCAGATGGAGGGAAGGCAGCCAAATGGCAGAGGACAGAGCAATGTGGAGGCAATTTGTTTGTGGCCATCTCTCATGGAATTATAGCATATGGGAAGAGACAGATAGATATAGCCTAATAAATTAAAACTTCCCACATACTCTCTCCTGAAATACTGTACTGTACTTCTGAATTTTGGAGCTACTGCTCAACCTCCCTCCCCTAACAATTGTCACTTGTATTATGACAGCATTAGGCAACTTAGTTTAGGAAGCATCTTTTTAAGTTTATTCCTGCCAACTCCTGATGCTTTTACTGAGCTTAGAACAGACTTTTTAAACCTTTGGCCCTACTGGGCCACTCAGCACTTGCCCTACCTGTATGTCCTGCTACATGCTGATGAGTTTACTTAACTCAAGCTAAACTTCTGTTCTTAAAGGATTAAAAAATTAACGAAAACCTGAGCCCTTTTCTTTTTTAATGAAAGTAGATGCAAAAGTCTGAGCTTTTAGCATGATATCAGACAATGCACACTGAGGTTGGATAACTCTTCAACTAATGTCTTACTGTTTTTATCCACTTCCTGATAAGATGTCTCCTAAACTAATTAAAACTGTCTTACAGCACTAAGTCCAACTTAAATGAGAGAGAGAGAGAGAGAGCACTGTACTGAAGAGATTACTTAGGTAGTGGGAGCTGGAATTTCAAATACTTTACCCTAAGTTACATGTACTGAAGTGTCGGTACCACATGTTGCTTGCAATATGGTGCAACTAAACACATGGATCATTTTCTCATACGGAAGTGTACAAATGGCTTGAGAAAATATACCGGTATACAGTACAGCCGCTTAACTGGGGTATTTAACAATGGCAAGTCACGCCCTGCTAGAGTACTTCACCTGTAAGCTCAGCTACAACACTTATTTTTAAACTCCATGAATTCATCCTACGATCCCATGGTGTTATAATGGCCTCGATTCAGCAAAATACAAATTTATTCAAAGTAATTCTCCGGCCAAGACAATCCAGCAGTATCTTTGTTATCGATTCGAAGTGCCTCCAGCATCTCGTGAGCCAATTTCCCTTCGTGTCCCCTCATGACATAGAACTGTTTTACACTAACAGGTTAACGCTTACCTCTTATATTCTCGTATGATAATAGGCTCCGTGGTCGGTCGCCTGGGCTGAAATGATCCAAGAAATGATGGTAATGAACACTTGACAGTTCGCGTCGTCTGCCCTGTGGAAGTAGCGCGCCATCTGTTGATAAAATTGCTAACTTCACCCTTCGCTGCAGCTTTATATGTTAATGGTCTTCCTGATTGATTTATTGACTGAATATTTATTATTGTAAAGTTATACAGAGTACTTATACAACAAAAGATGGTGGGTCTTGCCACATACCTTCCTCAGCATAAGCAGTTATATATAGGTGGTGGTTAGCTATAGAGCATGCCATAAAATGTAAATGAATTTATAAGATATATTACATACAGGAATGAGAAGTAGCATCAGAGCAGTGTAAATGTACAGCATGGCAGCGCTTGCCACATGATTGACATAGCACCGTCACTCGATGGCGGTGGGCACTGGGTCGTGTGGGGTCAATGCGTAATGGCCAAAACTCCCACCAACGACACCACTCTCTCTTAGCTTCACTACTTGTAGTTATTTGTTTATCTTGTACAAGTCCTTCATTGGTACATAAAATGCAGCATAGTGCCCCCTGGAACACCCAGCCACCCCCACAAGGAATATAGCATAGTGGCCCCGTGAACTCCCGGACACCCCTACAAGGAGCCCGCGGAGGAAAAGCAGCAGCGCGCAGGGACTCGGTGCAACAACGGCCTAAGTCAACCCGGGCCGCGCGCCCCTATGACCTGGAGCCCGCCCGCCGTCACCATAGCAGGAATACTGCACTACCTTCCGGGCGAGCCTTCACCAACCAGCTAAGGAGTGGAGCTGCCTATTCAGCTCCTGCCAGCACCCCAAAGGATGCCAGTAGCCGCTCCCGCCTTCATCAGGAGACAGCCAGTAGCCTCTCTGAAGGTGTCTTCCTCTTTGAGGCTCGCCCCTCGCTAAGGAAACTGCCTGCAGCCGTCCTGAGGGAAATCAGGAGGCGGCCAGTAGCCGCTCTCGTCTTCGTCAGGAGATGACCTGTGGTCACTCTGAAGGCGTTCTTCTGGAGACGGCCGGTAGCCGCTCCACACCCCTCCTGAAGGAGATGGCCTGTAGCCGCTCCCACCTTCGTCAGACAGCCTGTAGCCACTCCGAAGGTGTTCCCCCGCGACAGCTGGTAGCTGCTCGCCCCTCGCTAAGGAGACGGCCAGTAGCCGCTCTGAGGGTAATGAGGAGACGGCTGGTAGCCGCTCCTGGCTTCGTCAGATGGCCTGTAGCTGCTCCGAAGGTGTTCCCCCTGAGACGGCCGGTAGCCGCTCCACACCCTTCCTGAAGGAGTCGGCCTGTAGCCGCTCTGAAGGTGTTCCCCCTGAGACGGCCAGTATCCGCTCACCCCTCCTGAAGGAGACGGCCTGTAGCCACTCCACATCCCTCCTGCAGGAGGCAGCCTGTAGCCACTACCGCCTTCATCAGATGGCCGGTAACCACTCCGGAGGTGCCCCTGGGTTTGCTGGCAGTCACTCACCCTCTCAGACCATGGCCAGTAGCCGGGCCCTATGGCAGGAAGTGGCTGATGGCCACCCTGCCGCCTAGACTTGACGCCTGCTCCCTGACCCACAACGCAGAGGGCATAGAGGAGTATTGGAGAGGCCCCGTAGTCTCCCCCAGCCTCTGCTCCCTATGACTGGCTCTGGAGGAGACCCACCTGACGGACCATGATGCAGACTGGTGCCGCAGCCCATTTCTGTCGGTGCTGCCCAGCCCTGGGGACCACAGTCCTCGGGAACCCCAGACCATCCCCAGAACGCCTGGGCGAGAACTCCCTACACCTTGACGGCAGAGGACCTCATCCTCCGTTAGGAGCCTGAACGACCGGTTCAGGCAATTGTTCGGCCCCAGCCCTGAGAGGACGGGACTCTTTGCCACCCACAGCCCCGGACGAGAGCTGACGTCCTTGTGTGTGATCCCGTGCCCCCTGAGCACAGAATCTCCTGGTGGTACTCAGCCCCGTCAGTAGCGGAGCTGCATTGCCCCACCGCCGCACCTGTGGTGCCAGATTCAACCATAGTGACTGTAACTGTGCAAGGATAGTGGTCAGGCAGTGACAAGGCGGATTAGTGAATTGACAGTGATAGTACCAAAGTAGTGGATAGAAGACTAGACACAATGTACAACCATACAGTAATAAGATAAACACCAAAGCAGTGGAGTAAGTGATGAAAATTGATCAAAAACAACCTACGAGTAGAAAAGAACAAAGTGAATGCACTACCATCAGACCCTACCTCATACTATCATAATCATAGTTAGACCCCAGTGCCTTACACCTCCCCCTTGTGAGAAATAACTCTAGCATCTCCACTCGCTTAGAGACCCTGGACTATACCAATTTAGAATATTCCGCCTCCAGTGTTATTTTCACTGTATCCCCAAACAGTATCCTGTTAGATACTATTAACCCTATCTAGTTATTGGAGTTTATAATCGCCCAGTATATCGTGTCTGTAACGTCTGCTGATTCCCCTGTCTGACTAAGTAATATACATGTAAGGTTGTTGCCTGGAGTTTTTGTGTCCTGCCTCTCTCTTATTTGTCTAAGCCCCGGTCTCGAAAGAGAGCCCCGCTATATGTTAGGCGTTTAAGGAACGTGAAGCCGAGCCCAAAACACCTAGCATTACAGTACACACCAGTGTTTTACACTGGCTTGAGTGGTATATTTGTCAGCGTTTATGCTTTGGTTGTGGAAAACGTAGACTGTGTGGCTATGATGTAAATATACTAGCAAAATATGTATATGATTGAGTAATAAAATACAGTATAATGTCACTGAGGGCAACTCAACACCCCAAGGAGCCCATTGAGGAGCATATACAGCGAGCCTGGACTCCGGCCGAAAAGGACATAAGTCCGCCCGGGCCACACACCCCTATGAACCGGAGCTCGCCTGCCGCCACCATAGCAAGAATACTAGACTACCGTCCGGGCGAGCTGACTACCAACAACCATGGGGTGGAGCTGTTACTCCAGCTCCAGTCAGCACCCTTGAGACGGCCGGTAGCTGCTCAACCCTCCTACAGGAGATAGCCTGCAGCCGTTCTGGAGGCAAACAGGAGACGGCCTGTAGTCACTCCTGCCTTCATCAGGAGACGGCCAGAAGCCACTATGAAGGTGCCCCTAACAAGACAGCCTGTAGTCACTCGACCCTCCTACAGGAGACAGCCTGCAGTCGCTACGGAGGTAACCAGGAGACGGACGGTAGCCGCTCCCGCCTTCATAAGGAGACAGCCGGTAGCCGCTCTCAAGGTGCCTCTTGAGAGACGACCTGAAGCCGCTTGACCCTCCTTTTTTTTTTTATGCGAGGAAGAAGGAACCAAAGGTCGCGAGCCCGCAATTAATGTTCCTTCCAAGAGAAAAACAAAATACAAGAGAGCCAAATTCAAGATCCGATCATCTTGAGATGCCTGGACACACTGTTTGAAAGACTGGAGATCATAGGAAGCAGGAAATACAGACAGAGGGAGACAGTTCCAGAGTTGACCTGTTGCATAAATGAAAGACTGGGAGTAACGGTTAACTCTTGCATTAGAGAGCTGGACAGAAACGGGATGAGAGTTTGCTGCTAGACAGGTGCTATGCGCCTGTCGTAGAGGTGGAGGAATGCATGCAGCCAGTTCAGAAGAGCAGTGATCATTGAAGTAGCGATAGAAAGAGATAAAGATGCAACAGTGCAACGAAGAGACAGAGGTTGAAGGGAGTCAGTAAGAGGAGGAGACTTAATGAGACGAAAAGCCTTTGACTCCACCCTATTGAGAGGAGCTGTATGTGGGGAGCCTCCCCACACATGAGTGTTGTACTCCACACAATTGTGCAGGGGTAAAGAAGGAATGGAGGCGGCTTAGCACACCTAATCTCTTGGAAGCAGATTTTACAAGAGATGTAATATGATCTTTCCAAGATAAGTCCCGAGTAAATGAAACCCTGAGCATGTTCAAGGATGATGCAGGATTAAGCTGAATATTATTAAACATTAGTGGGTATACCTGCGGAATATTTTATCGGGTTGATAGGTGTAAAAACTAAGTCTTTGACACATTAAAAACAACCATATTATTTTTACCCCAGTCAGAGATACGAGCCAAGTCAGACATTAGGTGTGCCATAGCCTCGTCCCTTGTATGTTGAAGTAACTGCTGAGATGGACGTTGCGGGAACCGAATGGATAGGTGAAGGGTGGAGTCATCAGCATATGAGTGGATAGGGTTAGATATACAGCTTAGAAGGTCATTGAGGAATGAAAGGAAGAGAGTTGGTGATAGGACAGAGCCCTGAGGAACACCACTGTTGATAGATCTAGGAGAACTATGGCCATCTACAACAGTGGCTATAGAATGACCAGAAAGGAAGCTAGCGATGAAGGCACAGATAGAAGGATAGAAACCGTAAGAGGGCATTTGGAAATTAAAGAGATTATGCCAGACTCGATAGAAAGCCTTTGAGATGTCAAGTGCAATGGCAAAGCTTTCACCAAAGTCCCGAAAGGAGGGTGACCAGGAGTCTGAAGGGTAGGTGAGAAGATCGCCAGTGGAACGTCCCGGACGGAACCCATACTGACGATCAGAAAGAAGGTTGTGATGGGAAAGATGCTTTAAAATTTTTCTATTAAGAACTGACTCGAAAACTTTTGAGATACAAGATGTTATAGCAATTGGACGATAGTTAGAGGGTTGGGAATGGTCACCCTTCTTTGGGACTGGCTGAATGAGAGCAAACTTCCAGCAAGAAGGAAAGGTATAAGTTGATAGACAAAGGCGAAAGAGTTTGCCTAGGCAGGGTGTAAGTACAGAAGCACAGTTCTTGAGAACAACAGGAGAGACTCCATCAGGCCCATATGCCTTGTTAGTATTGAGGCCAGTGATGGCAGAAAATACATCAGCCTGCAGCTGCTCCGGAGGTAACCAGGAGATGGCTGGTAGCCACTCTGAAGGTGCCCTTCAAGAGACAGCCTGTAGCCGCTCGACCCCCCAACAGCAGATGGCCTGCAGCCACTCCAGAGCTAACCAGGAGACGGCCGGTAGCTACTCTGAAGGTGCCCCTGAGTCAGCCTGCAGCCACTCCCTCCCCCAGGCCACAGCCGGTAGCCACTCTGAAGGTGCCCCTGAGTCAGCCTGCAGCCACTCCCTCCCCCAGGCCACGGCCAGTAGCCGGGCCCTATGGTAGGAGACAGCCAGTAGCCGCTTCTCCGTCAGGTGCTGACTCCTGCCCACCATCCTATGACCCAGAAGGAGCCCCAGCCTGGAGGAGTACTGGAGAGGCCCCGTGACTACCACTGGGCTCTTTTCCCTTCAGCCAGATCCTAAGAGGACTCGCCTGATGGGCCCCGACGTAGGCCGACGCCGCAGTCCCCTCCTGACGGCGTCCCCAAACACCTGGGACTGCAGCCCTTGGGACCTCCAGGCCTCCCCCAGGGCCCCCTGGCGGGACCTCTCTACACCCAGACACCGGAGATCTTCGTCCTTCATCAGGTGCCCAAGCGAGAAGTTCAGGCAGCTATTTGGCCCCAGCTCCAAGGCCCAGACTCCCGCCCCAAGCCCTGAAAGCGTGGGACCCTTTGCCACCAGCAGTCCCGAACGAGAGAGGACACCCCTATGCGTGATCCCGTGGCCCCTGAACACAGAGGCCCCTGGCGGAACCCAGCCCCGTCAGTAGTGAGGCTGAGTCACCTCCGCTGCCCTTGCCTGACCGCCACGACGCCCAGACCCGAAAGGAGGACACTGAAAACAGTGTCCGTGACATAGTGAAGTAAAGGCAGAACAGTGCATTAACAGTATAAAGGAAGTCAGTGAGAAAAGGCATTAGTGACAATATACAAGAGTGGTGGAATAAGCAAGGTAACAGTGAAACAGAGAACATGGCAAGGCAGTGAAATACGGGTCTAGCACAGTGAACACACTATTAAATACTAACGCCGCATCACACTAAGATCATACGCAGGCCCCAGTGTTAAAGTAATGATTATCCACAGTGAAATACTGCCACCAGTTCCACCAATACATAGAACTTGGACTTCCTGCAGTCATAGTGCATAACCCCTCTGCCCTAAGTGCTATTCACCTTATCCGACCTTGACTTGAGTAGTGTCCTGCGTGATACTAACAACCCATATCTATGCCTGAGAATTATAATTGTCCAGTATATCTGTATTTGTGACATCTACCTATTCCGCTGCAGAATTAAGTAATACACATGTAAGGTTGTTGCCTTGAGTTTTTGTGTCCTTCCTCTCTCCTATTTGTCTAAGCCTCAGTCTAGAAAGAGAACCCACCTGCACACTAGGCGTTAGAGGGACGGGAAGCCGACCCTAAAACACCTAGCATTACACTGGTGGACAGCGATGATTCTTGACCCGGGCATACGAAAGAGGTAATCAGGAAATACCAGAAAAATGGCAACCAAACCGCATGTGCAATTACCTAAACTCGACCCTGAACAGTATGATATTCACACATACCTGGCAATTATTAAACCTTTGCTAGATATCGGGTTTCGAGGATGACAAACAAAAAATTGCAGTCACACTTCCGCTACAGGGCAAAGCGGCAGCGAACATAGCACCCAAGATCGTTCCGGGGCTCACCTGGCAGAATTTCACGAAACTCGTGATTCAAGCCATCACTAGATAAAGTGGTGGCGCTATCCCAATTGGATAGCCTAACCTTTGATGGCAATTTGGATGATACTCTAATCCAGGCTAGACGCCTGGTCACCGCTGCCTACCCGGAGGCAGATGATGAAACCCGGGAGCAACACACCTTTAATACTCTCCTAAGAGTGCTCCCCAGCATGGTCAAGGAGCACTTTACAATCCATGACCCTACCAGAGACATGGATAAAAACAACCAATTGATACACCGTCTCCTGACCTCCCGCCCTGCACCCCAGCAAACCAACGTGGTAAAAAGGTTTCCCACGAATATTCCGGCTCCCCCAGTTAAACCACGTCCGCCTATGCCCCACACCAGCCCCACCCCAGCACCCAGCCTGCCTGGGGCGCACTCCACCCACCGGCACCCCAGTCACAGGGAGAACCCCAACCTCATTCTGGTGAATCCCTGGGAGTTCTATGCTTGCAGCTCCAGGTGCCCACTGCATGATATCAGGGACCAATTAAAAGCTGCCAGACGGAAAACCACCACCCCAGGCCAATGCAAAGTTTCCTTTCTAGAGAACGAGAAACCAGAGGACGAACCTGCACCCACGGAGGAGACCGAACCCAGGGAGCAGGAGCCAGAGGAAGAAGAAGGAGACCCCCGTCAGTTGGATTTTTAGGACCGCCCCCACACCTTCCCACGGTGGCAGGAGCCACTTCCCCCAAATACCACCCCCCAGTTTACCACAAGATGAAGCTGAACAGGGTGAAAGCCAGACTTCTGGTCGACATGGGAGCGGCCAGATCCTGCCTGTATAGCCACTACTTCTCCCATCACAAGTCGACCTTTGGCCCACTATTCCCGACGGCTACTCACCTTGTGGACGCAGGGGATGGCCCCCTGCCGATCCATGGGGAAACTCGGGCCCTGCACGTCAACACTCATCAGCCGCTGTCAACACAGCATAAGTTCATCGTATTCGACTCTTCCTGCCGCAATTACGACGGATATCTGGGGCTGGACCTGTTGCAGAAGTTAGGAGCCACCATTGATTGCCGCAACAGACAGCTCCAGTTCTGGAAATCACCCGACCTCCCCCCTCCCAGTCGGGCCATCTGCACCTGCACACCACAGCCCCAGCTGGAAGACTCCATGCCCCCTCCTTCTCCCCCCCTGACCTCCCTCCCCTTCCCCCCTCCCCCCTCTTTTCCCACCACCATTTCTTCCACTGTCACCATTCCCCCACCACCACGAAGCCTGGGTGCCCCTCAACTGGCCCTCAGGTACCTCTGTCCTGTTCTCCCCACTCCTGCCACCAGGAACTCTCTCGGCCTGCCTCCTGTCCCCAGTCTTCCTTCCCCCTTATCACACGGCAGTCCAGATTGCCAACCTTGCCCCCTCGCCCCTCACTCTCCCTAAAGAGCTTATAATCGGAGAGATGGAGGAAGTCGAGCCCTGTGTCCCCTCCCCTTCCTGCTCCCCTGCCCCTCTGCCCCCATCCCCGACCATCTCTCCGCTCACCAATCAAACACCCTCCGCTGCCTCCTCCTGAATTTCCAGGATCTGTTTGCGGCGGGACCTGCCGATATTGGACACACCACCTACCTGGCTCACGAGATTCACACGACAGGCCCACCGATCCAACAGCCATCCCAGCAGAAGAACCCCAAGCAGCGGGAAAAGGAAGACTGCCAGGTACAGGAGATGATTGAAGCCGGAGTCATCTCCCCCTCCACCAGCCCCTGGTCCTCCCCCGTCGTCCTCATAAAGAAAAAGGATGGCACGATGCTGTTCTGCGTCGGTTACTGCCGGCTTAACAACGTGACTACCAAGGATGCTACTCCACTCCCGCACATAGACGACTCCCTAGATTCCCTATACGGCGCCTCCTGGTTCTCCACCCTCAACCTCCAGTCAGAGTATTGGCAGGTCCCAGTGCGACTGGAGGACAGAGGCAAAACCACTTCCTCGACCAGCAACCGGAAACGTTTTGAATTTAATGTTTTACCCTTCAGCCTCTGTAATGCGCCCGCCACCTTCTCGAGACTAATGGAATCTGTCCTCAGAGGCCTCACATGAGAGATCTCTCTCGCTTATTTGGATGATGTCATCATCTTCAGCCAGACCTGGGCCGACCACCTGCAGCGCCTCCGCCAGGTTTTCACCAGAATCCGACAGGAAGGCCTCAAACTCCGGCCCTCCAAGTGTGTCCTGGCCGCCAGAACCGTCTCATTCCTGGGACATGTCATCTCCCAGGCTGGCATATCTCCCGACCCAGACAATCACGGACATGTCCCCACCACAAGATGTTCACGGGATATGAGCCTTCCTCGGCCTGATGTCCTATTACCACCGTTTTGTGAAGGGGTTTGCTCACATTGCCAAGCCACTCATCGACCTGACTCGTAAGAGAGAACCATTCATCTGGATGGACGAGAGACGAGCTGCCTCCAACAACTTAAAGATAAGCTCGTTTCTGCCCTCGTCGTGGCCTTTTCTGACTATGCCCTCCCATTCTGGCTCTACATGGATATTTCCCTAATTGCGATCAGTGCTGTGCTGGCACAAGTCCAAGAGGGCTGTGAGCACATCATCACCTGTACCAGCCGTACCCTCAATCAGGAGGAAAAGAATTATGCCACCACCAAGAGGGAGTGCATGAGCATCATCTGAGCACTTGAGCACTTCCAGGCATACCTATCGGGGACTCAAGTCACTATCATCACTGATCACCAGTCCCTCCAGTGGCTGTGGCAGTCTGACACCCACAATGCCCAGCTCGTCAGATGGCGCAAAACCCTGGAGGAGTTCAACTACGAAATCTCGTACCGCCCCGGCAAACTCCACACCAATGTGGACGCTCTCTCCCGGTTCCCCATCAATGCCGCCCAGCCAGAACCTGATCTCCTCCAGCAGTGGCATCTTAAGGAATGACCCCACTGGATTCCCCAGCACCTCTTCAAGAAACTGTATCGCCAGGGCAACCACCTGCTTACTACATCCGGGCATATCATCCTAGCCTCCGACGTTACCCTCGATGCCCTCCAACACCTGCACACTCACAACGGCATTCACCTGGGCACGAAAAAACTCCTGCAGGTCTTTAATGACACCTACTGGGCGCCCAATCCCTCCACCCTCACCAAGATTATCTAGTCTTGCAGACCGTGCGGCCTCAGTAAGAACATCACCTGTGCCGCCGGCCCATCAGGTCGTATTACTGCCCGCAAACTTTGGCAGTTATTGGCGATCGACAAAATGGGACCCTTACCCCCGAAATCAGGCTATAGGTACATGATCACGTTCATTGATACTTACTCTAAATTAGTTGTAGCCTGCCCAGCGAAAGAACTCCACGTTGTTGCAGTAGCTGACGCCCTGATTCGGCACGTATTTCTATACTTCGGTATCCCACAAGCAATCCACTCCGATAACGCACCAGAGTTCACCAGTAAAATCTTGGAGGAGCTGGCCCACATATTTGGCTATAACATCTCACACTCGTCCCCTTATTGGCCCCAAGGAAATGCCATATGCGAGCGAAGCCACTGTAAGTTAATGAATCAACTCCGCACCCGGACAGAAGCCACCAAAGACGACGAACTGGCCCACCCATGTAAAAATCGTTCAATGTTGCATCAACTCCTGCCACTGAGAGGACAGAATTTCGCCATACGAGCGAGTGTTTGGAGAAACACCCCTCCTCCTGCCCCTTCAGCAGCACTTACAACCCCCCACTTCTACTCCCACATCTGACCCACTACACCATCTCAAATGACAGCTAACCCACCTTCAAAACACCCTGGACCTCTGCCCCGACGCCACCTCCAACCCCTACAAGCCAGGTGACACTGTTATGATAGCACAGCTCCCCATCCCCCACAAGCTCGCGCCGTGCTTCATGGGGCCCCATACCATCATCCACGTCCCTAACCCCTACCAGGGGACAGTCGAATATCACGGCACTTCCCGCACTCTCAGAAACCGTCATGTATGCCCTTTTCACACTCCTGCCTCCCCTGGCCCGGCCCTGCTCCCTGCCCCACACACTACCCCCGCACCTCTTCCTTCTAGATCCTATGGCTGCTGCATCTCCTCCTTGCCATCTCTCTCTCCCTCCCCTTCCCCCGCCGCCTCCACTTTATTTCCCGCCACGCCGCCTCACACCTCACCTGACAACTCACCAATGTTGCCAACTCCTCGCGTCTCTCCCACCTCCTCACCGCCCACCACCCTGTCCCCCACGCCCGGCACCGAGTGCCCCATGCACGACCCCGTGCCCCCTCAACCCACCACACCCCCGCCCCAACCATCGCCCATCATTGGCCCTAAATCTCCCTGCCTGCTGCCCACACACAGGGGTGCACACAGGGGGGGGTCCCCGGGCCCAGACTCCCCCCTTAGCTCTCTGGGTCCTTTAAAAATTTATATATGTTTATTTTGATAACAGCAAAACATGAAAAATTGGCAAGTACAAAGAGTAACTCAAGAGCCAGCAGCTCTCTAACTCTAAACCTGCATGTGACCTTCCAGTTATTATCGGATTACCTGACCTCATCTCATTACGGGTCTCCCCCTTAGAAAATTCCTGGGTGCGCCCCTGCCCACACACGCCCCCTTGACCCTGCCTGCCCTGTCCCACACCCCTAACCCCACCTGTGCCGCCCATGCCCCCACTACACCACCACCCACTAAGCCGATACCCCACTCCACGTGCCGTGCCACCCACACTCCTACCACCCTACAGCCACCCTCGCACTCCCCGCGCACCTCACACACGTGCCGACACTACACACCCACATCACCGCCCACACCCACTCTTAAAATGACCATCACACACTCCGGCTGCCTCTCCTGCCCACCCGCCCATTACACCCACTCTCCCACCCCACCCACCTCGCCGCAAAATCACACTCCAACCACTGCCCTAAATCATCTCACATTCATGCTACACCAGGCCCAAATCCCAGCCACCTACACTCCCCAGAGATGCCGCGCTGAATTACCCCGGCATAAAACCTCACACTCGCCGACCATCTCCAGCATTCAGCACAGCCCTGCACCGAAGACAACACCTACTGCCATGAGGATTCGCCAAGCCATATGGGCGCCGCCCTTCAGACAAAAACATCGAGTCTGTGGATCCCGCCACCTCTTACGACTCCTTTGCTCCTCCACCGACCCATCCACTCTTCATCACCTGTGATGAGCAGCTAGACGAAAACTCTGCCACCACAGCCTGGCACGCCCTCCTCTAACACCTACAGCCAGTCTACCGCACCTACGACACCAAAGTTTACAACCTCCAGTCACAGGAACGTGACTTTTTCACAGCAGACGGTGGTAAAATGCAATATAATGTCACTGAGGGCAACTCAACATCCCCAGAAGGAGCCCACCGAGGAGCATATACAGCACGCCTGGACTCTGGGTGACAAGGACATAAGTCCACCCAGGTTGCGTGCCCCTATGACCCGGAGCTCTCCCGCCGCCACCATAGCAAGAATACGAGACTACCTTCCGGGCGAGCCGACTACCGACAATCACAGGGTGAAGCTGTTACTCCAGCTCCAGTCAGCATCCGAGACGTCCGGTAGCTGCTCAACCCTCCAACAGGAGACAGTCTGCAGCCGCTCTGGAGGCAAACAGGAGACGGCCAGAAGTCGCTCTGAAGATGCCCCTAACGAGATGGTCTGTAGCCGCTTGACCCTCCTACAGGAGACGGCCTGCAGCCACTCCGAAGGTAACCAGGAGATGGCCGGTAGCTGCTCTGAAGGTGCCCCTGAGTCGGCCTGTAGCCATTCTGAAGGTGCCCCTGAGTCGGCCTGTAGCCGCTCCCTCCCTCAGGCCACGGCCAGTAGCTGGGCCTTAGCGACGGCCGGTAGCCACGCCCCTAGAAGGCCACAGCCAGTAGGCAGGCCCTACGGTAGGAGACAGCTGGTAGCCACTCCTCCGTCAGGTGCTGACTCCTGCCCACCAACTTACAACCCAGAGGGAGCCCCCAGCCTGGAGGAGTACTGAAGAGGCCCAATGACTACCACCGGGCTCTTCTCCCTGCAGCCGGATCCTGAGGGGACTCACCTGACGGGCCCTGACGTAGGCCGACGCCGCAGCCCCCTCCTGATGGCGTCCCCAAACACCAAGGATCACACCCCTTGGGACCTCCAGACCGCCCCCAGGATCCCCGGGCAGGACCTCCCTACACCCTGACGCTGGAGATCTTTGTCCTCTGTAAGGCGCCTGAGCGAGAAGTTCAGGCAGCTATTCGGCCCCAGCCCCGAGGGCCAGACTCCCGCCCCATGCCTCGAAAGTGCGGGACCCTTCGCCACCAGCAGCCCCGAACGAGAAAGGACGCCCCTATGCATGATCCCGTGGCCCCTGAACACGGAGGCCCCTGGAGGAACCCAGCCCCGTCAGTAGTGAGGCTGAGTCATCTCCACCGCCCTTGTACCTGACCGCCATGATGCCTAGACCCGAAAGGAGGACATTGAAAGCACAGTGTCCATGACAGCAAAGTAAAGGCAGAACAGTGCATTAACAGTATAAAGGAAGTCAGTGAGAAAAGCATCAGTGACGATAAACAAGAGCGGTGGAATAAAGCACGATAACAGTGAAACAGTGAACACGGCAAGGCAGTGAAATACGGGTCTAGCATAGTGAACATGCTACCAAATAGTAACGCTGCATCACACTAAGATCAAACGCAGGCCCCCAGTGTTAAAGTAATAATTATCCACGGTGAAATAGTGCCACCAATTCCACCAGTATATAGAACTTGGACTTCCTGCAGTCATAGTGCATAACCCCTCTGACCTTGACCTGAGTAGTATCCTGCGCGATACTAACAACCCATATCTAGGTCTAAGAATATTTGTCTAGTACATCTGTAGTTGTGACATCTACCCGTTCCGCTGTAGAATTTAGTAATACACTTGTAAGGTTGTTGCCTTGAGTTTTTGTGTCCTGCCTCTCTCCTATTTGTCTAAGCTCCGGTCTAGAAAGAGAACCCACCTGCACACTAGGCGGGAAGCCGACCCTAAAACACCTAACATTACAAGTAACATAACGAATGTTGCCAGTAGATGTAAGATAGACTGAAGAGTAGGAACTATTTGTATGTGTAATTGTAAGTGTAGTGCTTTCTAGAACCAGGTACAAATGAGTGTTCATGAAGTGTGGAAAGTCACTTACACTGATTTGCTAAGTCAGCGTATTAAGTTGTAGATGACTATAATTTCTGAAGTCGGGCACATGACGTCCTACATCCTGTAAGGAGACAAAGCCGGGTTTATGTACTATAACTGCTATGCTGGTGTCCTTCTGGTGTAGTGGGGTTCTTCTAAACATTGAGGAACACCAAAGCAGACTTCGATACACCTTAAGAGTACAGGGTAGACACAGAAACTCCAGATAGCAGGACAAAAAATTTATTATTGTGCAAACCTCTATCTACCACCTTCCATCCAATATCGTGAGATGTAGGCTATATACTGTACTGAACAAGAAATAGTAATAGGGGCAAAGGGGAATTGGGAGGGGAGGAGGGGACATCTCGATTATAACACTGACACCCGTCACAAGGACCTCTCTGGAAAAGGATGGGGCCAGATATTATCTCTACGTCTGTAGGGGATGTTGGGGTGTAATGAATTAGTTGACGTAGGGCCAAGGGGAAGACAGACTACGACTCTAGTTCCAGCAATATGGAGACCCAATGCCTGGCTCTTTCTCTCTCAGCCTGGGGAAAGAGTAGTGTGGTCTGTACCCATAGTAAGTCTGTCGGTGAAGTTAGAAGGACCCTAGATAGTCAGGACAAGTTTATATTAAGCCCAGGATTCCTTTTCCAGGGGTAGTAGGGCTCTCTTTACGTGTGTGAGAGGATGTGTGTGTTTGGGGGGGGGGTTACTGACTCCAGCTTCAGCGTCACGTTGGGAAGCCTGCCAGGCTTTGGGGTGTGTGTGGTCTGGAACTCCGTCTGCTTTGCCAAGCCGCCTCTAGCAAGCTTGGTTGTGCTGCATCTAGCAAGCACACTGTAACTCCTGCGTTGCCAAGCCGCCTCTAGCAAGCTTGGTTGTGCCACGTCTAGCGAGCATTCTGGAACACTGAAACTACTTCCACGTTGCTTTATCGCCTCTAGCAAGCTAGGTTGTGCCGCGTCTAGCAAGCACTCTGGAACGTTGGAACTCCTTCTGCGTTGCCAAAAGGCAGAACAACCGAGATTGCTAGAGCACGCTCGGTTGTTCTGCCTCTTGCAGGCACTTAGCTGCCAAGGCCCCACTGTTGTTGGTACTGGTGGCTCAGGTTATGATGGTGGTGCCGCGGTGGCTCTGGGATAGAGGGACTTCCGGACACTGGGCATGCTGGTTCTTTGTGTCCTTCTGATGCAGACACATGTATTTCAGCTACCCGGTGGTGGTTTCTGGTCACAGTTGGAGCCGGGACTGTGGTATACTTTTCTGTCTGAGCTGGAGTCCTGGGTATTTTACAACCCCTGCCATCCTTTAAGCCATATCCTCGGGGCAGGAGGTAGAATACTTGCTCCTGACCGGTGATGATGGTTGGCTTGACATTGTGGAGGAGGTGATACCAGGAGTGAGATCGTTCGTCGGATTCTTTGGCGGGGTCGGATTCTTGGCTGGGATGAGGATAACTGGCTAGCAGCCGGGGCAGGGGTTCTGGTTTCTGGATCCTTCTTCATTGCCCATCCTGCGAGACCCAAAAGACATGGTGGACGAACATGTTGACTTGGGTCGGTTGAGGCTGGAGAGAGGAGATGGTGGCGATGGTAGCGGCTGCAGTTGTGGCAGGGAAAAGGATGGCGACCTTTGACCTAGGGGCTGGCTTGCCATAAGCTGGAGCAGATGCAAAAGTACCGCCGCGAGGAGGGGACGTAGTGGTGTAATTGGGCAGGTAGGAGTGTCTGTTTGTGAGGGACTTGATTTTGGGAGGTTGTGGTGTTGGGTAGGGTGTGGGGTTGGCAGTGGGGATGGCAGGGGTGCTTGGGGTGGGGCCACATTGTGTGGTGGTAGTGGGGCTATATCTCTTTGGGGGTCGTGATTATCAGCCTGATCTTGTGAATACCAGAATGTGACTCCGTCTGTTAAGTAAGCGGAAGAAGGAGGATGTGGAGCTGAAGGCCGAGTTAGGGCTACAAAGAGGGGGGGGGGGACGGATTCAGGGAAGGCTGTAGGGGTGGTGAGGAGGCTGATGAAGTGCAACTTGGGGTGAGGGAGGAGGGAGAATCCCTGGATGGAGGCACAGAGCAGGATGGAGTGATGGTGGGTTGGGACAGGGATGAGGCGGAGATGGAGGTGTTAGGGGAGGGGGGTGGAGGGTCGATTGACAGGGAGCATGGGGCAGATGATCTGGTTGTAGTTGGTGTGAAGGGGGTGCTTGGGGTTTGGGGAATAGGAGAGCTGTTTGGGGACAAGGTAGAGGAGGACTGCAAGCCAGGTGGTGATGGAGTCACAGGGCTAGGTGTCGGAGGGCCAGATGGGGCTGATGGGGAGGCAGAGAACAGGGTGTTGGTGGTTCAACGTGGGGAGGGATGGAGTGAAAAGTTGAGGGGAGGTGTGGTGATCAGGGTCGGTTGGCGATGGGGTTTGGCAACATAGGGTTTTTTTGTGTTGCTACTCTCGGTGTTGGTCTGGTTGTTTGGGAGGGGGTTGTACCATCGTACATGCCTGTTGCGGTAGACCCTGGCTTCGCCGTGAAAGTTAACGGCAACCTGGTAACAATTTGGTACGCATGTAATTTCAATGAGGCCTATAAATTAGGTTTGAAGTTTATGGTCGAGGGGCAGCTGAGCAACCTTGACTCGCTGGCCTATATAATATGGGTTGTCTGGTGGAGTCTCACTTTTTGTCAGTTCCTGGCAAGATTGCATGTGACAGAGCTGGTTCTTGAGGTCTTAGTAAAAAAGAAAGATGGTTTCATGAGATTTTGTATTGATTACCACCAGCTTAACAATGTAGCCATAAAAGACGCCACACCACTTCATCAGATCAACGACTCTCTAGACTCTCAGTACAGCTTACAGTGGTTCTCTATCCTTAAACCTGCAGTCGGGCTACTGGCAGGCACCCATCCAACCAGAACACCATAACAAACCACGTTCTTCATCAGCGGTGGACGGGTCTATGAATTCGACGTCTTCCCTTTTGGCCTGTGGAACGAACCGGCTATACCTTCTCCCACCTAATGGAGTCAGTCCTGATGTCAAAGCACTAAAATATCATAATACACAACATACCAGAGACATTAATATGAAGTTAATATATAATATAGAGGTTTGAGGAAAGTCGTGCCTAAATTCAAGAGAACTGGAGGAACCAGCAGTGGAAATTCTAGCTAGGGAATGTCACACACAGTACATCATGACGTCATGGAAAAGCCACACCACACACCTGATGGAAATCGCCACAGACTCATACACGAGCTCACACACCAGACCCAGCCAGTCATAAACGAGGGAAATTGGAGGGATTGAGCAGAAGGGATTGGGATGTGATATGAAACAGGAGAGGCACGATGGAAAAGGCAGGAGTAGAGGGCACAGCGTTAACTAGCATAAACCACCCACACCTTAGTACTGCTCTTGTCAAGATGTATACCTTCCTTTCAGAATAAAACTGCAATCAAGCCCCAGGCTCACCTTTATCTTTCTCCTGCCATCCACGACAAGACCAACTTGAAAATTCTCTCCTCTCACAACCCTATAATCTAACATTTTTGGAAATGTCTCACCTACAGCTACGAGACTGCGAGGGCTCACCTAGGAGACGCCTTGCTTACCTGGATGACGTTAATGTATTTGGGAGCGCCTGGAAAGAACACCTCGACCGCTTCGGACGGGCGCTTCACCACAAACAAACCGCAGGTCTGAAATTCAAACCATCCAAGCGCAAGCTGGCATGAGAGTCCATCACTTTCCTCGGCCATGCCATCTCACACGGACTTACCCCAGATCCTGATAAGCTCCAAGCCATCGCAGAGATCACCCAACCGATGGACTTCAAAGGAGTCTGTGCCTTCCTCGGTCTGGCCTCCTACTACTGGCGATTTGTTAGGAAATTCGCCTGGGGGAGGCCTTCCAATGGACTGCCCCGAGGCTCAAGGTTTTTAGGCACTCAAGCACCACCTCACTATGTCACCGATGGTTGCATTTCCCAATTATACCCAGCCCCTCCAGCTGCATACCGATCTCTTCCCAGTCGGGATAGGTGCTGTCCTTGCACAAGTCAGGGAAGGCATGGAGTACATCACAGTGTGTGCCAGCCAGACCCTGACCCTGTTGGAGGCCAACTACGTCACCACGGACTGCAAATGCCTCGGCGTCATTTGGGGACTGAAGCACTTCAGATTGTATGCGCTGGGTACCCCACTCACCATTATTACAGACCACCAGTCCCTCCAGTGGCTGCGAAGGTCCCATACTACCGACGCCTTCTTAGTATAATGAAGGGAAACTCTGGAGGAGTTCAATTTTGTCATTTCATACTGCTCCAGCAAACTCCACACCAATGCCGACGCTTTATCAGGGCGTCCCCTTAACTCGCTCCTCGAGATGCAGGAAACGGGACACCATGCCCAACCATATCTTCAGCACGCTCTCAAGGGTAGGAGACCACCTCTGTACCACTTCTGACCATATTGACGTCGACCCAGAGAAGGTTGAGGACATCCTGACATATCTACATCACAGAAACGGGATCCACCTTGGACAGCAGAAATTGCTTCAAACTTTCAGGGACATCAACTGAACACCGCACCCCTTGGCTGTCGCCAAAAGAGTGGTAGAAGCCTGTCGGGTCTGTGTCCATTGGGAAGGACATCTTCCGAACCCCAGGACGCACCGGGCACCTAACAGCCACCCGACCCTGGCAGCTGCTGGCTGTAGACGTCATGGACCCTCTCCCATCTAAGACAGTGGTTCAGTCCGTAATTACCTTTGTTGATACATATTCAAACTTTTTAGTCACCTGTCCTCCTAAGTCTCATTCGGCTACTGCAGTCGCTGAGGCTCTCATCTCCAACGTGTTTCCCTACTTTGGCCTACTGCAGGCCCATCATTCAGACAACCCCTCTGAATTCTCAGGCCAAATTTGGGAACAACTGTCCCAGCTGTTCAGATACCACCTCTCCCACTCCTCCCTTTACCACCCCAGGGAAATGCCATCTGTGAGAGGAGCCACCACAGCCTCACTAACCAACAACGGACCAGACTAATTGCCCTGGACACTGAGGACTAGCCCTCCCAAGTGAAAATCATACCGTGGGGGATGAATAACTGCCCCCAGTCAGACGGTATCACGCCCCACGAGCACATTCTTGAAGAACCCCCATTGCTAATCCCCTTTCGTGGATGGGGTGGTGTAAGACCTCGGTCCGACCCAGATCTCCTGGATGCAAGGCAAAGACCTGGTAGCGGAGGAATAGCTGTTCCATGTCTTATAGGTATGGGGGGAGGAAGTGAGAGGGAATGTGGGGTAGGGAGGGGGTGTTGGGGACGGGGGTGTCCGTCGTGCCTGCAAGTTCTTGGAAGGCATTGAACATCTCCAATTCTCCTATGACTAACCATTTGGGGAGAGTGAAAGGTTCATGGGAGACATTTGTGAATCTGACAGTGTTGAGGTGGGGGGAGACAAGGCAGTTAGCTGGAAATGGCTGGTCCATTAGCAGAGAGAAAAGCAGGGTTGCTGGGCCGAGGTGCTCAGAGGAGACCCTATGTCTGGTTCTCCCTCTCTCTCTCCCTGGCGATAGAGAAGTGTGGTCTGTACCCAGAGTGGGCCTAGTGGTGAAGTTAGAAGGGACCTGAGATAGTCGGGACAACAAACATGAGATCCCTTTTCCAAGGGTAGGAGAGCGCTCTTTATGTGTGGGGGGGGACTGGCTCCAGTTTCAGCATCACACTAGGGAAGCCTTCCAGGCCTCTGAGAGCATGTTGCCAAGCCTCCCCTAGCAAGCTCAGTTGTGCCACGTCTAGCAAGCACACTGGAGCACTGGAACTCCTTCTGCATTGCCAAGCCATCTCTAGCAGGCTCGGTTGTGCCTCATCTAAGAAACACACTGTAGCTCTTGCGCCAGCAAGCTCGGTTGTGCCACGTCTAGCAAGCACCCTGGAACACTGGAACTCCATCTGCATTGCCAAGCTATATCTAGCAAGCTTGGTTGTGCCACCTTTAACAGACACTAAGTTGATGAGCCCCTGTTGTCGTTGGTACTGGTGACTTGGGTTGAGATGTTGGCAGTGCAGCGGCTCCAGGGTAGAGGGACTTCCAGACGCTGGATGCGCCAGGTCTTTGTGTCTTTCTGGTGCGGACACTTGTATTTCAGCTATCCAGTGGTGGTTTCTGGTCTCAGTTGGAGCCAGGACTGTGGTATATTTTTCTGTCTGAGCTGGAGTCCTGGGTGTTTTACCACCCCTGCTGTCCTTTAAGCCACATCCTCATGGCAGGAGGTCGAATGCTTGTTCTTGGCCAGTGACGGTGATCAGCTTGAGATTGTGGAGGAGGTGGTACCAGGAGCGGGATCGTTCATCAGGTTCTTTGATGAGGTCTTTGATGATCGAGGATCAAGGAGCTAGGGTGAGGATAACTGACTAGCAGCTGGGGCAGGTGTTGTGGTTTCTGGATCCTCCTTCATTGCCCATCTTGTGAGACCCAGAAGGCATGGCGGATGAACATACTGACTTGGGTCAGCTGCAGTTGGAGAAAGAAGATGGCAGCAAAGGTAATGGCTGAAGTTGTGCCAGGGAAATGGATGGCAACCTTTGACCTGGAGGATGGCTTGTCATAGGTTGAAGTGGACATAAAAGTACTGCTGCAAGAAGGGGAGGTAGTGGTATACTGTAGTTGGGCAGGTAACAGTGTCTGTTTGTGAGGGACCTAATTTCTGGGGGTTGTGGTGTTGGCAGTGGGGGTTGGCAGGGATGCCGGGGGTGGGGCCACATTGTGTGGTGGTAGTGGGGTTACATCTGTTCGGGGGTCGTGATTGTCGGCCTGATCTTGTGAATACTGAAATGCTACTCTGTCCGTTAAGTAAGTGGGAGAAGGAACATGTGAAGCTGGAGGCTGAGTTAGGGCTGTGAGGGGGGGGGGGTCAGGGAGACGGAATCAGGGAAGGCTGTGGGGGGTGGTGAGGAGGCTGATGAAGTGTAACCTGGGGTGAGGGAGGAGGGAGAATCCCTGGATGGAGGCACAGGGCAGGGTGGAATGATGATGGGTTGAGATGGGGGTGAGGCGGAGCTGCAGGTGTTAGGGAAGGGGGGATAGGGGGTGGTTGGTAGGGAGTGCGGGACAGATGATCTGGTTGTAGCTGGTGTGAATGGGGGTCTGAGGGTTAGGGGAATAGGAGAGCTGGTTGGGTATAAGGTCTGCGAGCCAAGTGGTGGTGGGGTCACAGGGCTAGGTGTTGGAGGAGCAGATGGGGCTGATGGGGAGGCACAGGCAGGGTGGTGGTGGTTCAAGGTGGGGAGGGACAGGGTGAAAAGTTGTGGGGAGATGTGGGGATCAGGGTCGGTCAGCGATAAGGTTTGGCAACATATGGAGTTTTTGTGTCGCTGGTCTCGTTGGTGGTCTGGTTGTTCAGGAAGGGGTTGTACTGTCGTACATGCCTGTTGCGGTAGACCCTGGCTTCACTGTGAAAATTAACGACAACCTGGTAACAATTTTGTATACGTGTAATTTTGAAGAGGCCTATGAATATGGTTTGAAGTTTGTGGTTGAACGGCAACCGAGCATTCATGAATCTCTGGCCTACTTGATATGGGTTGTCTGGTGGTGTCTTGTCTTTTGGCAGTTCCTGGCAAGATTGCATGTGGCGAAGCTGGTTCTTGAGGTGCGCGAGGGGGTCTAGGGAGGTGGAGTTGGCAGTTAGCGGTTGCACCAAGTGCTGTAAGGGGATTTGCAGTGGGGGTTCTTCAAAGACACTCTCATGGGGAGTGATACCGTTTGATCAGGGGCAGTTATTCATTCCCCACTGTATGATTTTCACTTGGGAGGGCCAGTCCTCAGTGTCCAGGGTGATTACCCTGGTCCGGAGTTGGTAGGTGAGGCTCCTGTGGCTTCTCTCACAGATGGCATTTCTCTGGGATGGTAAGGGAAGGAGTGGGAGAGGCGGTACCCAAACAACTGGAACAGTTGTGCCCAAACTTGGCCCGAGATTTCAGGGGCATTGTCTGAATGGCAGTCCTGCAGTTGGCCGAAGTAGGGGAACACGTCAGTGATGAAAGCCTTGGTGATGGCGGTAGCTGAGTGAGACTTAGTGGGGCAGGTGACTAAAAATTTTGAGTATGTATCAGCAAAGGTAATTACAAATTGAACTGCTGTCTTAGATGGGAGAGGTCCCACAACGTCGATGGCCACCAGCTGCAAGGATTGGGTGGGTGTTAGGTGCCCGGTGCGTCCCAGGGCTCGGGAGATGTCCTTCTCAAGGACACAGGCCTGGCAAGCCTCTATCATTCATTTGGCGACTGGCGACGGCCAAGACGTGCAGTGTCCAGTAGATGTCTCTGAAGGTTCAAAGCAACTTTTGCCGTCCGAGATGGATCCTGCTTTTGTGTTGTAGATGAGTCTCTGGGTCGATGACGATATGGTCAGAAGGGGCACAGAGGTGGTCTCCTACCCTCGCCAGCTTGCTGAAGGTATGGTTGGGCATCCATGTCGGTGTTTTGGTTAGTCTCCCATTGTCACATCAGGGTGTTCAGCGTTGCATGGTGTCCCGTTTTCTGCATCTCGAGGAGTGAGTTAAGGAGAAGCCTCAATAAAGCATTGGCATTGGTGTGGGGTTTGCCAGGGAAGTATGAAATGTCAAAATTGAACTTCTCCAGAGTTTCCCTCCATCGTACTAAGAGGGAGTCCGTAGTATGGGACCTCCGCAGCCACTGGAAGACAGGTGGTCTGTAATAATGGTAAGTGAGGTACCCAGTATATACAATCTGAAGTGCTTCAGTGCCCAAATGATGCAGAGGCATTCACGTTTCATGGCAGTGTAGTTGGCCTCCAATGGGGTCAGGGTCCAGCTGGCACATGCTCTGATGTGTTCCTTGCCTTTCCTGACTTGTGCAAGGACGGCTCCTATCCCGACTAAGGAGACATCGGTGTACAGACAGAAGGGCTGGGTATAATCAAGAAATGTGACAGTCGGCACCGTGATAAGTGGTGCTTGGGTGCCTTGAAAGCCTCAAGCCTCAGGGTAGTCCATTGGAAGGCCTCCCCACTTTTCCATCAGGTCGTGTAGGGGTTTGGTGATGGTGGTGAAATTCTTCACAAATCACCAGTAGTAGGAGGCAAGGCTGACGAAGGCACTGACTCCTTTGACATCCTTAAGTGGAGTGATCTCTGTTATGGCTCATGGCCTGTTAGGATCTAGGGTAAGTCCTTTGCGTGAAATGACATGTCCAAGGAATGCGATAGACTTTCATGCCAGGTTGCATTTGGATGGCTTGAGTTTCAGACCCAAAATTTTTATGCGGTGCGGCACCTGTCCCAAGTGGTTGAGGTGTTCTTTCCAGGTGCGCCCAAATATTATAACGTCAACCAGGTAGGCTAGGCACGCCTCCCAGGTGAACCCTCACAGGACCAACTCCATTAGGTGGGAGAAGGTAGCCGGCCCATTACACAGGCCAAAGGAGAGGACGTTGAATTCATACAGCCATCCGCTGCTGGTGGAGAAGGCGGTTTTGTTACGGTGCTCCAGTTGGAAGGGTACCTGCCAGTAGCCCGACTGCAGGTCTAAGGTGGAGAACCACTGCACACCGTATAGAGAGCCTAGGGTGTCATTGATCAAGAAAGTAGCATGGGGTCTTTGGTGGTTACGTCATTAAGCAGGCGACAATCGACTCAAAACCTCGTGGATCCATCTATATTTTTTACTATGACTATGGGGGAAGACCAGGAGCTGTTGGAGGGTGTCAGTATCCCTGCATTGAGCCTCTCATGGACCCAGTGCTACACCGGTTTTGTTTGACGGCTGCCATATGGGGGGGCCTGTAGTGTGGATGGGGTGGTGTAAGACCTCATTCCAGCCCAGATTTCCCAGATGCGAGGCGAAGACCTCCCGGTAGTGGAGGAGTATGTGTTCCAGGTTTTGTTGGTATTTCGGAGGGAGAGGAGAGAGAATGTAGGGTAAGAGGAGTAGACTGTAGCACCAGTCGAGCGGGGTAGTACTCCCAAGGAGGATGGATAGCTGATGACGGAGAGCTGGAGCTCCCATTTCATCAGCCCTTGGGACTAGGTCCCGACCATCCCCCTTTCCTGAACTTTTTCAGTGTCTCAGTAACACAAAAAGTAGGCCAGCATGCTCTCCAATACAAGTCTCTCCAACTATCAACACCAAACTATATGCACAGTACACACTACACTTCCTTTTCCAAAATTAAAAAAAATCATGGCAGCTCAACACGTGGCTTCGGAGTCCCCAGGGGGGGAGGACCATAAATGCCCCCACCTTCTGCCCCTCTCCCAGTGATGACATGAGCTGCCTGGAACCGAACCACTGTCTGACTCTCTTCTTCATTTCTGCAACATTCGTGGCCTTTCCTCTAACTTTCTCTCTGTTGAGCACAACCTCTCTTTATCTAAACCTCACCTTCTTTTTCTAACTGAGACTCAGCTGTCTGAGGCAACTGACAGCAGACCCTTTTCCGTATCCTCCCACTTTCTCTATACTCATTTCAAAGCCAAAGGTGGCTGTTGTGTACATATACGCAACGACTTATCTTGTTCTCCTGTTCCTGAAATCGATTCTTCTGAATTCTCTACACTCTGGCTTCGGCTTTCCTGTCATTCTCTGACTAAACATATCTGCACTGTTTACTTATCTCCTAATTCGACTATCAAAAATTCTTTGACTACCTTACTTCTACGATGGAACACATTCCATCCATTTCTCCTTCCTCTGAAATCTCCATATTAGGGGATTTCAATGTTCACCACCACTTTTGGCTCTCCTCTCCTTTCACTGATCCACCTGGTGAACAAGCCTACACCTTTTCTATCCTTAATGACCTAAAGCAGCTTGTACAGCACCCTACCCGTATCCCTGACTGCCTTGGAGAGAGCTCCAACATACTTGACCTCTTCCTTACAGCCAATCATTCTGCTTACACTGTTAATCTTATCTCTCCGTTGGGCTCCTCCAGTCACAACCTTATCACCTTAACCTGTCCTATCGCTCTGGTACGGCCTGTGGACCCTCCAAAGAAACGTCGTCTGTGGCATTTTGGAGCTGCGGATTGGGAGGCCCTCAGGCAGTACTTCTTCGATTTTCCCTGGAATGATTATTGCTTCCATGGCCGGGAGCCATCTGAGTGTGCCTTGCGCATTACAGAGGTTATTCTCTCGGGCATGGAAGCATACATTCCTTTCTCATATCCTTTGATTAATGCAAAAAAGCCTTGGTTTAATCACGCTTGTTCTAATGCTGTCCGCAACAAGGAGAGGGCTTATAAAAGGTACCGGAGCGAACCCACACTTGAATCGCATCTTTTATACGTTTCTGCCCGGAATCGTGCTAAGTCTGTTCTTTGTTCTGCTAAAAATAATTTCATCCATACTAAATGCTCTCAACTCTCCAACTCGAATTGTCCCCGCTCCTTCTGGCACCTTGCCAAAAACCTTTCTAACAACTTTACCTCATCATCCTTCCCTCCCCTTTTCTACTCTGATGGCTCTGTAGCTATTACTTCTACTGATAAAGCAGATCTCGTTGCTCAGACTTTCTCCTCCAATTCCACCTTAGACGATTCAGGTGCTGTTCCTCCATCACTTCCCCCCTCTGACTTCTTCATGGCTGACATTAAAATTTCTCCAGCTGATGTATTTTCTGCCATCACAGGCCTCAGTTCTAATAAGGCATATGAGCCTGATGGAGTCCCTCCTGTTGTTCTCAAGAACTGTGCTTACACCTTGCCTAGGCAAACTCTTTCGCCTTTGTTTATCAACTTATACCTTTCCTTCTTGCTGGAAGTTTGCTCTCATTCAGCCAGTCCCAAAGAAGGGTGACCATTCCCAACCCTCTAACTATCGTCCAATTGCTTTAACATCCTGTATTTAAAAAGTTTTCGATTCAATACTTAATAGAAAAAATTTAAAACATCTTTCCTATCACAACCTTCTTTCTGATCGTCAGTATGGGTTCCGTCAGGGACGCTCCACTGGCGATCTTCTCACCTACCTTTCTGACTCCTGGTCATCCTCTTTTCGGGACTTTTGCGAAAGCTTTGCCATTGCACTTGACATCTCAAAGGCTTTCGATCGACTCTGGCATAAATCTTTAATTTCCAAACTGCCCTCTTATGGTGTCTATCCTTCTGTCTGTGCCTTCATCTCTAGCTTCCTTTCTAGTCGTTCTATAGCCGCTGTTGTAGACAGCCATCGTTCTTCTTGTAGATCTATCAACAGCGGTGTTCCTCAGGGCTCTGTCCTATCACCAACTCTCTTCCTTTTATTCCTCAATGACCTTCTAAGCTGTACATCTAACCCTATCCACTCATACACTGATGACTCCACCCTTCATCTTTCCATTCGGTTCCCGCAACGTCCATCTCAGCAATTACTTCAACAAACAAGGGATGAGGCTATGGCACACCTAATGTCTGACTTGGCTCGTATCTCTGACTGGGGTAAAAATAATCAGGTTGTTTTTGACCCGTCACGTCCCGAGGTTTTCCGCACCTATGACATCCCCCAGTCCCGAGCCTTTTTGGATTTTTTTTTTTTTTTTTTGCTAAAACTTCCGCTTAGGTCGAGAAACGAAGGAAAATCACAAAGAGAGTGGTTCCCGCGGTCTATAAGTGGTCCGTACAGGTGCGGTTCCCCCCCCCCCCGCAGGTATGGTGTTCTGTAATGGGCTGGATATGCGTTTACGTTTTCTATGGTAAGGAATAATGGGAGAAACAACATACAACACCTCTATATTTATTGAATTTGAACTAATAAACAATAACAGTAACAATATAATGGATTTCAGACACATATATATGAAAAATAAGCATTGTACCATCGCGCGAGCATAGCGAGTTTGGTCCGAGTCGTAACATGCTATGTGCTAAGTGTCTGGTATGAGTCAACCTATCATTTTTTCTACTTGTATACTCCTGTTTCAATGTTATTTTACCAATTACAACTGTTTGTAAGTGTTTTCAGATGTTTTTATTCATTATGATGACATGCAGCATAAGTATAGCGCACATCAGCTTAGTAAGCGCACTCGCTATGACTCGTATTTCAACATACCAAATTGTTTTATCACTTTCCAATTATTTTCCCCTTTACATAGAACCTTTCCTCCACCACTGTAAAGGTTTTCGATTATTTTCATTCATTACGAGGGCATTTAGCGATATGCTAGCGCATATTCACGTAGCAACCACGATCTCAAACACTCGTGTTTCATCATCTACTTTATTTATTCACTCCACTTATCATTTCCCACTTACATTACACACGTTTACACCCCTATAATGCACTGTACATACTTACTGCCATTATTTATTCAAGTGAGCGTGAGAATATCGCCTGAAAATACCCTTGCAAGGAATGTTTCGACAAACATAATACTAACACACTTATATACTAATTCACTCACACACTTATATACTAATTATTCACTTTATCACTTGCTAACTTTTATTTTGACTAATACGTGCCTTATTCACTCAACTGAGCGTCAGGAAATCGCATCTCTATACACACGCTATGAATATTTGACTTAGAATATATATCATCACTTACAATAATTTGAACTTATATTATACCCGCAAGAATTTCCCATAATAATAATTATATAATTACAGGCAGTATTTATTGCACTGAGCAACAGAATATCGCATCATAAAACCCTCGCTATGTAAGTTTCAACTTAGGGCAGATTTATATACTTACATACAATGTTTTCACTTATGTTCTACCCGTATGCACTTTATACTAATATTTGGAGATCAACATGACTGATAATTTCACTGAGCGTCTGTCTGTCGCATTTACCTCATAATTTCAGCGTCCTTTCGCATTCACACCATACTAAAATTGCATCAACGTGTGATATTCACTAAAACATGGGTGAATACAGAGACCCACGTCACACTGCACGCACTCATAGCGGGTGTCCTTCCTCTGTGTCTTGAGTCTCACCTGGGAATTACTGCACACGTGACACCTGCGTTGGGGCCTAGGTCTGTTTGGCTGGGGAGGGATAGGAGTGGGGAAATGGCGGCCGGATATTCTCTGGGGAGTTTGGGCAATATGGGCAGTGCGGGTGCGATGCTGGGGCCTTTCAACAGCATACTTTGCAAAGATTTCTCTTGTCAGCTCCCTCACAAACCCTTCAAATGTTTCCTGAACTCCTGTGGTCATGGCGTGAAGGTGTTGGCAATTCAGAGCAGTGATATCTAGCAAGTGAAAGAACAGTTTTTTATACCACTTCATCATGGTCCTGGCACACTCTACCGTCGATATCATGGAGTCTGACTGGTCCACGAGGCGCATGTTTATATTGTAATCCATAACACACTCAGGTTTCCAAACACGACGCCTGCTCTCGCTACGGTAATCTACTGAATCAGTACGGTGCATCAAGGGGCGGTGAACCGTGGACAAGAGGCTTACTTCTCTGTTGTGGTTCCACATTGTTGTAAGGATGTTGTTGGCTTTGAAGAAGACAACCTCATTCCTTGCAAGTTTCCGCCCTACCTTGGCCATGTGACGCCGGTTCACCTTTACGGTTCCACAGACTCCCGTTTCATGTGTGTGAAGATAACGAGCGAGAAGAGGGCTAGTGTACCAATTGTCGAGGTAGAGAACGTGACCACGATGAAGGTAGTCTTCTATCATCGTCTTTACCACTGCTCCCGACAGTCCAATACTTCGATCTTCTATTATGTCTGTCTGTGCATCGGTGTACAAGACTATGTCTTGCACGTATCCAGTCCTACAGTCACACATAACAAAGATCTTGAACCCAAAACGGTGCCTTTTGCTGGGTATATACTGTCTGAATGAAATATTGCCTCTCCACAACACGAGACTCTCGTCTATGACGAGGTCTCTATGGGGATAGAATGAGGAACGAAAGGTTTGCCTGAGGTGATCAAAGACCAACCTAATTCGCCTCATTTTATCAGTGTTGTTTGCATTTGCAGGGTCATGAGCATCATAGAAATGGAGGCGACTTAGAATTTGTTGAAACCGATTACGGCTCATCACTTGACCAAATATGGGGGTAAACATAACAGGGTCCCTAGTCCAGTAAGCAGGAATTCTATTCTTTCTTATAATACCCATCAAAAGGACCAGGGCAAAAAATAAGAACATTTCTGGAAGGGAGACAGGGTAATCATAGATCATAGAATGCCTACTCCTTGTTCCCAATCTTTCACTCTCTAGGCGCTGGGCGCTTGCAAACAGGTTTGTTTGGTATACAATCTGATCAACAAATGCCTCACTGAAAAACAGGTGGAAAAAATCCAACCTGGTGGAATTACGGTGAATTCCTGGTGCAATGCAGCCAGATCGCCCCTGCTCAGTGAAGGGGTGAATGAGGGGAGAAAAATCACTCCCATCCTCCCAATCCCACGACACAAATCCCTCGCCCCCATCAGCCCCATCACCGCCTTCGTCTGGGTGGGGAGGAGATCCTGGTTGGGGAGGTGGGGGAGAAGGAGTGCGGAGGGCTTCCCCACTGTCACTCCTCTTCCCTCTGCCTTTACCCTTTCCCTTTCCCTTACCCTTACGGCCTTGAGGAACATTAGGGGGCTGTGGGGATGAAATAGGGGAATATTGGGGAGCAGAAGACGTGCTGGGGAGTGGTTCCTCCCCACCTTCCCCCTCCATTACAACACCACGTGCTTTCTCACGCACCCCAGCTCGACCACGTGTTAGGGGATATTGGGGAGCATAAGACGTGCTGGGGAGTGGTTCCTCCCCACCTTCCCCTTCCATTACAACACCACGTGCTCTCTCACGCAACCTAGCTCGACCACATGTTAGGGGATACTGGGGAGCATAAGACGTGCTTTGGAGTGGTTCCTCCCCACCTTCCCCCTCCCTCACAACCCCACGTGATAAGGAACGCACCCGCACTGGCCCACGTGATCCACTACGCCGCCTCACACTACGTAGGGAGAACAATGACTCACTCACGTCACTCTCACTTTCCCTAATCCTCCCTGGACTTTCCCTTTCACTCCCCACTCCCTCCACTTGACTTCCTAGCTCCCCAAACAAAATGCTAGGCCCATACCTGCTCATACGACGTGGTGTGCGCTCTGGGCCACGATGTGTAATCACCTCCCGTCCATACCACGTGGCAGCACGTCCCACGGCTCCGTCCTCGTCCTCGTCCTCGTCCTCGTCCTCGAATTCTGGTTCCAAATCACGCTGGGGATAGGGATAGGATATTGCACGTGCCTTCTTTGCCTCCTGCCCCTCTCTAGCAGCACGGTAAGTCACGTACTGCCGCTTCCTGGGAGACGAAACTTCCTCGTCACTGCTGGTGGTTTCTTCCTCCTCTGGCTGCACATAATCCTTGTCCATATCCTCGTCATCCAGTGGGGAATCACTGTCGCCGGTAAAGGTGTCCAGGGCGACTTGAATTTCGTTGTCTGAGAGACCTCTCTTAGCCATGTCTGAGCAGGACTGTGGCTACCAGGTGAGCGGACGAGTGGTGGGCTAGCGCGGGTCACGCGGGGTCGCCGAGTGTCCCCGCCTGGTGGCAGGTAGGGGAAGGTCATGCGAGGGTACGTACCGCAAATCAAGCGCGAAATTTGAAAATTGTCAAAATTATGCAAATTGCAATTGCACGACGTACTGGTAAGTTGCCGGGACCGGCAAATGCAAATCGTTGCAACGTACCCATACGTCGACGGGATGGGGCGGGTTAATGTATCAAAGTCTCAGTTTTTACTCCTCTCAACCCGACAAAATCTTCCACAGGTGTACCCACTAATGTTTAATAATATTCAGCTTAATCCTGCATCATCCTTGTGCGTGCTTGAGGTTTCATTTACTCGGGACTTATCTTGGAAAGATCATATTACATCTCTTGTAAAATCTGCTTCCAAGAGATTGGGTGTGCTAAGCCAACTCCGCTCTTTCTTTACCCCTGCACAACTGTTGACTCTATACAGGGGTTTTATCCGCCCATGTGTGGAGTACAACTCTCATGTGTGGGGAGGCTCTCCACATACAGCTTGTCTCAATAGGATGGAGTCAAAGGCTTTTTGTCTCATTAACTCTCCTCCTTTTACTGACTCCCTTCAACCTCTGTCTCTTCATCGCACTGTTGCATCTTTATCTCTTTTCTATCGCTACTTCAATGGTCATTGCTCTTCTGAACCGTCTGCATGCATTCCTCCAGCTCTGCGACAGGCGCATAACACCCATCTACCAGCAAACTCTCATCCGTTTTCTGTTCAGCTTTCTAATGCAAGAGTTAACTGTTACTCCCAGTCCTTCACTTATGCAACAGGTCAACTCTGGAACTGTCTCCCTCTGTCTGTGTTTCCTGCTTCTTATGATCTCCAGTCTTTCAAACGCAATGTGTCCAGGCATCTCGAAATGATTGGATCTTGAATTTGGCTCTCTCTTGTATTTTGTTTTTCTCTTGGAAGGAACAATAATTGCGGGCTTGTGGCCTTTGGTTCCTTCTTCTTTGCATAAAAAAAAGTAGGGGATGTTGGGGGAGGGAGTGTCCGTTGCACCTGGAGGTTCTTGGAGGACATCGAACATCTCCAATTCTCCTACGACTAACCCTTTGGGGAGAGTGAAGGGTTCATCAGAGACGTTCGCAGCTCTAATGGCGTTTAGGTGGGGGGGGGGGACAATAGCCTGAGAAATTAGGCAGTTAGCAGCAAGTGGCTGGTCCATCTGTGGACAGAAAAATAGGAGTTGCTGGTACCTAGGCCTTGTGGTGAGGTGACACGGTGGTGGTTTCTTTTGGAGACGGCCTACACCACTGTGTGCAGGCCAGCTGCATGAGGGTGGGCACTGAATTGGAGCTGCCAGTGCTGGTAGTCAGTGGTGACTTCCAGCTTTTGTAATAGGTCCAACCCAAGATAGCCATCGTACGCTGTACATCTGGAGTCGAAGACAATGAATGGATCGTAAGCGTGGGTGGATGGTTTCGGGATGGTTACAGCGAGTGGACGAGATTTGCCCTTCAGGGCCATCGACTCATCCTCTGCCTGATGAGGGCAGTCAACGAGGGCTAGAGGGGTTCGAAGGCTGTCCAGTTTCTATGGTCATACTGCGTGTACAAGCAAGAATGTGCGGCCCCTTTGTCCACTAAGGGCTGCACAGGGACTCCTTGGAGCTTGATTTTCGCGTAGACTGACGTTTTGAGTTGGTTGCTGGTTGCCCCCACCAGGGCCAGAGCTGATGGGTGAGGGCCTAAAAATCCAGCCCGGTTTCTGAGGTCTCCATCTCTTCTGTGGGTACCTCCTCGTCATCGAAAAGGGTCATTGGCTCCACCTTGTCCTCGGGTCTTACTTATGCGTTCTCTGTCTGGATGCCGTTGTTGGCTACACGATGTGGAATGGGGCAGGGTGGTGGGAGTGGGCCCTGTCGATTCGATTGGTTATGTTGGGCGTTAATTTGTTCCTGCCTATCGTGCAGGGTGCAGGAAACACTAGAAGCCTTGAACTCCCAAGGGATGATCAAGATTAAGTTGTTTAGCTGCCGCTGTTTGTCCTGTGGGGAAGGGGAGATGGTCAAACTGGCTTGGTCAAACCGGTGTTGGATCTGACATATGAGGAAGATGCTCAGAAGATTGCAGTATTACTACCCCACTTAGGGAAGTCAGTAGCCCTGGTAGCTGGGAAAATTAACACGTCCCTAACATGGGTATAATACAGAAAAATTGTCATCGACTCAATCCAACCATTCCTCATGGCGGTCGTCATGCTGCCATAACTGAAGGATGTGAAGTTTGAGGGAGATCTTGACGGTACCTTAGCGGATTTGCGGAAGCTCACAATATCTGCGTATGCCCAGCTCACTGAGGAACAACGAAACCAACACATTTTTGCTCACTTTATACGTGTCCCACCGACTGCCATCCAGGAACATTTTACCATTCATGACACACAAGGGTTCGATCGGGATATAATAATGATCCGACGGCTGTTAACAGCACACTCAGGGAGAATGAAACAGATTGGAACCATGTGCCACGTCCCTACTCAACCGGGTCGGAAGACCGAAGAGCGGCGAAGTGTGAACTGCCCTTGTAATATCGTACAGCTCAGGGTCGTACTTGGGATTGGAGATGTGGGACCTTAGCGCTGCCATGTTGACATCCATGTTACCATGTACCTCGGTGACTGAAACTCTGCTTTGCCTTCCCTAAGTATTTAGAATCACTGCTAGTCACCAGTGTTATGCTGGAGTCCTTCTGGTCTAGTGGAGTTCTTCTAAACAAGGAGGAACACAACAGACTTCAACACACCTTAAGGGTACAGGGTAGACACAGAAATTCCAGATGGCAGGACAAAAGATTTATTATTGCGCAAACCTCTATGTATCACCTTACATCCAATATCATGAGATCTATCTACAAGAAATGGTCAACTAGGGCGAAGGGGAATTGGGAGGAGAGATCTGGAGGGGACGTCCCACATATAACACTGACACCCGTCACAAGGTCCTCGCTGGAAAAGGATGGGGCTGAGTTTTGACACTACATTTGTAGATGTTGAGGTGTAGTGAATTATTTGAGGTAGGACCAAGGGGGAGATAGATTACGAACCTGGCTCCAGCAAAGTGGAGACCCGATGTCTGTCTGTCTGTCTGTCCGTCTGTCTCTGTCTGTCTGTCTGTCTCTGTCTCTGTCTGTCTGTCTGTCTGTCTGTCTCTCTCTCTCTCTCTCTCTCTCTCTCAGCCTTGGGATAGTGTGGTCTGTACCCAGAGTGGGTCTAGCGATGAAGCTAGAAGGGACCCAAGATAGCTGGAATAAGTTTATATTACTAAGCCCGGGATTCCATTTCCAGGGGTAGGAGGTCACTCTTTACGTGTGTGAAGGGATGTGTGTGTGGGGGGGAGGGGGGGACTGACTCCAACTTCAGCATCACGTAGGGGAATTAAGCCCGCCAGACTCTCAGGAGTGTGTGGTGTGGAGCTCCTTCTGAGTTGCCAAGCCTCCTCTAGCAAGCTTGGTTGTGCTGCCTCTAACAAGCACACTGGAACTCCTTTTGTATTGCCAATTAGCCGCCTCTAGCAAGCTTGGTCGTGCCGGGTCTAGCAAGCATGCTGGAACATCTACATTGCTAAGCCGCCTCCAGCAAGCTCGGTTGTGCCGCGTCTAGCAAGCACTCTGGAACACTGGACCTCTTTTTGCATTACCAAGCCACATCTAGCAAGCTCGGTTGTGCCACCTCTAGCAGGCACTAAGCTAACAAGCCCCTGCTGTCGTTGGTATTGGTGGCTCGAGTCGCGGTGGTGGTGGTGCGATGGCTCCGGGCTAGAGGGACATCCAGACGCTGGGTGCGCCGGCTCATTGTGTCCTTCTGGTGCAAACACTCGTATTTCAGCTACCCGTTGGTGGTTACTGGTTGCAGTTGGAACCGGGACTCTGGTATATTTTTCTGTCTGAGTTGGAGTCCCGAGTATTTTAAGAATTATAATACAAATGTAATAATAATAATAATAATACAGTGCAGCAGTAATAACGAGATTATTAATAATAATTATATTTGTAAGTAATAATAATATGGTCTTTTGTTTCTCCAAAGCACCAGTTCTTCCAGTGGAATTCACGTACTTTCAAAACTCATTTGCACCTTTCAATTAAAAGAATTGCGATATTCATGTATTATACAATTCGAGTATAAGCTGTATCTGCAGAAGTGGTTGGGGTTTATTGCTCACATAATGCCACTTACGAGTAAGCTAGGGTGGATACTCTTGCCTTATATATCAAGACTGAGTAGCCTGTAGCCCCAAGCTTCAAAGCTCATGGGGCAAATAAAGATTGGATGAAAACCAAATCAAGGATCATTGGTTTGATGTGTTTAGGAAATCACTGAAAAACCATAGCTACTAAAGTGCTAAGTCAATGATTTTGTGGTGGTGGGGAAGCTGTTCAGCCAGAATCCTCTCCCTTCCCATGAACGTTTCACTGACCAGTATACTGTACCTCCCCATTTGTGAACCAATACACCCAGTCACTGTATGTTACCCAAAAAACTCATTAACTCACATATGGCCACAGGTTTCTGTGCAAGCCATTCCATACACAATGCTCTCTCCTGGGTAGAAGAGACCTGACTGGCAGCTGAGTGACTTTTCCATTCAAAATTTTTCTTAGCTTCTGCACACTCTTTGTTTCAAAATGCAACTTTGGAAAGTAATCTTTGTGACATACCAGTGCATGTGCCGGTTTGATGGATGTTTTATAAAGTAATTTACATCACTGTGCTTCTTCTTGAGGTAATTTTTGCGACGTGAATCGCTTCACAGTGTGCTGTAGTAACAGCCGATCAGTGCCCCCAGGGAGGATGGGAATGCTGCTGATAGGGAAAGCTGGTGCTCCTGTTTCACAAGCCATTTGGATATCCTGACCACTCCCTTTGTGGACCCCTTTCAATGTGACACAACATAGAGATCAGACCAGCATACTCTCCCAAACCCTTTTCTCTAATTACCTCATGCACTACTCTACACTCCCTTTCCATACAGCACAATGTACCCTACTATGTACAAGGGTTAGCACCAGCAAGGGTTTGTGGCCAGAAAAAATTGTATCCGTTACATTGCGGCAGACATGAGGAATGGTATGACGCGGGCTCTGCCAGTGCAGTGTTGGGACTGGGATGGGATGGGGCTCGGATCTGTGCCAAAAGGTTCAGGGCACTATGGTTCCCAGGCTGCCTGTTCCATTCAAGAGAGAGGGGCCGGGGCCTGAGCCTGGAAGTAGTACCCCAGGAGGCTGCCCCATTACTGGGTGTGTAATGGTGGGGGAGTTAAATTGCCAAGGTACACTTGGAGGTCGTCCATGTAGCTATTCTGGCAAGGTGTCCCAAGGCCGCTGCTACAGCCACTGGCCATGGCTGGTGGGTAAGGATCCCAAGTCCTATGCCTGGACTTGGGTCTGTGTGTGGGCAGGGTCTGTGGTCTGTCTTCTTTAATATTTACCCAACTTGTGACAAAATGAAAAGTAATATCAGTAAAAGCAAGCCTTTGGAAATCAAATCAGCCAAAGGGTTCAGAGTGGCATTGTGGAATGTGGGTAGTTTGAAGGATAGGGCTTGGGATGTGGTAGAGACTAAGTAGGAGGTGGGTGGATGTCTGTTGCATACAGGGAGCCAGGTTCAGGGAAGGATCATCTATAATGATTGCTGGGAAGGACTGTAGACATAAGCTATTTTGGCAGGCAAGTGTAGACGGCTATGGTGATGTGGGTGTACTGATTGAGGAATGTTATGCTGCGTATTCTGGGTTCAAATTCTTGAACTCATCATACGGACATGGACTTGGGTTCTTTTGTTCAGGACCGGGCCAGAGCATGCAACAAAGGAATAGGGCTCAAACACAGGCTAACCAGTCTTACACGTATATTACCTTACAAAAATACAGTGGACTTGCACAATACATAGAACACAACACAACACTATATTATGATACACGAGTGAAACAGAGTCTAGGTCACAGGTAGGTGCAGGTGGCAGACAGGTGTGGGAGGGGGGCCATCAGGGGTGCGCTCTTAGGAGAGGTGCTGGTCTCGGGCTGCGTAGTCGGGCGTCCGGTGTAGGCTGAAGGGTGGCGTTGTGGGAGGCCCTTTCGTGGTGGGGGCGTTAGGGATGTGGTGGCCCTCGGGACTGCAGCCAAAGAGGGCCAGTAGGAGTGCTGCTCGGTGCCTGCCCTTGGCTGTGGTGGGAGTCCTGGTGGAGGGTACAGGCTGGTCTGGGCCCGAGGTCGTCAAGGCACCTTTCAAGGGTTGGGGACTGTGGTCCTGTTGGGAGGGGGAGGCCATCAGGAGTCGTCTGTGGCCGCTCGCTCCCGGGAGTCTGACAGCTGCTGGGGGAGTCGAGGGATTGGCTGGAGGGACAGCAGACCCAGGCTCATGACAGGTCTGCCCCAGACGTTCTCCAGCAGGAACTCTGTAGGGGAGCAATCTCCATCCTTAGTGATACAGGGGGAGCGTGAGGGGCATCTTGCTCGGCCTCTGGAGGAGTGGGCCAAGCCAGGGGAGTAGCCCTCGGCGGGATCCTCCGGAGTAGTGGAGGAGGGAAGACTGATGGTCTTTCCCTTGGCTTGGCAGGTCCAGTGGACTCTGCTGGAACTCCATTCTGGGGCAGTGGAAGGAGATCCAGTGGATTCTCCTTCTGCATGGTATGTACAGTGGACTTTACCAAGGCTCCCTCCCGGGGTAGTGGAGGAAGTAAGTCCGGTGGACTTTCTTCCCACCCGGCAAGTCCGATGGACATTGCCAGGACACCCAGGGATAGCAGGAGGAGGAAGTCCAGTGGACGTTCCGACTCGTGCGGCAGGTCCAGCGGACTCTACCACGGTCCTGCTGCCGGGGTAAAGTCGCAGCCGAGGGGTATCCGGTGGACTCCCCCACTATGGCAGGTCTGGTGGACTCTACCAGGGCTCTGCTCCCTTCCCTGGGACTACAGGTGGGGGGAAGTCTGATGGACATTCCGGTGCCCCTGCTTCCAAAGGTGGGTGGCAGAAGAGGGTTATCCGATGGACTCTCCCTCTACAGTAGGTCCGGTGGACTCTACTGTGCCGCTGCTCCCCTTGGGGTACGTAGGACTGGGAAGACTAGTGGTCGTTCCTCCTCTTCTAGTGGCAGGTCTGGTGGACTCTACCACCGAGGGCCTACGTGGGATTGTATAAAAATAAGTCCCACCCCGAGTCTGGTGAGTGCTGTCCTGGTCGGAGGGTAATGCACCTGGGTGATGCACTTCCCACTGGTCTGGCTGGGTGGAAGAGTGGCATATGGTAGCGGGGGACGTGAGCCGGTGTGGCTCGGGACCCAGGTGCACCTCCCCATGGCCTCCTCTTGGCGTGGGTGTCGCGCCCTCCCCGGGATTACTTCCTTGGGTGGGTATTTCATGTCTCATGAATGTAATGAGAGTGAATGAAAGTACTATATCAGTGAAAGTATTGTTTGGTAAACTCATGATTTGAATTATATTGATGTATGCTTTACAGATTGCCTTGGATGATGTAAAGAAAATAGATTCTGGGATGACTTGATACGTGTGGTTGGTGGTATGGGAGATGAATTAGACTGTAGTTTTGTGTGAGGTTTTAATTGGTTATGTGGGTGAAAACAGCTCAAGGACACGAAGGCGTACATGGAGGTTGCACATATGGCACAAAGAATGCAGAAGAGGAAAGGATACTCGAATTTGGGGGGGACAATGAACATGATTGTGTGCAATACACATTTTAGGAAAAGAGAAAGTAGGCTCATTACATGTGAGTCTGGGGGTAATTGTTATGCTACGTGTTCAGAGTCCAACTTCTTGTTCTCTGGACAGGAGCGACTGACCTGGGGTTCCTTTCAAGACCAGGTCTATAGCATGCAACTACAGGAACAGGGCATAAAAACTCGGGTCAACCAACCTTACATGTATATTGTTACAAAGTCAACACAATACTTAATACAACTTAATACACTGCATAGATTAAATACACAATGCAGGACAGGAGAATTCCGGGTGGGCTGCTGGGGACTGGGCTATCACAGATGTCGTCCAGGTGTGGGAGGGGTCCCATCAGGTGTGCCTTCTCTCAGGAGGCACGGGATCACTGCTAGGGGCCAGGTCATCCGAGATAGGTTGCTGGGCAGTGTAGAGGGAGGCCTTTCCCTGATGGGGCCTCGGTGAGCAGGTCAGCCCTTGGGACTGGGGCAGAATAGGGTGAGCGGGCGCACTTCTCTGCACCCGCTCCTGGAGGAGGACTGGTTGCTGGCAGGGCTGGGGAGGTCACGCCCTGGAGTCCTGGGGGCACCCCTGGGTGACCGATGGCTGCAGTCTCACTCAGGTCGAGCCACTGTCAGGGGCTGCCTGCAGAGTTCCTTCCTTTGGGACTCCGACAGTGGGGGGCATTGTAGGGGTGCTGGCTGCAGGGAGCGGATCCCCAGACTCGCTATGGGGCCACTACAAATCTCCTCCAGCTGCAACTCCGTTGGGGGGCTGACTCCGTGGAGAGAGTGAGAATGGTGTCTGCTTGGCCTCTGGATGGGTGAGGCAAGCAAGGGATGCCCTCCGTGAAGGGCGTCACAGGGGTAGCAGACGAGGAACATACAGTGGCCGATCCCTCCCGGCGTGGACGGTGGCTGTCGCCGCGGTTCCGCTTACCCATGGGACAGCAGGTGAAGGGTGTACAGTGGCCGACCCTTCCCCAGCGCGGACGGTGGCCATCGCCATGGTCCTGCTCCCTGCAGAGGTGGCAGACAAAGGATGGAAGGTGGCTGATCCTTCCCCGGCACGGACGGTGGCCATCGCTGAGGTTCTGCCCTTCTCTGGGGTTGCAGCTGAGCGACGTATGGTGGCCGATCTTTCCCCTGTGCGGACGGTGGCCGTCACCACGGCGCTGCTCCCAGTGGAGGCTGCAGGTGATGGGCATACAGTGGCCAACCCTTCCCCTGTGCAGACGGTGGCCATCGCCATGGTCCTGCAGGGGGTAGTAACAGAGAAGTGTACCATGGCTGACTTCTCCCCGACGCGGATGGTGGCCGTCATCATGGTGCTACCTCAGACTGTAGGCATACAAATCCCACCTCGATCCTGGCGAATGCTGGTCCAGCTGGAGAGTAGTCTGCCGGGGAGGCGTTCCTCTGGCTGGCTCCATTGAGGGGAAGAGGGGCACAAGGTAGTGGGGGGCATAGGCCTGTCTGGCCTGGGCCCTTTGCACACCCTATGCTCCTCCCTGTGATCTCTCCTTGGGGTGGGTGTTGTGACACTCTGTCCATGGTTCCTCTTTGGGGTGGGTGTTGTACCACCCCATCCGTGGTCTCCCATTGGGGTGGGTATTTCAGTAATAGTAGCCAGATTGACTACTTCATGATCAGGAGGGCTGATAGGAGGTTGGTGAAGGATGTTAAAATTATAGGGAGCAAAAAGTGTGTGCAGCAATACAGATTATCGATATGTGACATGGTGCATAAGGAGCGGATTGTGAAGATGAGGACTTATATACCCAGGAGGAAAATATAGAAGTTGAAAAACCAAGCAGTAAGGGATGCCTTCTACAGCAAGATGAGTAGACTGGTGGCTGAGTGGGGGACTACTGACAGAAATGTTAATGAACAGTTCAGAGCCCTCAAGAACAATTTCTTGAGAGTTACGGTACTGATTTAGTGTGTGGATGAACAAGGGGTCTTCCATGACATAACGTAACATGGTGATGGGATGAAGGTGTAGAAGCCACAATTAAGGTGAAAAGAAGACTATTCCAGGAATGGAAAAGGGGTGGTGACAGAGGGGAATACAGGCAGGCCCCATTACAGTATGTGAGTGCTGAAATACAGAGGGGAATACAGGCAGGCCCCATTACAGTATGTGAGTGCTGAAATACGCACCTGACGGAGCGATCCCGGCACACCCATCCCAAGAGGAGGCCACAGGGAGGCTCACAGGGGCCCCAAGCCACACCGGCCCACGTCCCCAGTTACCCTATGCCCTTCTTCCACCCAACCAGACCCATGGGAAGTGCATCGTCCAGGAGCATTACCCTCCAACGAGGACAGCACTCACCAGACTCGGGGTGGAACTTGTTTGTATACAGTCCCAAGTAGGCCCTCGGTAGCAGAGTCCACCAGACCTGCCATCACAAGAGAAGGAGAGACCACCGATCCTCTTACACCTACACATCCCAAGGGAAGCAGCAGCGCAGTAGAGTCCACCGGACCTCCTTCTTCTGCCACCCACCTTCAGGAGCAGGGGTTTTGGAACGTCCACCAGACTTCCCACACCTGCAGTCCCAGGGAAGAGAGCAGAGCCGTGGTAGAGTTCACCAGACCTGCCACAGAGGGGGAATCCACCGGATACCCCTCAGCTGCGACTTTCCCCCGGACCTGCTGCAGGAGCCAGAAAGACCGCCGGACTTCCTCCTCTAGCTGTCCCCGGGACAGGTGGTGCCCCAGAAGAGTCCACTGAACCTATCGGGTGGAGGGAGAGTCCACTGGACCTCCTTCCTCCACTACCCCAGGAGGGAGCCTGGGTAGAGTCCACTGGACCTACCAGGCAGAAGGAGAGTCCACTGGACCTCCTTCCTCTGCCCCGGAGTGGAGTTCCGGCGGAGTCCACCAGACCTGCCAAGCTCAGGGAGAGACCATTGGTCGTCCCTCCTCCACTACCCAGGAGGCTCCCTGCGAGGGCAACGTCCCTGGCTCAGCCTGCCCTTCCAGAGGCCGAGCGAGATGCCCCTCACACTCCCCATACACTACAAAGGGTGGAGATTGCTCCCCTACAGGACTCCTGTTGGAAAGTGTCTGGAGCAGACCTGTCATGAGCCTGGGTGTCCTATCCCTGCAGCCGAACCCCCAATGCCCCCAGCAGCTGATGGACTCCCCGAGGGCGAGCAGCCACAGATGACCCCTGATGGCCTCCCCCTACCAGCGAGACAGCAGCCCCCAGACTTTGAGGGGCGCCCCGACGACCCTAGGCCTGGACCAGCCTGGACCCTCCACCAGGACTCCCACCACAGCCAAGGGCAGGTGCCAAGTCGTGCACCTACTAGCCCTATTTGGCCCAAGTCCTGAGGGCACCACACTCCTAAGGCCCCTGCCAGGAAAGGACCGCCTACCATGCTGCCCTCCAGCATACACTGGACCCCTGAGTGTGCAGCCTGAGACCAGCACCTCTACTGAGGGCGCATCCCTGATGGCCCTCCTCCCACACCTGGCAGCCACCTGCACCTACCTGTGATATAAACTCTGTGTATTACTTGTGCCTCATATATAGTGTTGTACCGTGTTCTGTACTGTGCAGGTTCACCGTGTATTTGTAAGATAATATACGTGTAAGACTGGTTAGCCTGTGTTTGAGCCCTATTCCGTGTTTGCATGCTCTGTCCCGGTCCTGAACAAAAGAACCCCAGTCCATGCCCGTTTCTTTTAGTTCAAGAAGCTGAACCCAGAATACGCTGCATAACAAGTGCAATGTGTTAATGGAGGACTGCTTGGATGGCATATACTCGTATGTTGGATAGAAAAAAAAGAATCACGAAACTCATATAATCGACTACATTACTTACAAGAAAAATAGGGTTAAGTTAACTGACCCTATTCACATCACTGAATTTGGGTCTCAATTGCCCATTCTTATATCATCAGCTTCTCGTAAAGTGGATGCTCGTACAACAAGACCCGCCTGTACTTGGCTGCTAAGCATAAGGCTAGAATGGAAGAATACAGGACAAAATCTTAAACTCAGAAACTTTTACTGGATAACCTGAATAATGGTGAGAGGAAGAATAGGGTATTTTAAGTGACAAATCGAATAAAGGATGAAAACAGGGATGTCATAGGTGAGCAGTGTGTGAAGAATGATGAAGAAAAGGTAGTGGTGGACAGTGAGGATATTAAAGACGCCTGGAGAGAGCATTATAACTGGTTGTTAAATGAAGAGTTTGACTAGAACAAGGAAGATTTGGATGCTACAAATCCAGTGTTTGGCCCCTGGCCTTTGATTGATGCTGCTACTGTGAGCTAGGCAATAAGCAGGATGCAACTTGGGAAGACGTGGGTGTGTCTGAGCTGACTGCGAAAAGTTGAAGGTCTCAGGGAACATAGGAGTGGGTTTAGTTACTGATGTGATAAATTCAGTTATACAGTAAACTCACAATTATCCGTATCACAATATCCGACCCAATGCAACATCCGGCGCAGCTATCTTGACTCTATTAAAGCAATATCCGGCGATATTTGTGCAACACCCAACACTGAACTGGGACGTAACCAGTGGTCCAATGAAATATCCAGCCTTGAAGGATCTCAACCGGCTTATAAGTGGTAGCCAACTGGCGCCAGGTGAAATCCCGAAACTCGGGAGCCAATGAAACCAGCCAATCAAAAGCTGCCACACTCGGCACACTGATACCTACGTGCTCTCATTCTCACTCATCAATGTTGTTCAGTGAATGTGCATCTGTGTGCTCCGCTCTTCCAACCACGCAGTCACAAAACCCTGGTGATGTTACTGACTCTGTGGCATCCTCCGTTCAAGATGATGTAGGCTACTGTACAGTATTGTAATGCAAAGCTAATGACTTGTCAGTGACCGTATCCTAGTGCTCTGAAATTACTGTAAAATCATTATGCACAGTACTGTACTGTTTACGAGTGTGAGTGTCAGTCCCCAGTGCCATTTCTCTTACCCCCTAGTGCTGCATTTCCTGACATGCCTCATCTGTGGCCTGAAAGTGGTCGGAACAACAGTTACTAACTCTGTGCTGTCTTTTTGAGGTAGAGCACTGTACAGTATTGTATTGCAAAGCTAATGGGTTGCCAGTGATCATATTCTAGTGCTCTATTGCTATTGTAAAATTATTGTGTACAGTACTGTACTCATTACGGGTGAGTGCCAACCCTCAGTGCTATTTCTTCTACCCCCGAGTGCTGTTTCTCCTGACGAGCCTCACCTGTGGCCTGCAAGTGCTCAAAACAACAGTACAGCACAGTAGTTGTCTGCCATGGCTGAGTTTGTGGCTTTTTTAGTAGTGCCCTGGCCAGTGCAGGCCCTGCCGGCCTAGTGTTTTGTCCTGGTCCTTGTCTCGATGGCACCTCCACCACCTGCTAAGAGGAGTCGTATCGTTTTCTCCATGGAGAAGAAGATGGAGATAATCGAGAAGATGGAGCAAGGCTGGACCATCGCAAGACTAATGGAGCACTACAACATGCCCCAGACAACGCTGCAGGATTTGCAGAAGAACAAACACTCCATCAAGATGTTCATCTAGGGCCAACAAGGTGAAACTGCAACGGCACAACTGCAAGATCATGGCCAAGCCACGTGTTTGTGAACTCGACCAGGCCTACCTGAACTGGTTTTGACAACAGCATGCCAGTGGCGTGACTGTTCATTCCGTCGAGGTGAAGGCTGCAGCTACCAAGTTCGCCAAGTGATTGGTGATCGCAGAATTTCAAGGTGTCTGAAGGCTGGCTGACTTCGTTCAAACTTCGACAAGGGCTGTCCAACAAGATGACCTATGGTGATACATTGGATGCAGGCACTGAAGTAACAGATGAGTTTCGCACCAAGCTTAAAAACCTGATTGATGTAGAAGGGTTATGTCTCAATCAGAGTCTGTTCTTCAAGTCAGTGTCGGCTCATTGGCTGACAAGAAGCCGATAAGGCAAACAAACAGTGCATCTCTGTTTTGTGTTGTGCCAGTGCAAGAGGCTCCTATCACCCGAAACCTGTTGTAGAGGGGCATGCTAAACAGCCACGTTGTCTCTGGGGGTAAATGGATCATTTCCCAGTGATTTATTTCCACTCGGTGAAGACTTGCTTGATTTACAGCCAATATCCTCAAAGACTGGTTCTACAGTCATGCTGTGAAGGAGATTATTCATTATCAGACAGACAGTCTTGGCCTTGCCCGCAACCAAGTGAAGGTTGTGCTTCTTGACAACGCTCCTGCTCATCCTTCCGAGACGGAGTTGGTTGGAGATGGAGGTCGTATTAGGGTTATGTTCTTGCCTCCTAATTCAACCTCAGTCTTGCAACCCATGGACCAAGGTATTATCGCGGCTGTACCAGAGGAGGTTTATGGAAGATGTGATGTTTGTGCTTGGGGACAAGGAGGAGACAGCCCAAGGCATGGACAGTACTGGGGGAGAGGACCTTGGCCAACCTCAAGCGGTATTCCCTCAAGTCTGCAATCTACAACTGGATGCAGGCTTGGAGGAACTCTCTGCACTCATGCTTGAGCATGGTTGAATCAAGCTCCTCAAGGGTGAAGAGCCCATTGCTGATTTTACTGGCTTCGAAGCTCAGGACTTCATCTGGCATATGGAAGCAGCAGAATAGGTAGCTAAGAACACGATCTACAATTGGCTGGAAGCGGATGGGGGAGACCCCAGGTACCAGACTCTGTCCAACAGGGAAATTATGGAGTCCCTGACTGCAAGGGGCACAGAGCCTAAGTGGAGGAGGAAGAGGAGGACGATGATGACATTGAAGTGGCAGAAATCCTGAGGCTCCAGCAGGTTCATGATGCAGTGGACGTCCTTCTTGACCATTGCGAGTATCCTAATTGGCAGCCCATCTTTCCTAATGTCATGGCCACTTACCTGCAACAGGGCCATGAGAATGTGATAAAGCTGCAGTCGAGAAGGATCCCCAGGCAGTCCTCCATCACGTCCTTTTTCTACCCTGTGACACCTGCCACTCCGTCACCACAGCCCTTGACCTCCTCACATTGTCCTCTGTCGCTCCAGCTGTCGACCTCCACATACTGGCCTCTGTCACCCTAGCCCTCTGCTTCCTCACATTTTTGTTGTTTACCCCAGCCAGGCACCACCACAGCCACTTCTTCATCTCAGCCAGGGAACTTGACCATGGCACCACCACCTGAGGTTTTCCCCCCGGTCGGAGGCCTCACTGGACGCCTACCTGACTCCCTCTACCACCCCACTCTCCATTACCTACTTCAGCACCCTTGGCAGAAATCGAGCCTGAGGTGGTGGAGCTGGAGTAATCTTAGAAGGAGACATTCACCAGTAGACCACATGGAATTATGTGTATTGTACAGTACATTACTGCACGGTGTACAACTCTATCCTCCCTCAGTGCCAACAGTTTTTTTTTTTTTTAACAACAGAACAGAGGAAGGAAAAACAAATTAATAAAAAAAATAATCCATACACCAGATTACTGGTGTCCTCTGTTCATAAAATATCTGTAACAGTTAGATTTGAACAGCTGTGAGTTAAAATTTGGATAAACTGGTATGCTATGTACAGTACTGTATTAATGTACTGTACTGTATTTTTATATGCTTAGTTTTCATCTTTTACTTGAGGTAAAGAGTTTAGGATTGAGGGTTGAGACAGATAGAATCACTATATCTGGCTCAAGGCCGAATGCTGCGCCGGATATGCAATATCTGGCCTCTTGTTTTAACCGGTGTAAGGCTTGGCTGAATTACAATGGATAATTGAGAGTTTACTGTATATGAGTGTGTTGTCCCAGATGACTGGCTGAAGAGTGTGATTGTACATGTATTATACGGGCAAGATGCTCTGGAGAGAGAAAATTATAGATGCATAAAACTTTTGGACCAGATTATGAAGATAATAAAGGGAATCCTAGAAGGTATTTTCAGAGAGAGTAAATACTGAAGAGATGCAGTTTGGGTTTGTGCCAGGGAAAGGGACCACTGATGCCATATTCATTGTCTGAGAGCTTCATGAAAATACATAGGAAAGAAAAAGGAGCTGTACTTTGCTTTTGTTGATTTGGAGAAGGAATTTGACAATCCAAAGGAAGTGGCGAGGTGGGCAATTAGAAAGCCTGGGATCGGAGAGTGGCCGGCTAGAGAGGTCATGGCTATGTATGTGGGTGCTCGCACCCAGGTGAGAGTGAATGGAGATCTGAGTGATGAATTTTCTGTGAATGTCGGCATGCATCAGGAAACAGTCTTGAGCCCTATATTGTTTGTCATGGTGCCTGAAGCTCTCTATCATAACTTAAGGTATGGATTGCCATGGGAGATGTTGTATGCCGATGGCTTGGTGTTGACTGCAGAGAATGAAAAGCAGGTGGAGGAAAGATTTACAAAATGAAGAGACAGCTGGGGCACAAGGGTCTGAGAGCAAATGCGAATAAAACAGAGGTGATTATATTTAGGGCTGGTGGCGGTACTGTCAAAGTAAAGGGAGTTTCACCACGTGCAGTTTGCCATGAGGGTGGGAAGGAACTCCGTCTTGTGAAGTGTTTGTGATAAGTGGGTGCATAAGTGATGTAATGATAGTGGCAGGCTGAGAAATAATGTTGATTTCATGAGTGCAGTGTTTTGGAGACAGCACGTAGGGACTGTCACACATGAAAGGATTGATCTTGCTGGTGAGTCTCTTGAGTGCGTGGAGGAGTTTTATTATTTGAAGGACATGCTATGTACTGGAGCTGGGGCTGGAGCTAACTCTGTGACTAGGGTAAGGAGTGGTTGGAGGAAGTTCAGGGAGCTGTTGCCTCTCCTAACAGTGCTAAGGCACCTTTGTATGTGGCATGTGTCAGTAGTGTAATGCTGCATGGCAGTGAGGAGGAGAATATTCATTGGCTCAAGCATATAGGAATGACAACGGTTTGATGGGTGCCTGGAGGGGCTAGGATTGTGACTGGAGAGTTGAGAGGAAGGATGGGACTGGAAAGTATTGGTGCTGTGATAAGGAAGGGTAGATTGAGATGGTTTGGGCATTATGAGAGGACAGAGGATGACTGTAACCGTCTGCACTCTTGGAGGGGGAAACGGGGTAACGAAACCCGCCTAGCTGGACTTGACTATTTATTCGGTCATACCTGGAATTGCAATTTTATTCTTTCAATATGCTATAATGGCAACACTCGTCATTGTTACAACACTTAGTCGTACACAGAATTACAATTTACCTCAATATGCTATGTTATACCACAGTTTACTTTGTATACACATATCGCTTTAAATTCTCGTCCTTACTTTCCTGCATTTATAACCGGGTTATGTCGTGACATCAACCACGTGTTCTTAAAAGTAAGCAAGGGCAACTCACTTGTGGCAGGTCCAGTTTTCGTCATACAGTATCAGTGTGTGGGTACGGGTGTGAAATACACGACAGTAGTCCCTCTCAGGCGTAATATCCTCACAGCAATAACACACTCACAGGATGGTCGTGGAGTCACACATCGCGCTTGAACTCCACCGTTTGGAGTCTCTGTCAAGTAAATCCATAGGATCAACGTTCCCTCGTCCCTCACTTGTCCCCGGCTATCCACTCACTGACCAAGTTCAACACTCGCCCATGGCGTCTATTCTAAGGCCTGGTGTTCATTATCACCAACTTGATGGATGTTATGCTTACATGACCGTATATAACCATGTAAACACCGTGTAAGCATCCTTGTGCCTCTCTTTCTCTCTCTCTCCTTTACTGCATTAGATGCGTTAAGACTCCCCTCGTTGGTCGGTTACGACAAATACCATGTACCCTTTCACTCGCCACTTCCTTCCAGCAGACACAGCTTGTTTGCAGGGCAGCTTAGGGTTTGCGTGCAGACGTCCTAACCTTCACATGTCTCACCACACCATCGTCACCAGGATTCACCTCTACCAGTCTTCCCAGGACCCAGTGATTACGGGGTACATGCCAATCTGTCACCAATACCAGGTCCCCCACTTGGAAATTACGCAACCACTTGAACTGCTTCTGGCATTGTCATAAGGATGGTAGGTACACCTTCAACCATCACTTCCAGAACTGGTCCACTAGGAACTATGCGTGCTTCCAACTCTTCCAGTAGATGTCCCCTGTAGGCTCTTCGGCTTTGCCTCCTAACGGGCAGTGGTACCATCTTAGGGCACAGAATATGCAGTGGAATAAGCGCTTCGAGGTTGCTGACGTCATTGAAGGTCGGGGTGATGGGCCTTCCATTGACTATCTCCACTTCACAGAAGAGCGTGTTGAGTCACTCATTGTCCACAACTTGCACGCCTACTATTGCTTGGAAGACCTTCCTGACTGTTCAGATCTGTCACTCCCAGACACCGCCCATGTGCGATGCATGTGGTGGGTTGAACTCCCACTCAATTCCCTTCCTTAACAATGTGTTGTGGACCTTGTCATCCTTTTCCCAGCTGAAAGCTGCAGCCCGGGGTTCCTTATCTGCTCTAATCATGTTTGTTCCATTGTCGGAATGAATGTGCTCTGGTACACCCCTCCTTGCCGAGAAGCGTGTCATTGCATTGAGGAAAGAGTCAGAGTCTTGTGTTACCTACGTAGTTCTATGGTGACCCTTAGCCTGCTTGCCAACTGGGTCGTACAGAAGGTTTGGTTGCTGCCAGAGTCCAAAAGTGCTCTCTTGTCTGGACCACAGCATCCGATCCTTCGCTAGCCACCTTTACCTCAACAATGGGCAATGCCACCTTGCGAAGCCGCCCATGCATCCACGTTGTCCCTGTTGTGGCAGTGAGTCATTCGTCCCTGTCTTTGCCTCTTTCGAGCTCGGGCCTCTTAAGTGTCCCCTCCATGCCTGCCTCATCCCGTTTGTCAGCCTGTCCACAGGAAACACTTCTCCTCTCCAGCTCAGCTCGGTGTACTCCCTGCTTGCTTCCATGCGCCTGTTACCATTGAGTGTATCAACGACGATCATCTCTTGGCTTCCTCTCATCCCCCATCTGTGTTTTTGCTCTGTCTCCCTTCCTGGGTTCCCCATGGTGCCGGGACTCCTGCCTTTACCTTACTGGGCCAGTTGGGTGTATCCATCGCTAATACTTCCCAGTACAACCCTCTATGTCACACCATACTGAGGCCTGGCACTCAGCTGCCAAGTGGGTATCGTTCAAGCAAACATAACAGTATTTGAGCCATCTGACCGTGTCCCCTCCTTTCTTCCACTCTCATGTCACAGAATTTCTTGCATCCCACCAGTGTGTGCAGCCCCCCGAACAGCTGACACATGTCTCTCACTTGCAGGTTCGTCATCACCAATGGTGGCCAAGCCAAACACATGCCTGTCTGGATTCCTTCCAGCGCCAACCTCAATGGCTCACTTGGTGGACGCTTACCTTTCCTCGGTTCCCCTCCTCACACACACTCTGTCCACCTCTTCCAGAATATAGGTTTTCAACCATTTAACGTCAAGATAATACCCGTATCGTTTGTTGTGGGCAAAGGTTTCATCCTCATACCGCATAAGTGCCCTCTCAGGTAACCGATGCAAGAGTGTGTCCATCGAGCAAACTGTGTCCAACTCCCGTAATCTCCTGATGGTCTCCAGACTCAACATACATGACCCTAACTCATCAGCGAATTTTCTAAGGCCACCCTCATCCTCATCCCTGATCATGGGCCCCTTTCAAGTATTTCTTCCACAATCTCTCAGACGTACTGATGTCTGTCTCCGTATCTGTCCTCCAATATGGCCATCGGCTTCTTGTAACCCTCTTGTGGGTCCAAATAGTTGCACATTTGTAGTGTGTCCCTGACAGGCCCTGCACATGCTTGCATGAGCATCTGCAGCTTATATTCCTCTGGGACTGTGGCCGTCCAAATGTGCCGTTCGAATGCATTGATGAACTCCCAGTACTCCCACCAGCTATTTCCTTCGAAGGTTGGTAGTTGGGTCTGTGGCAACCTCATGGTGGCAATCAATTCCTTCAAGCCGGAGGCTATCACCTCGATGTCCATAGGGGTAGCGCATGTCAGCTCTTCCGTTCCCCATCTAGTCAGTTTCAGATTTTTTCGACCTCTGCCACTCTGGCCTTTGCCCACTAACTGTCAACTCTTCTTGATGTAAAGTCGTGGCCTCTTATGTCTGTTCTCACTCCCCCCATTGGGGTTCCTTAGTTTCCCACATTAGTTTGTCTCCCATACTATCACTGTATCTTGGCCTTTTTGCCGGTCCTTCGTGTACCACTACTGTCTCTGGCTGTTGCTGCGACCTCAAGCTCATTTCATTCCTCCCTTCCATTCCCATCATGCTCTCAAACTGTGTCAGGCGATCATGGACTACCTTGTTCTGCTCTTGCAGGGTTTGCAAAGCTGGTATGAGGACCCTCATGTACACATTCTCATGTGCCTCACCCTGTCTGCTTTCAACTGCTGGCCACTTTTCTAAGCATTCTTGCAGCCCAGATTCGGGCCTCTCCTCCTCCCTTTGTTCCATCAACGCCCCCACAGCATCCGTCTCGTATTCCTCTCCCTCCATTGCTTCCCTGGCCTCCTCGACTATCCTTTGGGCTGTTCCATGAGTTACATTCTGCCCATCATGTTCCGCCCATTCCATTCCCTCTGGATTGTCCATGCTGATATGTTCCACCTGGTATGTTATAGGTTAGGTTCTGCCAAGTATGTTAGGTTGGGTTCTGCCTGATATGTTCAGGTTAGGTTCTGCATGGTATGTTATAGGTTGGGTTCTGCCCGGTATGTTCAGGTTAGGTTCTGCATGGTATGTTATAGGTTGGGTTCTGCCCGATATGTTCAGGTTAGGTTCTGCATGGTATGTTATAGGTTGGGTTCTGCCTGGTATGTTCAGGTTAGGTTCCATCTGGTATGTTATAGGTTGGGTCCCGCCTGGTATGTTAGGTTGAGTTCTGCCCGGTATGTTAGGTCAGGTTCCACCTGGTATGTTAGGTTGCGTTCCGCCCAGTATGTTTGGTTGCGTTCCGCCTGGTATGCTAGGTTGAATTCCGCCTGGTATGTTGGGTTGAGTTTCACCTGGTATGTTAGGTCAGGTTCCGCCTGGTATGTTAGGTCAGGCTCCGCCTGGTATGTTAGGTTGCGTTCTGCCTGGTATGTTAGGTTGAGTTCCGCCTGGTATGTTAGGTTGAGTTCCGCCTGGTATGTTAGGTTGCGTTCTGCCTGGTATGTTAGGTTGAGTTCCGCCTAGTATGTTAGGTTGGGTTCCACCTGGTATGTGCAGGTTAGGTTCCGCCTGGTATGTTAGGTCAGGTTCCGCCTGGTATGTTAGGTTGGGTTCCGCCTGGTATGTTAGGTCAGGTTCTGCCTGGTATGTTAGGTCAGGTTCCGCCTGGTATGTTAGGTTGGGTTCCACCTGGTATGTTAGGTTGGGTTCTGCCTGGTATGTTAGGTTGGGTTCCACCTGGTATGTTAGGTTGGGTTCCGCCTGGTATGTTAGGTCAGGTTCCGCCTGGTATGTTAGGTCAGGTTCCGCCTGGTATGTTAGGTCAGGTTCCGCCTGGTATGTTAGGTTGGGATCCACCTGGTATGTTAGGTTGGGTTCTGCCTGGTATGTTAGGTTGGGTTCTGCCTGGTATGTTAGGTTGGGTTCTGCCTGGTACGTTAGGTTGGGTTCTGCCTGGTATGTTAGGTTGGGTTCTGCCTGGTATGTTAGGTTGGGTTCCACCTGGTATGTTAGGTTAGGTTCTGCCTGGTATGTTAGGTTGGGTTCTGCCTGGTATGTTAGGTTGGGTTTTGCCTGGTATGTTAGGTTGGGTTCCACCTGGTATGTTAGGGTGGGTTTTGCCTGGTATGTTAGGTTGGGTTCCACCTGGTATGTTAGGTTGGGTTCTGCCTGGTATGTTAGGTTGGGTTCTGCCTGGTATGTTAGGTTGGGTTCCGCCTGGTATGTTAGGTTGGGTTCCACCTGGTATGTTAGGTTGGGTTCCGCCTGGTATGTTAGGTTGGGTTCCGCCTGGTATGTTAGGTTGGGTTCCACCTGGTATGTGCAGGTTAGGTTCTGCCTGGTATGTTAGGTTGGGTTCTGCCTGGTATGTTAGGTTGGGTTCTGCCTGGCATGTTAGGTTGGGTTCCGTCCAGTATGTCCAGGTTAGGTTCCGCCTGGTATGTTAGGTTGGGTTCCGCCTGGTATGTGCAGGTTAGGTTCCACCTGGTATGTCAGGTTGGGTTCTGACCGGTATGTTCAGGTCAGGTTCCGCCTGGTATGTTAGGTTGGGTTCCGTCCGGTATCTCCAGGTTGGGTTCTGCCTGGTATGTTAGGTTGGGTTCTGCCCGGTATGTGCAGGTTAGGTTCCACCTGGTATGTTAGGCTGGGTTCTGCCTGGTATGTTAGGTTGGGTTTTGCCTGGTATGTTAGGTTGGGTTTTGCCTGGTATGTTAGGTTGGGTTCCGCCTTGTATGTTAGGTTAGGTTCCGCCTGGTATGTTAGGTTAGGTTCTGCCCGGTATGTTAGGTTGGGTTTTGCCCGGTATGTTCAGGTTAGGTTCCGCCTGGTATGTTCAGGTTCTGTCTCCTCCCCCCTCCCTTTTTGTGTGTGTGTGTGTGTGTGTGTGTGTGTGTGTGTGTGTGTGTGTTAAACTCTCTTCGTCACACTCCCATTCATGCCGTGTTTATCCCATCATACACGCACACAGCCAGACAGCAAGTGAGTTTAGCCTTTAAAGTACAGTGGCACACCAAAACCTTCTCTATGACAGTCCAGTATCAATCAATCAATCATTTCCTGTGGCACCCCACGGGATGCATAGGGCCTCGATGAACTCTCTCCACCAATATTTGTCTCTTGCCATCTCCAGCGAGACAGTCTCTATATATTCATCAACTGATTCCACTCTCGTAATATCCTTTACTCCTTTATTTGTAACTCTGTCTTGCCACTTTATCCCAAGTATCCTTCTCAGTATTTACTTTCAAATCCTAGTGCTTCCTGATCTATTGCAATTGTACTGTACCATGACTCATGCCCATAAATTAAAATTAGTCTAACCACGGACTTATAAATTATTACTTTAGTATATTCCGAAAGCATATTATTATTCCAAACAGATTTCAACATTCCAACAGCTCGCCAAGCCTGTCTAATCCTCTCCTCAATTTCACTGTTTAATGATCCATTAGATGATACAATCATTCCCAGATATTTAAAATTTTCTACATTCTTCACCACATTATTCCCAATTACACAGTCGATTTGGTTCTCCATGTTCATATTAATAATTTCCGTCTTTCCACAATTTTTTACCAATCCCACTTTTTCTCCTTCCTCCACCAGACAACTACGAACCTTCTGCATCTCCCAAATACTTCCACAAATCAGTACAATATCATCAGCATAGTCCAAATCAATCACAACTCTTTATATCCAAGGTACACTAGTTTTAACCCGTGCCGTCCCGGCGACGTGAATTAACGCGGCAACATTGCAAGGTCCCTAATTTGCACAATTTTCAATTTTCGCGAGTGATTTTGCGAGTGATTTTTGGCACGTATACATGGGACACCTTCCTCTATTCCTCTATAAGATGCCAAGCAGGAACAATGCCTTACACCGCATAACCTCTCCCCCCCCCCTGCACGCCATTGTCTCGGCAATTCACCTGTTACCAGTGACCTGGCCAATAAAGACATTCAGGGCCAGAGTGATTCCCCAATCGATGACAATGTGGAGGACAAAGTTTACATAGCATTAGAGGAAGAAACAGTCAGAAATGATGATCAGGTAATGCGGGAAAAAAAAGTCATGAATGGTGATGAGTTAGTGAGTGAAACAATGCTTATAATGCCTATATTACTGTTTGAAAACCAATATACTCTTGTACTACATATAAATTCGTACCAAGTAAATAAATAAATACTGTTTATGAGTGGATAAAATAGTTACCCTCCCATAGAACTCGTTTTCTTTGGTGCCAGCCTGTTAGAAAACCGTCAGGTAAGGAAGTACTTGTACCTAAATCGGGTATTTTAAACCTCAGGTGAGTGATTTCTCTATGAATTTTCGATGTTTCTCACCAAAAGCGGATGTTTGAGCCAAAAAAACAAATGGTCCAAAAATGTCGGGATGGGGTGGGTTAATTCACTACTTTATAGCATATACATGATCAATACCGATTTTCTGAATATTACACTCACATCTCTCACATTTGATGTGTCACAATTATTTAGCATTGTCCTGTTCAGGCAATAAACTCCTTCCTCAGTACGTAAACTAACATTGTATTTTCTTCACAATGAACCAGACGTAGCGTATCAGCTCCCAGCTTTCAATCGCCTGAGTAAAGTTGTTTATCAACACTCACAGTCCTGCAGAGTCTACCCATTCACAGCCCAAGATGTCCTGAGTGGAGGTGTCGCCGATCATAGGTAGGCCGCTCCTGTAGACTTTAGCACCGCCCAGCGCCGTCGCTGTGTCGTGATCGCCGGTCAGCCCGCTCCCCCCAACCAGTGGACCCCAGGCATGACTGTAGCTGCCTGCACTCTTGGAGGGGGAAACGGGGTAATGAAACCCGCCTAGCCAGACTCGACTGTTTATTTGGTCTTACCTGGAATTGCAATTTACTCTCTCAATATGCTAGAGTGGCATCACTCATCATTGTTACAACACTTGGTCATACACAGAATTACAATTTACCCTCAATATGCTATGTTATACCACAGTTTACTTCATTTACACATATCGCTTTAAATTCTCGTCCTTACTTTCCTACATTTATAATCAGGTTCTTTCATGACATTAACCATGTGCAGATTAATAAGTATTCTTAAAAGTAAGCAAGGGCAACTCACTTGTGGCAGGTCCACTTTTCGTCTTACAGTATCAGTGTGTGGGTAGGGGTGTGAAGTACACAACATTAGTCCCTCATGGGCGTAATATCCTCACAGCAATAACACACTTCACAGGATGGTCATGGAGTCACACATCGCGCTTGAACTCCACCCTTTGGAGTCTCTGTCTAGTAAATCCACATGATCAATGCTCCCTCGTCCCTCACTTGTCCCCAGCTACCCACACAGTGACCCACACTCGCCCATAGTGTCTGTTCTAAGGCCTGGTGTTCATTATCGCCAAGCTGATGGATGTTATGCTTATGCGACCGTATATAACTGTGTAAATTCCGCGTAAACATGCTTGTGCCTCTCGCCTGCACTCTCTTACTCTCTTTCTCTCTCTCCTTTACCGCATTAGATGCAGTAAGAATGACAATTGGGTGTGGAAGGTGATAACTGTGAACGTTGGGGGTAGGGTTGCAAGAGACAGACCAAAAAAGGCCTGGAGTGAGGTCATAGCGTGTTAACTCAGACATAAAGGACTGAATAGGAAGGCTGCCAGAGATCGTGCAGCACGGACAGCCACTATTAGGTGGCCAAGGTCAAGGCATGCAAGTACTGTATATTGGAGCCCTTATAAATGATATATTACAATAAGTAATAGGAACATTGTGTAAAGGAAACACTAACAGTCATGAAGCATTATATATTATATTTTAATAATTTTCTATATTTCTCTTTACCTGTAATTTACATTACAAAAACAAACGACATGCATGAACATTAGCTAATATTTTCATAAAGCTTCACATAAGGAAATTAAATTATAAATTTTTTCTTAAGCATTTAAAAATATATTTGCATTTAAGGCTGCTTAAAAATGCTGCAAAAAACTTACTTATAAACTAGTTTTATTTGCCTGTTAACAAAGTTGAACACTGAAAGTTCATTGTAATCTTTGTGGGATGCTCTTTACCTTAACATACTCAAATATCACCATTTCTTCAGGTCCTGATTCTCTGAGGTATTATATAAAGCATCCTCTAGTGTATTCATAAACACTAGCCTCTGCAGTTACCTCAAAAATCGTATTACTGTATTTAAAAAATTACCATTTTACATAATATATATTTTACTACCGGTATATATTTAATAAATCTGGAACTTAAATACAATATGATTTATAACTTCATTTTATCAGGTCCTGATTCTCTGAGGTATTATATAAAGCATCCTCTAGTGTATTCATAAACACTAGCCTCTTCAGTTACCTCAAAAATTATATTATAAAATTACCATTTTATAAAATATTTATATAATTTACTACCGGTATATATTTAATAAATCTGGATCGTAAATACGATATGATTTATAACTTTTATTATAATTACTAATGTGCAACAACCCCTAATTAAGTAATAACATATTGCGCACTAACACCGGCCAGTAACTTACAAAAAAATGTTATAAAACAACTTGCAAGTGGCATGGCATACAAAAGGTTTCTTCTAAGTGTTCAAGAGAAACCAACAACTGTGTGCTCATCTGGCCTCCAACATAACGCAATACAAAGCCAAGTGCAGAACTTATTTACCTAAGCAAGGGCTATTTTTAATGTGTACACAGCAGGCTTTAAGTATAATACTGTGTCAAGCACTAGTTATCTATACATTTGCCAAAAAATGCAACACTGAGAACACTGGGCCAAGATGACTTCCAGGGAATTGCTAACTAAACAGCACAGGCCATGAAGTACAGATCATGCACTGTCTTCACTTAGTGATGTGAAAGCTAACACATACCATTACAGCTTACACAATATATTACATTTTATGAAAATATGAGAGAATTACAGATGTAATCAAAGAACAAACAAATAACTGCTGGTACAGTACTCTGTACAAAGACTGTATATCCACTAGTAACAGTTAGCTTATTCTGAAAAACAGCACTGTTAGAAGCAAACAGTGATTTAAACGGCTTAATCACTGGTCATAATATTATATGAGAAAATGCAGCAGGGTTTCATTTTTGTGTGACATAAATCTCTGAATCAGGTCCCCATCTGTTACTTGTATATCATGTTAGTTTAATGATGTAATTAGTTGCATGGTTGCAGAATTAGTTGGTTCACTGTCAAATTATTCTGGCAACCAAGCAAGAGCATGGAGCATCTGTACTATGTATCAGGTTCATTTAAGGGACTGCTTGTGTTCTGTCTAAATTAAGGCTGAATACAAGCTGTCTCAAGTGATGTTAAAAAAAAAGAAAAAAAAAATACACATAGTCTCCGATGCAGAAGTTGTCTTATGACCTATATAAAGTTAAGACGGCGTGCTTTCCTCTCAGTCTTGGTTTCCCGGTATCCTTCATCCAGGGCAGCCTCTAGCTCCTCCTCTGGTACCTTCTTGATAACGCGCAGTGCTTCCTTGATTGCCTATGGGACAAGAGGGGTAACAGTTACTTCAGACAGCTAATAATAATAATAATAATAATAATAATAATAATAATTATAATAATACAATGAGTCCTCGAAACACGAAAACACGAAGTACGAATTTTCGATGGTACAAAATTGATTAATATAGGACAAATTCCACAGTACAAAAATATCTGTCGATGATACGAAAATCGATACTCGATACGAAAGGAAATGCAGAGATAGCCCGATTATCCAGACTATATGATGTGAAGTGCCTGAGTAGTCTGAAATAACAATTAATCAGGCGGAAACAAAACACAAGTACTGTTAGATTGATTTATTTACCGGTAAATGTACAATGAAAGACACAACTATCTTCCCAATTCAGTCTGAAGAAAATTTACACCAGGCGAAATACAATGAAAACCCTGTTTCTACTAGTGCGTGTTTCAAATGGTTCGATTTTTCCACGCTATATTCGTCAGACTTTGGGAAGATACTTGTGTCTTTCATTGTACACTTGAAGCAGCAGAAAGACCTTACCAATTCAATTCATAATCCTCCAGCTTGTTCTGTAATTTTCTGAATAATTTCAGTCTGGCAAATTACTTTTTCTTGCTGAAAAATTTCCACCCCGTTATTATAGTCACTTTCCCCTACGATCGTTTCCAGCACAGTGGAAGAAATTCAACGTGCTCATAGGTGGATATCATTTCCCAATTTCCCGACTGGAGGTTAGGTTAAGTTAAAATTATTAGGTACAGATAAGCTCGGTTAGACCAGGTTTAGTTAAACACATAGGGAAGAACAGTCCTTTCCGCCATTACGTTAACGAAATAAACAAGAGTTGTCACACCAGAACAGCTAAAAATGACGGGGAAACAGATTTAATAAGAAACGTTTACTGTATTTACCAACCCAGAAATAGTCTGAAAAATATAACAGACTATCAGGAAGAACTGATTTGGTAAGGTGCTTTTACTGCTTAAAGTAAAACATATGTTTAGCCCCCTCAATGGCTATGGGTTCAGATATTTGCGTGCTTCCGTGGTCGGCCTTGGGACCATTTTTTTAAAGTTCTAAAATCAATTTCTTTTTCTTACATATGTGAAAAGACTTGTCTGGCACACCTGGCTTTTTTTTTTTTTTTTCCCCCTAAACCCATCCTGTGATTTGCTATGATTCGTGTAAGAATTAATAAAATTAAGATGCGTGTTACATCAGCATGTATACATCAGCCGAAAACATCTGGGACGAAGTGAACTGTGAATGTCAGACTGCCTGAGGTGGTAGAGTAGGGTCGTGTAAACACACTAGTGACCCTCATTCCCTTCCCATAATTGCTTGCAGTTTTTTATAGCTCACCCTAACTCAACGTCACTGACACCATTAGAGTAAGGTGTTGTTCAGGGCCAACAGCTATGAAAGCGATAATAGAATACATTATTGTCTGTATCAGTCCTCTCTCTTTCACATGTACACATAAGAACAAACAAAAGAATGAGCGGTAAATGTACACTAACTCTAAGGAGCAGAAATAACTGTGCTCAGTCGGTCTGAAATATATTGGGAAGAGCGATACCGAACGAAGAATGTGGAACTGAATGCTAACCTATGAGAACATGTGGGATAAGAGTAATTTTTTTCTGATTAGCAAACCATATTGTCTCTTAAAATTGTAAAACTCATAATCTTTTGTGTAAGCATACAGCCTAAAGACCTTACCAATTCAATTCATATTCCTCTGGCTTGTCTTCTATACTTTTCTGACTATTTTGAGGGTGGTAAATTATGTTCTCTTGCTGAAAGAAACTTACTCAAAATTAGGGTGCATGTAACATAAGCATGTAAACACTGGCGAATACATCTGGAGTGAACAGAACGCCTGACGGATGGGATGGTAGAGTAGGGTCATGTACACACACCAGTGACCTTTGTTCCCTTCCCGTAATTGTTCGCAGCTTTTTATAATGCCCTAACTCAACGTCATTGACACAGAAACAGTGAAGTGTTGTTCAAGGCTGGCAGCTATGAAGGGGTTAATGGAATACTGTATGAAAAATTCAAAATGGGCACGGTGCATAGCGCCACACTCGCTTGCCGAGAGAAAATGAACTAACCCCTCTCTGGTAAACAAATTTTCACGTGCTTCTCAGTTGAGTCAACGTCCCTCCTCTCCTCACAGCCTCACTGTACGTGAGGATATTTTCACAGCCCTCCACCTTTTCGTATTGTTTTGCCATGCCTCCCAAGCACCCTGCATCATGTCCTGCATTGGGGGAGCCCACTGCAAAGCAGCAGCAGCACTGTACTCTAATTCTGAAAAGGAAATTGGAAATTATAAGACCCCATGAGGAGGGTCAGGGAGTCTTGGAAAATGGGCATGCTTTAGGCCTTGCAGTTTCCACCACTGAGACTGTGGCGAAGAAAAAGGAGATGTACAGTACAAGAATATGGCCACCTCCTTCTCTACAACTGTATACAAGTATTGCTTACTTCATAATAGGGGGGGGTGAAGTTTAGGTGGGGGTCCGAGGGGGTCCTGGGATGCATCCCCCCATTTACATGTATACAGGTCTCCCCCATTTTACGATTGCTATGTGTTCCTAGAAAGGCAATTGTAAACCGAAATATCGTAAAGCGAAATTAAGGTTTAATGGAAAAAATAGGGATGCGTTCCTGGATTCGTGTATAAGGAACCCAAGACCCATGCAAGCAATCTAATATGCAATAATAATGATGATGTTTTATGTATTGTAGAGTTGTGCTTGTCTCCCCAGCTTTCTTAATGTTGACAGCATGCTTTATAACAGTCAATACAGTCGACTGTGCAAGACTCATGGAACGAGTGATGGAGTTTGCCCCCTCACCTGCTTCATGCCGCTTCACAATATTAAGCTTAGACTTCAGGGTTAAGGACGTTCTTGCTTTCTTTGGCTTCATATCACCAGCACCAGATGTTGCAGGGCGTTTACAAGACATCACGGTGGTGGCACTAGGGGTGCAAAATATGAAGAACAGGAGAAATAGTAATATCCTGGGCACTGATGCACACAGATGCACAGAGGTTGTATGCTGAACAAGCAGGCAGGTGAGACTGGCAAAAGCGCGGGACAGTTTTGCCAACTCCGAATTTCAAGACCCGATAGGCTGGACTCAAAAAAACGCTAGATTTGGGCAAAAACCTGCTAGATTTTAAAATATTGTCTATTATATAAAACTTACTAAGAAAACATTAATTCACACAGTCTGAGAAACTAATCAAGAGTTAAATGTTTCACAATTCGATACAATTAACTTGATTACTTCAAGAAAAAGAATAATAAAAAATACAATTGCCTTCATTGTTCCTTAGACACATTAGTCAGTATCGAGATCTGGCTATACAAAAGGGCATTCCATTTGTATGGAAAAATTAAACATGGGAAGCCGGAAGTACTTACTAGCTCATGCTGAAGTTGGTCATCAATGCATTTGAAAAGAGAATACATGTGATTTCCCGACCTCAATAAATGAAGATGTGTTCTAGGAATACTGAAAGCAACTGTACATCTGTCACAATCAAAGCTGTAAACTGATTCACTGGGGGCAGAAACTGACTCACCGACGCTCAGTATGACCGAACTGACAGGAAACAGACGTGAACATGAACCAATGAACGTGAACTGAACATAGGCAGTAGTGTAACATACGTACATGCTTACAAGTGGGAGGCCGACTGATTACAAGTGCATTAATTTTATTCGTTGAATTTGCGAGATTGCAAACCGTCAGACGAGTATGCAATCCCGCTAGCCACTAAATCAATATTTTACCAGCTAAATTACAAAAGAAACCTCCAGATTTAGCGGGTAAACCGCTATATTGGCAACACTGGCATGGGAAACTGTGTGCGTGGGGCTGGTATGCCACGCAACTTTCAGCTGATTTGCCTGTGAGCGCGGGATTTCCACATGCCCAATCGTAAATGCGAGGGAGCTCAATCGTCAAATGAACACTTGGTACTAAAAAATAAGGATCGTAAATGCGAAATATCATAAAACGATACAACGTAAAACGAGGGAGACCTGTATTTCAATAGGGCAAATCGTTCCGATATCCAAAATTTAGAAATACGAATGTTTTTTTTGGTCCCTCTCCCTTTCGTATATGAAGGACTCACTGTAATAATAATAATAATAATGATAAAACAATAATAATAATAATAATCATCATCATCATCTGGTGTTTAGTTTCTCAAAAATGCCAGTTCCAGTAATGAATTCACAAACACTTGACACACTTTCAACACTCTTACAGTTAAGAAAATAGAAAAAAGTAAATAAATAACAACTGTGATATCATTCGTACTCAAACTTAGCCAGCAGAAGTGGCGTGGCAACTTAAACCCAATAATCATCCGTCATAACACCTCTCCCCAGATCATAGCTCCTTGAAATGGGAACAGATTTGAGCTGCTCCTTAAAAGATGCACCGAAGTCAAATGCCTCATGGGTAGTATCAGATAAATGTACAGTATACAGTAACCTCTCAATTAACGCGAGTTTAAAAAACGCGTTTTCTTTTTAACACGAGCAAATATTTAAGGAGATATGTTTAACTAACAAGGGTTTCTCGATATAACGCGACTTTACACGTACGTGATGGTTTCAAATTAGCCGCGCACGCCTTGGACAGTCCCGAGCTGATAGACCATGTGTGGCAGTTTATGCATAAATACAATTTTTTATTTGTCTGTTGCTTAAACTGGTTTTATTCAAACTATAATAATCAAAAATAAAGTTTGGCCCAATTCTGAGCAATTTGCTCATTTTCAGACAAAATTTGGCCAGGAAAGTGATGGCAGATCTAAACTGTTACAACTTGATGCTGCAGAACAGAAAGAAGAAAACCACTCAGACCAAGATAAAGCAGTTCTTTATGAAGAAGACAGAAAACTTAATGGAGTTATCTTCATCACCAGTAGCATGGGAGTCAGAGGAAGAGGAAGAGGAAGGACAGCAAAGTGAGGAGGGACAGCAGAGCGAGAAGAGACAACTAATTCAGGGTGGGGAGCGGTGGGAGGTGGAGGAGCAGGGTCAGGAGGGACAGCAGCAGACGACGAGTGATGCATAGATGAAGTGAGATTGTGAGATTGTTGTTTGTGACCTACTTACTGTAATGAAAATGTTGCTTTTACTGCAGTGTTTTTATGACCTATTAATGCATTAATAATGTTGAGGAACTTTCACAATGCCGTAAATGAAGCAGAATTGAAAGAAAATCCACATAAAAAACAAAAACAGTATGTATTTGGGGAGAAGTAAACAATGCTTCGGCCCAACTAGGGCTCAAATGTTGTTTATTTCTCCCCAAATATACTGTTTTTGTTTTTTATGTGGATTTTCCTTGAAATTAACATTGTTGCTTTTAAGTTTGGAGCAGCATAATTTCCCCAAATGGGTAGACTTTCCAAGAGTTCAGGAACGTAACCCCCAATATTACCATTGTTTCTTATGGGAAAATTATGTTTAAAAAACGCGTTTTTGACTAACGCGACCTCTCCAGGAACCTAACCCTCGCGTTATTTGAGAGGTAACTGTATGCTGTATTACTTATGGACAATAAAGGAAAATGATCAATCAAGTAAACCATGACTGGTGAACAGTTCTAGGCTTATCAAGGTGCAAGGGATCATCTTCGCTTCCTAATATCACACATGGGAGCACTGACGGAAGTGTCAACAGTTCAGGAAGATATTTTGGTTCTACAAACTGAAGAACCTTGAAAGTAATGAGACACAGTTTATATTCTATTCTAGCCTTTATTGAACTGTAACTGTAACTCAGTTGGAGATAAGGTAGTTGGGGTTCATGGGGGAAGGCCAAAGGTAAGCCTTTCTGTCCCATTCAACACAGACTGAATCATCTTTAGCTAATTATTAGGAAGATCAATCCATAATGAGTTGCAATAACCAACACCAGACAAAACGATTGTGTGGACCAATGTTAAGAGGCTTCCTCTATTTAGAAACTGTTTTACAGTATATTACTGTACATGTTTCTGATGTGCAGGTTACAGCTTCATAATAATTCAGCATTGAACTGAAAGGTACACCCAGATTTCAGACAGAAGAGACTAGATGAAGTTGTGACTCATTAACCCTCTGAGTCAGGGCATTATCAGCATCACCATCCCTTCTGTTTCCTGAATAATAATGATTTCTTTACTATCAATTTGTTTCTCCTCTTTGCCATCCCAATCTTAATATCGGACACTATGGCACTGATCATCTTAACCCCCTTGCGCAAGATGATGCAATGCAAGTCATAATCCTTGTAATCTGAAGAGTAACCGATGATGCAACATGACGCAATTTCCCTATAAATGGTTGTAGAAACTTTTCCTGTGGATGGATTTGCATCAAATTTGGTTGAGTCAAAGCTGAGGGTTGCTAGGTTCAGAGGAAATGTATGGCAACAGCCGCGAGCTTATCGGAAGGGTAAGCGGCCCATATTTAGCTCAGTATTGTCACATCAGCCAGGCTGGGAGGGTGTGTGAGTGCGTGGCTGGGCATTTAAACCCGCGATTGGCTACTACCGCACCGTCCATACCTTACGTGTGTATAGTGATATTGTTATATATAGTGCAGTGTGCTTGTGAAGAACGTTTATAAGTGTTTCTTATATATTTTCAAAGAAAGCCAGATTTGAAAATTCGTAACTGATTTTTACCATTCCCCTGCAGTTTACACTACCGGAAAAATGCCTCACAAGGGGTTATCTGAAAAAGAATACGTGAAATACTTGTTCAGTGGCAGTGAGAGTGAGGAAAGTAGTCATAGTGAAACAGACAGTGAATATGTTGAGGAGGAGAGAGTGAGGAGCAGGAGAGCAAAGAGGAAATCTGACCCGAGGGGTGACAAGCGCAATCCCACGGTCATGGCTGCGGCGCTAAGCACAACAATGAGTAGTAGTAGCACCATCACTACCACCACTCCTTTCACCACTGACACCACCGGTGAAATAAGTACTATTCCTGTTACTGCCATAACTCTGACAGCAATTGTCACCTCTGCCATCACTTTGCAAACAACCACCATCCCTGCCATCAGTCCTATCACCCCTGGCACTAATGCCATCACTGCCACCAGTTCTGCCACCACTGGTGTGAGGCCTGCCACCACTGAAACCACCCTGACCCAGATTGAGCCACATTATTGCCACCTATCTTCCACCCCTCCACAGCAAACACTGACCTCTTTCCCCCCAAGACTCACCCTACACTCTCACCACACTTCAAACCTCCCACATCTCACCACCCATCCAAGATATTTCCATATCATCTTCCCCAGCTAAATCTGGAAAGTCACTGTCCCCTTCAGACTTCATTCCCCCTGAATATAAGCAAGCATCATCAGCAGCAGTACCACCACCAGCACCACAACCATCTTCATCACAACCAACACAGAACCATCTCCATCACCAGGATCACCTGAACCTTCATCCACCCAGCTATCATCAACACAATCATCATCACCATCTCCCTCCCCGCCACAAAGACAAGGGCGGCGTGGGCCTAGGCGAGGTAGTGGTGGCCAGTTGAGAGGTAGCTGTCTGTCTCGGGGTCGTGTGCGCCACACACGTACACAGCCAAGCATTTCCCCAGGTGGTGACCATCAAGAGGAAACTTGGAGTTCTGGGCCATATACACCCAATGCTGGCCCCTTCATTGAAACCCCAGGTTTGCGAGTGGCAGCACCAGAAACACCACTCCAATACTTTCAACTTTTTTTTTACCAGGGAGCTGCTCACCTACCTGATGGTCGAAACAAACAAATATGCCACATTTCTGGGGACTGCACTAGGTGTTTGGTACCTCTGCAATGAAGAGGAAATGGCTTGGTTCCTTGGATTATACTTTCTTAAGGGGATTTATGAACTGCCAACCATAAGACACTACTGGCGTTCATCAGAGGATCACGAATACCCCATATTTCGGCGAGCTATGAAAAGTGCTTCAGGGCCATCCTGAAGCACTTTCATGCTTTCAATAGTCTCGCCATACCTGAGGGCAATCAGGATTGGCTGATAAGGATTCACACAGTCATGGAGTATCTCCTTCAGAGGTTCAGGGAGGTTTACATCCCGGGCGAACATCTTAGCCTGGATAAGGGATCTCTGGGTTGGAAGGGGCGGCTCTCCTTCCGTATATATAAACCTATAAAGCCCCAAAAGTATGCCATAAAACTATACATCTTGGCTGAGGCAAGGAGTAGTTTCATTTAGAATTTGGAAGTATACACAGGGGAAAAGAAGTCTCTAGAGAACACAGTGTGGGGCCTCGTTGAACCTTTGAACGGCAAAGGATACAAGTTCTATATGGACAATTATTACAACTCTGTATCACTGTGCGAACGCCTCTTCGCTTAGGGCATGTATGTGTGTGGCACAGTACAACTGGCAAGGGGAGCACCAAGAGAGCTGCAGGACATCAGCAGTGCTAAACGCCTTCCTGATGATGTAGTGGAAGCTAGACACAAAGGCAATGTAATGGTGTTGTTGTGGAAGGACAAACATATTGTAAGTAGAGTGTTCACCTTCCACAGCGACACCACCGTGCCTAAGCAGGTGCATGGGAAGGTAAAGGGTCCAGACAGGAGATTCCACCACGTTCTGAAAACTGTGAACAAGCCCGTCGTGGTGGAGGAATATAATAGGCACATGGGCGGTGGATCATTTCGATCAGATGACCCAATACTACCCCATCCAAAGGAGGATGGTCAAGTGGACCAGAAAATGACCTTTTATTTCATCCACATGGCTCTATTCAATGCCTACACCCTCTACAAGAAGAATACCAACAGGTCTATGACTCCCCTGGAATTCCAGGAGCACATATGCCACAAACTCCTGAAATTCCGGGAGGAGGAGTGGCCGGCATCAGGTCATGCCCTTCACCATGCCCCTGACCTTCCCCCATGATGATGACCACCTGTATCTGCAGCAACCACTCCATCAACTGCAGCCTCTGCTCTACCTGCAATGATCGCTCCACCTCCTGCAACAATCGCTCCACCTCCTGTAGTAGCTGGTCTGTCAGGAGTAACTCCGCCAGCTACTGCCACGACTGTTCCACCTAAAGCAGTAGCTGGTCCATCAGGAGTAACTCCGCCAGTTACTGCCACGAGTGCTCCACCTCCTGCAGTAGCTGGCCCGTCAGGAGTTACTTGGCCAGCTTCTGCCACTGCACCTCCAGCAGGAGTACTGTGGCGAGGAGATGGAGGAGCACTGCCGTCCAAGCGCCGTCGATATATCGACGATAGGACATGCTTGGACTCAACTCTGCACCACACCCTGGAGAGAATCCCCGAGAGGAAAAGGCTGCGGTGTGTGTTGTGCTACTTCAACAAGAGAAGGAGGGACACCAGCTACATATGTCCTGTTTGCAATGTGCTGCTCTGCACGGAACTGTGCTTTCATCAGTATCATACTGATGAAAGCATACAGCAGTAAATCACATTGCAAACACACACACACACACACACACACACACACACACACACACACACACACACACACACTCATACACCGCTCGCTGGTGCAGTGGTAACGTTCTCGCTTGCCAACTGGTGGACGGGAGTTTGTGCCTCGCTCAGGTTGCGAAAAGTTTCACTGACAAAGTGGGTGGTTACTGTCCCCCTTGAGCAAGAGGATGGGTGTATGCGTGTGTGAAGGTCACAGCCTTGCCCTTAGATCGGACTACATGAGCTCTCAGCTCCCTTCCGGGAGGGTAAAAAGCTGATGATCACGACCATCAAGTGATCCTGACCGACCTGGTGAATTACATGCACACACACACACACAGACAGACAGATACACGTTTTTCCTAACGCAACATGTGAGGAAAACCACCAGAAAAAGAGGACTCAATGTACCTTCAATGCTAGATCTCATATTTACTAGGCAAGAAAATGATATTGACAATTTAATATATCACCCACCATTCGGCAAAAGCGATCATGCAGTACAGTACTAAATTGCAACTTCAGGATAGTTTATGACATAGTTAACACCAATGAAAGTTACAAAAAGAGTCTAAACTATAAAAAGGGAAATTATCATGACCTAAAGAATTATTTCTTAGAAGTTGATTGGGAAAATGAGCTTAGAGGACAAGATTTAAATGCTGTATATAAAAAATTCTGTGAATTTTATGAAATAGTAGTCCAGAAATACATCCCACAGCACAAAGAAGCTGATAAAATACGGAAATGGTTCAATACAGAATGTAAAAAATCAAAAGAAAGAAGAGATTTGTTGTGGAATAGATACAGAAGACACAATAGTGAAAGGGCATATAATAATTACAAACAGGCAAGAAACGATTATACAAGAATAAGGAGGGAAGCCCAAAAACAGTTTGAGGAGGATATCATAAATAAAAGTAGTGATCAACCGAAGCTATTTTACAGCTACATCAGAAGCAAAACCAAAGTAAAAGATAAAATACAATCCATTACGAATGAGGGAATCACCTATACACAAGAGAAAGATATTTGTGAAGCACTAAATAAGAATTTCCAATCAGTTTTTACAGAAGAAAAAAATTTTGAGAGGGACTATGTGGAACATGCATGTCCACACATACTACCAGATATACAAATATCAGAAAAAGTAATACAGGAGGAGTTAAGTAAATTAGACCGAGGAAAAGCAAGCGGTCCTCATGAAATTTCATGTTGGGTACTACGAGAATGTGCAAAGGAGTTAAGTAAACCATTGGTTTTAATTTTCAAGAAATCTTTGAGTCAAGGTAAACTACCTGATATTTGGAAGAAGCAAATATTGTCCCCTTATTCAAGAAAGGGAATAGACAAAATCCACTCAACTACCGACCAGTATCACTGACCAGTGGTGTAAGCAAGGTATTAGAAAAGCTTATAAGAAAAGCTTGGATAAATCATCTAGAAGAACACAATATGATAACAGAAAGACAGTTTGATTTCAGAAAAGGAAAATCATGTGTTACTAATCTGCTGAGCTACTACGACAGAGTAACAAACACAATACAGGAAAGAGAAGGATGGATGGACAGTATCTATTTAGATTTCAAGAAAGCATTTGACAGTACCACACCAAAGACTTTTATGGAAACTGTACCATCAAGGAGGAATTCGAGGCAAACTGTTTTGCTGGATGCAAGATTTTCTCATAAAAAGGGAAATGAGAACAGTACTAAGGGGAAACTACTCATCATGGAAAGAAGTGACTAGTGGAGTACCACAGGGTTCAGTGCTGGCACCAATCATGTTTTTAGTGTATATAAATGATATAGACAGTAACACTGGAAATGAAAGCTATGTAAATATGTTTGCAGATGATGCAAAAATACAAAGGAGAATTACTAACACAAGCTCTTGTAAAGAGCTACAAGAAGATCGTTCGGCAGATTTTCCTATTTTTTTCGTCAGTCTTGAAATTCTCTATGAGTCCTTAGAGCCTGTTGCAGGACCTTCTACTGCTGGGGACTTCTTCCAGCAGTAGCAGACTCCAATCAACCCCTTCTATTGTACATATGTAAATAAGGAACCTACTATAAGTTTAGGTAAGTGCATGTGAACTTGTAGGCCTACTGTACCATTACATTTATATACAGTATGTTCACTAATTTCTTTATTTTTCATATTCATGTATAGTACTGTATTCATTACAGTATTGTACAGTATCAAACAGTATACAGTACTCTCTCCAAACACATCTGTAATGATATGAGTAGTGATGATAGTGTTCACCGAAACATATAAGGTACTGAGTGGGTAGAGTTTTTGATAATTCGGCAATTTTGATTTTTCGGCACTTGCCTGGTCCCATAGATGCCGAAAAATCAGACTTCTACTGTAATACATGGCAAATGGAATTCAATGTGGACATGTGTCATGTAATCAAGTTTGGTAAAAGTGGAAAAAGACCTGATTGGGATTATACGTTGGGAAATAAAACCCTACACACATCAGAAAGAGAGGAGGACCTAGGTGTGATTATCAATAACAGACTATCTCTGTCAGGACTACATATTATAATTACAAATCATAATAGACAGATAGATAAATAGATAGACAGAGAGACAGATAGAAGCAGGGAGTCAGATGATGAGAAGGTATTCTGTCTGCGAGAATCGAGCAATGCTAAACATGCTTACACACTCTTAACGCAAAAGAATGCTTGATAGGCACACGACAGCGCCTAGTGACCATACACACACATACACACATACTCACACACAGGCTGCTAGAACTTTCCATCCACGAGGAACACACGTGACACACCCCTGCTACACCAGAATTTAGGAAAGAGAGCTCAGAGGGAGGTTAGCCACAGAACAGAGAGGTCATAAGGAGACAGGCCTTAGAAGAGACAGGCCACAGGGAGAAGGGCTTGGCAATTTGAGAGAGAGAGAGACAGAGAGAGAGACAGAGATATAGCTAGCGGGACTGGACTCTATATTCCGCTCTGTGTGAGAGACTTGTTAATATTTCCAAGACAAATAAAAATAGTCCCATACTATTCTTTACCTCTCCTGTCACTACATGACAAATGGGAAGCTACTCCAAGATATAAAAACCGCTCGTCCACAAGTCTAAAATATATATATATAACTCAACCACAAAGGAACCACACAGTCTTTTATGACACAAAGTCATTTTATGACATTTAATAGTCCCATAAAAAAAAAAAAAAAAAAAAAAAATGAAAGAAAGAAAGAAAGAAAGAAAAAGTAAGAAATAAAAAAGAGAAATAGAGTAAGATCACATAACAAACAAATGAAAATAAGTGTAAGTGTTACTACATATGCCAAAATACCACATAAACTACAAACAAAAAAGCAAATTGTTGTCTCCACAAACAAGTGGCATGGCACATCATCACTATCATCGACCGCAGCATATGTTAGGACTGCAATTATTACAATTATGTAACTCCATATTATAATTATGTAAAGACAAACGATTACATTATGTTACACTTGCTACAATTATGTAACTACAAACAATATGTTACCAATTTATGTGACAGTTGCATTAACAAGATGTAACTTTTATGTAACTTTAACTACAATTATGTAACTACAAACAATATGTACCATTTCTGTGACAGTTGCATTAACAAGATGTAACTTTTATGTAACTTTAACTACAATAATGTAACTACAAACGATATGTAACAATTATGTAACGACAAACGATTGCATTATGTTACACTTTGCCAATTAACAGTTGCATTAACAAGATGTAACTTTTATGTAACTTTAACTACAATTATAAGGCCAAGACACTTATGTAATAGTTGCATTAACAAAATGTAACTACAGTTATAAGGCCAACACAATTATGCATTAACACAATATAAGTCATACAATTATAGCACAATTCTGTATTACCAGTATCATCATATAAGTTAGGTGAAATATTAGACATTACTAAAGTGATAACTCTATGTAATGTATAACCTAGCAGTATTACCATTGCACAATTATATGCGTACGTCTGTTGTACATGCATGTCTTACAAAGTGTTATACAACAACCATTGCATTTATTCAAATATGTATACAACTTGTTTAAAATGTAATATTACTGAATAATCACTATTTACTATGAATAATATATGTATACAATATTCATACAATTATGTTACTTTTACAATATTATGTATTTCACTTAATTAGCTTTTAAGTTCATTATAATGTGTATATAATATATATTAATATGTTTGAAAGGGTACAGCAGGGAAGAAAGGTTGCTGGTTCCTTGAAAGCAGTGATAAGAAACAGGGAAGTGAGCATGGAAGTGAAAAAGTTACTACATGACAGTATTGTGATACCAACTCTAACGTACGGAAGTGAAGCTTGGACATTGTTGGAAGGACACAAGTCAAGAGTGAGAGCAGTGGAAATGAGTTATTTAAGAGGAGCCTGTGGAGTCACATGGAGAGACAGGCTGACGAATGAGGATATAAAGGAGCGTTGTGGTGTTGATGTGGATGTGATAGGAAGCGTTATGAGGAACACACTGAGGTGGTTTGGCCATATGGAGAGGATGGAGGGTGAAAGACTGACGAAGAGAGTGTATGTGAGTGAGGTGGAGGGGGAAAGAGGGAGGGGGAGGCCGAGGATGAGATGGAGGGATGGGGTGGAGAGGTATATGAGAGAGGGGGGTGTGAGCTGGGAGCAGGGGAGTGAAATGGCGGGGGACAGGGCGACTTGGAGGCAATTTGTTTGTGGCCACCCCAAACAGGATTGAGGCGTCTGGCAATAGATAGATAGATAGATAGATGTTAGGACTATTAACTGTCGATGGTACGCCATTGTCGCACGGCCGAGCAGATGTCAGGACTACATATTATAATTACAAATCATAATAGATAGATAGATAAATAGATAGATAGAGAGACAGATAGAAGCAGGGAGTCAGATGATGAGAAGGTATTGTGTCTGCGAGAATCGAGCAATGCTAAACATGCTTACACACTCTTAACGCAAAGAATGCTTGATAGGCACACGACAGCGCCTAGTGACCATACACACACATACACACATACTCACACACAGGCTGCTAGAACTTTCCATCCACGAGGAACACACGTGACACACCCCTGCTACACCAGAATTTAGGAAAGAGAGCTCAGAGGGAGGTTAGCCACAGAACAGAGAGGTCATAAGGAGACAGGCCTTAGAAGAGACAGGCCACAGGGAGAAGGGCTTGGCAATTTGAGAGAGAGAGACAGAGAGAGAGACAGAGATATAGCTAGCGGGACTGGACTCTATATTCCGCTCTGTGTGAGAGACTTGTTAATATTTCCAAGACAAATAAAAATAGTCCCATACTATTCTTTACCTCTCCTGTCACTACATGACAAATGGGAAGCTACTCCAAGATATAAAAACCGCTCGTCCACAAGTCTAAAATATATATATATAACTCAACCACAAAGGAACCACACAGTCTTTTATGACACAAAGTCATTTTATGACATCTCCGGCTGACCACATCAGTGAGAAGGTACGGAACATGTATACACTGCTTGCAAATATGAGAATAGCATTCACATACATAAATGAAGACATGCAAAGAAGGATAATAACATCATTCATCAGGCCAACCCTGGGGTATGCATCAGTAGTCTGGATTCCTCATCTCAAAAAACACATAGACAAGATTGAAAAAGTTCAAAGGGCCGCTGCAAGATGGATACCAAGCTTAAAGGATCTAAGCTATGAAGAAAGACTAAATAAACTGAATCTACCAACACTACAGGAGAGAAGGAAAAGAGGTGACATGATAATGCTATATAAATGCATATCAGGGAAGGAGAAAATAGACATAAATGATTACTTAACATATGGGGAAGCATCAGCAAGAGGACACTGAAAAAAACTGCATAAGAAGAGAGGTGATAAAGACATTAGGAAATTCAGCTTCCCAGACAGAGCAATTGATCATTGGAATGCATTACCGAATGAAATAGTGTGTGTCAAAACAATTCACAAATTTAAGGATATGTACGATAAATATGGTTTAAGACACGAGACAGTACGAGCTTGACTCATTCCTGTAAAGATACAATTAGGTAAGAACACACGCACACAAACACACACACACACACACACACACACATCACAAATACTCACACACATACACAGGCTGTGATCATACCTGTCCTCCTCTCTGCAACGCCATCTCCTCTCAAGAAATGCTACAACACTGCTAGAGGACATGAGTAACCAGCTTATTTTGTCTAGTTTTAATACTATTGTATTGGAAGGTATAAAATGTATGTTTACTATATGTTTCTCATAGGGAAAATGTGGTGGATTTCATTGCTATTCTCTCAGTCATTAAACTCGTAAAGTATAGGTCGCATCAAAAATCTGAAGAAAGCTTGATCATGCTTATGATTTCTTATGCATACTTTTGTAAAGCAAAGTAACATGTGTGTAAATAATTGGGGAAAAGTTAGGAAAGACGAACGTAATACTCAGCCTACAGACCTGTGCGTACATGCTGTCACCGAGCGCAAACCATGCGCAACCCATCGTAACCTTTCAAAATTCATTTTCTCCATAACAATAAGGCTTATAACACTGTGAATTTTATCATGGGCTTCCTTAACCTTTGGGCTACAAAACTGGATAGAATTTACATATATGTTTGTTACAGTGTCAATAACAACATAAGAAAGAATAAACAAATCAGACGTTTTTAGGCGATTTTCGTAGTTTTTTTCAATTTACTTGAAAACTATTGGACGTATCACCTTGAAACATTCACAGATGAAAGCTCATGAAATTCTGCATACAGACATGTCCTTTGCAGCTGCACGTCACGGGAAAAATTTTTCAAGGTGATGTTGGGAAGTTATGAGAAGCTAGTTTTCACATAAATAAGGTTTATTCAGGCTTCATTTCTGTACATTTATTCATCTGTTTTATGTTTTTTTTTTTCTTATCTTATAGTATAAACATCAATAAAGATGATGGGAAGAGATTTATAACAATATAAGCACTTTCTGGTGGTAAATTGGGCCACAGAAATTTTTCCCTTGCCACACACACAGAGCCAGCCAGAGCGAGGTTTTCGTTCTGTGCATGGAACCGAAACTTATTGGAAACTTATGGTGCGTGAGAGGGGTTAGTACAAAATTGTGTGTCAACAGCATAAAAATTATAGGAAACATCATGTGCATGAAGGTGTTGTTGTTGAGCTCTACCCCAGTCTGTCTGATTGAGCAGAACCACCAACTGCATGTAAGCAACTACCCCTACAGGGTTTTCAATTAGGTTCCCTATACTGTTGATGTTGTGTCTGCATCTTTGTGTGATATATGCTGTGCGTGCTTCCACTGTGTGTTATACCGTGTGGGCCTAATCTACAAGCTGGGCATGTGTCATCTGTGATTCCACCCAACCCAAATATAAGCTGGTGGTTGAGGAAAGCTGGGTGATGTCCTGCTCTAGGCCTACCTGAGTGAACTTGATCATATCTACTTAAGGATATCTCTAATGTGTGGATAGCAGGAGGGGGGGCTTCTTGTATGGTGCTGTGATCAAGGTGTTGTACTGTCTTGCACATGAAGTAAGTGTGAGGGTGATTTTTCAATGCCAGTGTCGGAATATCTGGAGGTGGGATACTGTTGGAGAAGGTTTGATAATGTTTGTGTAGTGACTGTTTTATGTGCCTAGGTGTGTCGTGTCTCTGTCATGTAATGACAGGGTTGTTGTGTACTGGAACAGGCCGCTGCATACAGTTGTGTGCCCCTCATATCAAGGTAGTCACTGACAGGAAGGACTTTAGTGTCAGAGTGCAAGTATGCTGTGTGAGTTAGTTTTGGTGCAGCCAGTGGTGAAGTGCATGGCATTGTTCTGTATGATCTGCAAGGTGTTGTAGTGGATATCAGATAGGATGGAAGCCCATGCCGGGGAGGCACATGACATCACTGACCTAACGTACAGTATAGTTGGTAAAGTAAAGAATGTGTTTCTTCTTCTGCCCAAAGTCTGACCCTGAAGCTGCCTTGAGTGCACTGAGTCTGGGAGTGCACCACCTCTTGATGTTTTGTACATGGTCCAGTGTCATACACATATGTCACTCCAAAGACCTTAGTGCACGGTGTGTGTGGCACACGTACATTGTTAAAGGTGACATTGGGGCAGTACCTGTGTTCATGTTTACTGCTGGTGATGAGTGTGAGGACGAATTTGCCTGGGGTGATCTTCAGCCTGTTGTCCTCAGCCCATGTCTGCAGTGTGCTGAGGAAGTCCTATTGCAGTGTACAGACTGTGTCAACAATGTGTCATCTGCATATGAGGCAATATCTGTGCGTGACTGAGGTGTGGGAATATCATGCGTGTATACGTTGAAGAGTGTGAGTGAGAGAGTGGAGCCTTGTGGAACTCTGTTAGGGAAATTTTGTGTTTGTGATGACTTGCCCTGGATTTTAACATGTGCTTGTCTACCAGATAAATACAGTAATACCTCGATATACGATACCCCTTAACGCAATACCCCGGCTTAACGATGGGGGTAGAAATACCACCATACCCCATCTTACAATGGCCAAACCCTGGTTTAACAGTGGGTTTTCCTTTTTTTTTTTTTACTGATTTTGATGATATTTTTGACAAAAATTGTGTTTAGGTTGATTCATAAACTGTTTTTAGACTAAATGTGTTTTAGCCGTAGATGGGATGAACATTGTCATTTTGGGGTACAGTTTACTAAGCTTGATTTTTTCCAGACTTATATTTGATGATTTTCAGATTTTATTTGTTGGTTTTAGTGAGTTATTTATGGGTGTTAGGGTTAGGTTAGCTTCTTTGACTGCTGTTAGGTCATTTAGATTGGCTTTAAACTTGTTTTTGGGATCATTTGGGTGGGTTTTGGGCTTGGTATGGGGGGAAACCCAAGGCCGGTAAATGTTTCACATTACTTTACATGTTAAAAGTACCCCGATATATGCTACCCAGCCTAACAATGGGGTTTAACCTGACCAATTACATTGTTGAACCGGGATATGACTATAGTTGGCATGTCAACATTTGGTGTTTAGTGTGCACTGCAGGATGGCATCAAAGGCTTTTACTAATATCTATTGTTGTAAGAAGGGTATTTAGGTGGTGATGTTTGAGACTCGTTGTGTGAGATTAGTCAGTAAGATGTTTGTAGAATGCAGTGCTCTGAATCCATGTTGTAAAGGAGCAAGGGGGACATGGGGAGTGACTTTCTTGAGAATGAGGCTTTCAGTTATTTTGGATGCTTTGCTAAGTAGTGTTATGGGTCTGTACAAAGAAGGGAGTGTAGGATCTTTGTCTGATTAAAGTACAGTGATAATTGTTCCATGTTTCCAAATATTGGTCCTAAATGTTTCAAGCATAGGTTAGTGATGCCATCCAGCCCTGTGCTTGTAGAGTTTTTTGTATTCTTGACAATGCTAAGTGTCTGATCTGAAGTGAATGGGGCTGCACTGTGATCAAGTAAAAACGGCTGTCTATGATGAGAGAGTTGTTTTTTGGACTTGGTGTAGGTTATGTTAAGTGACTTACATCTACGTCTATCTATCTATCTATTGCCAGACGCCTCAATCCCGTTTGGGGTGGCCACAAACAAATCGCCTCCAAGTCGCCCTGTCCCCCGCCATTTCACTGCCCTGCTCCCAACTCACACCCCACTCTCTCATATACCTCTCCACCCCATCCCTCCATCTCATCCTCGGCCTCCCCCTCCCTCTTCCCCCCTCCACCTCACTCACATACACTCTCTTCGTCAGTCTTTCACCCTCCATCCTCTCCACATGGCCAAACCACCTCAGTGTGTTCCTCATAACGCTTCCTATCACATCCACATCCACACCCACACCACAATGCTCCTTTATATCCTCATTCGTCAGCCTGTCTCTCCACGTGACTCCACAGGCTCCTCTTAAATAACTCATTTCCACTGCTCTCACTCTTGACTTGTGTCCTTCCAACAATGTCCAAGCTTCACTTCCGTACGTTAGAGTTGGTATCACAATACTGTCATGTAGTAACTTTTTCACTTCCATGCTCACTTCCCTGTTTCTTATCACTGCTTTCAAGGAACCAGCAACCTTTTTTCCCTGCTGTACTCTTTCAAGCACTTCACCCTCCAAACCTCCATCCTTACTCATCACACTACCCAAATACTTAAACGTACTCACATTTTCCAATTCCTCACCATCCAACCTCACTGTACATTCACTAACGTCTACGTACTGGTTTATAATATGTTTGTTTGTTCAATGTGGGATGTGTTGAGTGTTGAAGGTGATGGTGATGTGGGTCTTGGAAGGGCATGTCTGTGGTTTAGTGCTAAGTATTTTGTAGAGCCAAGTATGTCTGACGTGATTAAATGTTGTTCCTAAGGCCTTCCAGTTTTCAATTATCTTTGTACTAATTTTGTTGCTGATCTTAATGTTTAGTTCTTGGCACCTGTGATGGTGTCTTGTGTGTGTGGGAGAGGTGAGCTGTGTTTAGTCAGGGTGGGCAGTCTCTGGTGTAAAGTCTGGACTGTAATGTCTTCTGCTGCCACGTGGTACATGGCATTTGTCTGCACTGAGTATGCACAATGTTGTTGAACTTTGTAATCTGCCTTTTAATGTTGGTGACGGGTAGTGTTGCATAGTTTGCTGAAGTGTTGTTCTGTTTCTTCAGTTAATTTTGCTCAGATTTCTTTCTTGTACTTTGTGTAAGTGAGGTGTGATTGCCCATGTTTGGATTGTGTTTCTACAGACATAATGATGGGGAGATGATCTGTAGCGAGTTGGGTTCTGTTCACCTGGTGGTGTTGAGTGTAAATGTTGATGAAGAGAATGTGAAATCTGTGGAGGAAGGGGTGCAGTTTGCCTGGTGTGGGGTGAGGGTGTATTGTGAGGTGTTGCTGGGAATGTACATATTGTTAAGTTGTGAAGCAATGTCGAAGTCTGTATTATTGTCTTGACTGTGTTTGTACCAGGAAGTGTTTTTTTGCTTTAAAGTCCCCAGCAATGATTAAGACTGTGTTAAAGGGAGAAGCTGAGGGGTTGGATTGTGCTGGTACAGCATAGGAGGTGTCAGGGGAAGGTAAATGTTGAAAATGCTGATTTCTTGTTTGAGACCAGATTTGACAAAGAGTGAATGCATTTCATATGTTGTGCCATTTTGGAAAAGCGATTGTGTTGCTTGTGTTGTGTCTTTGTCGAGGACTGATGGGTGAATGTAAGGAGGCCTCCTCTGTGGCCCTCAGTTTTATCTGAGTGAATGTGTGAGTAGTGTCCACTTATGAGGGTCTGCAGTGTGTGTGTCAGTTTTGTTTCTTGTAAGAGTGCTATATGTATGTCGTGATCATGAAGGAATTGTTCTAGTTCTTACCTTACCATATTGTTCTTACCTAACTGTATCTTTACAGGAATGAGTCAAGCTCGTACTGTCCCGTGTCTTAAACCATATTTATCGTACATATCCTTAAATTTGTGAATTGTTTTGGCACACACTATTTCATTCGGTAGTGCATTCCACTGATCAATTGCTCTGTTTGGGAAACTGAATTTCCTCATGTCTTTATCACCTCTCTTCTTATGCAGTTTTTTGCAGTGTCCTCTTGCTGATGCTGCCCCATATGTTAAGTAATCATTTATGTCTATTTTCTCCTTCCCTGATATGCATTTATATAGCATTATCATGTCACCTCTTTTCCTTCTCTCCTGTAGTGTTGGTAGATTCAGTTTATTTAGTCTTTCTTCGTAGCTTAGATCCCTTAAGCTTGGTATCCATCTTGTAGCGGCCGTTTGAATGTGAATCCTATTCTCATATTTGCAAGCAGTGTATACATGTTCCGTACCTTCTCGCTGATGTGGTCAGCTGGAGATAGTCTGTTATTGATAATCACACCTAGGTCCTTCTCTCTTTCTGATGCGTATAGGGTTTTATTTCCTAACGTATAATCCCAATCAGGTCTTTTTCCACTTTTACCAAACTTGATTACATGACACTTGTCCACATTGAATTCCATTTGCCATGTATTACTCCATTCATGAAGTTTATTTAATTCTTCTTGTAGCGCTTTACAAGAGTCTGTGTTAGTAATTCTCCTTTGTATTTTTGCATCATCTGCAAACATATTTACATAGCTTTCATTTTCAGTGTTACTGTTTATATCATTTATATACACTAAAAACATGATTGGTGCCAGCACTGAACCCTGTGGTACTCCACTAGTCACTTCTTTCCATGATGAGTAGTTTCCCCTTAGTACTGTTCTCATTTCTCTTTTTATGAGAAAATCTTGCATCCAACAAAACAGTTTGCCTTGAATTCCTCCTTGATGGTACAGTTTCCATAAAAGTCTCTGGTGTGGTACTGTGTCAAATGCTTTCTTGAAATCTAAATAGATACTGTCCACCCATCCTTCTCTTTCCTGTATTGTGTTTGTTACTCTGTCATAGTAGCTCAACAGATTAGTAACACATGATTTTCCTTTTCTGAAACCAAACTGTCTTTCTGTTATCATACTGTGTTCTTCTAGATGATTTACCCAAGCTTTTCTTATACGCTTTTCTAATACCTTGCTTACAACACTGGTCAGTGATACTGGTCGGTAGTTGAGTGGAATTTGTCTATTTCCCTTCTTGAATATGGGGACAATATTTGCTTTCTTCCAAATATCAGGTAGTTTACCTTGACTCAAGGATTTCTTGAAAATTAAATATAATGGTTTACTTAACTCCACTGCACATTCTCGCAGTACCCAACATGAAGTTTCATCAGGACAACTTGCTTTTCCTCTGTCTAATTTACTTAACTCCTCCTGTACAGTATTACTTTTTCTGATATTTGTATATCTGGTAGTATGTCTGGACATGCATGTTCCACATAGTCCCTCTTAAAATTTTTTTCTTCTGTAAAATCTAATTGGAAATTCTTATTTAGCGCTTCACAAATATCTTTCTCTTGTGTATAGGTGATTCCCTCATCCGTAATGGATTGTATTATATCTTTTACTTTGTGTGTGTGTGTGTGTGTGTGTGTGTGTGTGTGTGTGTGTGTGTGTGTGTGTGTGTGTGTGTGTATTTACCTAACTGTATTTTACCTAACTGTGATATACAGGAAATGAGCTATGCTCGTGGGGTCCCGTCTGTTTCTCAATGAGACAAATTTAGCTTTAAACTCGTTTAGGTTTTTAAACTGGACAATCTCTTCGTCCAGGCTATTCCACAGGTCTATACAACTATAAGGAAAACTATATTTCTTGATATCTTTCAAGTAGCTTGGTTTCTTCAGTTTCATTCTGTGTCCTCTTGTTTCTCTCTTATCCCATAAAAACAAATCTTTGTCAATTTTATCTATTCCCACCATGGTCCTGAACACTGCAATCATGTCTCCTCTCTTTCTCCTTTCTTCTAAGGAAGGCAAATCCAGTTTTTCCAGCCTCTCTCTGTACGACAGATCTGCCAGACTGGGGACCATTTTGGTTGCTGTTCTTTGTATTCACTCAATATCGTTTATATCTTTCTTTTTGTGTGGGGACCACACTACTGCCGCAAATTCTAACCTGGGGCGAATCATGGCCACTATCAATTTTTTAACCATTTCCTCATCCATATAATGAAAGGCTACTCTTATATTAGTCAGGAGTTTATACATCTCTCTAACTACCTTGTTAATGTATTTTTCAGGTGGCAAACTGTCCTGGACCAGCACTCCCAAATCTTTCTCTTCTCTTGCTTTTGTGATTAGTTCAATACCCATCAAATAATTCAATAATGGCCTCTTGGTACTTTTACCCATTTCCAATATTTTACATTTCTTTGCATTAAATTTCATTTCCCACATCTGGCTCCAATCATGTATCCTATCCACATCCTCCTGCAGCATTTTACAATCCTCCTCAAACTCTACCTTCCTCAAGATCTTTGCATCATCAGCAAACAGACTTGCATAACTGTTCACTCCATCTACCATATCATTTACACAAATCAGGAACATTACTGGTGCCAACACAGAACCCTATGGGACTCCACTTGTTACTTTCCTCCATCCAGACATCCTATCCTAGATCATCATTTACCTCCTTCTTTTTCCTCTTCACTAGTCTCTTGACGTGCTTCTTGTTCTCAGTATACTCAGTTCTTATTTCAACTGAACTCCTATCCTGTGACCACTTTAGCCACTTCTTCCTCTTTTCCTCCACCGCTCTCTTAACCTCCTCATCCCACCAAGCCGTACCTTACTTCTTTGTTGTTACTCTTGCCATACCACACACCACGTTGGCATTCCTAACTAAGCAATCCCTATATGCATTCCACATGTTGTCCAGATCCATTTCATTCCAGTTCACTGATTCTAACTCCTCCTCTACTTTGGTCCTGTAATCATATGCCATTTCTGTGATCCTCAGCTTCTCAACTTTCAGTCTTTCTCCCTGACTGCTCCTCTCTCCTGATCCACCTCATTCCTCTCAGCTTGATCTTGCTTACCACAATCATATGATCTGACAGACCTCCACATCGTCCTCTCACAGCCCTTGTATCAGCAACCATTCCCATCATCAACCTCTCTACAAGCACGTAATCAATCAGACTTCTTTCAACATGATCCCCATTTCCTCTATACCAAGTATATTTATGAGCATCTTTGTGTTTGAAATACGAGTTACAAATGCACAACCTCCTCTCCTGACACATATCCTTTAGTCGCATCCCATTATCATTTTCTCCTGGTACTCCATAACAATCCATTATGTCATCCTCAGGACCAGTGCCTACTCTTCCATTCATATCCCCCATTATGATCACTTTGTAGCTCCTGGGCATTTCTCCCACTACTTCATCTAGCTCATCCCAAAATCTATCTTTCTCTCTCTCACTCCTGTCCTCACATGGTGCATATGCTAAAATCACTGCCACTTTCACCTTCTCAAACTTGAACTTGACATACATACACCTCGAGTTGACACATTTGTAGTCTCTCATTCCATTCTGCCACACTACATTCATCAGCAAAGCAACTCCTTCCTTGCATCTTCCTCACGCATTTATTCCCAATCTTACACATTTTACACCCTCCCACTCCTCCACTTTGCACCCTTTCATCTTCATTTTACACAATGCCATCACAGCATATCCCGCACTCTCGAACACATTCACCACTTCCACCCTCTTGCTCTCCTCATTCACACCTCTCACATTCTCAGAGTCTATTCACATATAATTAATTTTATATTGAAATATATTACAGTAAACTCTCAATTATCCATCATCGCAATATCCAGCCCAATGCAATATCAGGCACTTTTTGCTTGGCTCAATTAAAGCAATATCCAGTGGAATTTGGCAATATCCGTTGCCAAAACAGAAAGCAGTCGGTGGCACTATGCATTTTTCGGCGGTAATGTGTAGCATCTGGCTCAGACACGGGACCCAATCAGCATGTGGGCAGACCCCACAACACATGCCAGCCAATCACAGTGCGTTGCGGGAGCAGCCCACCTGATACACCTAACCAACCATTACCCTTCCCCCTCCCATACCTCGATCATTGCTGTAATGCTGTTACTTCCTTTATGTTGTGGTCCCTCAGTGTTCCAAGCCCCTAGTTACAGTAACCCCTTGATCATCCAGACACCCCGTATACAAACATGCACAGTATCCAAATGTTAGGCTTTGGTTCTATTATGCCAGTATTGGATTTCTTTGTCCATATCCAAACACAAAATTGCTGACATGGCCAGTTGGGTGGCTTACAAATTATAAAAATTGATTGGGTGGTTGGCTGGCCTCTCAGGCCGCATGCTGGTAATAGGCCCCAAACCCACCAGCTGTGCAAAAACAGCCATCTGCCTCCACACTGAACAGTGAAAGTCACCTGGCTGGTCACCCTCTCGTGCTGCATGGGGGTAGGAAAACCAAATCCACCAGCAAAAGTGGCTGTCAGCCTTCTCATCAAACAGTCAGTGTCGCCCGGCCGGCCTAGAGCCGTGAGCTGGTAATAGACCCCTAACCAACCAGCTGAGCAAAAATGGCCATCTGCCTCCCTACCACATGGTCAAAGTTGCCTGGCCAGCTGGTAGAGACAAAACATGGCGATGCTACACTCAGTGGCGGGTACAGCACATCCCCATTCATCATCCAGCTCCAACGGTTAGAGGAGGAGGAGTTTTCCGACAATTGTTAAGTGATTACGTTGGCCATTAGACCACGCAGGATTACTGTACACCAGCTACTGTACAGGCTAGTGGGTTATGATGCCTGTCTGCTGTTCAGTGGGTGGTAAGTATAGTACAGTACAGTACTGTTGCTATTAAAATTCTTTATGCAACCTTCATCTTCTTCACTGATTTTTTTGTGGATTTTTGTTGTTAATACATTGTCTTCTTGGTGTCTGGCACTATATAAGATATTCCCACATGTGTTTTGATGTCTAAATAACTGAAAGGCCAAAGAACACTGCCAAAATTAGGAGGGGTACTGTACATATAGGTTGGGTCTGAATGATATCGGTATTGTTCTGTACCTGGATATCGTCTGTATCTGGATGTACTAGTAGCTCTATCACAGTGATCCCTCAATTATCCTGACATTTATTATCCGAATGTGTTCAGTATGCGGATGCTGGGCCTTGGCTCTATTAAACCACTGTCTGAATTTACTTGCTATTACCCAGACGTAAAAGTGCCCGAGAACTTCGGCCGGCCAGCCGACATGTCCAAACATTCGGTATCAAGGCCGCTGGGCTCGAGCTGTGAGCAGGACGTAGTCTGCAACCCACAACGAGCTAAAATGTCCGTCTGACCCTGTATTGAATGGTCAAAATTGCGTGCTTGTTCTATCACTCCCAATGAAGCTCCAGCACCCGAGTAATATGACTGTAACCTGCAAGCAGTGTCAAAATGTCCATGCGCATTCCCCACCCAATGGTTAATACCGCGCGGCCACGGGGGCTAAGTATTTCCCAACCGCCACCTCCATCAAACCTTAAGATGAAATTAGACATAACAAGGAGGCACAAGGGCAGTGAGAAGACAAACAACATAGCTAGACACCATAGTCTGGCCCCATCGACAGTCTCTGCAATTTTTAAATCAGCAGAGGCTGTCAAGAAGGCAGGGGAAAATACATTATCTCTGCAGGCTAAAAAGACCATTTGAGCTCGTGACCCTACAAAGAAGTCATAAAGTACAAAAATACTGATTCAGACTGAGCAAAAAAGGGGTTAATACAGGTGGATGGGGGGGTTCTGGAACCAAATTCCATTTAACCCATGTTATAATGTGTTTGCGCAATGGAATATCACTAAGCAAACGTTTATTTCAAGAATGCAACCCGTTCGTAAATGCCAGAGTTAATCTCTGACACCAAGAAATAGTGAAGTGGTCTCACTACTGCTCAAAATACAGCACAGGCCAAAAATTACATCCCACAAATTATAAACATTTTACATTGGAACACAAGTGCAGATAATTACCAAAACATTGATAAATAGGTTAAATATGCCTGTCTGTACAATTATTTGCTTTTTAAATCAATACTTATGCAAAAGAGAAGTCCGTCAAGACAAATTGGTGGGCTAAAGGCAAAAAACTTACGCAAACTTCAACAGGTTTTCATGATGTATCCTGATTGTCAAAAAAATTAACAGTTAAGCACAATTATATTGACTTGATATCAGATAATTTGGTGTGTATGAACCTGTTTGGAGGTAAAAATTAAACTGTTTTCCAATTACAAGAGGCAATTTGGTGCTGATTTGGTAAGTGACTGGCGATTCAGTAATTTGTCGCACCGATGAATGATAGATCTTGGAAATAACATGGCAGAGGTGATACAAGTGGAAAAACAAGAAGCTCAGGGTTGAAAACCGGACATACTGTAGTTACGATGTACAAGTAGGTCCCATTATATAAGCATCCGTTACACAAGATACTGATGATATGAGAATGGGCAATTTGGATCCAAATTCAATGATGTGTGCACGTAAAACCAATGTTGTGAGAAAATGAGAAAGAGAAAATGAGCAAGTGAGAAGGGAGAGGGAGGTCTATAACACTGCCCCCATTGTTTTCTTTCTAGTGCCTTGGTGAGAGAAAATGTAGCCAACCCCAGTGGTGGTGGAGAGACTTGGGGGTGGCTAAACCAGACAGTGCTCATACTACTTTATAAATAAGTTCACATACTTTATTCATACTGTTTCCTCCTTCCATTTCCTTCCATAACCATGATTATGCATTATTATTAAAGGCACATGGCAGAATTATAGGTGTGTATAATATGTTTGTAATCCTTATTCTTCCATAAAATTACCTTGACCTGGGTTAGTAGGGGTCAGTTAACCTAGCCCTTTTTTTCTCATAAGTAATGTACTTCGTTATATGAATTTTTGCCATCCCAGTAGTCCTCCACTAACATACCCCACTTGTATAATGGGACCTGCCTGTATATGCCTCCTCAGACAAGATCATGGAAAAAAGAGGAACACTGTACCAATGTCTGACAAGAGAGTCCCTAGATACAGTAATCCCTGTACTATCCGGACGCCCACTTTCCGGACTCCTCACTTACCGAACATTGTGGGCCAGGACATTCGGAATCCAAAAATGGCCAAAAAAAGAAAAAAATCCTTCCAAAATCCAAATTTTTTCCCACCTGTAATTTGAAATTGCCATGCTGTGCCGAAACAGCTGTTGTTTATGCGCTGCTTCACCCCTTCCTTCCTCCCTCGCTCCCCAGTTACTGCCTAATCACCTTAGAAGGTGGATGTTCATCACAATGGATGCCACACATGCTAGTTTTTGTGAATAAACAGTGAATAAACTGCAGTGCCTCGCCACTAGACCACACACACAGGTCGTTGACAGAGACGGAGCTCTTCCTGGATCGTGGGGAAATAATCGCTGATTTAGCGATGAAAAGAAGACCAGCCTATTTGTGATTATGTTAATGAGTGAATGAGTGGTGGTCCTGTCGGACAGTAGTTAAAAAATCAAGGATTCGGTCATAAAAACAACAAGATATAGTGAAAATAGAAAGTCTTCATATGGTTGATTCATGGCAGCAAGGGACGGTGCAATGTTTACAAGTGACGAGAGAGAGATTGCGGGCTTCTCTGAGGAGGACATGGGAAATGGACGTATTAAGTTGAACCAAACAAGAATAGCAGGTGTAGAGAAAACAGCAGAGAGGAATGTCCAGGAGATAAAAAAAGGTATGAGCAGTAATTAAAGAGTTACAGGAATGGACCATAGAGCAGGAAAACAAGATCAAAAGTCTGCGAAATAAACTGGAAAAAATTTGTACACGTAGTGATGAAAGAGAAAGAGAAGTTACTGAATTAAAAGTGAGCAATGAATCAGCCTCAAATGAAATAAAACAGCTTAAGAGGGAAAATAAGATGTTAGAAGAAGAAAGAGACAGGATGAAAAGCAAACTGGATGAGTATGAATCCATATCAAGAATACAGGACGAGCATATTAAAGAAATCAAGGACCAACATAAGGGATGGAAGAAAATTCAGGAAGAGGGAAATGTAAATTTGAAAGAGATTATAGAACAACAGAGCAAGGAAAAGGTGGAGAGAAGTGGTTAGGGTGCTGAGAAGTAGAGAATCTTTAGTTAGGGATGTACCAGATAAGAAAAAATGTGTAATAATTTCAAGAGTTAAAGAAAAACGTATGACAATAACATCAAAAAGGGAAAGAGAAGAAATGAGTAAGGTTAAAGAAATAATATCAGTAGTCATGGAGGAAAACAACGAAGCTCAAGAAGAGACTGAAGAGGTCTTTAGGTTAGGAAAGTACGAGGAAGGAGGGGCAAGGCCGATGAAGGTAAAGTTTAAGTCTCAGGCAACAGTAAACGAAATTATCAGTAGAACATGGAAAGTATCTTACAAGGAAGGGTTCAAAGATGTTTGGATAAGGAGAGATGCAAATGAGGAAGAACGAGCTAAAATAAAGGAGTTAGTAAAGGAAGCAAAGGTAAAAAATAAGCAACGGAGGAAGAGAAGACAGTGTTTTATTGAAGAGTCATGGATCAGAAATTAAGGAAGTGGTACAAGCGGAGAGAAGGAGAAAAGAGGGTATAAAAAACATAAAAAATAATTGGAAGGTGGCATATACCAATGTTGATGGTTTAATATCGGCAAGGCTAGAAATCAACGATTTTTTGAGGGTACATGAACATGATGTTATGTGCTTTGTAGAGACCATATTAAGAGAAGATATTGATGTTCATATGGGTGATGGTAAATACAAACTGTGGAGAAGAGACAAAAAAGAAAAAAAGGGAGGAGGAATGATGATAGCAGTGAAGAACAACATGAATGTAGATACCGTGGAAATGGGAAAAGGTAGGGCCAAAGTGATAAATATGAAATTAGAAACTGGAGAGAATAGCAAGCAAGATATGGCAGTAGTGTATGTTCCCCCTAAGACAAGAGCATGGAGTGATGATGAATACCGGGAAAAGTTGTCAGACATTGCTAATTATTTACAGAAAATGATTGCGAAAAGCAACAGCATAATTTTAATAGGTGACTTCAATTGTAAAGAGGTGAACTGGGAGGAATGGGACTCAGAAGTCAGCGAAGATTCATGGGGCACTATATTATTAAATATAACAATGAACAATGTGATGACGCAATGGGTCAAAGAAGAGAGACGGTTCCGAGGTGAGGACACACAAGCAAGACTAGACTTACTGTTTACCAAAGAACCCGATGTAGTAGAATCATTGGAATATCTATGTCCTATTGGAAAAAGTGATCATGTGGTCACTGAGTTCCAGAAATAACAGGGAACATGGAGCCAACAGACGAGCTTTATAGGCACGGAAGATACAACTTTGGGAAAGCAGACTTTACAGGTTTGAGAAAATTTTTTGAAAATGCAGATTGGAGAAAATTCAGAGAATCAAGAGAGATACAGAAGAAGTAAGATATTTTTCTAGGCTTCTATAATTCAGGAGTGGAAAAATTTGTGTCATGAGTAAGGAGGAAAGAAAACAGGAAAAAGGAGTGGTTTAATAGAAGACGTATGACTGCAAAAAAAGACAGAGATATGGCATGGAACAATTGGAGAAAGAGAGGTAACAAGAGAACAAAGGAAGAATATAAAAGAACTAGAAATGAATACACAAGAATACGTAGACAGGAAGAAAGGAATTTTGAAAAAGGTATAATAGACAAATGTAAGGATGAACCCAAACTGTTTTATACAGATGTCAATGGCAAATTGAAATAAAAGGAAGGAATCACCAAACTGAAAGTAGAAGGAGAGGTCTATAAAGATACTGCAATGCAAGCAGTAATAATGAACAAATGTTTCCAATCAGTTTTCACAGATGAAAAGGAGTTTGTGGAAGGGGCAGGAGTGACTAGAAATGTAGTGATAAAAGATATAAAAGTGGAAGTACAGTCTATCTATCTATCTATCTATTGCCAGATGCCACAATCCCGTAAGGGGTGGCCAATTGACTATGAGTTATTTATTTTACGGGGAGGGGCACTAACCCTCCACCAACCCACTTGTTGACACGTAGGGAGTACGTATGGTTTGGTTATATGGTTACCACCCAGCGTTGTAAATGGTTTCTTGGCTTACAGGAAACCATTTGGCTTGTCACTCAATATAAAGCAACCTATAACGGAAAGAAAAGCAATGAGAAGTGACAGGAAAGGTGAGGGAAATAGGAAGAGAGGAGGGCAGGTACAGAAAAAGAATAATAAAGACTAAGGAAGAAGTAGGCAGTATTACATGAAGTGAGTGGATGATGGTCGCCACCACCTACAGGAAGTGTATAAATTACTGGAAACTCAAGATGTAAGGAAAGCCCCAGGACCAGATGGAATCTCTAATTGGGTACTAAAGGAATGCAGAAAATAACTGGCGGATAAGATTCACAGATTAATTGTGTGTTCTCTGGAACAGGGGAAAGTGCCTCAAGAATGGAAGAGGGCAAACGTGGCACCAATTTATAAGTGAGGAAACAGGGAAGAAGCCCTGAATTATAGACCAGTGTCCCTAACCAGCATGGTCGCAAAATTGTGCGAAAGAATTCTGAAAGATAGATGGATAAAATATCTGGAAGATATGAATATTTTGACTGATAGTCAGTTTGGATTTAGAAGTGGAAAGTCATGTGTTTCCAACTTGTTGAGTTTTTACTCAAGAGAGATTGATGTGCTACAGGAGAGAGATGGTTGGGTGGATTGTGTGTATTTAGATTAGGAGAAGGCCTTCGACAAGGTACCTCATAGGAGACTAATGTGGAAACTAGAGCATATAGGAGGACTGAAGGGGAAACTCCTCAAATGGATGAGAGACTTTTTGAGAGACAGACAAATGAGGACAGTAATAAAGGATAGGATGTCTGGATGGAGGAAAGTAACAAGTGGAGTCCGACAGGGCTCAGTGCTGGCGCCTGTAATGTTCCTGATTTATGTAAATGATGTGGTAGATGGAGTGAACAGTTATGCAAGTCTGTTTGCTGATGATGTAAAAATCTTGAGGAAGGTAGAGGTTGAGGAGGATTGTAAAATGTAGCAGGAGGATCTGGATAGGATACACAATTGGAGCTGGATGTGGGAAATAAAATTTAATGCAAAGAAATGTAAAATATTGGAAATGGGTAAAAGTACCAAGAGGCCAATATTGATTTCATGGGTAATGAACCAATCACAAAAGAGAGAGAAGAGAAAGATTGGGAGTGCTGGTCCAGGACAGCTTGTCACCTGAAAAACAAATTAACAAGGCAATTAGAGAGATGTATGAACTCCTGACTAATATAAGAGTAGCCTTTATTTATATGGATGAGGAGATGATGAAAAAATTGGTCGTGGGCATGATTCGCCCCAGGTTAGAATATGCAGCAGTAGTGTGGTCCCCACACAAAAAGAAAGATATAAACAAGACTGAGAGAATACAAAGAACAGCAACCAAAATGGTTCCCAGTCTGGAAGATCTGTTGTACAGAGAGAGACTGGAAAAGCTGGATTTGCCTTCCTTAGAAGAAAGGAGAAAGAGAGAAGACATGATTGCAGTATTCAAGACCACGGTGGGAGTAGATGAAATTGACAAAGAAGATCTGTTTTTATGGGATGAGAGAGTAACAAGAGGACACGGAATGAAACTGAAGAAACCAAGCTGCTTGAAGGATATCAAGAAATATAGTTTTCCTTATAGATGTATAGACCTGTAGAATAGCCTGGACAAAGAGATCGTCCAGTCTAAAAACTTAAACAAGTTTAAAGCTAAATTTGACTTATTGAGAAACAGAGACGGGACCCCACAAGCGTAGCTCATTTCCTGTATATCACAATTAGGTAAATACATGGGAATTTACAGTGTTGTGCAGTGTTATGAAATCAGAATTTAGAGTGCAAAGGATTAAGTGTGGAGTGCAAAGTGGCGGTTGAAACTGGCATGCCGCAATTAAGAACAGAATGTGCAGTGTTAAACAATTATAACTCACAGTGCAAAAAATTAAGTGTAACACAACACTCGATTACTGTACGTGCTTCAAGAGCATTTTCACCACTACCAGAGCCTTAGAGAAGGTGGCCACAGGTGTGCTGTAAGTACCCAGTGCACTGCTAAATATTTTCCATAACCACTTCTAATTCCTTATTCTCTGGTTCCTTTTCATTGATTTCATGCTTTATATCCATTATTGGCATGAATAGGGTCTTAAATAGGTTTAAACAGATGCTATGCATGTCCGGTAGGGAGTTATTTATGTGGGTTTTAAAGTTAGGCTGGGTTAGGGTCAATAAGGCAGGGGCCCACTTTCCGGACGGGACCACTTTCCGGACATGCCTTTGGCTCTATTACATCGGATAGCGGGGGGATTACTGTACGTTAGTAAAACTGAAGAAAAACAGATTGGTATTAACTGGAAATTTTAACTCCATGGGGGTAAACTGAGAAGGATTGGATGCAGGGACAAATGAAGAATCTTGGGGATGCAAAGTAATGGATCTGATGGTTGTAAACATGCAAACACAAAATGTAATGGTGAATGGGGTGTGCCTGAAGAAATTGGCTTTTTTTTTTAAATTCAAGGAAGAAAGAACCAAAGGCCAGGAGCCTGCAAACCATTCCATCCAAGAAAAAACATAAACAATAAAACAGAGAGCCAAATTCAATATCGGTTCATTTTGAGATGCCTGGACAAACTGCGTTTGAAAGACTGGAGATCATAGTAAGTAGGAAATGCAGACAGAGGGAGACATTTCCAGAGAAAACCTGTTGCATACATGAAGGACTAGAAGTAGTGGTTAACTCTTCCATTAGAGAGTTGGACAGAAAAGTGATAAGAGTTTGATGCTAGACGGTGCTACGGACCCATCATACTGGTGGAGGGATGCTAGCAGACAGTTCAGAGGAGAAGTGGCAATTGAAGTAGCGACAGAAAAGAGATAAAGATGCAACACTGCGGCGAAGAGACAGAGGTTGAAGGGAGCCTGTAAGTGGAGGAGAATTAATGAGATGAAAAGGCTTTGACCCCACCTTGTTGAGAAGAAGAGTTGTATGTGGGGAGCCTCCCCACACATGAAAGTTGTACTCTACACAAAGGCAGATAAAACCCTTGTATAGTGTCAAAAACTGTGCAGCGGTAAAGAAGGTACTGAGTCGGCTTAGCACACCTAATCTCTTGGAAGCAGATTTTACAAGAGATGTAATATGATCTTTCCAAGATAAATCCCGAGAGAATGAAACCCCAAGTATGTTTAAGGACAATGCAGGATTGAGCTGGATATTATTAAACATTAGTGGGTAATCCTGTCGAAGAATTTGTTGGGTTGATAGGTGTAAGAACTAAGTCTTTGATGCATTAAATACAACAAGATTACTTTTACCCCAGTCAGATAAAGCCAAGTCAGACAGGTGTCCCATAGCCTCATCCCTTGTTTGTTGAAGTAACTGCTGAGGTGGATGCTGTGGGAAGCGAATGGAAAAGTGAAGGGTGGAATCATCAGTGTATGAGTGGATAGGGTTAGATGTACAGCTTAGAAGGTCATTGATGAATAAAAGGAAGAGAGCTGATGATAGGACAGAGCCCTGAGGAACACCGCTGTTGATAGATCTAGAAGAAGAACAACGGCCGTCTACAACAGCGGCTATAGAACGACCAGAAAGGAAGCTATAGATGAAGGTGCAAACAGAAGGATAGAAACCGTAAGAAGGCAGTTTGGAAATTAAAGATTTATGTCAGACTTGATCGAAAGCTTTTGAGTTGTCAAGTGCAATGGCAAAACTTTCACCAAAGTCCTGAAAGGAGGATGACCAGGGGTCTGAAAGGTAGGTGAGAAGATCGCCAGTGGAGCGTCCCTGACGGAACCCATACTGACAATCAGAAAGAAGATTGTGATAGGAAAGATGCTTTAAAATTTTTCTGTTAAGAATAGACTTGAAAACTTTTGAGACACAGGATGTTAAAGTAATTGGATGATAGTTACAGGACTGGAAATGATCACCCTTCTTTGGGACTAGCTGAATGAGAACAAACCTATAGCAAGAAGGAAAGGTACAAGTTGACAGAGGCGAAAGAGTTTACCTAGGCAGGGTATAAGCACAGTTCTTGAGGACAACAGGAGGGACCCCATCAGGCCCATATGCCTTGTCAGTATTGAGGCCAGTGATCGCAGAAAATATATCAGTTGAAGACATTTTAATGTCAGCCTTGAGAAAGTCAGAGGGGGGAAGTGATGGAGGAACAGCACTGGAATCTTCTAAGGTGGAAAAAGAAGGTGGAACAGAAGGAGACAGTCTGAGCGAAAAGATCTGCTTTATCAGTAGAAATAGCTACAGAGTCATCAGAGTAGAAAAGAGGAGGGAAGGATGATGAGGTAAGGTTGTTAGAAAGATTTTTGGCAAGGTGCCAGAAGGAGCGGGAAGAATTTGAGATGGAAAGCTGAGAGCATTTAGTACGGATGAAATAATTTTTAGTGTGAAGAACAAACTTAGCATGATTCTGGGCAGAAACATAAAGAAGATGCGATTCAGGGGTGGGTTGGCTCAGGTGCTTTTATAGGCCCTCTCCTTGTTGTGGAGAGCAGTAGAATATGGGGTAATTAAACCATGGCTTTTTTTGCATTTGTCACAGGATATGAGAAAGGAATGTATGCTTCCATGCCCAAGAGAACAACCTCCATAATGTGGAAGGTGCACTCAGATCGCTCCCGGCCATGGAAGCAATACGTGATCATTCCAGGGAAAATCAAAGAAGTTTTGTCTGAGGGCCTACCAATCAACAGCTCCAAAGTGCCACAACGAACATTCTTTGGAGGGTCCATAGACCGTACTGGGATGATAGGACAGGTTAAGGTGATAAGGTTGTGATCGGAGGAGCCCAATGGAAAGGAAAGATTAACAGTGTAGGCAGAAGGATTAGTTGTAAAGAAGAAGTCAGGTACAGTAGAATCTCGGACCTCGAACACAATCCGTTCTGGAAGACTGTTCCAGGACCGAATTGGTCGAGGACCGAATTAATTTTCCCCATAAGAAATAATGTAAATCATTTTAATCTGTTCCAAGACCCCAGATGCTTACCTATTTAAGTTTCAGCACTGGTACTAGGGCTTTCCTTTACGAGGTGACTGTATATTTCTCTTGCCTTTTCACAAATTATGTCCTCACTAACACTGTCTCCTGCTAACTGTTTCTCATTGATGGAGATAAGCAATAATTTTTCCATTTCTTCAATTATTTTCCGCACTACTTTCCTCTTTTCACTGCCAGTAGCGGTACTGGATGAACTTGCTTTCTTTGGAGCCATTATTAGGGGCTAATACTGCACTGAATCAAGAAAAATGTGAAGCACAGCAGGACGACCATGTTGACGAACAACAAAGGTGGACGCATGACTGTCGGTTGGCCAGCTTCCCTTCGTTTGGCTACGTTCAGGTTGGTCGAGGTCCGATATTTTGGTCGACCACTGGAGCAAAAATTTCTTGAATTTTTTGGGCGAGGTCCGATTTGTTTGACATGTGAGACGTTCGAGGTCCGAGGTTCCACTGTATGTAGGAACTCTCTCCAAGGTGGCCTGGGATATGGATAGAGTGCTGTACCAGCTGCACTAGGTCATTAAAGATAGAAAAGATGTAGGCTTGTTCACCAGGTGGATCAGTGAAAGGAGAGGAGAGCCAAATGTGGTGAAGAACACTGAAATCTCCTAGAATGGAGATTTCTGAGAAAGGAGAAATGGACAGGATGTGTTCCATCGTAGAAGTAAGATAGGCGAAGAATTTTACATAGTCAGCAGAATTAAAGGATAAGTAAACAGCACAGATATATTTAGTTAGAGAATGACAGGAAAGCCGAAGCCAGACAGTAGAGAATTCAGAAGAAGGAAGTTCAGGAACGTGAAAGCAGATAAGTCATTGCATACATATTCACAACAGCCACCTTTGGATTTGAAATGAGTATACAGAAAGTAGGAGGATAGAGAGAAGGGCTTGCCATCAGTTGCCTCAGACAGCTGAGTCTCAGTTAAAAAGAGAAGGTGAGGTTTAGAGGAGGAGAGGTGGTGCTAAACAGAGACAAAGTTAGAGGAAAGGCCATGAATGTTGCAGAAATGAAGAAGTGAGTCAGACAGTGGATCCAGGCAACTCATTGAGTCGTCACCGGGAGTGGGGCAGATGGTGGACTCCGAGGCTTGGTTATTGGATGCCATTTTGGTTTAAATTTTGAACAGGAGGTGTAGTGTGTAACGTGCATGTAGTTTGGTGTCGACAGTTAGAGAAACTTGTCTTGGAGAGCATACTGGCCTACTCTCTTTATTACTGAAATTAGGCAAAACAACAGCAAAAGGGGGTGGTCAGGAACTAGTCCCGAGGGCTGATGAAACGGGAGCTCCCAGCTCTCCCTGTTATCAGCTCATGCATGGCAGTGCTCTAGTGTACACTTGTGTGAGGAGGGGAATGGTGATAGCCAATACCCTCTTTAGAAACAAAATGATCCACAGGTATATGTGGTGAGTCATAAGAAGGGTTGGTGGTGAGTTGAATGAACAGAAGGCAGTGACTGATTATGTGTGGATAGATGACACAATGAGAATGTATGTAATGGATGCATGAGCATACAGAGGTTGGGGTAGTGGACTTTCTGACCACCACTCGGTGGTGGAGCAAGTCAAGGTTTGAATGCAATGGAGGAATAGAAGGAGGGAAGGACAGGAAGTAGTAGTCCATACAAGGGGAAGAAATCTGTGCAGCATGTGAGATGGTATGTGTAGTGAAGAGAAGACAAAAGGGGATGCAAGGAACAGCATGATGGAATGAAGATGTGAGACAAGCTGTGGCCCAAAAGAAGAAGGCATACAGTGAGTGGATGGGAGGCAGGGGCATGGAGGAAGCTGAGAGACGGAAGAGAAAGGTGAAAAGCTTAGTAAGAGAAAGAAAAGAGTGGATGCAGAATTTGGAAGAAATTTGATTGTAAAGTGGAGGAAACATAAGAAAATATTCTGGAAAGAGGTAAAGAGAGTAAGACAGGGTGATAAAGAAGTTAGTCGAGGAGTGAAAGATAAAAATGGTTGATTGCAAGTGGAGAAAAGATAAAAAGTGAGCAGATGGAGAGAACACTTTCTGGAACTTTTAAATACAAAGAATGAATGTGATGCGAGGACAAGTGGCTGGGGAATGGCTGGGAGAAGGAGGAAGGTGAGACGAGAGGAAGAAATCAGTAGTATGGAAATAGTGGAAGCAATGAAGAAAGCCAAATGGGGAAAGGCCAAGGAATTGATGGCGTGTGTGGTGAAATGCTGAAACATGGGGGAGAGAATGGATGTGGAAGATGTGCAGATTGGCCTAGGAGGAAGATAGAGTCCTGGAGGATTGGAAGTCAGGTATAATCATTCCCCTGTACAGAGGAAAGGGGCAAAAAGAAGCGTGTGGTAATCATAGTGGCATATGTCTTCTTAGTGTAATGGGAAAAGTGTATGGTAAGATACTTTTTGACAGAGTTAGAGAAATAACAGAGGAATTAGTTGGTAAAGAACAGGAAGGTTTTAGGAAGTGAAGAGGTTGCACAGATCAGATATTCATTCTTAGGTCTTTAGAGAAAAAATTTCTAGAGAAGGGAAAGAAGTTGTATGTGGCCTTTATGAATTTCAAGAAAGCATATAACAGGGTGGATTGACAAGGAATGTGAAAAATATTAAGAATATAGGGAGTAAATGGGAAAATGTTGAATGCCGTGAAGAGTATGCATGAGTGGGCTATGGCTACAGTGTGTGTGGACAGTGAATTAAGTGGATTTTTCTATTTGAATGTTGGATTGAAACAAGGATATGTCATGTCCCCATGGTTGTTCTGTCTGTGTATAGGTGTATATATATATATATGTGTATATATATATATGTGTGTATATATATATATATATGTGTATATATATATATATGTGTATATATATATATATATATATATATATATATATATATATATATATATATATATGGGGTTATAAAAGTAATACAAGGTAGGGCAGTGGATGCTGAAGCAGCTTTGATGAGAGAGGGGAACATTTGGAAACTCCCTGTACTGTTGTTTGCAGATGATACAGTACTGTTAAGTGAAGATGAAGAGGAAGTGCAAGGTTTGGTGAATAAGTTTAGCAGAGTGTGTAAGAGACGGAGTCTAAAGGTGAATGCAGGGAAGAGTAAAGGTATGGTCTTCAAGAGAAATGAAGTCACTGGATGTACAGTGACGTTGGATGGTGAGGAAATAGAAAATGTAAGTGCACTTGAGTACGTGGGTAGTGTGATGAGTAAGGATGAACTTTGGAGGGTAAAGTGCTTGAAAGAGTACAGAGAAGAATGGGTACTGGTTCTTTGAAAGCAGTGATAAGAAGCAGGGAAATGAGCATGGAAGTAAAAAAGTCGCTGCATGACGGTATTGTGATACCAACTCTAATGTATGCAAGTGGATCTTGGACCTTGTTGGAAGGACACAAGTGAAGAGTGAGAGCAGTGGGAATGAGTTATTTGGGTGGAGCATGTGGAGTTGCATGTGAATGTGATAGAATGCATTAGAAAAAATACACTGAGGTGAGTTGGCCAAGTGGAGAGGATTGAGAGTGGGAGACTAATGAGGAGTGTGAGTGAGTGGGAGTGAGGGAGAGGGAGGGGGAGGCCAAGGATGAGATGGAGGGATGGAGTGGAGAGGTATATGAGAAGGGGGGTGAGCTAGGAACAGGGCAGTGAAATAATGGGGGACCGGGCAATATGGAGGTGATTTGTTTGTGGCCACCCCTTACGGGATTAAGGCATCTGGCAATAGATAGAACAGATAGAGAAAATGTCATGGAAAATACAAGAATTAGAGGAGATGATGAACCATCGATGTTGGATCTTACATTCACAAAAGCTTTCAATATTGTATTCAAGATACCAGTGTCTCCTGGGAAAAAGGGAGCATTTGCTCACTGAAATATAGGTGATGATGAAAGATATGGGAGTGATAAGAAACACTTGAACAGGATGGATGAATCTATGGAAAAGCAGACACTGACTCCCAAAGACATTATTTGGGTAATGCAGATTGGAGCAAAATGAAAATGATGGAAAATATCCATGAGACATATGGAATTACGATAAAAATACAGTACAGTATATGAAGAGGGTATCAGTAAACATGTCTGTCCCAAAATCTGCTATCCAAGTGGAATGGGAAAAGGAATGGTTTATTATAGATTAAGTAGGCACAGGAAAAAAAGAAGTACGGCATGGAATAAGTTGTGAAGAAAACATTATGAAAGACTGTGGAATACAAGGAGGCAAGAAATGACACTTTAAACGTACAAAGAGACGAAGAAATTAAATATGATAAGGATATGGTGACTAAAATTAAGAAGGAACCAAAACTGTTCTACAAATTTGTAAATGTCAAATTGAAAGTAAGGGACACCATTGTGAGACTGTGAGATAGGGAAGTGCTATGTGATAAGGATGAAAATATAAGTAAGATAATGAACAATAGGGTACATTCAGTATTTGTAAATGAATGTGGATTTATCAGCAGTTAGCTGAAATAATACAGCAGTTGACAGAAATGAAATGTTACAAATGATAGGGGTATTAGATGTGACAAAGTGCTATGTGATAAGGATGAAAATATAAGTAAGATAATGAACAATAGGGTACATTCAGTATTTGTAAATGAATGTGGATTTATCAGCAGTTAGCTGAAATAATACAGCAGTTGACAGAAATGAAAAGTTGCAAATGATAGGGGTATTAGATGTGACAAAGGCCGAGAGGTCAAATGGCATTGCTGGATGGATATTAAAAGAATATCCAGCCAAAATATGATATTATTAAATGTTCATTGAATACAGGAGAGTTGCCAATACTGTACACATGAAAAGGGCAAATATGGTGCCAATTTATAAAGGAGGTGGTAGACAAGTCCTACTCACCGGTAATTATAGACCAGTATCCCTCACCAGTGATGTTTGCAAGTTATAAGAAAAAATTATCAAAAAATGGTGGATTAAATTCCTTGAAGGAAATGAGATAACAGCAAAACAATTCTGATTTAGGGAAGGCTCATCATGTGTCACAAACGTGTGAGGTTTTACAACAGAGTGGTGAATATCATATAGGAAAGCGAAGACTGGTTAGACTGAATCTACTTGAATTAAAAAATGGTGTTTCATAGGGTGTTGCACGAAATATATCTATGGAAATGTAAAACTATTTGTGGAATGAATTGGAAATTGTGAAAATGGATGGAAAATTATCTAACCTCTTCGCTTCGTATAGCATTCTAGAAATGCTGATTGGTAGACTGCATTGTCCATTCTGGAAGAGCCATGTGAAATTTCCACAAAATTTCGCGTGTTTTTCTAATATAGGGCATGAACATGCTCTCTGAAAGGGATGCAGGGGTATTAGATGTGTAGAGCAGCCCAGCCTTTGTATTCAGCTACTTACTGGCAGTCATGGATTGAACATGTCGCTCGCAGTCACCATAAATTCCCCATACCCAGCCACCCAATCAGACGGGATTCACACCCGCTGGTAACAGCTACACTCGCCCATCTCGTTCCTGTATTTATTCTTTCTCTCTCTCTCTCTCTCTCTCTCTCTCTCTCCTGCTCTTTAGTGACTGTATTAGTATTCTCTCTCTCTCTCTCTTTCTCTCTCTCTCTCTTATAAATAATATGAAATAATATGCACCCAAATCGCACTAAAGTTATCCGAGAATGACTGAAAGTGTTACTTTGTATTATATTGTAATTATTGTGATAATATACAAGTGATTTTGTGATTATTTCTGCAATAACATGTGAAGTCATGTGCTAAGTGCATTAGCTGGTGAACATTTTTGTGGTTGCAAACTGTGCAGATATGCTAAGAAAAGATTCATAAATTACATTATATTACTAAGTTTTATAAAAATAAGCTCACCATCCACTCACTCAATGTAGTGCTGCATTGGGTATCTGCCCTTTCCTCTCTTCCTTCCTTCCCCTCCCATCTTTCTTTCCCTCATACTTTCCTCTTCCCTCTGCCTTCGGATAACTTTACACTCCCACTTATGTCTTTCTTTCCTTCAGTCTTTCTTCTTCCTTCTGCCCATGGGTGACTCTACACTAAGTGACAAGCCAAATAGTTTCCTACACACCAGGAAACCATTTACTACACTGTATGGCAACCATATTAACAAATTATGGCACCTGGTGGTTTAGTGGGTAATTAAGGCACTCCAATCGGATTGAGCCTGTGTAGGTTTATATCCAAGTGGTGGTTGGGGTTTACTGCTCATGTTATGCCACTCAGGGATGAGTGAGGCTGGCCACTCTCATCTTAAATGTCAGGACCAACTTGCCTAGCCCCGGGCTCGTATTCTCCTCATGGGGCAATATAGGATTGGATGATGGATGGATGGATGGATAGTAAAAATCTTTCATAAAGTTTCATAACGTTTGTAATTATTTTCTTCACATCGCTGCTGTTTCACTAAACTCTAGTGTAAACACTAAGGAATATTGCAATAAAATCATTCAAGACTGGCTAGAATTTTTTTTTTTTTAATTATTGTAATTATTGTGATGAGACAATATGGCAGTAACCCTACTTTGTACAAAAATATCTTGTGGTCTGGTACTTAGAGAAGGTGTATTCTGCCACGCTGGGCTATTTCCTGCATCAGACAGGCATAACACTTTGTCTTCTCTCAAAGTGTTCTTCGGGCTAGGAGTACCTATGAACATGCAGTTTGTTGCAAATATAGTAGAAAGACTGAAATTTGTCTGAAAAAATTTTAGTTTTTAAGATGGGTTAAAACACAAGTTGGAAACACAATTTTTTCCCATTTCCCCTCATTCAGCACATGCGTTGTCATAGCCACCGGAGCCGAAGGGTTATAGGGATGACAACTAAGAACAGTTATAGGAGACAAGCATTGTCAGTGGAAGAGTGTGACTAGTGGAGTGTCACAAGGTTGTTTTGGCTCCTATTATGTATATGATATGCCACAAGGCTTAAGCAGTTATATGAATATGTTTGCAGATGATGCAAAAACTATGAAGCGAATCCTGACTGGTGACAGTTGTGAGAAGTTGCAAAGTGTTTTGGATATGTTGTACAGTTAGAGTCAGTCTTGAAAAATGCCATATCCTAGAAATGGGAGTAAGTGGCAAACGACCTCATTATGAGTTCAGGATGAGAAGAGAAAAGATCAGCAGTGCAAGGGAAAAGTCGAGGAGTGACCATACAGGATAATCTGTCACCAGAAAAACATGGAAATAACATCACTGGAGGGGCATACAGGTTGATGGCCAATATGATAGTGGCTTTCAGCTATCTCGATGAGAAAATGTTAAGGGATAATTGTGTTCATGATAAGACCAAAATTAGAATATACAGCAGAGATACAGTAACTGCATTTGAAGAAGCATATAAGAAAATTGTTTCTTGGTGGTAAAAGGTGGTGCCAACATCCACTCACCTGATGTAGTGCTGCCTATTTCCTCCTTCACCTTTATCATTCTTTTTCTGTGTCTGCCCTCCTCTCCTCCTATTTCTCCCATCTTTCTTCTCACTTTTTATTACACTTCTTTCCTATTCAAGTAGCTTTATACTGAGTGACGAGCCCAATGGTTCCCTGTGAGCCAAGAAACCATTTACTGTGCTGGATGGTAACCATATAACTGATCCTAATGGTTTCCTGTGAGCCAGGAAACTATTTACAGTGTTGGGTGGTAACCATATAACTAACCCATATGTGTTCCCTACTTGTAGGGTTAGTGCCCCTCCCCGTAAAACAACTAACTCAAAGTCAAACGGCCACCCCTTATGGGATTACGGTGTCTTGCTATAGGTAGAGAGACAGATGAAAGAAAACTGGAAAAGGTACAGAGGATGGCTACATGGATGCTATCAAGTTTGAGAGAACTGTCTTATGACGAGATACTGAAGAAGCCAAAGTTACCAACACTCACTGAGAGTCGATAGAGAGGATTTTTTATTACGGTTAAGGTGTTAGAGAACTGGAAGGTGGACAAAGAAGATCTGCTTGTAGATGATGATGGAAGGACAAGAGAAATGGAATATAAGCTGAAGAGTAGATGCTTAAATGATGTGAAAAAATTTAGTTTCCCTAAGTGAAGTATAGACATTTGGAAAATTATGGCAGATGAGGTGGTGAAAGCAAAGAACATCCATGTGTTTAAAAGTATAGTATATTGGTTAATTTAAGATATGGAGACATGACAACACAAGCTTAGCTCAAATCCTGAATACTACAACGAGGTAAATGCAACTTGGCACACACACCACACCATGCCACAGCACACCATGACACTACACCAAACACACATAAATGAGGAGGTACAAAACATGCACACACTGCTTGCTGTTAGGAGAATAGCATTCCTATACATAAATGATGACAAGCTGGGAAAGATAATAACATCATCCCACAGACCAACCCTGGAATATGCATCAATGGCCTTGGAATACTCATCTCAAAAACACACAGATAAGATTGAAAAAACACAAAAAGGATCTAAGCTATGAAGAAAGACTAGAAAAACTGAGCCTACCAAAATTACAAGAATGAAGGAAAAGAGAAGACATGATCATGCTAACTAAGTGCATCTCAGGGAAAGAGAAAATAGACATCAATAAGGATATAGCGTATTGGGAGGCATCAACAAGAGGACACTGCAAAAAACTGCTTAAAAAGAGAGGTGACAAAGACATAATGAAATTCAGTTTCCCAGACAGGGCAGTTGATCAGTGGAATGCATTACCAAATGAAATAATGTGGGCCAAAATTATTCATAAATTTAAGGATACGTATGATAAAGACGGTTTAATACACGGGACAGTACGAGCTTGATTCATTCCTGTAAAGATACAATTAGGTAAGAACACCCCTCCCCCCTCACACACACACACATACAAGAAAGTCCCAGGCCCTGACGGGATCTGTAACTAGATACTGAAGGAATGCAGAGAACAAATGGTGGATAAGATTCACGGTTTAATTGTGTGTTCTCTGGAAGAAGGGAAAGTGCCTCGGGAATGGAAGAGGGCCAATGTGGTACCAATTTATAAAGGATGGAATAATGAAAAACCCCTGAATTATAGAGCAGTGTCCCTGACCAGTGTGGCTGCAAACTTGTGCAAAAGAATCTTGAAGGATGGATGGATAAAACATCTGGAAGAGATGGGCATTTCGGCAGAAAGTCTGTTTGGATTAAGAAATGGAAGGTTGTGTGTCCCCAATTAGCTGAACTTCTACTGAAGGGCGACTGATGTGCAACAGAAGGGAGATAGCTGGGTGGACTGTGTGTACTGTACTTAGATCTGGAGGAAGCCTCTGAAAAAGTATCCCATAAGCAACTACCTGTAATGTGGAAATTGGAGAAAATAGGAGGGCTGAAGGGGAACCTCCTGGAGCGGATGAGAGACTTCATGAGCGACCAACAGATGTGGATGGTAATAAAGGACAGGAAGTCAGGGTGGAAGGAAGTAACAAGTGGAGTCCCACAGGGCTCGGTGCTGGACCCCATAATGTTCCTGATTTACGTAAATGATATGGTGGATGGAATGAACAGTTATGCAAGTCTGTTTGCAGACGATGCAAAGATCATCAGAAGAGCAGAAGTTGAAGAGGTTTGTAAAATGCTGCAGGAAGATCTGGACAGGATTTACAAGTGGAAAAAAAAAAAAAAAAAAAAAAAAAAAAAAAAAAAAGGCAAAATATTAGAAACGGGTAAAAATACTAAGAGGTCATCACTGACTTACTCAATGGGAAAGGAGCCAATCACAATGGCGAGAGAAGAGAAGGACCTGGGAGAGTTGGTCCAGGATAGTCTGTCACCCGAAAAACACATTAACAAGACTGTCAGAGATATATATATAAGCTCTTGACAAACATAAGAGTGGCAATTCAATACATGGATGAGATGGTGAAAAAATTGATAGTGGCTCTGATCCTCCACAGGTTAGAATATGCGGCAGTGGTGCGGTCCCCACATAAAAAGTAAGATATAAACAAGATTGAAAAAATACAATGAGCAGCAACCAAGATGGTCACTAGCCTGGCAGATCAATCGTACAAGGAATGACTAGAAAAGATGGGTCTGCCTTCCTTAGAAGAAAGAAGAAAGAGGGTGGCATGATTCCAGTGTTCTGGTACATGATGGAAGTAGACAAAATTGACAGAAAAGATCTGTTTATATGAGATGGGAGAGCAACAAGAGAACATGGAAAGAAATTGAAAAAGACAAGTTGCTTTATGGATCTCAAGAAATACAGTTTTCCATACAGATGCACTGACCTGTGGACCAGCCTGGACAAAGAGATCATCCAGTCCAAAAACTTAAATGAGTTTAGAGCGAAGTTTGACTGGCTGACACAAGAAGATGAGACCCCATGGGCATAGCTCATTTCCTGTACAGTATATCACAACCAAGTAAATACAACTAGGTAAATACACACACACACACACACACACACACACACACACACACACACACACACACACACACTTGAAGGTGTGTTGATGGTATAATATCGGCAAGGCTTGAAATCAACGATTTCTTGAGGGTATATGAACCTGATGTCATGTGCTTTGTAGAGACCAAGTTAAGAGAAGATATTGATGTCCATATGGGAGATGGTAAATACAAACTGTGGAGAAGAGACAGAAAAGAAAAAAACGGGAGGAGGAGTGATTATAGCAGTGAAGAACAACATAAATGTAGATACTGTGGAAATGGGAGAAGGCAGGGCTGATGTGATAAATAAGAAATTAGAAACTGGAAAGAATGGCATGAGAGATATGGCGGTAGTGTATGTTCCCCCTTAGATAAGAGGGTGGAATGATGATGAATACCAGATGTTGTCAGATATGGCTAGTTACTTACAAAAAATAATTGAGAAAAGCAGCAATATAATTTTGGCAGGTGACTTTAACTGTAAAGAGGTGAACTGGGAAGAATGGGACTCAGGAGGAGGCGAAGATTCGTGGGGTACTGTATTATTAAATATAACAATGAACAATGTGATGACGCAATGGGTCAAAGAAGAGACACGGTTCCGAGGTGAGGACAAACCAGCAAGACTAGACTTACTGTTTATTAAAGAACCAGATGTAATAGAATATTTGAAATATTTGTGTCCTTTAAGAAAAAGTGATCATGTGGTCAATGAGTTCCAGATGAGAAGAGGGAATGTCAAGCCAAGAGATGAGCTTTATAGGCAGGGAAGATACAATTTTGGGAAAGCAAATTATACAGGATTGAGAAAATTTTTCAAAAATGCAGATTGGAGAAAATTCTGAGAAACAAGAGAGATACAGAGGAAGAGGAAGTGGGATATCTTTCTAGACCTCAATAATTTGGGAGTGGAAAAATTTTTTCCAAGAGTATGGGGGAAAGAAAACAGGAAAAAGGAGTGGTTTAATAGAAGATGTATGATAGCAAAAAAAGAGAGAGATAAGGCGTGGAACAATTGGAGAAAGAGAAGTAACAACAGAACAAAGGAAGAATATAAAAGAACTAGAAATGAATACACAAGAATACGTAGAGAAGAAGAAAGGAATTTTGAAAAAGGTATAACAGACAAATGCAAGGATGAACCCAAACTGTTTTATTGATCTGTTAATGGCAAACTGAAACAAAAGGAAGGAATCACCAAACTGAAAGTAGAAGGAGAGGTCTATAAAGATGCGGCAGTGCAAGCCGAAATAATGAACAAATGTTTCCAATCGGTTTTCACTAATGAAAAGGAGTTTGTGGAAGGGAGGGGAGTGATTCGAAATGTACCGGTGATAAAAGATATAAAAGTGGAGGTACAGGAAGTGTACAAATTACAGTACTCGAAACTCAAGATGTAAGGAAAGCCCCAGGACCGGATGGAATTTCTAATTGGGTATTGAAGGAATGCAGAGAACAACTGGTGGATAAAATTCACAGTTTAATTGTGTGTTCTCTGGAACAGGGGAAAGTGCCTCAAGAATGGAAGAGGGCAAATGTGGTACCAATTTATAAGGGAGAAAACCGGGAAGAACCCCTGAATTATAGACCGGTGCCTCTAACCGGCATGGTCGCAAAATTGTGTGACAGAATCCTGAAAGACAGATGGATAAAATATCTAGAAGAGATGAATATTTTGGCGGAATATCAGTTTGGATTCAGAAGTGGAAAGTCATGTGTTTCCAACTTGTTGTGCTTTTACTCAAGAGCAATTGATGTGGTACAGGAGAGAGATGGTTGGGTGGATTGTGTGTATTTAGACTTGGAGAAGGCCGTCAACAAGGTACCCCATAAGAGACTAATGTGGAAACTAGAGTATATAGGAGGACTGAAGGGGAAACTCCTGGAATGGATAAGAGACTTTCTGAGAGACAGATAAATGAGGACAGTAATAAAGGATAGGATGTCTGGATGGAGGGAAGCAACAAGTGGAGTCCCTCAAGACTCAGTGTTGGTGACAGTAATATTCCTGATTTATGTAAATGATATGGTAGATGGAGTGAACAGTTATGCAAATCTGATTGCTCATGATGTAAAGATCTTGAGGAAGGTAGAGGTTGAGGAGGATTGTAAAATGCTGCAGGAGGACCTGGACAAGAGGACAAGATACACGATTGGAGCCGGATGTGGGAAATGAAATTTAACGCAAAGAAATGTAAAATACTGTATTGGAAATGGGTAAAAGTACCAAGAGGCCATCACAGAATTATTTGATGGGTAATGAATCAATCACAAAAGCGAAAGATGAGAAAGATTTGGGAGTGCTGGTCCAGGATAGTTTGTCACCTGAAAAACATATTAACAAGATAGTTAGAGAGACGTATAAACTCTTGACTAACATAAGAGTAGCATTTCATTACATAGATGAGGAGATGATGAAAAAAATTGATCGTGGGCATGATCCGCCCCAGTTTAGAATATGCAGCGGTAGTATGGTCCCCACACAGAAAGAAAGATATTAACAAGATTGAGAGAATACAAAGAACAGCAACCAAGATGGTTCCTAGTCTGGCAAATCTGTCATACAGAGAGAGGCTGGAAAAGCTGGACTTGCCTTTCTTAAAGGAAAGGAGAAAGAGGGGAGACGTGATTGCAATGTTCAGGACCATGATAGGAGTAGATAAATTTGACCAAGAAGATCTGTTTGTATAAGATAAGAGAGCAACAAGAGGACATGGAATGAAATTGAAGAAGTTAAGCTGCTTGCAGGATATCAAGAAATATAGTTTTCCTTATCCCCTTAACTGCGGGGTGTCACTTTCGTGATGCTCAGGAGCAATGGATCATACCACGGGGCGTCACTTTTGCGATTCTGTGTTATTTTGAATTCTCCTGGGCTTTCAAGTGGTGGCTTGTATCATCTGTCAGTACTGCCAGTGTCCAACATGTCAGCACTCCTAATCTCAACTGTACTCCCATCCATTGTTGACAATTTAGCTATTTATCCCCGTTCTTGACTCCCCTCCCTACCTCCCCTCCATTACCCTCTCCTCTTGCCTGCCCGGCCGCACTGCGCTAAGCAAATCTTCCCCAGAATTTTCCACTGAATTCATCCATTGAAATAAGCCCTATGCCCTATTCTTATACAAAATAATATGTTCCCAAAAAAAATAAGGTAACTGATAGTGCCATACACCTGGAGTTGGCTAATTATCACCTGGCAACACCCCACATGCACTTGTTCACTAATTTTCCCTGGTAATTTCCCCTTGAAATATGCCGTATAATCTATTCTTGTAATGAAAATATATATAAGAAAGGAAGGGAGAAGCCTAAGTGATATTTACATTCACCTGGAACTACCTAATTTCCTGCCAATCATTTCACAGCATATAAATTAGTAGATGTCACCTCGCTGACGTTGTCAACAATCGGGGCCCCCATATCCGCCTCGTCATTTAGTTCAGTGTTGTTTCTTGAGATGAAAACACATAGCACTTGCACCCCTCCATTTCTGCCGCTTCTAAAGGGCCCTGTGACCTCTACCCCTACTAAACCTCATGTGGGAAGTGGTAAAGGACTAAATGATTCTGCTGTGGAGCATGAACTGGCTAATTTATCCATGATAATGATGGACATTGACTACAATCTTTCTGGTGAATCGTGTGATGAGCCAGTGGAGGAAATGGTGATAAACTACGAGTGTTTCAGTGTCCCAAGTTCATCCTGGCTCCAAGGGAAAGGAGCCCTTATTTACTGGAAGTGACAGTGTATAACATAGTGTAAATAAAATAGAAATGTAAATAATTACTAATGTACGAATATAAGTACAAATACTTGGAGTAATGACAGTCAAAGCTTTGCTCTCTATGTTAGTTTACTGAACGAGAATGAAAATAACTACTATTACTGAAGGAAACTTATGGATAAATACTGTATATATATATATGTGTAATAAAATACAGTAATAGGGATATAAAGTGTGAGTGTGTTTATGAGTAATAAATGACAGAATACCAGCGGGGAACGAGTGCAAGTGGGACGCTCTTACGCGCTCGTAATTTTCATTGCTTTCAAAGTGTTTTTTTTTTTTTTTTTTTTTTTTTGGTGTATGGATTCCAAACTATTTTAAATCATAGAATAGTGTTTCTAGTGATAATATCAGGCTATGGTAATCATATTACGGGGTGTCGGGAAGTGTAAAGTGGAGACTTTGTTACCCAACTTCAGAAGTCTCCACAAGTCCTACGGTACTCGATGAAGGCTCAACAAACATCCCAGGAGAAAGCTGAAGGTATGTGCCATATGCATATTTAATTAAAATATTCTAGGACTAATAATTTATTTTTTGGCAAATATTTGTACAGTGTCTGTCGGAGCGCGATTATTCTCACGGGACATGCAAGGAACGCTAAAACAACCCCGCGGTTTAGGGGTTAAAGAAGTATAGATCTGTGGAATAGCCTGGACAAAGAGATCGTCCAGTCTAAAAACTTAAACGAGTTTAAAGCTAAATTTGACTTATTGAGAAACAGAGACGAGATCCCACGAGCATAGCTCATTTCCTGTATAACATCTATCTATCTATCTATCTATAGCCCGACGCCCTAATCCCGCAAAGGGTGGCCGCAGACAAAACACCCCCAAGTCACTCTGTCACCCACCATTCGACTACCCTCCCCCCCAACTCACCCCCCCCTCCCTCATATACCTCTCAACTCCATCCCTCCACCTCATCCTCGGTCTACCCCTCCCTCTCCCTCTCCCTCCCTCCACCTCACCTACATACACCCTCTTAGTCAGTCTTTCATTCTCCATTCTCTCCACATGTCCAAACCACCTCAGTGTATTTCTCCTAATCTTTTCAACCACATCCACATCTACCCCACAACATTCCTTCACTTCTTCATTCGTCAACCTGTCCCTCCACGTCATTCCACATGCTCCTCTCAAGTAACTCATTTCCACTGCTCTCACTCTTGACTTGTTCCCCTCTTGCAAGGTCCACGCCTCGCTTCCATACGTCAGGGTAGGGATCACAATACCATCATGCAGTGACTTCTTAACTTCCATACTCACCTCCCTATTTCTCATCACTGCTTTCAGTGTACCAACAACATTTCTTCCCTGCTGTACCCTTTCACGTACGTCATCCCCCAAAGTTCCATCCTTACTCATCACACTACCCAAGTACTTGAATGCACTCACATTCTCCATATCCTCACCATCCAACCTCACTGCACACTCTGTGACTTCATTCCTCTCAAACACCATAACTTTACTTTTGTTTACATTAACTTTCAGCTTCCTCCTCCTACACACTGTCCCAAATTCATTCACCAAACCTTGCAACTCCCATTCATCTTCACTCAACAATACTGTATCATCAGCAAACAGCAACACCGGAAGCTTCCAAATCTCACCCTCATTCATTAGGGCCAGCCCCACATCCACTACCCTACCTTGCACCTCCTTTACAACCCCATCCATATATATATTAAACAGCCATGGAGACATCACACACCCCTGTTTCAGTCCCACACTGAGATCAAAGAACTCACTCAGCTCACCATCCACTCGCACCGTAGCCCTAGCTCCCTCGTACATACTCTTCACAGCACTCAACAATTTCCCCTCCACTCCATATATTCTTAATACCTTCCACATACCTTGCCTATCTATTCTGTCATAAGCTTTCTCCAAGTCCATGAAGGCAGCATACACTTTCCTTCCCTTCTCTAGATACTTCTCCACTAAACATCTTAGAACAAATATCTGATCTACACACCCTTTTCCCTTCCTAAATCCCCCTTGTTCTTCTCCAACTAGCTCCTCTGTCATATGCCTAACCCTATCAATGAGTATTCTACCATATATTTTACCAGTTACACTAAGAAGGCAAATACCCCTATGGTTGCCACATACTTCTCTCTCCCCTTTTCCTTTGTACAGAGGAACAATTATACCTGATTTCCAGTCCTCTGGAACCCTTCCCTCTTCCCAAGCCAATCTACACAACTTCCATATCCACTCCACAACAATCTCACCCCCATACCTAAGCATTTCACCACACACTCCATCAATTCCAGGGGCCTTTCCCAGCTTAACCCGCGGCGTCCCGTCGACGTACTTCCACATCCTCACGTTATGTCACTGCCAATCCCGTTGACGTACTTCAACGTCCTGCAATTGCAAGGTTCATAATTTCCACAATTTTCAAAATTCGCGCGAGATTTTCGATTCGCCCACGTACCCAAGCCTCCCCTACCTGCCCCCAGGCGGGCAGCGTCCCAGACCCCACGTGACCTGTGCTCGCCCTTGTCTCGGTCACTCACCTGTTAGCAGTGACCCAGGTCAGACATGGCGCGGAAAGGTCTCTCAGACGACGAAATACAATCCGCCCTGGATGCCTTCACTGGAGATGGTGATTCTCCACTTGATGATGATGTGGTGGATCGAGATTATGTGCAGCCTGAGGAGGAAATAACAAGCAGTGATGAGGAAGTCCCTTCGCCCCAGAAAAAGCGGTATGTCACGTATCGTAAGGCAAGGGAAGGCCAGCCTGCACCCAAAACACCTGCATGGACCTCTCTCCATCCCCTAGAGAGAGATTCTGATGAGGACGAGGATGAGGACGATGACGATGACGGTGGCTTAGGACGTGATGTTGCCTCGTGGTTGGGGAAGGAAAAAATCTCACCCCGAGGATCAGAAGGTGGGGCGAGAAGGCAAATAAAGTATGGCCTAGTGTTTTGTCTGAGGAAGGCGAAAGTGGTGTGGTGGGAGTGCGGGGTGAAAGGGAAGTGGTGTGAGGGAGGCAGCACGAGCACATGGTGCACGTAGGCCTAGGGGAGAGGAGGTGGAGCCACTCCCCAGCACATCTTTCGCCATACAATATTCCCAAACTTCCTCCACACAGCCCCAGGATGTGGGGAAAGGAAGGAAAGGGAAGGGAAAGGGTAAAGGAAAAGGGAGAGGGAAGAGAAGTGCGAGTGATGAAAGGCGCCGCTCTCCACCTCCCCCACCACCACCAATGTTGCGTTGTGCCTTCAGCCATGTTTCAGAGAGTACCATAACTTCCTACACTACTGAAACTGTGTGGGATGGCGATATGACGCTCAGTATAATGGTAAGGCCAGTCAGTATGTGCCAAGTCTTATATAAACTTGAAACGGGTGTAATGTTTGCAGGAAAGTAATGTATAAGTTGAGAAATAGTGTAAGTTGAATGAAGTGATATGAAAACTACACCCACTGTATAAATCTGCGAAAATATGACGCTCAGTATAACACTCTGGTCAGTAAATATGTGATAGCAAGAATATAAAGTGGAAACGGGTGTAATGTTAGCATGAATAAAACGTATAAGTTGAAAAATAGTGTAAGTTGTAATAACTGATGTCATGAGTACACCCACTGTGTAAATCTGCGAAAATATGACGCTCACTATAACACTCTGGTCAGTAAATATGTGATAGCAAGAATATAAAGTGGAAACGGGTGTAATGTTAGCACGAATAAAACGTATAAGTTGAACAACAGTGTAAGTTGTAATAATTGATGTCACGAGTACACCCACATTCTGGTCAGTATGTGATAGGAATTATATAAAGTGGAATTTGTTGTAATGTTAGTAGTAAGGTATTTTATAAGTTGAATACTAGTGTAAGATGAAACAAATGATATCGCGATAACACTCCCTGTGTAGGTACGCGCTAATATGACGCTCAGTTGCATCGTAAGTTCTGAAATTACGTGATATCAATTATATCAAGTGTAAACATGTGCAATGTTAGTGGAGAATTATTATATAAGTACAAAAATAGGTTGTAAGTTGAAATAGTAGTCATAGCGACTTCACCGTGTGTGTTATTATGCGCTATTATTACGCTATATATTTACGTAAGGCCTGAAATTATCTCAAAACAGTTCTATAAAGTTGAAAAGTGTATAATGTTATTAGAAAAGTATTATGTAAGTAGAAAAAACACAATATGAGTTGAAACAACAGTCACAGTGAGTTCACTCACTACGTAAATAAGCGCTAACATTACGCTAAATGTTATCAAAAGGCCTGTGAATACGTAAAAACAGTTCAATAAAATGTAAAATGGTATAATGTTATTGTAGAAGTATTATGTAAGTAAAAAAAAATGATATGTATCATGATTTTCAAATGTTAGCGATTCATCGTGACCAAGTTGCCCGATTTTGCTCGTTTCGCACGATGGTACAATGCTTATTTCTGCTCTATTTTTGTATAAAATCCAATATACTCTTTTATCACATGTTTTTATGTTTGTAATAAATACATATCTACTTACTTTCATTGGTTTCCCAGACTTATAATACCACAGAAAACGTTAGAGGCTCAGACCGCCTACGGAGAACATGGGGCCAGGTGGGACCAAGGCATACCTGTTTAAGGTAATTATGGACCCCAGGGAACAATTTCTTTGTCACTGACCATTGTTTCTGACCAAAAGCGAAAGTTTTAGCAAAAAAAAAACGGGTCGAAAAATGGTCGGGATTGGGGGGTACCAGTGGTGAAAAAGTGGTCGGGACGGGGCGGGTTAATCTTCTTCATCGCTTCCACTACTTCCGACCTACTGATCTCTTCCTCCCTCCTCTCATCTCTTCTTCTCCCAGCCATTCCCCAACCACTTATACTCACACTGCTCTCACTCTCTACATTCAACAAATCCTCAAAGTGCTCCTTCCATCTCCTCAATTTCTCTCTCTTCTCCACCAACAATCTATTATTCCAATCTTTCACTCCCCTACTATTTCCCCTTTCACACTGCCTTACTTTCTTTACCTCCTTCCAAAACAATTTCTTACTCTCCCTCCATTTCACACTCAGATTCCTCCTAAACTCTTCATCCACTTTCTTCTTACTCTCCTTCACCAGTCTCTTAACCTCCCTTCTCCTGCTCACATATACCTCTCTCTTCTCTCTCTCATCTTCTCCCCTACCTCTACTCGCCAACCATTCACCATATGCCTTCTTCTTTTGTTCCACAGCTCGTTGGACCTCATCATTCCACCATGCTGTCCCTTGCACACCCTTGCATCTCCTCCTCACTCCACAAACCGCCTCACACGCTGCACTTATCTCTTCCATGAATATCTTACATACGTCTTCCACCCCTTCCATCTGCTCTAGTTCATACCTTCCCAATCTTTCTTCCACTATGCTCTTATACTCTGTCATTTTCTCACTATCTTGCAATTTCTCCACTCTTCTCACAGGAGCTGCTTCCTCTTGTCTTCCCCTTCGTCTCCTCAACCACTTTCTTTGCAGCTCTACCTTGGCCATCACCAAGTGATGGTCCGAGACTCCATTCCCCCACCCTCTCCACACTCTTGCATCCAACACTTGTCTTCTCATTCGCTCATCCACACACACGTAGTCTATCATTGCCTTTCGTTCAACAAGTTCACCATCCATCCTCCTCATTACTCTCCATGTATACCGGTGGATCATCTTATGACGAAAGTAGGTGTTGGCTATTGCCAACCCCTTACCAGCACAGATGTCCACCAAAGCACTACCATTCCCATCTACTTCAGCTGGCACACCCCACTGACTAACCACTCCATCCACTCGTACATTCCCAAGTTTGCCATTCATGTCTCCAATCAACAGCACTCTCTCGCTCCTCTCAAACTTGTCCATACATGCTTCTACTCTCGCCCAAAACTCATCTTTCACTCTTGCCACTCGATCCTCTGTTGGAGCATACACACATACAATCGCCCATGCTTGTATACCTACTTTCATCCTCACCCATACAATCCTTGCACCCACTGTTCCATACTCTCTTATATTCTCCTTCCACTTCTTGCTTATCATCAGACATACTCCCTCTCTTGCCCTCTCATTCTCACTGACTCCCGCACATATACCTACACCATATTCCCATTCTCTCATCCTTTCACCTTACCATTTAGTTTCAGTCAATCCACATATATCCACTTTTGCATCCTCAAGCACCTGGACAATCTCTCTCTCTTTCACTTCATCATTCACTCCTCTCACATTCCATGTATAACATAATAAGGTATATTAGGTACATACATAAGTATTTGGAACGACTTAGACGAAGAGGTGGTGCAGGCGAAAAACATTGATATGTGTAAAAGTACACTAGATAAATGTGGATATGGAGACAGGACAACATGAGCATTGCTCAATTCCTGTATACTACAAATAGGTAAATACAAATAGGTAAATACACACACATACACACACACACACACACACACACACACACACACACACACACACACACACACAACACACACACTTTTAGTATTGCAAAATGGATACATACTTTAGTAAAGCAAATTTGGAAAAGAAAAGGGATAAAGGTAAAAAGCAAAATGATGATTTCTACCAAGAACTGGTTGAAGTGGAGACTCACAATAGACTGGTTGAACGTGTAAACAAACTAGAAATGGCTTTCCAAAATGAAATTGATGAGATAAAGAAGCAGATGCACTTGCAAAAGGAAGAAATAGAAAAACTAGGAAGGGAGGCCAATAAGAAAGACACAACCATCAGTGAACTAACAGTGGAATTGAGTACACTTAGGAAGAAAATGAGTGAAATGGCAAGTACAGTAGTCAATCACGAGAGTGTTATGGTAGAGTTCAAAAATGACACAGAGGCAATTAGGCAAGTATGCAGTCTTATAAACCAGAGCAGTGACATTGAGGAGAAGATAACACAGGCGAATGAAGCTGTGCAAAGCTACAAAAATGATGTGGAAACCACGTACGCTGAAATGGTGAAAGTAAAGAAAGACTTAGAAACAAGGGTGGAGGAAAAAAGCATTAAAAAGGAAGTGAAAAGAATAATCCAAAACAATCCAAAGTTAATCAGAGATTCAGTAGATATAAACAAATCTATAGAAATCACTGGTATAGAAAAGGAAGAAGTAAAAAACAAAATCACAAGAGACAAAAAGGAGATGGCAAATGTAATGAGCTTACTGAAGGAAGTATCAGAGGAAATCTGTAGTAAAGACATAGAGGAACACAAAAGGTTAGGGAAATATGAGAAATGCAAGACAAGACCTCTAAAGGTGACTTTCCAGAGTGTAAACACTGTGGAAGAGATACTAAAAAATGCAAAGAATCTTATGGAAAAAGAGGAATTCAAAAATGTATGGATAAAAAGATGCCTAACACATGAGGAACTGGAATTACTGAAAGAGAAAAGGGAGGAAGTAAAAACAAAAAATGAGGGAAGATCAGAAGAAGAGGAGAAGAAATTTTTTTTACAAAGTAATAGGATTGCAGGTACGAAAGTGGTACACAAACAGGATGGAATAAAAAGGAGGAAGGTAGTAGAACCATGTCATGACAAGTATATAAACAAGATGATACAGTTGATGTACTCAAATGTGGATGGAATGGTATCTAAATTACTAGAGATGAATGATTATGTCAGAGATAATGAACCACAAATAATATGCCTAATTGAAACAAAATTAACATCAAGGATATCCAATGACATACTAAACTTAAAGGAATACAATATATGGAGAAGAGACAGAAATTTAAAAAAGGAGGAGGAATTATAATATTAACTAAGAAATATCTAAAAGTCAATGAAATAAAACTAGATATACCATCACAAGTAGAACTGATTGCAGTAGAGATCAACACATCTGAAGGTAAAGTAATTGTAGCCAATTTGTACATGCCACCCAGATCAAACACATGGGAAAGAGATGAATATGAGGACCTGGCAGAGAGTACAATTCAGAGTTTAAGATCATTACTACATAAAATGGAAGAGAAATCAGAAAGAATTATACTAACTGGGGATTTCAATACAAATATAAATTGGAATACTCTAGATATAATTAGCCAAGAAAGCTGTTGAGACCAAAAGCTCCTGGATCTCATACAAGAGTTCTTCCTAACGCAATATGTGAGGGAAACCACCAGAAAAAGAGGACTTGATGTACCTTCAGTGCTAGATCTAATATTTACTAGGCAAGAAAATGATACTGACAGTTTAATATATCACCCTCCACTCGGCAAAAGCGATCATGCAGTACTAAATTATAACTTCAGGATAGCATATAACATAGTAAACAGCAATGACAGTTACAAAAAGAGCCTAAACTATAAAAAGGGAAATTATCAAGACCTACAGAAGTATTTCTTAGAAGTTGATTGGGAAAATGAGCTTAGAGGAAAAGATTTAAATGCTGTATATAAAAAATTCTGTGAATGTTATGAAATAGGAGTCCCGAAGTACAACCCACAGCACAAAGAAGCAGATAAGAAAATACAGAAATGGTTCAATACAGAATGTAAAAAATCAAAAGAAAGAAGAGATTTGTTGTGGAATACATACAGCAGACATAACAGTGAAAGGGCGTATAATAATTACAAACAGGCAAGAAACAATTATACAAGAATAAGGAGGGAAGCCCAAAAACAGTTTGAGAAGGATATAATAAATAAAAGTAGTGATCAACCAAAGCTGTTTTACAGCTATATTAGAAGCAAAACCAAAGTAAAAGATATAATACAATCAATTACGGACGAGGGAATCACTTATACACAAGAGAAAGATATTTGTGAAGCACTAAATAAGAATTTCCAATTAGTTTTTACAGAAGAAAAAAATTTTGAGAGGGACTATGTGGAACATGCATGTCCACACATACTACCAGATATACAAATAGCAGAAAAAGTAATACAGGAGGAGTTAAGTAGATTAGACAGAGGAAAAGCAAGTGGTCCTGATGAAATTTCATGTTGGGTACTGCGAGAATGTGCAAAGGAGTTAAGTAAACCAATTACAGTAATCACTCCAATATCCGGATCAATAGAGCCATCGGTAGGTTCGGATATTGGTTTTGTCCGGATATTGGGCCCCAGCTTATGGACTTGTACTTACGGACCCTAACACAGAGAAACACCTATACAACTCCCTCCGGACATGCATAGCACCTATTTAACACCCAAATCACACCAATAAGGCACATAAATGACTGAAATAAATGCAATAGACACATAAAATGTGGGTTTAGAAGTATGTTCATACATTAATAAACATTCTGGTACTTATGGACTCTAACCGAACCTAACCTAACCGAACCTAACCGAACACTGAAAAACCCATTCCTACTGCACATGCATGAGGTAAGTTTAGTATGGAAAGAAGTACAGTATGACACTTTCTGGTAAGTATAGTATGGGAAAAAATACAATATGAAACATTCTGGTAAATATAGTATGGAAAATAGTACAACATGAAACATTTTGGCTACTTACAGCAAGTCCCTGGCCACCTCGATGAATAACCGCCTCCTCTCGGACTCTGACAGTAAGAACGATTTCCTGAAGCACTTGCACTACACTCTTCCTGAAGTCTTGCACTGAACTTAGTCACTAACACACAGAAGTCCGTTCTTTTCACAGTGTTCACTTTAGTCCAAATAATGTTCCATTAAATTTAAGTGTTGCACATTAACTTTTCCCAAGTTTTTTTAAGTTTCCAAAGCCAAAACAAAGAAGGTTAGTTACGTTAAATTTCTTTTCTACTTAGTCTTTTCTCCCAACTTGAAAACCTTAACACAACACACCGTTTTTTTCACTGCACAACACTCAAAATTCCCGTGTGGTCTAGTGGAGAAGTTCTTGCTGTTTATTCACTGTCAGAGCCCGAGAGTATCACTGGCAGGCGTCCAAGGGGTGCATCGGTGGGTAGTGGTGATGGCGTACCGACTACAGAAGACTCTGAAGACAGCCGCAAACTCACGTCGAGCGGTGACTCCACTGTAGCTGATGTGCTGGGCTGTGGCTCGGAGCATGAGGGCCTGTCTTGGGGAGGCAACGGAGTGGAACCAGGGCTTGGCACAGCGGGGGTCACGGGCCTGAAAAAACTGTCAATCGTTGACTGACGCAAGGACCGACGATTCTGGCGATTGATGATGCGCTGCCGGAAGCACGCACTTCCTCCACGAGTCCCAAGGGCCCCATCTCCCTGTCGCAGTCCGGGTGTTCCAGGTAGTCTAGGACGAACTCTAGATGTTCCGGAGTGCGCTCAGCTTGGGGATGGCTGGAGTAGTGTCCTGCTGGGCGGAGTCTGCATCATCATCGCCTTCGTCGTCGGAATCTTCAAGTTCGGGACTGACACCAGCAACCGACGCGATCTCGATATCAGACAACGTCTGATACCCAGGATCGCCCTCGTCGTCGTCCAACCACTCACGAACATCGTCCACATCAACATCGTCGCCGTGCGTACGTAGCCGTGCATGGAAGTCATCCACGTCAAACCCTAGGAAATCGTACTCCACATCTGTTCCGAGAAGCAGACGAGACCAACCATTTTCAAGAGTTTTCACAGGGACTTCCTTCCATGCACTAGCCCAGTTGTACAGCGCAGACTTGATGTTGTAGCGGCGAAGGTTTTCCAAAGTCCGCTTGCCTCGAGTGTCACGTCCTTCCCTGCGCTCGTCCTCGTCCTCGAGAACCACCATCACCTCGTCCAGGAACTTCCGGCCACGGGTACAGGCGCTTTGTTGCCACGATCACTCCTTGGTCCATTGGTTGAATGAGAGCAGTCGTATTAGGTGGCAGAAACATGCACCTAATACGGCCATTCTCAGCAACCAAGTCCTTGTCGCACGGGTGGGCAGGTGCATTGTCGAGGAGAAGGAGAGCCTTTACCTGGTCGCGAGGAATTCCCAGTGTCTTCGTCTGGTAATGTATGACCTCCTTGGAGTGATGGTGAAACCAGTCTTTGAAAATCACAGCTGTGAACCATGCTTTCAAAGAATGGTACCATACGACAGGAAGGACATCCATCACCCCACGAAGGCACCGAGGCTGCTTTGCACGGCCAACAATAACGGGCTTAAGCCGGTGCATGCCGTTAGCATTGGCACAACAAAAAGCAGATATCCGTTCCTTAGAAAGCTTGCGGCCAGGTACACGCTTCTCCGTCTCATCGGCGAGAGTGTTCGTTGGCACCGAGCGATAGAATAGGCCAGTTTCGTCAGCGTTATAGACTTGACCGAGAGTGAGGCCCTCCCTGTCGATCAAGCCTTTCACCTTGTGCCGAAACTCGTCCACTCCATCCTCGTTAGCGTCCAATGCTTCGCCATGTGCTTTACGGTTAGTAAGGCCATGTCGCAACTTGAGCGCGAAGAGCCAACCCTCGGATGCCTTGAAGTCTAGGGCGTCGTGAAGCCTTGCAAACTTCTCAGCAGCAGCCTTCAGCTCCGTTCCACGTACCATCACACCAGCTGCACGTTGCTGTCGATACCAAATCAACGTGGAGCGGTCGATCTCTGCATACTTGGGAGTAAACATAACCTTCCTCTCCACGTTGCGTTTGCTTCTCGACGAGAAGTCAGCCGTGTACTGCATGAGCTTGTCTCGGGAACGCTTGATATCAAACAAAGTCGACCGGGCCAGGTTGAACTCGCGGAGAATGCGAGAGGAAGACCAACCCGCATCAACCTTCTCCAATATCTCCCGTTTCTTCTCCAGAGTCAACACCACTCTCTTCCTTTTCTCAGGAGGCGGGGCCATCATCACACACACACTAAGAGTAGGGCAGAGAGCAGCAGGAGGCCTTGCAGCAAGTACGGCACCACCACAAAAGCGAGCACGTGGGCAGCCATTACGAAGAGCGCAGGTCCAGTCGCGGTGAGAGACAGGCGGGAAGTGGGGAGGATGCAGCGGCGCTCTATCGGACGTCGGAGGAATGACGAACCAAAACAATGCTCTCACGCGGCGCGCGCGGCAAGTTCAAATTACGGACGGCAAAAAATCGGTTTTTTTTCCAATTTTTTTGGATTTTCGGACCATTTTGGGAATGTTTGATCCCAGGACGATAAGGTTCGGTTAGTGGGGATGTTCGGTTATTGGGCGTCCGGATATTAGAGTGATTACTGTATATTTAATTTTCAAGAAATCCTTGAGTCAAGGTAAACTACCTGATATTTGGAAAAAAAGCAAATATTGTCCCCTTATTCAAGAAGGGAAATAGACAAAATCCACTCAACTACCGACCAGTATCACTGACCATTGTTGTAAGCAAGGTATTAGAAAAGCTTATAAGAAAAGCTTGGGTAAATCATCTAGAAGAACACAGTATGATAACAGAAAGACAGTTTGGTTTCAGAAAAGGAAAATCATGTGTTACTAATCTGTTGAGCTACTATGACAGAATAATAAACACAATACAGGAAAGGGAAGGATGGGTGGACAGTATCTATTCAGATTTCAAGAAAGCTTTTGACACAGTACCACACCAAAGACTTTTATGGAAACTGTACCATCAAGGAGGAATTCGAGGCAAACTGTTTTGCTGGATGCAAGACTTTCTCATAAAAAGAGAAATGAGAACAGTACTAAGAGGAAACTACTCATCATGGAAAGAAGTGACTAGTGGAGTACCACAGGGTTCAGTGCTGGCACCAATCATGTTTTTAGTGTATATAAATGATATAAACAGTAACACTGGAAATGAGAGCTATCTGAATATGTTTGCAGATGATGCAAAAATACAAAGGAGAATTATTAACACAGACTCTTGTAAAGAGCTATAAGAAGAATTAAATAAACTTCATGAATGGAGTAGTACATGGCAAATGGAATTCAATGTGGACAAGTGTCATGTAATCAAGTTTGGTAAAAGTGGAAAAAGACCTGACTGGGATTATAAGTTAGGAAATAAAACCCTATACACATCAGAAAGAGAGAAAGACCTAGGTGTGATCATCAATAACAGACTATCTCCGGCTGACCACATCAGCGAGAAGGTACGGAACATGTATACACTGCTTGCAAATATGAGAATAGCATTCACATACATAAATGAAGACATGCTAAGAAGGATAATAACATCATTCATTAGACCAACCCTGGAATATGCATCAGCAGTCTGGAGTCCTCATCTCAAAAAGCACATAGACAAGATTGAAAAAGTTCAAAGGGCCGCTACAAGATGGATACCAAGCTTAAGGGACCTAAGCTACGAAGAAAGACTAAATAAACTGAATCTACCAACACTACAGGAGCAAAGGAAAAGAGGTGACATGATAATGCTATAAAAGTGCATATCAGGGAAGGAGAAAATAGACATAAATGATTACTTAACATATGGAGAAGCATCAGCAAGAGGACACTGCAAAAAACTGCATAAGAAGAGAGGTGATAAAGACGTAAGGAAATTCAGTTTCCCAAACAGAGCAATTGATCAATGGAATGCACTACCGAATGAAATAGTGTGTGCCAAAACAATTCACAAATTTAAGGATGTGTACGATAAATATGGTTTAAGACACGGGACAGTACGAGCTTGACTCATTCCTGTAAAGATACAATTAGGTAAGAACACACACACATTGCTTACCACCTGCCTCTCATCTCTCTTACCTCATTGCCACCACTCACTCTGTACTTCTTCTTTCAACTAACTTCTTCATTAGTTTATGCTATCGAAATGGCTTTTCACCTACCTCTAGGCAGATACAGTATTTTGCAGCATATACAATGCAGCACCGTGTTAAATGCACCCTAACTTTGGAACAGCAAGTCTCGTTTCATTTTGTTTCGATTTTGAAGGTTCCAACATGCTTGCATGCATCGGCCTTGGTCATCTAATGGCGGCTCTCCATGCTGCTCGATCTTGGGCAGCTTCCCTATTGAGTCCTTTATCCCTGAGGTCGCCTCAATGACCACAACCTGGGTCTTTTTCAGTCTACCTCTTGCTACTCTACCCCTAACATTAACACTTCTCAATTTCTGAACCTAATTATCATCCCCCGTCCTCTCCACATGCCAAAACAATCTCAATTTACCCCTCCTCATCACAACACCAATACACTCCAGTCCCATCCTACCTCTCAAATCTTCATCATAAACCTAGCCCCCCGAGGCCTCGCACTTAGGGACACAAAGCACATCCACCTAATCATTGTCATTTCTGTACGTCTGAGTCTGCGAATATCCTCTTCCTTTACTGCCCAGGTCTCAATACCATACAGCATTACATTCCTTACACATGCTGCATACAAAGATCCCTTAGCACAGAGCGAAAGTCCTCTCAATGTCAGGAGAAGCAAGAGCTCCCTGAACTTCTTCTAACCACTCCTCACTCTAGTCACAGAGCCCCACCTCCAGCACATAACATGTCTCCCAAATAACAAAACTCTTCCATACACTAAACAGACTCACCAACAAGTTCATTCCTTTCATGCCTAGCAATCTCAACATCTCCCCGACACACTGCACATATGAGATTAGTGTCATCTCACTGTCTAAGGGAAAAAAAGTGTTTGACTCCTAACCAACACCCACTAAAGCATTAGCTTGATATCGTCACATTTACACAACTGCACACTTTCCTTTCAGTATCTCCATTCAGTACTATTCATCAGTCAATAATTTCATTATTACTAATAAATGAACTAAAATAATGAAAATCTGTGCCACAGACATATACATAAACACTACAAATTAGTTCAGTCCATCTATGTGTGTTTCTTTATTGAGCTTGAACCAGGTGGTTTTGTATATACATATTCACCTCTCAGAATCTCTGTTCAGTAATATCCATAACTCCACTATTAAAAAGTGAAAATCTGCAACACAGTCATACATATGTACACCAGAAACTGCTTTTGTCCACTCTTCTTCTTCTTGTTCTTTATTGAGTTTGACCCAGCAGGGTTTGTCCTCAAGTCACTTGACTGCATGTATATTGTCAGCACGATTCATGAAAATATAAAATCACTAAAAAAGAAAAGTCAATAAAAAGTTACAAGAACTTGATCACCCTAAAAATCCATGCTTGCACTGAGGGCTTTCAGTTGTATTCACCAACAACACCAAGTGATTTTTTCTGTCTGAATGTTAGATTGAAACAAGGATGTGTCATGTCTCCATGGCTGTTCAATCTGAATATGGATGAAGTTATAAAAGAGATGCATGGTAGGGCATGGATGTTGCAGCGGCCCTAATGAGATGGCAGCGACTGGAAACTTCATGTACTGTTGTTTGCAGATGATTCTGTATTATTACATGTACACTGGGAGAGTGTGTAAGAAACAAACTCTAAAGGAGAATGTAGGGAAAAGTAAAGTTACGGTCTTCGAGAAAAATGAAGTAACTAAATACACTGTGAGGCTGGATGGTGAGGAAATGGAAAATGTGAGTGCAGTTATGGTAAGTACTTGGGTAGTGTGATGAGTAAGGATGGAAATTTCGAGAAAGGAGTGCTTGAAAAGGTACAACTGGGAAGAAAGGTTACTGGTTCTTGGAATGCAGTGATAAGAAACTGGGAAGTAAGCATGTAAGTACTGGTACGCGAGTTGCTGCAAGATATTGTATGTATTGTGATACTGACTCTAATGTATAGAAGTGAGCTTGGATCTTGTTGGAAGGACACAAATCAAGAGTGAGAGCAGTGGAAATGAGTTATCTGAAAGGAACATGTGGTGGTTAATGGAGAGAGAAACTGACAAATGGGGAAGTGAAGGAGGGTTGTGGTGTGGATGCAGATGTGATAAAAAGTATCAGGAGAAATACAGAGGTGGTTTGGCCATGAGGAGAGGATGGAGAGTGAGAGACTGATGAGAAGAGTGTATGTAAGTGAGGTGGAGTGGGGGAGGGGAAGGAGGAGACTAAGGATGAGATGGAGGGATGATGTGAAGAGGTATATAAGAAAGGGATGTGTGAGCTGGGGGAGGGCAGAATGATGGCAAGGGGCAGGGTGACATGGAAGCAATTTGTTTGTGGCCACCTCTTATGGGATTAAGGCATCTGGCTACTGACAGATAGATAGACAGAACACTCGGTGCCACCACTGTCAGTACGTAAAGAGCTGGGCTTGTCCTCAAGTTATATACCTGGTTGCATGTAAAGAGCGAGCATGACTCATGCAAAGAGAATACAACATTACAAAAAAGATGAAGGCCAACAGAAAGTTACAAACAATTGTTCAACCTAAAAATCCATTTTTGCATTGAGGAATTTCAGTTCTATTCACAAGCAGACACCAGGAGGCAGTACTGTCAGTATGTAAACACAGATTTGTGGCTGCCCTTGAAGATTTTCCTAAATCATCTGACTAAACATTCAATTTATCAACAACTCACAGTTTATCAACAGTTTTAGTTTAATATGATATTTTTACTGTAGTTTATAGAATAACTACCTGTATATGTGGCTGTTTTGAATACGGTCAGAGCTAACTCCAGTCTTACTTCATGACATTTGCTTTTGAAGACACATGGGAACATTTCAGTCTACTGTATTTTTTAGCAAAAAAAAACTGCGTCCTGCATGCCGGGAAATATGGTAAGTCATCATCTGAAGATGCCGAACACTACTCCCTCCCGTCATGGCAACTGATCACCACTTATATACCACTTTGGACACTCTAATTAACCCATTTTTATGTCCAATGATGCTCCTAGAGGTTGTATGGGTACTACGATGAATGTTAGGTATGATCAGGAGGGGTAAAAAAAATTTCAAGAGGGTCAGTGGGGAAACTTTGGGAAAATCTGGTATTTCACCATACCAATTAGCCACGCAATGTGGGTTTCAATGGCGTGATTTGTAAATTTTTATTTGCACAGTAATATTCCTGGATACATTCACTGTGCAAATTGAGGGTCTCCTGTACAGTATGTGCATTAATAATGACAGATAATGAGAAAATCATGCCGCAAATAACCTACAGTACCACTTAACACCAATACTGTAGACTGAATTACCTTGCAGTAATAATTTGTTATCAGTTCTGTTACATGTCCACAAAGTAAACTATATGCTCGAGATGTACAAGTATGTAGGTCAAGTTCAATTTTGAGGTGAAAGTGTCGGTGATTGTAGCATATGCAATGTGTGATGACAGGCGTGAGACAGAGAGACAGGTTTTGGGATGAGCTGCATGAAGTACAGAAGTAGGAGAAATGCCCAGGAGTTTTATAAAGTGTTTGTAATGGGTGACATGAATGGGAATGCAGGCACTGGTCCCATGAATGGTATAATAGGTAATAATGGAATACCAGGTGAGAATGATAATGGGAAGCACCTGGAGAACATGTGTCAGGAAAGGAGGTTGGACATTTGTAATTCTTATTTCAAACACAATGCACATAAATTTACATGGTACAGAGGGAATGTGGATCATATTGAAAGGAGCCTGATTGCTTATGAGCTCGTAAAGAAGTCGATGCTGGGTAGTGTTGATGATACAGGGGCAGTGAGAGGACAACGTGGTGGTTTGTCAGATCATATGATTGTGGTATGCAAGATCAAGCACGAGAGGAGTGAGGTGGACCAGGAGAGAGAGGGGCAGTCAGGGAGAGAGACTGAAAGTTGAGAAGCTGAGGTTCAAAGAAACGGCAGATGAATACAGGGCCAAAATAAGGGAGGAGTCAGAATCAGTAAATTGGAATGAAATAGATCTGGACAGCCTGTAGAATACTTATAGGATTCCTTAGTTAGGAATACAAATGCGATGCGTGATGTGGCAAGAGTATCAACAAAGAAGAAAGGTAAAGCATGGTGGGATGGAGAGGTTAAGAGAGCAGTGGAGAAATCAAGAAAGAAGTGCTACAGTGGATACAGGACAGGGGTTCAGTTGAAATAAGAACTGAATACTGTATACTGAGAGCAAGAAGTACGTAAAGAGACTAGTGAAGAGTTAAAAGATGGAGATAAATGATGAGCTAGGAAGAAAAATGAATGAAAATTACTCAGAAAATGGGAGGTTATTCTGGAAAGAGGTGCAGAAACGTAGAAGTGACAGTGGAAAGAAATGTGAAAGTGTAAAGAATGTAAGTGGTAGATTATTAACCCATGGGGATGGAGTAAGGACTAGATGGAATGAATATTTTGAAAGTCTGATGAATGGGAATGGAGAGAGCAAAGCGATTGTTAACATGATTGGTTTTGGGGGTGTACAGAGAAGGAATGCAGTGCCGGGAAATGTGACACTCGCAGAGGTGAAAGACACTGTGAAGTGGCTGAAAAATGGGAAAGCAGCTGGGGTTGATGAGGTGTATGCAGAGATGACAGTGGATTGGGGAGAGTGGAATGAAGCACTTGTTGGGGATATGTGAGAAGGCACAGATGAGTGAAACTTTGACAGCAAAATGGAAAATGGCAGTGTTTTTACCCTTGTACAAAAATAAAGGTGAGTGAAGTGAGTGCAATAATTGTCATGGCATAATTCTATTAAGTGTTGCAGGGAAGGTATAAGCAAGAATTATTATAGAGAAAGTAAGAGAGATATCAGAAGTCCTAGTGAGTGACGAACAGGGTGGCTTTAGGAGTGGTAGAGGACGTGTGGATCAAATATTTGCAGAGACAGATATTGGAGAATGCGTGTGAGAAGGACAATAAGGTGTTTATGGCATTTATGGATCTGGAAAAAGCATATGATAAAGTAGACAGAGAAGGATTCTGGAAGGTACTGTGCATGGTAAGCTGCTAGGTGCTGTCAAGAGTTTTTATGATTGCAGTGAGGCATGTGTTAGGGTAAATGGGCATCTAAGTGAAAGGTTCATGGTCAATGTAGGCATGTGACAAGGTTGTGTAATGTCCCCATGGTTGCTCAATATACATATGGATGGGGTGATGGAAGAAGTAAAAACATGAGGACTGGAGAGAAAGATGGTGCTGGTAATGAATGGTTATGGATGGAATATCTCAAATTTATTCTATGCGGATGATGCAGTGCTACTTGCAAGTACCAGTCAAGAGCCCGGCAGATTAGTGCAAAGTTTTGTAGATGTCTGTGAGCATCGTGCCTTGAGAGTAAATGTAGAAAAGAGTAAAGTGATGGCTACTGAGAGAGAAGGTGACTCCCAGTGAGATGTTACAGTGAATCAAGAGAGACTGAAATTTGTGAGAGAGTTCAAATACCTGGGTACAGTGATAGAAAAGAGAGGAAAATGTGCAAAAGAAGTGGAAAGTAGAGGGACACATGAAAGAAAAGCAGCTGGTGATATGAAGGCCTTGATAAGACATAGAGATCTGAGTGTTGCAGCTGTGCGAGGCTTACACGAAGGGGTGTTAGTGCCAACTTTAACATGCGAATGTGAGACTATGGTGTGGCATGAGAATGAAAAGTCAACAGTACGAGCAGTGGAGATGGGACTGCTGATGAATGTATGTGGAGTACTGAGAGTGGACAGGATATGAAATAACGTGATACATGAAAGATGTGGAGTAAGGAAGTCTGTGGACACCAGAATTGAAGCGAGTTTACTGAGATGGTTTCATCATGTGGAGAGAATGGATGACAATAGAGTGGTGAAAAAGGTATATCAGTGCAAATTTGAAGGAGGGAGAAAGTGAGGTAGGCCAAGAAGAAGGTGGAGGGATATGGAAGGTCAGTGTGTGAGGAAAAGAGGTATGGAAGTTGGTGTGGCTAAGGGACTGACAAGAGACCGAGGTGGATGGATGAATTTTGTGCGAAGAAGCGCATAACCAGGGATTTGGCACCTCTCTTTAATGTGACAGCATTCGGACTGGCTCTATCAGATAGGTGTATGTGAAGCTACAGAACATAGCGAAATTTTTGGGGTCTATCTGATGAAACCAGGATTTCGAGGGCTTGAATGATGAGTGAATGGAATCGTGGCCCACTGAATTAGGCAGACTTTGGCTGTCTGGATGCTGCTACTCCTCATCCTGCCCTAGAGTGCGAAAGGAGGTCTGGATGATGATGATGATTCAAATATGCAATGATTGTGTGAGGACAGGTGTTTTCAGTAACTCTCTACTGCATGATGTAATATTTTGAGATGTGGAGGTTTTGGATAATGGATTTAAGTTTGTGCTGTAAAGTATATATAGATGAAGCAGCCTGGAGACAGTTCTCTCATGGCCTCCTTAGAAAGGAGCAAAACATTAGGGGTAGGAACAAAATACAACTTCAACCCCCTCCTCTGCCAGTGACTTAAGCCCTCTAACCCCCCCCCCCCCCCGTGCCAACCAATTTTCAACTTTTTGTTTATCACCTATATAGGATAGGTTTGATGCAAAACTCATAAAAACATCCAGATTGGTACTCACAGAAGCCAGGAAGGTCGATTTGGGGTCCCAATCATAACCGCATCTATCAGGTGAAATACGCGAGTAAACCCCGGAGACTTCTTTCACTCCATAGGGGACCAGGTGCTTTTCTTTGGTGTTTGGCCATGGTATACTTAAGTAAATGCCCTCATGATGCTCCCAGCATGTCCTAGGACTGGGGAGACCCAAGATCAATGGCATGGGATGTGCACTAGGTGACTCATGTGGCCCACCATTTTCAAAACTTGATCCCTGGTACATATCTCACGCCTCTCTCAATATCTCTTAGTGGGTGATTCATAGTGGTCTCCCATGATGCACCACATTCAAAGCTGAATGCTTGGTAAATATTTCCCGTCTCTCTCAATATTTCGATTTTTGCCAATTTTTTTATACACAATCAAAGTTGACCTGATGCAAGGGCAGGATGTGCACTCGTGACGCATTCTTAGTGACTAATAATGGTCTCCGGTGATAGGCCACATTCAAAATTGAATGCCTGATTAGCATTTCTCGCCTCTCTCAATACAGTGAGACCTTGATATAATGGACTTCAATTTTCTCCCTACATGTCAAGTGGGGTTGGTGGAGGATTAGTGCCCCTCCCTGTAAAACAATTAACTCTAAGCCCTTGGCCACCCCGTCTGGGATACGTGGCGTCTGGCAATGAATGAATGAATGAATATACCGGAATTCGCTTTTATCAGAACCGAGGAGCTACTGGACTAAATTCCCATACAGTATATCGGAAAAAGTCCGATAAAGCCAGAAGCAGTCCGGACTACCTGACCACTTCAGCTATGTTCACCACAATAAGGTAAATAAAAGACATGTCTATCAGTGTACAGTACAGTATTATTATATATACTGTATTATACCATTTGATTATTGCAGTGAAGGTATAATACATTGTAGTCGTAATGAAAACGGTTTAAAAACCATTGGTATGATCTGGACTAATGTCTGATATATCAGAAAAAGTCCAGGGTAGCAGGGAGAAGTCCGGATGTTGATTTATCGAAATTTCGGTGTTTTCGGAATGGCTTGGACCCAGTTAGTCCATTACAGTAAGGTCTTACTGTATTTTGATTTTTGTTGATTTTTTAAACTCCTAGGCCGTTTAGGAACGGCTTGGGCACTGCCCGGGGTTAAGGGCATGGACGTTTATAAACAGCTCTGGCAGAGGGGGAGATAAACTACCTCTCTATGCCAGATGTCTTCATCCCATAAGGGGCGGCTACAAATGAATCACCTCCATATCACCCTTTTCTCCACTAACAGACTGCCCTCTCTTAAACTCACACTCCCCTCTCTCATATACTTCAAGCTATTGCTCCATTTCATCTATGGTCCCCTTCCACCTTCCACTTCACTCACATACACACTCGCAGTTACTCTCTCGCTTCCCGATAATGCAGTTTTATGCTAAATACAGTACACTTTGTTGATCCATGTAACTATCTATGTACAATATCTTTCAATCTGCCTCTGCCAGATGTCCAATTCAGATGCTCATCTAAGGTGACCACATGAAAAATCCTTCCAAGTCTTATTATAATTACTTCCTTCCAACACAGTAAGCTCCATTCCTTGCATATACAGTATTTCCAATATGTTCTTCCACCACGTGTGTTGGAGATGTCACTAGCATGATTTATTATGCCAACAACCATTCACTATGATGACCTATTTTCCATTTCACTCAGACAACCATTCGGTGATTTCGTTTCAAGCAAGAGAGAATTTATTGTGGTGAAGGGGTTACTGAAGGGTATATCTAAGTCTTCTTATTCAGAAAGTCTATCCTTAAGTTTTTAAGTCTATTCTTAATAAAAAAAATTTTAAAGTCTTTCCTATAACAACCTTCTTTCTGACCGTCAGTATGGGTTCCGGCATGGACGCTCCACTGGCGATCTTCTCGCCTACCTTTCAGACTCCTGGTCATCCTCCTTTTGGAGAAAACTTTGACATTGCACTTCAACAAGCAAGGAATGAGGCTATAGCACACCTAATGTCTGACTTGGCTAATACCTCTGCATGAGGTAAAAATAACCTTGTACTTTTTAATGCATCAAAAACTCAGTTCTTTCATCTATATCAACCCAACAAAATTTCCCACAGGAGTATCCATTAATTTTTAACAATAGCCAGCTCAATCCTACATCATTTTAAAACATATCTGGGGTTTCACTCAAGAACATATTCCCTCTCTTGCAATACCTGCTTCCAAGAGACTGGGTGTGCTAAGGTGACACGTTACCTTCTTTACTGCTGCACCGTTGTTGAATTTATACACAGGTTTTATTTGCCCCTGTGCAGAGTACAACTCTTGTGTGGGAAGGCTCTCCTCACACAGCTCTTCTCAACAGGGTGGAGCCAAAGACTTTTCGTCTCATTAACTCTCCTCCTCTTACTAGCTCCCTTCAATCTTTGTCTCTTCGCCTCACTGTTGCATCTTTATCTCTATTCTATCTGTACTTCAATGGTCACTGCACCTCTGAACTGTCTACTTGCATCCCTCCACCACTAAAGCAGGCACGTAGCACCTGTCTAGCAACAAACTCTCATCTTTTTTCTGTCCTATCCTCTAATGCAAGAGTTAACTGCTACTCCCAGTCCTTCATGTATGCAACAAGTCAACTCTGGAACTGTCTCCCTCTGTCTGTTTTTCCTACTCCCGACAATCTCCAGTCTTTCAAACGCAGAGTGTCCAGGCATCTTGAAATGAATGGATCTTGAATTTGGCTCTTTGTTATCTTGGTTTTGTTTTTTGTTGGAAGGAGCAATTTGCACGCCCCTGGCCTTTGGTTCCTTTGTTTTGTTTCGTTTTGTAGGCTCCAACATGCTTGCATGCATCGGCCTTGGTCATCTAATGGCAGCTCTCCCTGCTGCTCGATCTATGGCAGCCTCCCTGTTCACTCCCTTAACCCTGAGGTCACACTTAATGACCTCATCCCACGTCTTTCTCGGTCTACCCCTCGGAACCCCACCTCCAATATTAACACTTCTCACCTTCTGCACCCAATTATCATCCCCCATCCTCTCCACATGCCCAAACCATCTCAATCTACTTTTCCTCATCACAACACCAATACACTCCAGTCCCATCCTACCTCCCAACTCTTCCATCATAAACCCAGCCCCCCCCAGGCCTTGCACTCACGGATGCACTGCACATCCACCTAATCATTGTCATTTTTGTACGTTTGAGCCTGTGAATATCCTCTTCCTTTACTGCCCAGGTCTCACTATCATACAGCATTACACTCCTAACACATGTTGCATACAAAGACCCCTTAGCACGTAGGGAGAGTCCTCTCAATATCTGGAGAGGCAACAGCTCCCTGAACTTCTTTCAACCACTTCTTACCCTAGCCACAGAGCTAGCTCCAGTTCCACCTCCAGCACATAACATGTCTCCCAAATAACAAAACTCTTCCACACACTCAAGAGACTCACCAGCAAGCTCAATCCTTTCATGCCTGACAATCTCCACCAGCTCTCCCTGACAAGCCGCACACATAAAATCAGCATTATCTCGCAGTCTACCTCTAATACCACTACATCTCTTGTGCACCCATTTATCACAAACACTGCACAAGATGGAATTACTTCCCATGCCCTTGTGGCAAGTAGCACATGGCCACTCTCCCTCTTCTTTGATTGTACTGCCACCAACCCTAGATATCATCACTTTTGTTTTATATGCATTTACCCATAAGCCCTTGTGCCCCATACCATCTCTCCACTTCCTAAATCTTTCCTCCGCCTCCCTCTCATTCTCTGCAATCAACACCAAATCATCAGTATACGACATCTCCCACGGGAGTCCATTTCTGAAGTCACGTGAGAGGGCTTCAAGTACCAAGATAAACAACATGGGACTCAAAACTGACCCCTGATGTACACCAACATTCACAGAAAACTCATCACTCAAATCTCCATTCACTCTTACCTCAGTGTGAGCACCCACATACATGGCCATAACTACCCTAACCAGCCACTCCTCCAAGCCAAGCTTTCTCATTGCCCACTTCACCACCTCTCTAGGGACTCTGTCAAAGGCCTTTTCCAAATCAACAAAAACAAAATACAGACACCTTTTCTTTCCAATTTATTTTTTCTGAAGCTTTCAAGCAATGAATATGGCATCAGTGGTCCCCCTGCCTGGCATAAGCCCAAACTGCATCTCATCAATATTCACTCTTTCTCTAATCATAGCTTGTAAAATTCTCTTCATTACCTTCATTATCTGACCTAAAAGCTTTATACCTCTATAATTTCCTCTTTCCAGGGCATCACCCTTCCCTTTGTACACATTTACAATTACACTCTTCAGCCAATCATCTGGGACAACACACTCATATATAATCCTATCTATCAGGTCAGTGACTAACTTCACCCCTATATTTCCTGAGGCCTTCAACATTTTGGCAGTCAACCCAGATACACCTGCTGCCTTCCCCACCTGCATCCTGCCTATTGCCTCACTCACAGTAGCAGTGTCAATCAATGGCCAAGGGCCAAACACTGGATCTGCTGGCTCCAAACCTTCCCTGTCCCAGTCAAACTCCTCATTCAACAACCGGCTATAATGCTCTCTCCATGCATCTTTAATATCCCCACTGTTCACCACTACCCTTCCTTCATCATTCTTCACACACTGCTCACCTATATTATCTCAATTATCCCTCTTCATCTGATTTGCCACCTTAAATATAAAAATGTGGTGGTATCAAGAATAAAACAAAATAGCCATCTTCAGGCTGCAGAGGTTAACAGATTCATTCTGACAATGACTTATTAAGGTTCAGATAGATTGTTCCAGATTGCAGAGGGTCAGATACTGTATAGCCTTGATCTCCATGAATAAGAGATGTGTTTGTAAGTTGAATAAAATTCTCAGGGATGGCAAGACTAAAATAATATATACCACATGCCACTGCAATGAAGGGGATATATTAATATGAGAGGTCACATCAGTCACCAGCACCCACTTCTGGGGTACTGGAGAGGGATTACTATGCTTCATTGCAGTGGCACCATATAACTAGCGGTTATACATATGTCCCTCCCTATCCTTCAAAAGAATAATGGTGGACTGCAAAACAATGGCAACTTCAGCTGCAGTCTACTGAGTTAAGTCCACATCAGTATGAGGCAACAACAACAAAGACAACAACTAACCTCTGGTATCCACACTCTAAGGACATAGTCATGGGCAAGTTTGTAATCTGGCCGTTTCTTTGTCAGCTCTGTGCACAGAAAGTCAACCACTGAAAGAATCTGTAAAGAGCAAATACTTGATTAATGCAAGAGTGAGCAGTTGTGTGGTTACAGTGAAATGCTTAAAAAGTATTATTATTATTTTTTTAACTGTTATACAGAAAAGAATGTACCAGTACAGAATACGAGGTCTGTCCAAAAGGAAACTGAACTATTCAAACAGCGCACCAAGGAGCTATAGTATGATTGTGATGGGAGCACTGTGTAACGGCGACTTTGAGCTTTAGTCAAACATTATCCACCTCATGCCACGTCACTTATTCATCGAGGTACACACACTGGTGTGAATGTGTGTTTAGTGCACTTAACAAATTTTCTTGTCTCTTCTATTATCTGAAATCAGCAACCAGGGTGGATTTCAACTTTGGGAATAAAAAAGTCTGCAGGGACCAAATCCAGAGAACATGGTGGCTGGGGGACAATAGTTGTCTTGTGCTTTGCCAAAGTGTCACGGATAAAGAGCAACACATGAGCAGGTGCACTGTTATAGTGTAGCATCCAGGTTTTGTTTGTTCACACATCACGCCTCTTCCTTCGCACTACCACCCTAAAATGCTTCAGGATGTCCAAGTAAAACTCCTTACTGACTGTCCGACCATGTGGAACAAACTCATAATGAATGATGCCCTTCCAATAAAAAATGATGTTCAACATCACCTTCACATCTGAGTGACTTTTTTTTTCATTTTTCACAGTGATGTTCCAACCCACTGCAATGACTACCTTTTTGTTTCAACATCGTACTATACACCCACGTTTCATCACCTGTTATGACATTTTTCAGAAAGTTTTTTCATCAGCCTTCAAACTGTTCCTGACTGACTGTGACACGGTTCTCTTTATGCTTATCTGTCAGCAGACACAGCACAAATTTTGCTGCAACATGATGCATCTTCAGTTTTTCAGTTAAAATTGTGTGGCATGAACTTTTACAGGTACAGTACTGTACTTACTTCTTTGGAACTTCACAGATAGTCAGGGGATGATTTCCATGGGTCACAGCACACACTTTCTCAATGTGATTGTCATCTGGTGACATGGAAGACTGTCCTGATTTGGGATAGTCTTCGATGGAAGCTCTTCCTAATTTGGAGCACTAGAACCACTTATATGGCTCAAACAATTCTCCCTATAAGCCTGTTGCAACATCTGAAGGGTCTCCATAAAAGTTTTTTCCAATCTGAAACAGAATTTCATGCAAACATGTTGCAATTCGGGGTCCTTCATTGTTCAACTTGCAACAAATTGCAAAGTACTCTAAACACACACTCACTCAAGTGCATGTACATCAATGACTAAGTGATGTGGCATGATGTGGCTAGTGTTAGATTAAAGCTCAAAGTCTCCACTACACAGTGCTCCTGTCACAATCACGCTATGCTGGCTAGTTGGTGCACTATTTAAAAAGTTTGGTTTCTTTACAGAAAGACCTTGTAATCCTAACACAGGTAACCTGTCCTTCTCCTCCTTCTCCTCCTCCTTATCATCATCATCATCTATTCATCATCATATTTCCCACTAAAGATGGGTTGGTGGGATCCAGATATATGAATGGAAAACATAAAAGTAAGAGAATTATTAACAAGGTATTCCATTAAATGATTCACATTCATTTACTTACAATACTATCAAAACCATCAAAATTCTTGGTGTCTTTTCACAAGCCTTGTTATTTGCATATAGTACTTTTTTTCTCATTACTGTAAATGCAATTTACAAATGCCTGTGGGATAAAGTCACTCAACTGACTGCCACATTAATGAAGGGTTGGAACTCTTGTTACCTCTCCTGTGACAATCTTTACCCAGTTATGAAAAAAAAAGTCACCCGTTGGGCTTTTGCTGGCTCTGCAGCCGGTGTGTAACACATGCGGATGAAGTCTTGACCAGTGGGAAAAACTGCTCTAACACTCAGAAGGATCTGGTCAAGGAAGTGAAGACGTCAATAACTGAGGCAACATAGGGCATGTTGAGTAGATCAGAGGTGCTGGAGACAAAGAGCTCTTCAGCAGGGGTTGCCAGCCAGTCTAAAGCAAGACATTTGCTGAGGTGCTTAGAAAGAGCCTCATTGATTGTAAGAAAGATTTAACACAAGATATCATTGAAATAGGTTCCTCAGGGCTCTGTCCTATCACCAACTCTCTTCCTTTTATTCATCAATGACCTTCTAAGCTATACACCTAACCCTGTCCGCTCATACGCTGATGACTCCACCCCTCACCTTTCCATTCGGTTCCCGCAACGTCCATCTCAGCAGTTACTTCAACAAACAAGGGATGAGGCTATGGCACACCTAATGTCTGACTTGGCTCTTATCTCTGACTGGGGTAAAAATAATCTTGTTGTTTTTAGTGCATCAAAGACTCAGTTCTTACACCTATCAACCCGACCAAATCTTCCACAGGTGTACCCACTAGCGTTTAATAATATTCAGCTTAATCCTGCATCATCCTTGAGCATGCTTGGGGTTTCATTTACTCGGGACTTGTCTTGGAAAGATCATATTACATCTCTTGTAAAATCTGCTTCCAGAGATTAGGTGTGCTAAGTCGACTCCGTTCCTTCTTTACCCCTGCACAACTGTTGACTCTATATACGGGTTTTATCCGCCCGTGTGAAGCACAACTCTCTTGTTGGGAAGGTTCCCCATATACAGCTCTTTTCAATAGGGTGGAGTCAAAGGTTTTTAATCTCATTAACTCTCCTCCTCTTACTGACTCCCTTCAACCTCTGTCTCTTTACTGCACTGTTGCATCTTTATCTCTTTTCTATCGCTACTTCAATGGTCACTGCTCCTCTGAACTGTCTGCATGTATTCCTCCACCTCTACAAAGGGTGCGTAGCACCCGCCTAGCAGCAAACTCTCATCCCTTTTCTGTCCAACTTGCTAATGCAAGAGTTAACTGTTACTCCCAGTCCTTCATTTATGCAACAGATCAACTCTGGAACTGTCTCCCTCTGTCTGTATTTCCTTCTTCCTATGATCTCCAGTCTTTCAAACGCAGTGTGTCCAAGCATCTCGAAATGATCGGATCCTGAATTTGGCTCTCTCTTGTATTTTTTTTTACTCTTGGAGGGAACAGTTATTGCTGGGTTGTGGCCTTTGGTTCCTTCTTCCTCACATGAAAAAAAAAAGTAAACTCTCAATTATCCAGCATAATTCAGCCAACCCCCATGCTGGATATTGCAGAACATTGTATATTGCATAGGTACCTTCAGTCAGCTATCTTTTCGGCACTGAGATGAATAATGTATCACTATCCGTCTTGACCCTCTGTCCTAAAAAGTTTCCTACAATATTACCCAAGCGTAAAAGACTACAATCAATCATAAAATACAATTACCCAAGAGTAAAAGATTATAATCAACCATAAAATACAATGTACTGGTACTGTACAGGTACATATTATAGTACAGTAATGCAGTATATAATATAATCATAATTATACTCACCTAGCGTTGGCCGTAAGACACCCGTGGCACCTTGTTTACATTATGTGATTGCAGACTGAGCACATTAGTGTTTCCTATCCTAACCTAACCAAGAAGTTGTGCCCCCAGTACACCGCATAAATTAACCACCAAGGACTGCCACTACACCTAGCCCTGAAAACCCCCAATACCAACCAGGCAAAAACTTCTAACCTAATCAGTACATGAAAATTCACTGTCCACCATCATGCTTATTTTGCCAGGTACTTTTGATGCATTTTCATAAAAAAAAAAAAAAAAAAAAAAAATGCACGGTGTGAAGCTATTGGTCATCAACAATAATGGAAAAAAAATATACAGGTACAGTATACTCCGATATACGATACCCCTAGATGCGATACCCCAACTTAGCGATGGGGGTAGAAATACCACCATACCCCACCTAACGATGGCCAAACCCCAGTTTAACGATGGGTTTAGTTTTTTTTTTTTTCTTTTACCGATTTTGATGTTTAGGTTGATTTATAAACTGTTTTTAGACTTATATTAATGTGTTTTAGTCATAGGTGGGGTGAACCTTGTCATTTTGGGGTACAGTTTACTAAGTCTGATTCTTTTCCAGACAAATTTAACGATTTTCAGATTTTACTTTTGGGTTTAGGTGTTATAAACTGCTATTAGGCTTAGTTTAGCTTGTGTTAAAGCTATTTTGGGGTTTAGATGAGCAAGAAAGTTGTTTTTGGACTCATTTGGGTGGGTTTAGGAGGAAACCCAAGGCTCAAAAATGCATCCCTATACTTTACCTGTTAAATCTACCCCATTATATGATACCCCACCTGGCGATGGGTTTTTACTTAACCAATTGCATCGTTAAATCGAGGTATACCTGTACTGAAATCATCAGCATGGAGTGATTGCATACACACGTCTCTGATACACATGAATGCTGTAATCCAGAATAATAAACAAGTCAGATAAGCAGTATAATTGTATGACAGTATATTTCAAAAGAACTGAACTCACATAATCATCTTACCTAACTTCTGACATCAACAGGTAGTGTCTTCACATACTGTAAGAACCAAATTTTGTAGCCCCTGAATCTGAGTCCATATAAAAAAAAAAAAAAAAAAAAAAAAAAAAAGTCAGCCCTTTTCACACGCGTTGCACTAAACGTGAAAATATGAATTTTACTGCTGCCTCATCATTAACATTCTCAGTTTTATTTTATATATTTTTTTATCATTAACTCCATATTTATCAATATATACTGTATATATATACTGTATATATATATATATATATATATATATATATATATATATAGACGCCCAGTTTCCAGACATCCCCAATAACCAGACATTTTCGTCCCAGGATCCAATATTCCCAAAATGGGCCAAAAACCACAAAAAATTCGAAAAAAATCTGACTTTTTTTCCCACCCATAATTTGAAATTGCCGCGTGGTGCCGAACAGCTGTTACACCATGGTCCCTTCACCCCTTCCTTCCTCCCCCCTCCCCTCTCCCCTGTCAGGGTTGACATTTGGTATTTTTCATTACCAAATGTGGGCCAATTTGGTAATGAAAAATTCGTTTGGTAATGAATCAGAATAATGCATTACCAAATGGATTTTTCACATGTATGAGGATACACAGGATGTAGATGGTGGATTGTTTGCTCTCTCTGATTAATTTGGTAGCCTATATAGCGTGATAATAATCAACCTGGTGTTAATTATAAGAAGAGTGGTTACATGTATTTCCACTTGTGTATATAATTTGTGAAGAATAAATGCTAGCTTTATGAATTTGGTAATGCAAGTTAAAAATGGTAATGAAAATTGAGGAGTTTGGTAATGCGGCCGTTGCGATCTGGCAACTCTGTTATCCAGCCATCATCTACAGTCACAGCCTAACTCTGATCGAGAGCAGATGCTTATAGCAATGCAAGCCACAGATGCTCATTTTTTGTGAATAAACAGTGAATAAACTGCAATACCTCATCACTAGAACACACGGGAATTTACAGTGTTGTGCAGTGTTAAGAAATTAGAATTCAGAGTGCAAAGGATTAACTGTGGACTGCAAACTGGTGGTTCAAACCAGTCTGGGAGCCAGGGACTTGTGGTAAGTACCCAGAATGTTTAATATTGTATAAACTCACCTCTAAAACCTCATTTTATGGTTCTTTTGCATTTATTTCAGTCTTTTATGTCTCTTATTGGTGTGATTTGGGTCTTAAATAGGTGCAATGCATGTCCAGAGGGAGTTGTATTGGTGTTTTTCTGAGTTAGGGTCCATAAGTACAAGTCCAGGAGGGTGGGGCCCAATATCCGGACAGGATCACTATCCAGACATGCCTTTGGCTCTATTACATCGGATATTGGTGGGATTACTGTATATATATATATATATATATATACAGTAATCCCACCAATATCCGATCGGAGTTTGATGCATTTTACTTCAACGCCTCATTTTTCGGGCAAGAAAAAAGTTTCCGAGTTGTTCCACACTTCTCTAGTTTCCCTGCACTTCGACCCTACCAGCCAGCAGCTGACACTCAGCAGACAATGCATACCGATGCTCAGTCTAGGCACTGTCCATTTTTTTATTCAAGAGTTTTCCACGATCTTTATACAGCAGGTCCAGCAGGGTAGTAGACACACGTGAGTTTGTTATTGTTTATGATCATAACATACGATCTTTAGCCATGTTGTGAATACACAGCAGGTCCAGTTGGGCAGTAGACACACGTGAGTTTGTTCTTGTTTGTGATCGTAATGTACAATCTTCAGGAGTGTCGTGCTATTATTTCTTAACAAAGAATTGTTACATGTTTCTTGTAACACTATTTATTTTTGTTCTGATGGACAAATACCTGAAATGGATGTAAAATAAAGCTTATCGATATTTAAGGAAGGAAAGAATAATAACCGTCCGAATACAGAGATTTTTTATTCTATTTTGCTATATTACAGCCTCTCTTCTTTGTAGCTGTGAGTAAAATAATGTTGCTATATTTCTCATTTCCTTTTAGTTACAAAGAGGGTACATAAAATGACCAGGGTTTAGTTGACCTACTTTGATGTCAAAAATTAAATAATCTGCTGAAAAGTGGCAGCTTTTCCTTGGTTAGTTACATCGGGAACTAGCCCATCCACTCTCAGGGGGCATGGTGGCTCAAATGTAGAGCATTGAGCTCATGGCCGGGGGGATCATGGGTTCGAACCTCGCCCGGGACTGCCGTGCCGGGAATGGTAGCGCACTCCTGTAACCTAGCGGGGTTATATGGCCATAGTTGCCTAGCTCGGGGTATCCTATCCACTCTCAACACACCTTCACTTGCCACTCAAGCCAGTCTTCACTTTATTTCTGGTAAGAATTTTTGGTGTTGCAGCTCTTTATAACAGTTTTAATGTGTTTTCAGGCACACATTTATTGTGTTATGCTGTTTTAGCACTAGCAAGCACTCTTCATTTAATTTTGGGAAGGGTCTTTTTTTTTTTTTTTTTTTTTTTTTTTTTTTTTTTTTTAAATGTGAAGAATACTCCCCCAGTATCCCTGCTTGTCGTAAAAGGCGACTGAAAGGGTTGGCGCAGGGTTAGTGCCCCTTCCCGGAAAACAACTAACTAAAAAAACAAGCAAGAAGCCTCGGACAAGGATTGACCAAACGATGACGACCCAGGACAGGACAAAGGACTTGGTAATGAGTACATGGAATGTAAGAGGAGCGAATGATGAGGTGAAAGAGAGAGAGATTGTCCAGGTGCTTGAGGGTGCGAAAGTGGATGTATGTGGAATAACTGAAACAAAATGGAGAGGAGAAAGTGTGAGAGAATGGGAGTATGGATGGGGTATATGTGCAGGAGTAGATGAGAATGAGAGGGCAAAGGAAGGAGTGTGTATAGTTGTGAGTAAAAGATGGAAGAAGAGCATAAGACAGTATGGATCAGTTGGGTCAAGGATTGTGTGGGTAAAGTTGAAAGTTGGAATACAAATGTGGGCGATTGTGTGTGTGTATGCGCCAATGCAAGATCGTGCTAGAAGAGTGAGAGAAGAGTTCTGGACAAATGTGGAATTGTGCATGGAAAAGTTTGGAAGGAATGAGAGAGTGTTTTTGATTGGTGATATGAATGGTAAAGTTGGTAATGTGAAGGTGGATGGAACAGTTGGTGAGTGGGGTGTGCCTGCCAAGATAGATGAGAATGGGAGTGCGTTAGTGGACATTTGTGCTGGGAGGGGGTTGGTGATAGCCAATACCCTCTTCAGGCATAAAATGATCCACAGGTATACATGGCGAGTGATGAGAAGGGTGGGTGGTGAACTGAATGAAAGGAAGGCAATGATTGATTATGTGTGTGTGGATGAAAGGATGCGAAGATGTGTAAAGGATGCAAGAGTGTATAGAGGTTGGGGGAGTGGACTTTCTGACCACTACTTGATGGTGGCCAGAATTAGGATGCAAGTGAGATGGAGGAATAGAAGAAGGGAAAGACGAGAGGAAGGAGTAGTTGCAAGGAGAGTGGAAAGGTTACAAGAGGATGAGAAAAAGGCAGAGTATAAGAGAGAAGTGGAGGAACGATTGGGCAAATATGAATTGGAGCAGATGGGAGACGTGGAAGGTGTGTGTAAGATATTTACAGAAGAAATATGTGCAGCATGTGATGCGGTGTGTGGAAGGAAGAGAAGGCGGAGGGGGGTGCAAGGAACAGCGTGGTGGACTGAAGAGGTGAAACAGGCTGTGGCACAAAAGAAGAAAGCATACAATGAATGGGTGAGAAATAGGGGCGTGGAAGAAGTTGAGAGGCGGAAGAGAGAGTTATATGTGGAAAGGAAGAGAGAGGTGAAAAGATTAGTAAGAGAGAGTAAGAAGAGAGTGGATGAGGAATTTGGAAGGAATTTGAGTGTAAAGTGGAGGGACTGTAAGAAAATGTTCTGGACAGAAGTGAAAAGAGTAAGACAGGGTGGAAGTGAAGTTAGCAGGGGAGTGAAAGATAAAAATGGTAGATTACTAGTGGAGAAGGGAGAAAAAGTGAGCAGATGGAGAGAACACTTTAAGGAATTGTTGAACATAGAGGATGGAAGTAATGCGAGTATAAGTGGCTGGGGAATGGCTGGGAGAAGGAGGGAGGTGAGAAGACAGGAAGAAATCAGTAGGATAGAAGTTGTGGAAGCAATGAAGAAAGTTAAATCGGGGAAAGCCCCAGGAATTGATGGAGTGTGTGGTGAAATGCTGAAGCATGGGGGAGAGATAGTAGTAGAATGGATGTGGAAGATGTGCAGATTGGCCTGGGAGGAAGGTAGAGTCCCGGAGGATTGGAAGTCAGGTATAATTATTCCCTTGTACAAAGGAAAAGGGGAAAAAGAAGTGTGTGGTAATCATAGGGGCATTTGTCTTCTTAGTATAACAGGAAAAGTGTATGGTAGGATACTTATAGACAGAGTTAGAGAAAGAACAGAGAAATTAATTGGAGAAGAACAGGGAGGCTTTAAGAAAGGAAAAGATGGTGTGTAGATCAGATATTCATTCTTAGATCTTTAGTGGAAAAGTTTCTAGAGAAGGGAAAGAAGTTGTATGCGGCTTTCATGGATTTGGAGAAAGCATATGACAGGGTGGATAGACAAGGATTGTGGAAAGTGCTAAGAATATATGGAGTAGATGGGAAGTTGTTGAATGCTGTGAAGAGTATGTACGATGGTGCGAAGGCTGCAGTGCGTGTGGATGGTGAACTAAGTGAATTTTTCTCTTTGAAAGTTGGTTTGAAACATGGATGTGTCATGTCTCCATGGTTGTTCAATCTGTACATGGATGGGGTAATAAAAGAGGTACAAAGTAGGGTAGTGGATGTTGGAGTGGCCCTGGTGAGAGAGGATAGTGTTTGGAAACTCCCTGTACTGTTGTTTGCAGATGATACTGTGTTGTTGAGTGAAGACGAAGGGGAGCGCAAGGCTTGGTGGATGAGTTTGAGAGAGTGTGTAAGAAATGGAACCTAAAGGTGAATGTAGGGAAGAGTAAAGTGATGGTCTTTGAGAGAGGTGAAGTTAGTGAATGTACAGTGAGGTTAGATGGTGAGGAATTGGAAAATGTGAGTACGTTTAAGTATTTGGGTAGTGTGATGAGTAAGGATGGAGGTTTGGAGGGTGAAGTGCTTGAAAGGATACAGCAGGGAAGAAAGGTTGCTGGTTCCTTGAAAGCAGTGATAAGAAACAGGGAAGTGAGCATGGAAGTGAAAAAGTTACTACATGACAGTATTGTGATACCAACTCTAACGTACGGAAGTGAAGCTTGGACATTGTTGGAAGGACACAAGTCAAGAGTGAGAGCAGTGGAAATGAGTTATTTAAGAGGAGCCTGTGGAGCCACGTGGAGGGACAGGCTGACGAATGAGGATATAAAGGAGCGTTGTGGTGTGGATGTGGATGTGATAGGAAGCGTTATGAGGAACACACTGAGGTGGTTTGGCCATGTGGAGAGGATGGAGGGTGAAAGACTGACGAAGAGAGTGTATGTGAGTGAGGTGGAGGGGGGAAGAGGGAGGGGGAGGCCGAGGATGAGATGGAGGGATGGGGTGGAGAGGTATATGAGAGAGGGGGGTGTGAGTTGGGAGCAGGGCAGTGAAATGGCGGGGGACAGGGCGACTTGGAGGCGATTTGTTTGTGGCCACCCCAAACGAGATTGAGGTGTCTGGCAATAGATAGATAGATAGAAGGAACCATAGGCCATGAGCCTGCAAAACTGTTCCTTCCAAGAGAAAAACAAAATACAAGAGAGAGTTAAATTCTAGATCCATTCATTTCGAGATGCTTGGACACACTGCGTTTGAAAGACTGGAGATCATAGGAAGCAGGAAATACACACAGAGGAAGACAGTTCCAGAGTTGACCTGTTGCATAAATGAAGGACTGGGAGTAACGGTTAACTCTTGCATTAGAGAGTTGGACAGAAAAGGGGTGAGTGTTTGCTGCTAGATGGGTGCTATGCGCCCGTCGTAGAAGTGGAGGAATGCATGCAGACAGTTCAGAGGAACAGTGACCATTGAAGTAGCGATAGAAAAGAGATAAAGATGCAACAATGCGGCGAAGAGACAGAGGTTGAAGGGAGTCAGTAAGAGGGGGAGAGTTAATGAGACGAAAAGCCTTTGACTCCACCCTATTGAGAAGAGCTGTATGTGGGGAGCCTCCACACACATGAGAGTTGTACTCCACACAGGGGCGCATAAAACCCCTGTATAGAGTCAACAATTGTGCAGGGGCAAAGAAGGAACGGAGTCGGCTTAGCACACCCAGTCGCTTGGAAGCAGATTTTACAAGAGATGTAATATGATCTTTCCAAGACAAGTCCCGAGCAAATGAAACCCCAAGCATGTTCAAGGATGATGCAGGATTAAGTTGAGTATTATTAAACAAAAGTGGGTATACCTGTGGAAGATTTTGTTGGGTTGATAGGTGCAAAAACTGAGTCTTTGATGCACTAAAAATGACCAGATTATTTTTACCCCAGTTAGAGATACGAGCCAAGTCAGACATTAGGTGTACCATAGCCTCATCCCTTGCCTGCTGAAGTAACTGCTGAGATGGACATTGTGGGAATCGAATGGAAAGGTGAAGGGTGGAGTCATCAGCGTATGAGTGGATAGGGTTAGATGTACAGCTTAGAAGGTCACTGATGAATAAAAGGAAGAGAGTTGGTGATAGGACAGAGCCCTGAGGAAAACCACTGTTAATAGATCTAGGAGAAGAATGATGGCCGTCTACAACAGCGGCTATAGAACGACCAGAAAGAAGCTAGAGATGAAGGCACAGATAGAAGGATAGAAACCGTAAGAGGGCAGTTTGGAAATTAAAGATTTATGCCAGACTCGACTGAAGAGATGTCAAGTGCAATGGCAAAGCTTTCCCCAAAGTCCCGAAAGGAGGAGGACCAGGAGTCTGAAAGGTAGGTGAGAAGATCGCCTGTGGAGCGTCCCTGACGGAACCCATACTGACTATCAGAAAGAAGGTTGTGATAGGAAAGATGCTTTAAAACTTTTCTATTAAGAATAGACTCAAAAACTTTTGAGATACAGGATGTTAAAGCAATTGGGCGATAGTTAGAGGGTTGGGAATGGTCACCCTTCTTTGGGACTGGCTGAATGAGAGCAAACTTCCAGCAAGAAGGAAAGGTACAAGTTGACAGACAAAGGCGAAAGAGTTTGCCTACGCAGGGTGTAAGCACAGAAGCACAGTTCTTGAGAACAACAGGAGGGACTCCATCAGGCCCATATGCCTTATTAGTACTGAGGCCAGCAATGGCAGAAAATACATCAGCTGAAGAAATTTTAATGTTAGCCATGAGGAAGTCTGAGAGGGGAAGTGATGGAGGAACAGCACCGGAATCGTCTAAGGTGGAATTGCAGTAGAAAGTCTGAGCGAAGAGATCTGCTTTATCAGTAGAAGAAATAGCTACAAAACCATCAGAGTAGAAAAGAGGAGGGAAGGATGATGAGGTAAAGTTGTTAGAAAGGTTTTTGGCAAGGTGCCAGAAGGAGCGGGGAGAGTTCAAGTTGGAGAGTTGAGAGCATTTTGTACGGATGAAATTATTTTTAGCAGAGCAAAGAACAGACTTAGCACAATTCCGGGCAGAAATGTATAAAAGATGTGATTCAGGGGTGGGTTGGCTCTGGTACCTTTCATAGGCCCTCTCCTTGTTGCGGACAGCATTAGAACAAGTGTGATTAAACCAAGGCTTTCTTGCGTTAGTCAAAGGATATGAGAAAGGAATGTATGTTTCCATGCCCGAGAGAATAACCTCCGTAATGCGTAAGGCACACCCAGATGGCTCCCAGCCATGAAAGCAATAATCATTCCAGGGAAAATCAAAGAAGTACTGCCTGAAGGCCTCCCAACCCGCAGCTCCAAAGTGCCAGAGACGACGTTTTTTGGGAGGGTCCGCAGGCCCTACCGGAGCGATAGGACAGGTTGAGGTGATAAGGTTATGATCGGAGGAGCCCAACGGAGAGAAAAGATTAACAGTGTAAGCAGAAGGATTAGTTGTTGGAGCTCTCTCCAAGGCGGTCAGGGATACAGGTAGGGTGCTGTACAAGCTGCTCTACGTCATTAAGGATAGAAAAGGTGTAGGCTTGTTCACCAGGTGGATCAGTGTTATAGTTCTTTCTGATAGGGTAGCCACGTGTCCTACCGGATCGCTCCATTTTTCTGAGAGGGTAGCTACGTGTCCTACTGGATCGCTCCTCTGTTTTTTCCAAATGATTCTTAACCTCACACTTTGATGTTTCACGGTTCGTGAGGTTTTGGCAGAACATCCAAGCAGTGAAAAACGTGGATTTACTGTATATATCTAATCCGGCCACCAATAATAAGAAAATCTCAGTACTCTGAATTTGTCAAGGTGAAATTTCTCGAATTTTTTTGGGATTTTTCCAATTTCTCTGGGCTTTATCTAAGGATTTATCTGGCTTGGACTTGCCCTTGAACTTGGATGTACCTGCCTGCAACTATTCGTCTACACTTCTATGCATTTCTGATGAGTAAAACAATACCTCACATCATTTTATGTGCTTATTTAATGATCATGTACATATTTCTAATGTTTTCAAAGGGCCCTTCCAATAGTCCGAAAAATCCAATAGTCCAAAAGACCCTCGGTTCCCTGCAATTCGGATTACATGACTTTTACTGTGCATATATATATATATGTGTGTATATATTAGTAATCCCTCTGATATCCGAACGCCCAATATCCGAACATCCCCACTAACCGGACATAATCGTCCCGGATCCAACATTCCCAAAATGGTTCGAAAACCGCAAAATATTAAAAAAAAAAAAAAATCCCGCCCGTAATTTGAACTTGTCGCGTGTGGCGCGGGAGAGCACTGTTGTGGCGCGTCATTCCTCCGACGTCCGATAGAGCGCCGCTGCATCCTCCCCACTTTCCGCCTGTCTCTCGCCGCAATTGCACGCTCGTCGTTATGGCTGCCCACGTGCCCGCTTTTGTGGTGGTGCCTTACCTGCTGCAGGCACTCCTGCTGCTCTCGGGCCTCCTCTTAGTGTGTGTGATGATGGCCCCGCCACCTGAGAAAAGGAAGAGAGTGGTGTTGACTTTGGAGAAGAAACGGGAGATATTGGAAAAAGTAGATGCGGGGTGGTCTTCTTCCCGCATCCTCCGTGAGTTCAACCTGGCCCGATCTACTTTGTTTGATATTAAGAGATCCCGAGACAAACTCAGGCAGTACACGGCTGACTTCTCGTCGAGAAGCAAATGCAACGTGGAGAGGAAGGTGATGTTTACTCCCAAGTTTGCTGAAATCGACCGCTCCACGTTGATTTGGTGTCGACAGAAACATGCTGCTGGTGCGATGGTACGTGGAACGGAGCTGAAGGCTGCTGTTGAGAAATTCGCCAGGCTTCACGACGCCCTAGACTTCAAGGCATCCGAGGTTTGGCTCTTTGCCTTCAAGTTACAGCACGGCCTTACCAACCGTAAAACTCATAGCGAAGCTTTGGACGCTAACGAGGATGGAGTTGACGAGTTTCGGGACAAGGTGAAGAGCTTGATCGACAGGGAGGGCCTCACTCTCGGTCAAGTCTACAACGCTGACGAAACTGGCCTATTCTATTGCTCTTTGCCAACGAACACTCCAACCGAGGAGATGGAGAAGCATGTACCTGGCCGCAAGCTCTCCAAGGAACGGATATTGGCTTTGTGTTGTGCCAATGCTAACAGCATGCACTGGCTTAAGCCCGTTGTTGTTGGCCGTGCAAAGCAGCCTTGGTGTCTTCGTGGGGTAATGGATGTCCTTCCTGTCGTCTGGTACCATTCTTTGAAGGTATGGTCTACAGCCGTGATCTTCAAAGACTGGTTCCACCGCCACTTCGTCAAGAAGGTCATCAATTACCAGACGAAGACACTGGGAATCCTGCGCGACCAGGCAAAGGCCCTCCTTCTCCTCGACAATGCACCTGCCCACCCGTGCGACAAGGACTTGGTGGCTGAGAATGGCCGGATTATGTGCATGTTTCTGCCACCTAATACGACTGCTCTCATCCAACCAATGGACCAAGGAGTGATCGTGGCAACAAAGCGCCTCTACCGACGGAAGTTCCTGGACGAGGTGATGGTTGTTCTCGAGGACGAGGACGAGCGCAGGGAGGGACGAGACACACAAGGCCAGCGGACTTTGGAAAACCTTCGCCACTACAACATCAAGTCCGCACTGTACAACTGGGCTAGTGCATGGAAGGAAGTCCCTGTGAAGACTCTGGAAAATGGTTGGTCTCGTCTGTTTCTCAGAACGGATGTGGAGTACGATATTCTAGGGTTTGATGTGGATGACTTCCATGCAGGGCTACATATGCACGGCGACGATGTTGATGTGGACGATGTTCGTGAGTGGTTGGATGACGACGAGGGCGATCCTGGGTATCAGACATTGTCTGATATCGAGATCGCATCTTCAGTTGCAGGTGTCAGTACCGAGCTTGAAGATTCCGAAGAGGAAGGCGATGATGATGCGGACTCCTCTCAGCAGGACACTACTCTAGCCATCCCCAAGCTGAGCGCACTCCGGGAACACCTAGAGTTCGTCCTAGACTACCTGGAACACCCGGACTGCGACAGGGAGATGGGGCCCTTGGGACTTGTGGAGGAAGTGCGTGCTTTCAGGCAGCGCATCATCAATCGTCAGAATCATCGGTCATTGCGTCAACCAACCATTGACAGTTTTTTCAGGCCAGTGACCCCCGCTGTGCCCAGCCCTGGCTCCACTCCGTTGCCTCCCCAAGACAGGTCCTCATGCTCCGAGCCACAGCCCAGCACATCAGCCACGGAGGAGTCACTGCTCGACGTGAGTTTGTGTCTGTCTTCAGAGTCGTCTGCAGTGGGTACGCCATCACCACGACCCAGCAACGCACCCCTAGGTCACCTGCCAGTGATACTCTCGGACTCTGACAGTGAATAAACAGCAAGTACTTCACTAGACCACACGGGAATTTACAGTGTTGTGCAGTGAAAAAAAACAGTGTGTTGTGTTAAGGATTTACAGTTGTGAGTGAAAAGACTAATTTGGAACAAAATTTAACGTAAATAGACCTGTTTGTTTTTGCTTTAGAAAATTATTAGAAGAATGGGAAAAGTTAAAGTACAGAGTGCAACACTTACTAAGTTACAATGGAGCATTAGTTAGACAAGAGTGCGCACTGTGAAGAGAACGGACTTCTGAGTGCGATTGACTAAGTTCAGTGCAAGACTTCATGAACAGTGTACTGGAAGTGCTTCAGGAAATCCTTCTTACTGTCAGAGTCCAAGAGGAGGCGATTATTCATCGAGGTGGCCATGGACTTGCTGTAAGTAGGCAGAATGTTTCATACTGTACTTTTTTCCATACTATACTTACCTCAAACACCTCATTTCACTCTTTAATGTCCTTTATTGGTGTGAATAGGGTGTGCTTCTTTTGCATTTATTTCAGTCATTTATGTGCCTTATTGGTGTGATTTGGGTCTTAAATAGGTGCTATGCATGTCCAGAGGGAGTTGTATAGGTGTTTCTCTGAGTTAGGGTCCATAAGTACAAGTCCATAAGCTGGGGCCCAATATCCGAACAGGACCAGTATCCGGACCTGCCTATGGCTCTATTACGTTGGATACTGGAGGGATTACTGTATATATAGACAGATAGATAGATAGATGATAGATAGATAAATAGACAGATATACTGTAGATATATATATATATACAGTATATATATATATATATATATATACAGTATATATATACAGTAATCACTCTAATATCCGGACGCCCAATAACCGAACATCCCCACTAACCGAACCTTATCGTCCTGGGATCAAACATTCCCAAAATGGTCCGAAAATCCAAAAAAATTGGAAAAAAAAACGATTTTTTGCCGTCCGTAATTTGAACTTGCCGCGCGCGCCGCGTGAGAGCATTGTTTTGGTTCGTCATTCCTCCGACGTCCGATAGAGCGCCGCTGCATCCTCCCCACTTCCCGCCTGTCTCTCACCGCGACTGGACCTGCGCTCTTCGTAATGGCTGCCCACGTGCTCGCTTTTGTGGTGGTGCCGTACTTGCTGCAAGGCCTCCTGCTGCTCTCTGCCCTACTCTTAGTGTGTGTGATGATGGCCCCGCCTCCTGAGAAAAGGAAGAGAGTGGTGTTGACTCTGGAGAAGAAACGGGAGATATTGGAGAAGGTTGATGCGGGTTGGTCTTCCTCTCGCATTCTCCGCGAGTTCAACCTGGCCCGGTCGACTTTGTTTGATATCAAGCGTTCCCGAGACAAGCTCATGCAGTACACGGCTGACTTCTCGTCGAGAAGCAAACGCAACGTGGAGAGGAAGGTTATGTTTACTCCCAAGTATGCAGAGATCGACCGCTCCACGTTGATTTGGTATCGACAGCAACGTGCAGCTGGTGTGATGGTACGTGGAACGGAGCTGAAGGCTGCTGCTGAGAAGTTTGCAAGGCTTCACGACGCCCTAGACTTCAAGGCATCCGAGGGTTGGCTCTTCGCGTTCAAGTTGCGACATGGCCTTACTAACCGTAAAGCACATGGCGAAGCATTGGACGCTAACGAGGATGGAGTGGAGGAGTTTCGGCACAAGGTGAAAGGCTTGATCGACAGGGAGGGCCTCACTCTCGGTCAAGTCTATAACGCTGACGAAACTGGCCTATTCTATCGCTCGGTGCCAACGAACACTCTCGCCGATGAGACGGAGAAGCGTGTACCTGGCCGCAAGCTTTCTAAGGAACGGATATCTGCTTTGTGTTGTGCCAATGCTAACGGCATGCACCGGCTTAAGCCCGTTATTGTTGGCCGTGCAAAGCAGCCTCGGTGCCTTCGTGGGGTGATGGATGTCCTTCCTGTCGTATGGTACCATTCTTTGAAAGCATGGTTCACAGCTGTGATTTTCAAAGACTGGTTTCACCATCACTTCGTCAAGGAGGTCATACATTACCAGACGAAGACACTGGGAATTCCTCGCGACCAGGTAAAGGCTCTCCTTCTCCTCGACAATGCACCTGCCCACCCGTGCGACAAGGACTTGGTTGCTGAGAATGGCCGTATTAGGTGCATGTTTCTGCCACCTAATACGACTGCTCTCATTCAACCAATGGACCAAGGAGTGATCGTGGCAACAAAGCGCCTGTACCGTCGGAAGTTCCTGGACGAGGTGATGGTGGTTCTCGAGGACGAGGACGAGCGCAGGGAAGGACGTGACACTCGAGGCAAGCGGACTTTGGAAAACCTTCGCCGCTACAACATCAAGTCTGCGCTGTACAACTGGGCTAGTGCATGGAAGGAAGTCCCTGTGAAAACTCTTGAAAATGGTTGGTCTCGTCTGCTTCTCGGAACAGATGTGGAGTACGATTTCCTAGGGTTTGACGTGGATGACTTCCATGCACGGCTACGTACGCACGGCGACGATGTTGATGTGGACGATGTTCGTGAGTGGTTGGACGACGACGAGGGCGATCCTGGGTATCAGACGTTGTCTGATATCGAGATCGCGTCTTCGGTTGCTGGTGTCAGTCCCGAACTTGAAGATTCCGACGACGAAGGCGATGATGATGCAGACTCCGCCCAGCAGGACACTACTCCAGCCATCCCCAAGCTGAGCGCACTCCGGGAACATCTAGAGTTCGTCCTAGACTACCTGGAACACCCGGACTGCGACAGGGAGATGGGGCCCTTGGGACTCGTGGAGGAAGTGCGTGCTTTCCGGCAGCGCATCATCAATCGCCAGAATCGTCGGTCCTTGCGTCAGTCAACGATTGACAGTTTTTTCAGGCCCGTGACCCCCGCTGTGCCAAGCCCTGGTTCCACTCCGTTGCCTCCCCAAGACAGGCCCTCATGCTCCGAGCCACAGCCCAGCACATCAGCTACAGTGGAGTCACCGCTCGACGTGAGTTTGCGGCTGTCTTCAGAGTCTTCTGTAGTCGGTACGCCATCACCACTACCCACCGATGCACCCCTTGGACGCCTGCCAGTGATACTCTCGGGCTCTGACAGTGAATAAACAGCAAGAACTTCTCCACTAGACCACACGGGAATTTTGAGTGTTGTGCAGTGAAAAAAACGGTGTGTTGTGTTAAGGTTTTCAAGTTGGGAGAAAAGACTAAGTAGAAAAGAAATTTAACGTAACTAACCTTCTTTGTTTTGGCTTTGGAAACTTAAAAAAACTTGGGAAAAGTTAATGTGCAACACTTAAATTTAATGGAACATTATTTGGACTAAAGTGAACACTGTGAAAAGAACGGACTTCTGTGTGTTAGTGACTAAGTTCAGTGCAAGACTTCAGGAAGAGTGTAGTGCAAGTGCTTCAGGAAATCGTTCTTACTGTCAGAGTCCGAGAGGAGGCGGTTATTCATCGAGGTGGCCAGGGACTTGCTGTAAGTAGCCAAAATGTTTCATGTTGTACTATTTTCCATACTATATTTACCAGAATGTTTCATATTGTATTTTTTCCCATACTATACTTACCAGAAAGTGTCATACTGTACTTCTTTCCATACTAAACTTACCTCATGCATGTGCAGTAGGAATGGGTTTTTCAGAGTTCGGTTAGGTTCGGTTAGGTTAGGTTCGGTTAGAGTCCATAAGTACCAGAATGTTTATTAATGTATGAACATACTTCTAAACCCACATTTTATGTGTCTATTGCATTTATTTCAGTCATTTATGTGCCTTATTGGTGTGATTTGGGTGTTAAATAGGTGCTATGCATGTCCGGAGGGAGTTGTATAGGTGTTTCTCTGTGTTAGGGTCCGTAAGTACAAGTCCATAAGCTGGGGCCCAATATCCGGACAAAACCAATATCCGAACCTACCGATGGCTCTATTGATCCGGATATTGGAGTGATTACTGTATATATAGTACAGATAGATAGATAGATGATAGATAGATAAATAGACAGATATACTGTAGATATATATATATATATATATATATATATATATATATATATATATATACAGTATATATATATATATATATATATATATATATATATATATATATATAAGTAATCCCTCTAATATCCGAACACCCAATATCGGAACATCCCCACTAACCGGACATAATCGTTCCGGGATCCAATATTCCCAAAATGGGCCAAAAACCACAAAAAATTTGAAAAAAATCTGACTTTTTTTCCCACCCATAATTTGAAATTGCCGCGTGGTGCCGAACAGCTGTAACACCGTGGTCCCTTCACCCCTTCCTTCCTCCCCCTCCCCCCTCCCCTGTCAGGGTTGACATTTGGTATTTTTCATTACCAAGTGTGGGCCAATTTGGTTATGAAAAATTCGTCTGGTAATGAATCAGAATAATGCATTACCAAATGGATTTTTCACATGTATGAGGATACACAGTATGGAGATGGTGGATTGTTTGCTCTCTCTGATTAATCTGCTACCCTACATAGTGTGAAAATAATCAACATGGTGTTAATTATAAGGAGAGTGATTACATGTATTTCCACTTGTATATATAATTAGTGAAGAATAAATGCTAGCTTTACGAATTTGGTAATGAAAAGTTAAATTTGGTAATGAAAGTTGAGGAGATTGGTAATGTGGCCGTTGCGATCTGGCAACTCTGTTACCCCGCCAACATCAACAGTCACAGCCAAACTCCGATCGAGAGCAGATGCTTATAGCAGTGCAAGCCACAGGTGCTTGTTTTTTGTGAATAAACAGCGAATAAACTGCAATACCTCGCCACTAGAACACACAGGAATTTACAGTGTTGTGCAGTGTTAAGAAATTAGAATTTAGAGTGCAGAGGATTAACTGTGGACTGTAAACTGGCGGTTCAAACCAGTCCAGAAGCCAGGGACTTGTAAGTACCCAGAATGTTTCATATTGTATAAACTCACCTCTAAAACCTCATTTTATGGTTCTTTTGCATTTATTTCAGTCTTTCATATCCCTTATTGGTGTGATTTGGGTCTTAAATAGGTGCAATGCATGTCCAGAGGGAGTTGTATAGGTGTTTTTCTGAGTTAGGGTCCATAAGTACAAGTCCAGGAGGCTGGGGCCCAATATCCGGACAGGATCACTATCCGGACATGCCTTTGGCTCTATTACATCGGATATTGGAGAGATTACTATATATATATATATATATATATGTGTGTGTGTGTGTGTGTGTGTGTGTGTTTGTGTGAGGTTCAATTATTATCAATATTTCTGCCTTAGTTGCATGCCGCAGCGTGTTTACATAGGATCCTGCCGACTGGATACATTGGTGCATCTTAACCTAACCAAGAGGTTTTACTCCCCCAAGATCCCCAGTAATTCTAACAACCTAAAATTGCCACTAAGCCTAACCTTGAAAGCCCCCAATACCATCCAGGCAAAAATTTCTAATAATCAACCAACCTGTGAAAAACAGCCACCCAGCATCATGCATATTTTGCTAAGAATTACTTTCAGCATATTAACCCTTACACCGCGGGCTTGTTTTGCTTTTTCTTGCGGCTCCCGCGGGCATATTCGCGCTTTGATAGACTCTCTAAAAATATTTGCCAAAAATCAGTTATTAGTCCTAGAATATTAAAATCATATATGCTTATGGCACATACCTTCAGCTTTCTCTTGGGGTGTTTGTGAGCCTTCGTCGAGTACCATAGGACTTGTGGAGACCTCTGAAGTTGGGTAACAAATTCTCCACTTTACACTTCCCAGCAACCCGTAATATGATTACCACAGTCTGATATTATCACTAGAAATACTATTCTATGATTCTCAAATAGTTTGGAATCCATACTCCAAAAAAAACACTGTGTAAGCAATGAAAATTACGAGGGTGTGTGTGACCTTCCCACTTGCGCTAGTTCGCCGCTGGTGTTCTGTCATTTATTATTCATAAAAACACTCACAGTTTATATTTCTATTACTATATAACACTTATATATATCTACAGTCTTTATCCATAAGTTTCCTTCAGTAATAGTAGTTTATTGTCACTACAGGCATTCAATTTCTTTCAGTAAAATACGTAGCATTCACTTTCTCGTCCTGTATACTAGCATCGAGAGTGAATGTCACTTTCACCTTCACTCTCATAACTCACAGTATTCATACATGCTAGAGTGAAACTTTCACTTTCATTACTCCTAGGGTATATACTCGTATTCTTATATTACTACTCATTTACATTTCTATTTAAGTTCTCTATTTTATTTACGTTATTTACATTTCTATTTTATTTACACTGTGTCATGCACTGTCATTTGAAGTAACTTATAAAACTATTTTCCACTGTTCATGTATATGTACATTCATTGCTTTCACTTGCTGTTTACACATTATTTACACATTATTTACAATTCCACTTGCACTGTTTTACTCAATAGAAAGATCGTAGTCACTCTTTTATCAATTGTCAGCCCTTTACCTCTTTCCACACGAGGTTTAGTAGGGGGTAAAGGTCACAGGGCCCTTTGCATGAGGCTGAAAAACGGCGGTAGTTAGCAGGAGCAAACAGACGTACCTTCACTTTGAAAGACGACAGTGAACTGATAGTGGTGGCCTCCTGCCGCATGGCTTGGGTGAGTGCAATACTACCAACTTTAGCCTTGTGAGACCTGCTAATATGTAGCAATGAAATGACTGGCGGGAAACCAAGACAATACATAATAAATTAGGTAGTTCCAGGTGAATGTAAATATCACTTAGGCTTCTCCCTTCCCTCCTTATATGTATATTTATTACGAAAATAGATTATACGGCATATTTCAAGGGGAAATAAACAGCAAAAATTAGCGAACGAGTGCACGTGAGGTGTTGTCAGGGGATAATTAGCCAATTCCAGGTGTAAGCACTATCACTTACCTTATTTCTTTTTTGTATATATTATTTGGTATAAGAATAAGGCATAGGGCTTATTTCAATGGATGAAAACAGTGGAAAATTCCAGGGAAGATTTACTTAGCGTAGAATACAGTGTGGTGGCCTGCAATAATTAGGTAGTTCCAGGTGAATGTAAATATCACTTAGGCTTCTCCCTTCCTTTCTTATATATATTTTTATTAAGAAAATAGATTATACAGCATATTTCAAGGGGAAATAAACAGCGAAAATTAGCGAACAAGTGCACATGAGGTGCTATCAGGTGATAATTAGCCAATTCTATGTGTATGGCACTCTCACTTACCTTATTTCTTTCTTGTATATATTATTTGGTATAAGAATAGGGCATAGGGCTTATTTCAATGGATGAAATCAGTGAAAAATTCCAGGGAAGATTTACTTAGCATAGCACGGCCGGGCAGGCGTGAGGATAGGGTAATGGAGGGGAGGTAGGGAGGGGAGTCAAGAACGGGGAGAAATGGCTAAATTGTCAACAATGGATGGGAGTACAGATGAGATTAGGAGTGCTGACTAGTGTTGGACATAGGCAGTACTGATAGATGATACAAGCCACCACTTGAAAGCCCGAGTGAATTCAAAATAACACAGAATCACAAAAATGACGCCCCGCAGTATGATCCCTTGCTCCCAAGCGTCATGAAAGTGACGCCCCGCGGTTAAGGGGTTAAGAAAAAAAAAAGCAGTGTGAAACTATTTTTGAAAGTATCATTAGTCATCAGTAATAAAGGAAAAATACAATGAAATCATCAGCATGGGGTATAGGTGCTCAAAGCCATGTAGGGTGAACTTTCAATATGTATGAAATCACCATACAGACTCAGTTTTTAATTTTGTGTATCAAACTGAAGCTCGTGGGGAATTTTCACACAGTGTTTGGAGGGGGTCGTGCAGGAACTCGATTGCCTTTATCTCTGTCCAGTACTAAGTCCTTGTTCCTGTACTCCAGTGTGATGACGTCCTATTGAAACTCGGACTGATCATACTGTACTCGTTATTTTTGGCCCCACAACGTCCAGGAACTGAATCTGGTTCATTTCCACTCCCTGATGGAGTGCAGCACAGTTGTGGGATGGTGAAGCAATACTATGCACAGCAAATCCACCATGCCAGTTTGCTTTTGAATACCCGTGCGATTTTTATCTAATCCAATTATTATTTTATTCCACAGGAAATCATGGCTGAAAAAGGAAGTAATCCTGGCAGTGGTGCTGCAATTGACATGGAAGGTGAGGAAGAAGTGGATGAAGAGCAGGTCATGAAGAAGAAAGTTACCTGATCCAAGGCGGACATTTACTTGGTTGAAGCGCCGAGCAAGACCATCACTGGGGCTTGCCTTCCTACACTTCAGCAAGTGCTGGCAAAGGTATTTCCACCTGTACAAAATGGAGAAGAAGATGGTGCATGAAAGTTCCAATTTACCGTACAAGAAACGATGGAGTTCTGGAGAAAGTCCAGAATCACCACACCAAAAGAACAAAGTGTCATCAACTCCCTCAAAAGGATTCTGAAGAGGTGGGGAAACCTAAGGAAAAGCAAGGGAGGCAGTTCAGAACTGGATAAGCTGTTCATCATCAAGCATCACAAGGCCAAGTCTCTGATCACAAAAGAAGAAGATCACCTCTTCTTAAAAGATCAGGAAACAGATCAAAAGGCCACAATAGGGTCAGTGGACCTTGTACTCGCTTGGCAAGAGGAACAGATGATGGAGAGATCTCAACAGGAAGCTCAAAGGAGACTAGAGGAACAGTGCCAAATGGAGGAGAAAGTAACTGTTGCTGAGCTGGAAGATTCATCTTCCACAACGTCAACTGACAAAGGAGATGCTTCATCACCAATGACAAGGCAACCGGGAGCATGTCCAGATCCTGACCTTCGGTTATGACACGAATGACCAGCAGAAATAAAGAGAGGAATATCGTCACCCCTGATCTGGCAGCTGTCCTTGATCACACCAACACCAATGACAGGAGAGTGTCATACATTATTGCAGCAACTGCTGCTAGTCTCAGCCATGATGTGTCCCAGTTGGCTTTGTCCTCCACCACTTTCAGGTTTTCTAGGAGGAAGTATCAGCACAGAACAGCTGCTCTAATTATGGAGCAAGTAGCTGCAACATAGGGGTTCAGACGTCTTGTCGTTCATCGGGATTCCAACATTCTGCCTGTACTATACTGACAAACTGAGAAGGTGGACAGGCTGACAATCCTTGTGTCAGGAAAAGATATTCACCGCCCCGGGGAACCCTCCCAGCTGCCAGGAGTTCCGAAGATCGCAGCCAGTACAGCAAGGAACAAGCAAATGCAGTTGTCAAGACACTGAAGGACTGGTCCCTTGACTGAAGGATTGTGAGAATGAGCTTTGACACCACCGCCAGCAACACTGGAGAGCAGGATGGAGCATGTGTCAGGATAGAGGCTGCTTTGGACAGGGACCTCTTACACTTCACCTGTCACCGTCACTTGTTTGAGGATTTAATCAGGGACATCTTCAAGAAGATGTCTGGTGCCTCCAGCAGCCCTGGTGTTGCGCTCTTCACACAATTCAAGGAAAAACAGGCCTTTGTTGACAGCGATGCATTCCAAGTCAGAAGCACTGACCCATTCATGTGAGATGTCCTTGACTGATTCCCAGAACTTGTCACCGCGACGCTGAAATTCATCCAGTCTGCTTTGGAGGAATCACACATGAGGAATAACTACATGGAGTTCCTGGAACTAGTCTTCATCTTCCTTGGCGGTGACCCTCCAAATGGCATGAATGTCAAAGCTCCAGGCATGATGCATATGGCTCGCTGAATGGCCAAGATTTTGTATGCGCTGAAGATCTGGCTCTTTTGGGGTCAGTTCCAACTGACATCGCACAAGGACCTGGCACTGAGAAACACTGCCCTGTTCGCCTCGATGGAGTATGTGAAGTACTGTACTGGTTCAGAGCTCTTGAGGTGGTGAATGCTCTGGTGAATGACCCCCAACTGCTGAAGGACATCAGCAAGTACCACACCATCAACAAAAGAGTCGCAGATGCTGCGTCAGATGCTATGATGCACCACCTTTGGTACCTGGGCGACCAACTGACTCCACTTGCTCTCTTCAGTCCACAGGTGTCCGTGAAGGAGAAGCGGGAGATGGTGGTGACCATGGAGTCGAACAAAGGCAACAAGAGTGGGTCTGGACACGGCGATGATCCAAGGGACATGGCTGGCTGACTTCTGTACCAAAGGGGTCCTGTCATTCGAAACGGCACATATCCTGAGAGACTTCCTTCATTAGATCCAACAGAGTGGTGAGGTCATCCAGACTACAAACAGGGAAAGGAAGTTTTTCAGTCGATCTCAGGAGTCAATGATGTGGCAGAGAGAGGGGTTAAACTCATCCAAGACTTCAATGCAACCCTCACTCAGCAAGATGAGCAAAAGCAGTCCCTCCTACAGGTCATCTTGGTACACAGGCAGAGAAATCCAAAGCCAACGAAACAGTTCTTGATGAAGTAGAATATAGAGTGGAAACTAGGACCCGTGCCAAACTTGTCATTCTGCGCATGACCATTAATTATTGTTCAAGAGATTAAATATTTCTTTCTCTCGTTATCTGAGACAAAATACAAAACTGAGTCTGCATATGAATATACTGAAAGCTGAATTTATCTCAGCACCAGGGTTGCCAGGTGCACGCGTTTCGCACCAGATTGGGCGACTTTGGAAGATGATTTGCGCTTAAATTTGAACGGCTGCGCGTTGCGCTTTTTTGGGCGCTTTTTGAAATGACTGAGAGAGTATTGGGCGATTTTGTGTTATGGATACGTTGTTCATCAAAATAAGAAAAAAAGTAAGAAGACACAACGTATGCCTGATGTACTAATACTCGTATGACTCAGTACTCCTTGCCCTGCCTCTCCCCAGATGCATTGTGAAGACCTGCCTTTCCATGACCCCAAGTGTGTGTGTGTGTGTGTGTGTGTGTGTGTGTGTGTGTGTGTGTGTGTGTGTGTGTGTGTGTGTGTGTGTGTGTGTGTGTGTGTGTGTGTGTTAGCCTTTTGTTTTAATCCTGAATCCTCAAGACTCAAGGCTATGCCTTTCTAGTGAATGTAAATTTAGTCTTCTTAATCTCTCTTCATATGAAAAGTTCTGAATATCAATGTATAATTTTTGTCATTCTTCACTGTGTATTGTCAAACGAATATGAGTCCATCCCTATACGTTGCTACTACAGCGCTAATGTCCATCACTTATGTGTAGTACAATTAGCACCAGAGTCATAATGACCACCCTGTTCCTCCCCTACATCTACCTCTTTGTCTGAACGCCTCACACCCTTTACCAAGCCTGCCCATCCAACCCTGATCCCATAATTACTGACGACGCAAAGCTCTCCCTCTGCCCCATCTGCCACTCCATACCTTCTGTATTATCCTTCTCTCTCTCTCTCTCTCTCTCTCTCTCTCTCTCTCTCATCCAGATTAAAGTCCACTGTCTCCACTCATCCTGTTTTCCCCCTACCCCTCCCTGGAAAGCAATTACCACCTCCTTGTAAATGTTTCACAGGCGCAGCCGTCTGACCCTCTCTCACCTGATCCCACTCTTCTGGTCTGACTTTTCGACTGCCACCTACTACAACTACTACTACTACTACCACCAACACACACACACACACACACACACACACACTACGGGTTAATAATAGAGAAGAATGACAATAACTGGCTCTCACCACTCCCAAGACTGATGGAGGAGAGGTGTGTGTGTGTGTGTGTGTGTGTGTGTGTGTGTGTGTGTGTGTGTGTGTGTTATTTTGCTGTCTGCGCTTTTTGGGCGCGTTTTCGGGATGGATTGGGCGCCAACAGCACCCACCGACCTGGCAACACTGCTCAGCACCCAAATGGAGTGGCTGCATATAACTTCTCTGGTAAACATGAATGCAATAATCCTGAATAATAAACAAGTCAGTCAAGCAGTATAATTTGTATGATAGTATAATTCACAAGAGCTGAACTCACATAATTATCTTACTTAACTTCTTACATCAACAGGTACTGTATACTCTTCACATACCATTACAGCCGAATTTTCTAGCCCACCAGTTCATAATGAAGAAGGGTCACAAAGCCCTTTACACACTCGTTGCACTACACACAAAACATGAATTTTGCTGCTCCCATCATTAACATTTTTAAGCTTTTATTACTTTCCAACAAAGAAACTTTCCACATCGTAAACACACACAACTCATTTTAACTGACTGTCTGAATGTTATTCTCATTCACATTTATGCTCCCACACCACACGTATCACTTTGTGCAACAATTTTACTTTTTCCTTGAGAATAAATGTTTTTCTTGTGTTTTTAACACTTTCACGTTGCTTTGGCATAACTTAAGTAAGTCTGGAACCACATACTTAGAGTTCTTATATGACATGAGAAGCAAGTAAATAAATAAATGCTACTAAACATAACGACACACAGCAACTGGGGCAGGCAGTGGCAGGTATGGGACGTGGGTCATGGTCAAGGAACCTGATTAGCCACCAACAAATCCACAACACACGAGCTGTAAGCAAATGCAACCATCTGGAAACCCATTACCTAAATGCATCAATTCACACTCAGTTTCTCCCATGCACTGAGAGATATTATCGTGTTACTGAATAATTAAGGGAGAATCTAAATGCTCATGTTATTGTAAGATCGTTGCTTCTCTTTGTCTTAATCATGACTCTACTGTACTGACAACTGCTTCCCGTTTCTGAGCCACATGTTGCCTAATTTCACCAAATAATGTTTTAATCCCATCAGGTTTCTGGGCCGGGCAGATTATGTTTGTGCTAGAGTCAGCCATTCTAGCGGTGACCCACATCTTCATGCCGCAATATTTTTCTTTGATCACTCTGTGGTCTAAAATAGTTTGGGAAGATCTGAATCTCATTTTGATACAGTACTAGAAATAACCAAGGAGAGATATACAGGAGGAAGTGTCTTTTCCACTATGCCCCTTTGAAGGCTGTCTTCCAAAAAGTGTTTGATGGCTGGTGTAATTTTTCCCTGGGATGATGAAAGGTAAATAGGAGGTCGGGACTTCCATTTCCAGGCTAACCTGTGTCTGGCCACCGCTCGACCCAAGATTCCTCTGGCATAGCTTGAAATTTAATGTGGATGGTATGAACTGTGGCCATGCTGTCAGTATTCCTTTCTGAAGTTACTGAGCTTAGAGGTTGGATGACAGCCCTGAAGTGGATGATGAGGATGATCAGTAGCATTTAGTCTGAGGAGGTTTTGCTTGTTGGAAATTATTTTGAGGTTGCCTGGATGTTGACTGTTTTGTTTGTGAAGTCTGGGTCTTTTTATGAAAGAAAGGAGTCTTGGGCACAGCCGTTTTGTTGGGTTGCTGTGAGAAGACCAATTAATAAGAGCATTTCTGCTGGGGTGACTTGGTCATAACCTGGGTGCTGACAACTACTTGGGAAGGGGCTCTGGTAGAAGCTGCATACATCATCTCCCTGCTTAGACCCTTGGGGTGCAAGATGGATTTTGTCAGAAATGAGTTGGCAATTATAGTGAATGTTGAACATCAAGCAGAAGTCAGTAACTGATTGTGCTCTCACTGATTTATCAATGCCTTATAGGCAATGGGTAACAGGTTGACTGCACATCCCCTAAGTATGTGTGAGGGATCCATTAAAGCTGTGTGATTAAGATCTTCAGAAGAGTTAGTTGTAACTGAAGCCAGCCCCTGGATAATAGTCAATATCTAGACAGAAGAAGCCATGAGAGCCATGGCTTCAAATCTTGTTGTGTAATCTACATCAAACAGTCTTTAAGACCTTCAGAATAGTTTGTTGCAACTGAAGCCAGTCCCTGGGTAACAGTTAGTATGAGACAGGAGATGTCCTTAAAGGTATGACCTCAAATATTGTTGTGTAATCTGCTTCAGTTTCTCATCTACTGTATGGTGCAGAAATTGGGAAACTGGGGGAGATTTCAGTTATGGGGCAGCCAAGACCTTCGACACTTAGAAATCAACTGAGTCCAAATCCGATTCCTTCAACTGGACCAAAAGATGTTGTAGAGGTGTAGCTCTGAATGACTGAGAAGGGAAGCCTGTGAATTCACTGTAAGTTCATCCCACAGTCATTAAATTTCAAAGTCATTCATCCCAGTTTACATCTGTGGGAGATGGGACCTGTAATCCAAAGTTCTTGGCTTTAGGGAAATTAATGCTACTATCTGGTGCTAAGAATGGAGTTCAATGGAGGACTTCTAGTTATGTGAAACTATTTGATGCATCAGTCATGATTTTCCACTCAGTTGATGCCCAAGCATTCTTTGGAAGGTCCCTTTCTGTCACCAGTTTGCATCTATAAATAACCTGTCCACTGCCAGGGTTGTTTGGAACATGCTATCAGATGAAATATTTCAATCCATGGACTAACAAACCTGAAGCAGTATTGATCACCTGCCAGTTAGTGGAAGAGCTCACCATCCTTGATGGAAAAGAGGGCCTGGTACATGGGCATCTACAATTTCTTGTGAATTCTCAGGTTCACATGAGGAGAAGAACTGTATCCAAGTTGAGCATCTTTGATTTCTTCCCAGGGAAAGAAGAAAAAAGTCTGAAGCCCCACTTTGAATCAAACAGCAACTGGTAAAAATCCTCTTGTGATGCAGTGTGTGCCAAAACGTCTGGGATGGTAGGCCAATATTGCACCTCATCCAATCACTAATGTCCACAAAGTGGAGTGCTCTTATACCTGATGAGGCATGTCAGGATGCCTGCAATGTCTACTGAGGATCTCTGAGGATGATGAAACTGTTAGTCTAGGTCCTCAGGAACACCAGGTAACCATGTACAGTAGAATCCCAATTATCCGGTGTCCAGACAACCAGAATTATCAGACAACCAAAAAAATTCATGGATTGGCAAATGCTGTATATAAATAAAAATATAACTGTGTGCCACTTTGAATGCCCTCCCCTGCACGAGATAGTCACGTGTCACATGAGACTGGGTGAAGTCGGGTGAAGTGAAGTGAAGGCATTTTTTGTCAAGGTCGTTTCCAAGTTAATCCCCTTCCCAGCCCTCTTCCCCCCTCTTTCCCCTCCTCTAATTTAGTAACCCGAAACACCTCCATAAATCACCAGTCAGATTACCACCACCAGTCAGTAAACAAGCACTTTTGTCCTTGTGCTGTTGTGTTATGACAGTGATTTGTACCCTCTGTGATGCCTAAAGTGCAAACTAATCTTAAGTACATTGTGCTCACCTTCAAACAGAAGCTGGACAAATGCAACGGTCTTGAAAATGGTGAACATTATAAGACACTGACATCAGAATTTAACAACGAAATTTCACGATTTATGATATCAAGCCCCAGGGACCCAAGCTCAAGGAATTTTTTGTGAAAAGAAAGATGAATAAATCCATTGAAAAAAAGGGATGCTCTTCATTGGCCAAAAATGTGTGGTACCAGTATGGTTTTCTACCTAATGAACTGACTCTAACTACCCACGAGCTTCCAGTATCTTACAGTACCTTGGCATGTCCGTTCTGTTAAATATTAATCATTATTTTATTCATAAAAATATGGAAAAATAAACTGTAGATGTAAATCTTGAGCATTTATTGGTGAACTGATGATCTGGAAAGTAGCGTTGTACAGTAGAATTATCACGACTCCCTTGCTCCTACTTGGGTATATGACCGCAGTCCACCCATTTATTTCCCACCTGACCACAGTCACTCCACCCCTCACTCGCCACTCAACTATTCTGCAGATAATACAATAAATATGCAGGAACTGCAGGCACAGTAATTTTGTCCAGTAACACAAATGCCTCATCTAAATCTGCTACAGCTTATCTTTACTGCCAATGCAAATGCATCATAAGATGATGTAATCTTAGAACACATTTACACTAGTAGAAAAGATAAAATCTAACTTATAAAAATGAGGTGGTGGTAGGTGGTGGCAACCATCATCCACTCACTTGATGTAGTGCTGCCTACTTCATCACCTTTATCATTCTTTTTCTGTGTCTGCCTCCTTTCTTCCTATTTCTCACCATCATCCATTCAGTTGATGTAGTGATGCCTACTTCTTTCTTCACCTTCATCATTCTTTTTTCTGTCTGTCTTCCTCTCTTCCTATTTCTCCCATCCTTCCTGTCACTTTCTGTTACTCTTCTTTCCTTTTCAGGTGGCTTTACATAGATTGACAAGCCTAATGGTTTCCTGTAAGCCCAGGAAACCATTTACAACACTGGGCGGTAACCATATAACCAACCCATATGTGTTCCCTACGTGTCAGCAGCTGGGCTGGTGGAGGGTTAGTGCCCCTCCCCGTAAAACAACTAACTCTTACACAAACAGCCACCTCTTATGGGATTATGGCATCTGACTACAGATAGATATATAGGTCTGCAAAACGCCTGACTGGTGAGTGAGGGGTGGAGTGACAGCAGTCAGGTGAGAAATAAATGGGTGGCCTGCAGCCAAGTACACAACTGTGAGTATGGGAGCCATGATAATTCTACTGTACAACACTTCTTTCTATATCATCAGTTCACCAATAAATGATCAACATTTAATTCTTTAGTTTATTTTTCCATGCCTTAGAAATAAAATAATCAATAATATTTAACAAAATGAACTTGCTGTGTGCATTTTGCACTACTGCACGACACTGCAATCACGTGCTTTACATCAATGGGGTGTGTTTAAGAGACTATTTCAAATGAAAAAATGCTAGTGTGGCCCAGCATACAAGTGGTACTGTATATATTGCAATGATATAGTCCATGTATCAGAGTACTGTACTACTGTATATATCAGATATCCAAGAAAAATCAGTAACCAGGAAGGTAAATTCCCCAAGCTTCTGGTTAACTGACTGTACTGTATTGGGGCATGAAGGTGGCCCTGGAATAGGGTTCTCATAATCAATCTCCTGAGCAAGAGAGACCACTTCAAAATCTAAGTGGGATCTTGTTGCCTCTCCTGCAAGAAATTGATCTATGGGATGGGAAGGTTGAAGGAGGGGAGTTGGTGACATTAACAGGTGATGCCTCTAGCTTCTCAAGGAGCAGTTTCTAACAAAAGACACAGTTTTCTCAGTCAAACTGGCTGTGTAAGTTGCAAGTGGAACAAGGGATGCAGTATGGGTGGTCACAGGGGTTATACTATGCCTTGCACTGAGGGTGTTGGTAGCAGATGGACCCTCCTGGTGATGCCACCTTCCTGTATTAATAACTAGAAGTGGGGGTACATTCAGAGTTCATTTCATTTTGTTTTGTTTTTGAAGGCAACAGCATGCTTGCATGCATTGGCCTTGGACACTTATGGCAGCTCTCCATGCTGCTCGATCTCTGGCAGCTTCCCTATTCGGCCCCTTATCCCTGAGGTCACCTCAATGACCTCGTCCTAGTTCCCTTTTGGTCTGCCTCTCGCAACAATACCCCTAACATTAACACTTCTCACTTTATGCACCCAATTATCATTCCCATCCTCTCCACAAGCCCAAACCATCTCAATCTACCTCTCCTCATCACAACACCTATACACTCCAGTCCCATCCTACCCCTCAACTCTTCCATCATAAACCCAGCCCCCTCCAGACCTCACACTCAGGGATGCACTGCACATCCACCTAATCACTGTCATTTCTGTATGTTTGAGCCTGTGAATATCCTCTTCCTTTACTGCCCAGGTCTCACTACCATACAACATTACACTCCTGACACATGCTGCATACAAAGATCTCACAGCATGGAGGGAGAGCTCTCTCAATGTCGGGAGAGGCAACAGCTTCCTGAACTTCTTCCAACCACTCCTCTCTCTAGCCACAGAGCTAGCTCCAGCCCCACCACCAGCACTTAACATGTCTCTCAAATAACAAAATTCTCCCACACACTCAAGAGACTCACCAGCAAGTTCAATCCTTTCATGCCTGACAATCTCCACCTGCTCTCCCCTACACATCACACACATGAAATCAGCATTATCTCGCAGTCTACCTCTATTACCACTATATCTCTTATGCACTCACTTATCACAGACACTGCACGAGATGGAATTACTTCCTACGCCCTTGTAGCAAATCGCACATGGCCACTCTCCCTCCTCTGACAGTACCACCACCAGCCCTAGATACCATCACTTCTGTTATTGCCAGCCTATAGAAGGCTGAGCAATAATGTTTTTGCCTTCCTCTGTGTGTGTGTGTGTGTGTGTGTGTGTGTGTGTGTGTGTGTGTGTGTGTGTGTTCTTACCTAATTGTATCTTTACAGGAATGAGTCAAGCTCGTACTGTCCCGTGTCTTAAACCATATTTATCGTACATATCCTTAAATTTGTGAATTGTTTTGGCACACACTATTTCATTCGGTAGTGCATTCCATTGATCAATTGCTCTGTTTGGGAAACTGAATTTCCTTACGTCTTTATCACCTCTCTTCTTATGCAGTTTTTTGCAGTGTCCTCTTGCTGATGCTTCTCCATATGTTAAGTAACCATTTATGTCTATTTTCTCCTTTCCTGATATGCATTTATATAGCATTATCATGTCACCTCTTTTCCTTCTCTCCTGTAGTGTTGGTAGATTCAGTTTATTTAGTCTTTCTTCGTAGCTTAGGTCCCTTAAGCTTGGTATCCATCTTGTAGCGGCCCTTTGAACTTTTTCAATCTTGTCTATGTGCTTTTTGAGATGAGGACTCCAGACTATTGATGCATATTCCAGGGTTGGTCTAATGAATGATGTTATTATCCTTCTTAGCATGTCTTCATTTATGTATGTGAATGCTATTCTCATATTTGCAAGCAGTGTATACATGTTCCGTACCTTCTCGCTGATGTGGTCAGCCAGAGATAGTCTGTTATTGATAATCACACCTAGGTCCTTCTCTCTTTCTGATGTGTATAGCGTTTTATTTCCTAACTTATAATCCCAATCAGGTCTTTTTCCACTTTTACCAAACTTGATTACATGACACTTGTCCACATTGAATTCCATTTGCCATGTACTACTCCATTCATGAAGTTTATTTAATTCTTCTTGTAGCTCTTTACAAGAGTCTGTGTTAGTAATTCTCCTTTGTATTTTTGCATCATCTGCAAACATATTCAGATAGCTCTCATTTCCAGTGTTACTGTTTATATCATTTATATACACTAAAAACATGATTGGTGCCAGCACTGAACCCTGTGGTACTCCACTAGTCACTTCTTTCCATGATGAGTAGTTTCCTCTTAGTACTGTCCTCATTTCTCTTTTTATGAGAAAGTCTTGCATCCAACAAAACAGTTTGCCTCGAATTCCTCCTTGATGGTACAGTTTCCATAAAAGTCTTTGGTGTGGTACTGTGTCAAAAGCTTTCTTGAAATCTAAATAGATACTGTCCACCCACCCTTCCCTTTCCTGTATTGTGTTTGTTACTCTGTCATAGTAGCTGAACAGATTAGTAACACATGATTTTCCTTTTCTGAAACCAAACTGTCTTTCTGTTATCATACTGTGTTCTTCTAGATGATTTACCCAAGCTTTTCTTACAAGTTTTTCTAATACTTTGATTACAACACTGGTCAGTGATACTAGTCGGTAGTTGAGTGGATTCTGTCTATTTCCTTTCTTGAATAAGGGGACAATATTTGCTTTTTTCCAAATATCAGGTAGTTTACCTTGACTCAAGGATTTCTTGAAAATTAAAAATAATGGTTTACATAACTCCTTTGCACATTCTCGTAATACCCAACATGAAATTTCATCAGGACCACTTGCTTTTCCTCTGTCTAATCTACTTAACTCCTCCTGTATTACTTTTTCTGTTATTTGTATATCTGGTAGTATGTGTGGACATGCGTGTTCCACATAGTCCCTCTCAAAATTTTTTTCTTCTGTAAAAACTAATTGGAAATTCTTATTTAGTGCTTCACAAATATCTTTCTCTTGTGTATAAGTGATTCCCTCGTCCGTAATGGATTGTATTATATCTTTTACTTTAGTTTTGCTTCTGATATAGCTGTAAAACAGCTTTGGTTGATCACTACTTTTATTTATTATATCCTCCTCAAACTGTTTTTGGGCTTCCCTCCTTATTCTCGTATAGACGTTTCTTGCCTGTTTGTAATTATTATACGCCCTTTCACTATTGTGTCTTCTGTATCTATTCCACAACAAATCTCGTCTTTCTTTTGATTTTTTACATTCTGTATTGAACCATTTCTGTATTTTCTTATCTGCTTCTTTGTGCTGTGGGATGTACTTCTGGACTCCTATTTCATAAAATTCACAAAAATTTTTATATACAGCATTTAAATCTTGTCCTCTAAGCTCATTTTCCCAATCAACTTCTAAGAAATACTTCTTTAGGTCTTGATAATTTCCCTTTTTATAGTTTAGGCTCTTTTTGTAACTATCATTGCTGTTTACTATGTCATATGCTATCCTGAAGTTATAATTTAGTACTGCATGATCGCTTTTGCCGAGTGGAGGGTGATATATTAAACTGTCAATATCATTTTCTTGCCTTGTAAATATTAGATCTAGCACTGAAGGTATATCAAGTCCTCTTTTTCTGGTGGTTTCCCTCACATGTTGCGTTAAGAAAAACTCTTGTACGAGATCCAGGAGCTTTTGATCCCAACAGCTTTCTTGGCTATTTATATCTAGAGTATTCCAATTTATATTTGTATTGAAGTCCCCAGTTAGTATATTTCTTTCTGATTTCTCTTCCATTTTATGTAGCAATGATCTTACACTCTGAATTGTACTCTCTGCCAGGTCCTCATATTCGTCTCTTTCCCATGTGTTTGATCTGGGTGGCATGTACAAATTGGCTACAATTACTTTACCTTCAGATGTGTCGATCTCTACTGCAATCAGTTCTACTTGTGATGGTATATCTAGTTTTATTTCCTTGACTTTTAGATTTTTCTTAGTTAATATTATAATTATAATGTGTGTGTGTGTGTGTGTGTGTGTGTGTGTGTGTGTGTGTGTGTGTGTGTGTGTGTGTGTGTTCTTACCTAATTGTTTATACCTAATTGTATCTTTACAGGAGTGAGTCAAGCTCGTACTGTCCCGTGTCTTAAACCATATTTATTGTCTATCTATCTATCTATTGCCAGACGCAATACATGTACAAATTGGCTACAATTACTTTACCTTCAGATGTGTCGATCTCTACTGCAATCAGTTCTACTTGTGATGGTATATCTAGTTTTATTTCCTTGACTTTTAGATTTTTCTTAGTTAATATTATAATCATAATGTGTGTGTGTGTGTGTGTGTGTGTGTGTGTGTGTGTGTTCTTACCTAATTGTTTATACCTAATTGTATCTTTACAGGAGTGAGTCAAGCTCGTACCGTCCCGTGTCTTAAACCATATTTATTGTCTATCTATCTATCTATTGCCAGACGCCTCAATCCCATTTGGGGTGGCCACAAACAAATCACCTCCAAGTTGCCCTGTCCCCCGCCATTCACTGCCCTGCTCCCAACTCACACCCCACTCTCTCATATACCTCTCCAACCCATCCCTCCATCTCATCCTCGACCTCCCCCTCCCTCTTCCCCCCTCCACCTCATTCACATACACTCTCTTCGTCAGTCTTTCACCCTCCATCCTCTCCACATGGCCAAACCACCTCAGTGTGTTCCTCATAACACTTCCTATCACATCCACATCCACACCACAACGCTCCTTTATATCCTCATTCGTCAGCCTGTCTCTCCATGTGACTCCACAGGCTCCTCTTAAATAACTCATTTCCACTGCTCTCACTCTTGACTTGTGTCCTTCCAACAACATCCAAGCTTCACTTCCGTACGTTAGAGTTGGTATCACAATACTGTCATGTAGTAACTTTTTCATTTCCATGCTCACTTCCCTGTTTTTTATCACTGCTTTCAAAGATCCAGCAACCTTTCTTCCCTGCTGTACCCTTTCAAGCACTTCACCCTCCAAACCTCCATCCTTACTCATCACACTACCCAAGTACTTAAACGTACTCACATTTTCCAATTCCTCACCATCCAACCTCACTATACATTCACTGACTTCACCTCTCTCAAAGACCATCACTTTACTCTTCCCTACATTCACCTTTAGATTCCATTTCTTACACACTCTCCCAAACTCATCCACCAAGCCTTGCAACTCCGCTTCGTCTTTACTCAACAACACAGTATCATCTGCAAACAACAGTACAGGGAGTTTCCAAACACTATCCTCTCTCACCAGGGCCACTCCAACATCCACTACCCTACCTTGTACCTCTTTTATTACCCCATCCATGTACAGATTGAACAACCATGGAGACATGACACATCCCTGTTTCAACCCAACTTTCAAACAGAAAAATTCACTTAGTTCACCATCCACACGCACTGCAGCCTTCGCACCATTGTACATACTCTTCACAGCATTCAACAACTTCCCATCTACTCCATATATTCTTAACACTTTCCACAATCCTTGTCTATCCACCCTGTCATATGCTTTCTCCAAATCCATGAAAGCCGCATACAACTTCTTTCCCTTCTCTAGAAACTTTTCCACTAAAGATCTAAGAATGAATATCTGATCTACACAACCTCTTCCCTTCCTAAAGCCTCCCTGTTCTCCAACTAATTTCTCTGTTCTTTCTCTAACTCTGTCAATAAGTATCCTACCATACACTTTTCCTACTATACCAAGAAGACAAATGCCCCTATGATTACCACACACTTCTTTTTCCCCTTTTCCTTTGTACAAGGGAATAATTATACCTGACTTCCAATCCTCCAGGACTCTACCTTCCTCCCAGGCCAATCTGCACATCTTCCACATCCATTCTACTACTATCTCTCCCCCATGCTTCAGCATTTCACCACACACTCCATCAATTCCTGGGGCTTTCCCCGATTTAACTTTCTTCATTGCTTCCACAACTTCTATCCTACTGATTTCTTCCTGTCTTCTCACCTCCCTCCTTCTCCCAGCCATTCCCCAGCCACTTATACTCGCATTACTTCCATCCTCTATGTTCAACAATTCCTTAATGTGTTCTCTCTATCTGCTCACTTTTTCTCCATTCTCCACTAGCAATCTACCATTTTTATCTTTCACTCCCCTGCTAACTTCACTTCCACCCTGTCTTACTCTTTTCACCTCTTTCCAGAACATTTTCTTACAGTCCCTCCACTTTACGCTCAAATTCCTTCCAAATTCCTCATCCACTCTCTTCTTACTCTCTCTTACTAATCTTTTCACCTCTCTCTTTCTTTCTACATATAACTCTCTCTTCCGCCTCTCAACTTCTTCCATGCCCCTATTTCTCATCCATTCATTGTATTCTTTCTTCTTTTGTGCCACAGCCTGTCTCACCTCTTCATTCCACCACGCTGTTCCTTGCACCCCCCTCCGTCTTCTCTTCCTTCCACACACCACATCACATGCTGCACATATTTCTTCTGTAAATATCCTACACACACCTTCCACGTCTCCCATCTGCTCCAATTCATATTTGCCCAATCGTTCCTCCACTTCTCTCTTATACTCTGCCTTTTTCTCATCCTCTTGTAACCTTTCCATAAATATGTATTTATTGTACATATCCTTAAATTGTGAATTGTTTTGGCACACACTATTTCATTCGGTAGTGCATTCCATTGATCAATTGCTCTGTTTGGGAAACTGAATTTCCTCACATCTTTATCACCTCTCTTCTTATGCAGTTTTTTGCAGTGTCCTCTTGCTGATGCTTCCCCATATGTTAAGTAATCATTTATGTCTATTTTCTCCTTCCCTGATATGCATTTATATAGCATTATCATGTCACCTCTTTTCCTTCTCTCCTGTAGTGTTGGTAGATTCAGTTTATTTAGTCTTTCTTCGTAGCTTAGATCCCTTAAGCTTGGTATCCATCTTGTAGCGGCCCTTTGAACTTTTTCAATCTTGTCTATCTGTTTTTTGAGATGAGGACTCCAGACTACTGATGCATACTTCAGGGTTGGTCTGATGAATGATGTTATTATCCTTCTTAGCATGTCTTCATTTATGTATGTGTGTGTGTGTGTGTGTGTGTGTGTGTGTGTGTGTGTGTGTGTGTGTGTGTGTGTGTGTGTGTTCCAATTATATCTCATGAATGGCTTGAGCTATCAACATGAAACCTTCAGGGTATCAAGATAAGGCCAAAATCTTGGACAAGTTAAAAAACGGGCACTCAGAGTCAAGGTCAAGGTCATCAAAATGGCTGCCAAAGGTCAAGTAGTTTTTATCTACTGCCTTTAGCACCATTACATCTCATGAATGGCTTGACCTATCAACAAGAAACGTTCAGGGTATCAATATATGGCCTAAATCTTGGACTTGGCCAACAGCATATTCTGGCGGGCGATTAGCATTTGGCTCCCGAATGCTTTTCTGTCATTTTATCTGCATTTACTCTTAAGCCCTTGTGCCCCATACCATCTCTCCACTTCCTAAATCTTTCCTCTGCCTCCCTTTCATTCCCTGCAATCAACACCAAATCATCAGCATACAACATCTCTCAAGGGAGTTCATGTCTAAGTCACATGAGAGGGCTTCAAGTACCATGATAAACAACAAGGGCCTCAAAACTCACCCCTGGTGCACACCAACATTCACGGGAAACTCATCCCTCAAATCTCCAGTCACCCTTACCTGGGTGTGAGCACCTACATTCATGCCCATAACCACCTTAACCAGCCACTCCTCGATCCCACGCTTTCTCATTGCCCATTTCACCACCACTCTAGGGACTCTGTCAAAGGCCTTTTCCAAGTCAACAAAAACAAAGTACAGTTCTCTTTTTTTTTTCCAATATATTTTTCCTGAAGCTGTCAAACAATGATTATGGCATCAGTGGTCCCTTTGTCTGGCATAAACCCAAATTGCATCTCATCAACATTCACAGGGTTAATAGGAATTATTTAAACATTAACCATTAAAAACTGTACAGTATGAGTGACAGTGTACTTGACTGGAAATGTTTTAGAGAAAGATTGGTACACTTAACCCGATGAAATGAAATATGCTGACTACTGTAACAGAATTTAAAAAGGAGAATTAACTTAAAAACCTGATCTGGTCAGCAGTGGTAAAGTCAAACTCTCATGCGATACTGGACAACTGGGCACAAAGTCAACTATGCAGACCATAAGAAGGGAACCAAATCGGTGAGGGCAACGTGGCTGGTGAAAGATGACTCGGGGTGCAACATGTGTCACATAGTAGCAGCTCAAACTGCCATGTAACAAAATTGTTGTGCTACCATCTCATCCAGTCCCTTGCCAACCAGAGCCACCGAACTGGCATGATGTTGAGAGAAACAAGGCCAAGAGAGACAATGCAAAAAGGGATCGACATCAGCTGACCACAAGATGGGGAAGGGTAACCTTAAGTTTGTCCCACTTGTCCCACAGAGAAACCATCGACTTGGTGCAACAGAATGAAAGGGTCCAGTACTGAAACATCTCAATGGAAGGGGGTCGGGGGCTGGGAGGGGAAGAATGATGAAACACTATATCGGGAATGACCAAGCAGGGCTCATGTGCATTTGCTACTGAGTGGCATGCAGCAAAACAAAAACCCCAAAGCTCCCAAACTAAAAACACTCAAATTCACCACAAACCCAAAATGGAGAAGGCTAAGAAACTGAGGAAGAGGGAACTAGGACATGAAGGAGGATGCAAGGAAAAAATACAGAAAGGCAAAGGAGATACAGAAAAGGAGGCCAAGAAGAAAGGAGCATATGCTGAATAGAACCACAAAAGGAAGAGAAAACAGCCAGTACAACAAATTACATTCATACCTGAGAGACTCTGTTACTTCCAAAAGGAAAGAGGATGTCTGCCAGAGAAAACACAGAGCAAGGAGCCCTGGAAAATATAAAAAACTAGTTGTGTCAATTGTGTACCACGACTGATGTGCTCAGCAAGAATGGATACCGGTTGACGAACACAGCTGAGGGTGCTAGACACTACCCAGGGGAGTACTGTACTGTACACTGTACATGTGTTCATAGGCTAACAGGAGGTTACATAGATGAAGTGCCTTCCAGCCGATGTTTCTCACATCGAAGGTCTTCTGCTGAGCGAATCTGTCATCCATGGCAACGGGGTGGGCATGGTATGAACCTTAGCTTCAAAGCAGTACATTTCAATGGGACTCATAAAATGAGGAAATTTGAGGGCCTCTGCCCCTCCTGAAACATTTCCTAGAATCCCCACTGGGTACAGGATGCACTGACCAGATATTTATAATGAGACCTTTAGTGAAGATGTACAGTGCAAAGAATAAGAAGCTGTATTTTATGGACTTGGGCTTATGTTAAGGGAGATGTGGGAGGATAATGAAGGGTGTTAAGAACATGTAGTGTAGGAGTGAGTTAGCTGAGGACAACAAAATCTTTCTACGAGACTAGTATTGCATGTATGAAGGTGGGGAAGAATCTCAGTGTGATCCTTTTAGCATAAATGTAGGTGTAAGACAAGGATGTGTTACATCATCTTGGTTGTTCATTGTATACAGTGATCCCTTAGTTATCGCACACACCATATTTTGCGGTGTATCAGACACACTTTTTTGTCTCAAAAGTACCCTGAAATATCCCCATGCATCCTGGAGGCCAGACTAGACAGTTTAACTTGGTTCCATTTAGAAGAAACTCGTACAGTATACAGATGATCATCTCATTGCTTGTCAGTCACAGGTATTTTCTTAGGTACAAACACTGTTGATTTATTGTAAAAAATTACATGTGCTTGTGTATATATGCAGCAGATTTTTGAAACACCCAAGTTCTGGTTCTTTTTCTTCTTGTGGGTTAGAGGGGCGTGGCCAAAACAATGGCCCAGTGCCCTTCCAATGCAGACTGATTAGAGCCTACAGGTTATATGCAGGAGAGTTGCCTAGATTTATAGAAGAAGTCAGACGTGTACCTCACGACATATTGCCATAACCAAGGGTCCCCATTACCCCCTCCCAAGAGGATATGAAGAGACAAATTAAAAACTCCCAGAGATACAAGACGATCTCTCAATAGTGTGTGAAGGGTGTGAAACCTAGGGCACCATAACATAAAATGTTCTATGGTTTCTTCAACCTAGGAGCACCATTGGCATCAAGGGTGCTCTATCATACCCAAACGGTACAGGTGACTTGCAAGACCTGTGTGGTCCAAATGTAACCAGATGATGGCAACATCAATGTCCTGACAGAGATGGTGAGCCCAAGGGTGTGCAGAGGAGTCAGAGCGAAAACACGCTAGGTGGGAGACATGAGGTTGGTTGCAAGGTTTGAACTCCATGATATGCAGGCACTGCATGTGAGATTAGGGAATGTGGCAGTACCAGCTGCCACATATACCAATGTGTTGGAGGTCAGTGCCCACCTTGCTGCTGCAACTGCAGTTTCATTGCCACCCGTAAGAGAATCCAATGAAAGAAGAAGTGCCAGGGAGGAGTGGCACGGAGAAGGAGGTGCTCCCGAACAGCATGGACAAGCCTGACATTAGTCATAGGACAGTCTGAGAGGAGGAGGGTAAGTGATGACTGTGAGTCAATATATAAAACCACTGGTTGGAGGTGAAGGAAGGTCCATACGAACTCAATGGCCTGGAGGATGGCTAGGAGTTCCACAGTCAGGACATCATATCACCCATTGAAAGACCAAGTTTGGCAAAAGAAAAGGTTCTCAAAGTCGGCCGCTGAGGCAAAGGAAAATGGGGGAGAATGCAACCCATCCATGTAAATTCTAAGAGAGTCCTTATGAAAAGAGAAGTCCAGGCTAAGGAAGAGCTGCTGTGCGAAGACTGCATCCGCTGACTTCAGGAACGACACTGGGAGACAGGGGGAGATAAATGAAGACAATTCCATCCAAGGAGGGAGAGGGGCCACTGGTGCAGGCCTGGGGAGACCAAGAGATAAGGTGTGCTAGGCCCTGATGCTGCAGAGGATGAATGGTAACTGTGTTCGAGGCCAGTCTGGGGGTTGGTTAAGGACCGTAAGGGAGTCAGAAGAGGGAGGGATTGAGTGGTTGGAGGGAAGGACAGAACTACAATGGAGCAGCCAACAATCCAGCTCCATGCAACAGATGGAGAAGAGCATCACTCCAGATGCTGTGTGAAGTGAAACAACTCCGGTGGACCTGAAGGCACCTATGGCAATGTGGAGTGCAAGGCAATGCAGAAAGCAGTGTTCAGGACAACATCCAACTTTTTTAGATGGGTCTGGGCAGCCGATCTGTAATGGGAGGAACCATATGAAACCTTGCTGAGGATGAATGCCAGATACAGGCAGAGGAGAGTGCTTTGATCAGCACACCAGCAAACTCCTGCTACACACTTCATGATGTCCAGGTGCCTAAGGCATGCTGATCGACGATAGTCAATGTGGGGAGCCCAGGTGAGATGGGACCATCCAGATGAGAGCCTAGACACTTGTGCCAGGTCCACAGGGTGAAAGGCTCTCTAGCAAGCTGAACCACTGGCACAGAGGAGAGACTCAGACAGTTAAAGCACAAGAAAGCACAAGTCCCCAGTCTGCAGCCCAGGTGGTGAAAGTGTCCACAGATTGTTGGAGGCAATGTTGAGCCTCTCATAATAAGGCAGAGCTGCATGGGATGGAAAGATCACCAGCAATGACTAGGACAGATACTCCAGGAGGATGTGGGAGGTTGGACATTAACACATTAAAAAGAAGGGGACTGAGAACTGATCCCTGTGGTACTCCCTGCCTGACAATGGTGGGGGAGAAGTAAGTGCCCCCAAGGGCAACACTGATGGATTGTTCCTCGAAAACACTCCTTATCCAGGCAAAAGCAGATTCCATAACACCGAGACAACACAACTTGTAAAATATCCCGTCATGGGAGACAGAATCAAAGCCCTACTTGAGGTCCACAAAGACTGTCAGGAGTATCTGCTGGTAACAGTATGCCTGGTAGATATGATGGTCAAACTGAAGGAGGTCATCAGATATCCCCCTCTGAGGGCGGAATCCACAATGGACCTCTGACAGGTGGCAGTCATGCTCTAGACACCAGGAAAGCCAGCAGCACACCATCCTCTCAAGCACCTTCCTGGCATTGGATAACAATGGTATCAGCCAATACGAAGCCAGAAATAAAGGATCTCTCCCCGGCCTGGGGAAGGGGAGGAGGTGAGAGGTTTTCCAACAGGATGGGAAGACCCCCGATGCACAGCTGTCATTAACCCCTTAACCGTGGGGCATCATTTTCATGACGCTCGGGAGCAAGGGATCATACCGCAGGGCGTCACTTTTGTGATTCTGTGTTATTTTCAATTCGCCTGGGCTTTCAAGTGGTGGCTTGTATCATCTATCTGTACTACCAGTGTCCAGCTATACTCAGTTCTGCTAATGTCATCTGCACTCCCATCCACTGTTGACAATTTAGCCATTTTTCCCCCTGTCCTTGACTCCCCCCCTTACCTCCCCTCCATTACCCTTTCCTCCAGCCTGCCCAGCTGCGCTACGCTACACAAATCCTGGACGGATTTTTCCACTCATTTTATCCATTGAAATGTGCCCTATGCCCTATTCTTATACATAATAATATATAAAAGAATGAGAAAAGGTAATTGATACTGCCACATGTCTGGAATGGGATAATTATAACCTGGCAACACCCCACGTGCACTCGTTCGCTAATTTTCCCTGTTTATTTACCCTTGAAATATGCCTTACGACCTATTCTCGTAACAAAAATATATATAAGAAAGGAAGGGAGACGCCTAACTGATATTTACATTCACCTGGAACTACCTAATTTATTATATATTGTCTAGATTTCCTGCCAATCATTTCATAGCATATAAATTAGCAGCTGTCACCACATTGACATTGTCAACCTTTCCCTGCCCCTAGGCCACATCATTCAGTTTACTGTCGTCTTTCAAGGTGAAACCACGTCTGATTCGCGCCTGTCCTTAGCCCCCTGCAAAGGGCCCTGTGACCTCTACCCCTACTAAACCTCGTGTGGGAAGGGATAAAGGGCTAAGTGACTGCTGTGGAACGTGAACTGGGTAATTTATCAATGATAATGATGGACAGTGACTATGATCTTTCTGGTGACTCTAAAACAGTGCAAGTGGAAATGTAAATACTGTAATGTGTAAACAGCAAGTGAAAGCAATGAATGTAAATATAACTAAACAGTGGCAAATAGTTACTGCAAGTGACAGTGCATAACATAGTGTAAATAAAATAGAAATGTAAGCAATGTAAATAAAACAGAGAATGTAAATAGAAATGTAAATAGTTAGAAATATAAGAATACGAGTATAAATACTTGGAGTAATGAAAGTGAAAGTGAAAATTTTGCTCTAGCATGTATAAATACTTGGAATAATGAAAGTGAAAGTGAAAACTTCGCTCTCCATGCTAATTCACTGAACGAGAAAGTGAATGCCTGGAGTGAAAATAAACTACTAGTACTGAAAGAAACTTATGGATAAATATTGTATATATAAATAAGTGTAATAAAGTCCTAGGAATATAAAGTGTGAGTGTGTTTATGAATAATAAATGACAGCTCCGCCTCAGAATACCATCGGGGAACGAGCGTGGGTGGAAAGCTCGTATGTGCTTGTAATTTACATTGCTTTCACAGTGTTTTTTTTTTTTTTTTTTTTTTTTTGGAATATGGATTCCAAACTACAGTACTTGAATTCATAGAATAGTGTTTGTGGTTATAATATCAGGCAGTGGTAACCATATTACACAGTATCGGGAAGTGTAAAGTGGAGACTTCGTTACCCAACTTCAGAAGTCTCCACAAGTCCTACGGTAGTCGATGAAGGCTCAACAAACATCCCAGGAGAAAATTTTTAAAAAGTCAGTCGGAGCGCGAATATCCCCGTGGGACGTGCAAGGATCGCCTCCGACATGCCCGCGGTTTAGGGGTTAAATGAAAAAGAGAGAGACCTGATGGGGGAGAGAGAGAGAGAACCAAAAACCCACTGGGGACAAAATCTGGGGCACATGCTTTCTTTGGTGGTACGGTTTGCAGAGAAGAAAGCTCTGCCTGGGTAATGGAAGAAGCTAAACCTGCATGCACTGGGGGGGAGGGGGGGAGATACTTGTCTGAGTGACTGCTGGAGACCTGGAAGTGAAGGAGGGGTACCAAACCGAGACCCAAAGAAGATGGCCAAAAAGGCAGCCTTGTCCTGGAAGCCTACCAGAAAGCTACCCTCTTTCACCAGGGGATACGAGTGGGTGGTAAGGCGACCTTTCACTGCCTGAACAAAGGACCAAGTCTGGGATGGTGAGCTAGAGAATGTGAGGGTAGAGCACAAGGCAGACCAGGCAGCATGCTGCATCTGGTTCAGAGTCCTCTTGCATTCCACATCCCTACAGCAGTGAAGGTCTCAGTGGTTAGGGCAGGGACACCTCCACCAGGCATTCCAGTAAGACCACCTAGCCCAGATGATGCTGGTGCGGTCCTCTGACCACCACGGAACTGTACTGTGCCTCAAGGATGTGATGACGACTTGCAGAAGGCTGCCCCTCCTGCTGCGACCACAGCAGAAGTAAAGGCTGCCACATGGTTATCCAAGGGTCCTCCCAACAAAGCCCCGGCGTCACTAAGGGCTGACATAAAGGAGGACCAGGAGCCTCTGTGAGGATCCAATGTGGACAAGGCGGAGCAGCACAGGGAGGGGAAAGGCCATGGATATCCAGGATAACTGGAAGGTGGTCAGATTCCAAATATGGGCCAGTCCAAATGGCTGAGCCATAAAAAACAGAGTCCCTCACACAGAGATCAAGAGACAAGCCCGAGTGTCGGTCTATTTGTGTCTGTAACCCCAATGGGGTGAGTAGGGAAAAGCGACCACTCTCTGAGAGAAGCTGGAAGAGGGAAGATCCTGGCCTGTTGCCAGATCCCCGCACCAGGAAAGAATCCCAGTGGGGATGTCTGATGTTAAAATCACCCGAGAGGAGGCAGGGTGATGGGAGCTGGTCTTGATATGCCCAGAATTCTTCTAGGCCAATGTTCTTACATGGGTTGTGGCGAACTGCCATAGTGATCCAACCCATCACGAGGGAAAGGCAGCCCGCAAGAACTTCCAACACCCCCCAAGGGGGCTGGGTCAGAGGCAGAACAGAGCTAGGCACATCCTCCGTGACTGCAACAGTTAGACTACCCCCAACACCCTGCAATCAGCCCGATCGATAATAAACCCGAGAGTGACAGACACACGTGTGGAGACAGCCAAGTCTCACAAAGACCAGTAACATCTGGAACAAGGTCCACTACTGTTTGTTCGAAATCAGATGTTTTCCGAAAAATAGACCTGGCATTCCAGAAGAGGAATCTGCAAAGAGGTGGAGGGGCCATCACTGGGACGAGAGGAGGGAGAGTAGCTGGGGCAAGAGGCCGACACAGATGTCAACAAAGGAATGTCCATTTCTGTACATTGACAGGGCTGTTAGCAGAAGGTCCACAAAGGACTGTGGAGGAATGGGCATCTGAGGGGTTGGCATGTGGAGAAACTAAGAAGGTTGCCCTTGGTACGGGTCAATGTAGAGGAGCAGGAGCATCACCAGGTGTGGAACTTATCTCAAGAAAGCTGGGGGTTGGGGGGGGCTGTGTGTGGCTTGGTTGGAGTAGGGACAGGAGTAGTGACCAATGATGAGGTAGTATTGTCTGACATACCAGACAAGATATCAGGCTGGATGGAGGGACCTGAGGGGTCTTGTGCAGCACTGCGCAGAGAGGTCAGTGTTGGGTAAGAATGGTGATGATGGGGCTTGGGAAAAAGGGAGAGGATGGAACAGTACTACTGACTGAGAGGATGGGTGGGAGGGCATAGCAATCATGTGTTCCACTTCATTGGGTTCTGCAACAGACTCTCCATCAGATGTTCCAGTAAGATCACCCAAAGCTGAAAAACGGTTGCTGACCACTGGACAGGCCAGGAAGGCCGACTGGAAACAGCAGGTGTTGTTAAGGGGAAAGAGCTGGTATGGGTGTGTCCAGATGGATTGGGGGCACGCAGTCAGGCGTTGATGTCAGATAGGGTCGAAGGGTCGGCTCTGGTAGCACCATGAATGGCAAATGCCTGCTGGTAGGCTGGACAAGTACGGGAGACAACTTTTTTTTTTTTTTCCTTTTTCCTTTTTTTGTGCGAGGAAGAAGGAACCAAAGGACATGAGCCCGCAGTACAGTTCCCTCCAAGAGAAAAACAAAATACAATAGACAGCCAAATTCAAGATCCGATCATTTTGAGATGTCTGGACACACTGCATTTGAAAGACTGGAGATCATAGGCAGCAGGAAATACAGACAGAGGGAGACAGTTCCAGAGCTGACCTGTTGCATAAATGAAAGACTGGGAGTAACGGTTAACTCTTGCATAACAGAGTTGGACAGAAAAGGGATGAGAGTTTGCTGCCAGACGGGTGCTACGCGCCCGTCGTAGAGGTGGAGGAATGCAAGCAGACAGTTCAGAGGAGCAGTGACCATTAAAGTAGTGATAGAAAAGAGATAAAGATGCAACAGTGCGGTGAAGAGACAGAGGTTGAAGGGAGTCAGTACGAGGAGGAGAGTTAATGAGACAAAAAGCCTTTGACTCCACCCTATTGAGAAGAGCTGTATGTGGGGAGCCTCCCCACACATGAGAGTTGTACTCCACACAGGGGTGGATAAAACACCTGTATAGAGTCAACAATTGTGCAGGGGTAAAGAAAGAGCGGAGTCGGCTTAGCACACCCAACCTCTTGGAAGCAGATTTTACAAGAGATGTAATATGATCTTTCCAAGATAAATCCCGAGTAAATGAAACCCCAAGCATGTTCAAGGATGATGCAGGATTAAGCTGAATATTATTAAACATTAGTGGGTATACCTGTGGAAGATTTTGTTGGGTTGATAGGTGTAAGAACTGATTCTTAGATGCAATAAAAACAACCATATTATTTTTACCCCAGTCAGAGATACGAGCCAAGTCAGACATTAGGTGTGCCATAGCCTCATCCCTTGTTTGTTGAAGTAACTGTTGAGATGAGCGTTGCAGGAACCGAATGGAAAGGTGAAGGGTGGAGTCATCAGCATATGAATGGATAGGGTTAGATGTACATCTTAGAAGATCATTGATGAATAAAAGGAAGAGAGTTGGTGATAGGACAGAGCCCTGAGGAACACCATTGTTGATAGAACTAGGAGAAGAACGATGGCCGTCTACAACAGCGGCTATAGAACGACCAGAAAGGAAGCTAGCGATGAAGGCACAGATAGAAGGATAGAAACCGTAGGAGGGCAGTTTGGAAATTAAAGATTTATGCCACTCAATCGAAAGCCTTTGAGATGTCAAGTGCAATGGCAAAGCTTTCGCCAAAGTCCCGAAAGGAGGATGACCAGGAGTCTGAAAGGTAGGTGAGAAGATCGCCAGTGGAGCGTCCCTGACGGAACCCATACTGACGATCGGAAAGAAGGTTGTGATAGGAAAGATGCCTTAAAATTTTTCTATTGAGAATTGACTCGAAAACTTTTGAAATACAGGACGTTAAAGCAATTGGACGATAGTTGGAGGGTTGGGAGTGGTCACCCTTCTTTGGGACTGGCTGAATGAGAGCAAACTTCCAGCAAGAAGGAAAGGTACAAGTTGACAGACAAAGGCGAAAGAGTTTGCCTAGGCAGGGTGTAAGCACAGAAGCACAGTTCTTGAGAACAACAGGAGGGACCCCATCAGGCCCATATGCCTTGTTAGTACTGAGGCCAGTGATGGCAGAAAATACATCAACTGAAGAAATTTTAATGTCAGCCATGAGAAAGTCAGAGGGGGGAAGTGATGGAGGAACAGCACCAGAATCGTCTAAGGTGGAATTGGAGGAGAAAGTCTGTGCAAAGAGATCTGCTTTATCAGTAGAAGAAATAGCTACAGAACCATCAGAGTAGAAAAGAGGAGGGAAGGATGATGAGGTAAAGTTGTTAGAAAGATTATTGGCAAGGTGCCAGAAGGAGCGGGAAGAATTCGAGTTGGAGAGTTGAGAGCATTTAGTATGGATGAAATTATTTTTAGTAGAGCAAAGAACAGACTTAGCACGATTCCGGGCAGAAACGTAAAGATGATGTGATTCAGGGGTGGGTTGGCTCTGGTACCTTTTGTAAGCCCTCTCCTTGTTGCGGACAGCATTAGAACAAGCGTGATTAAACCAAGGCTTTCTTGCATTAGTCAAAGGATATGAGAAAGGAATGTATGCTTCCATGCCTGAGAGAATAACCTCCGTAATGCGCAAGGCACACTCAGATGGCTCCCGGCCATGGAAGCAATAATCATTCCAGGGAAAATCAAAGAAGTACTGCCTGAGGGCCTCCCAGTCCGCGGCTCCAAAATGCCACAGACGACGTTTCCCTGGAGGGTCCACAGGCCGTACCGGAGTGATAGGACAGGTTAAGGTAATAAGGTTGTGATCGGAGGAGCCCAACGGAGAGAAAAGATTAAAAGAGTAAGCAGAAGGATTAGTTGTGAGGAAGAGGTCAAGTATGTTGGAGCTCTCTCCAAGGCAGTCAGGGATATGGGTAGGGTGCTGTACAAGCTGCTCTAGGTCATTAAGGTTAGAAAAGATGTAGGCTTGTTCACCAGGTGGATCCGTGAAAGGAGAGGAGAGCCAAAGGTGGTGGTGAACATTGAAATCTCCTAGAATGGAGACTTCAGAGAAAGAAGAAATGGATAGAATGTGTTCCATTGTAGAAGTAAGATAGTCGAAGAATTTTTGATAGTCAGTAGAATTAGGGGATAAGTAAACAGCACAGATATATTTAGTCAGAGAATGACAGGAAAGCCAAAGCCAGAGTGTAGAGAATTCAGAAGAATCGAGTTCAGGAACACGAGAGCAAGATAAGTCGTTGCGTATATATACACAACAGCCACCTTTGGCTTTGAAATGAGTATAGAGAAAGTAGGAGGATACAGAAAAGGGTTTGCTGTCAGTTGCAACTGGGTGTGCATCACTGCAGAAAAAGCAGTAGGGGCCACTGGGGCACTGACCACCTGCAGGGGAATTGCACAGCTCAAATCTACTACACCTGGAACATCTAACTTTGTTCTTGCAGGAAATTGTGCCATGCCCGAAGGGACGGCACGTGCATCACCTCAGAATGGGAAAAATACAAGTCCCTATGGAGCAGCACGAGTGACCAAAGATAACCTGCTCCGGCAAGGAGACCCTGAATTAGAGTCACACCACCCTGGCTGCCACTGCATTCTCACCACCATGAGGGTTGACCATGAGGCAGGTGACCTCCACTAGCTGGGAGGAACAGTGGCTGAGGTAACGAAAGTGACAGAAAAGTTCCTTCTCTGAGACATCAGGAGCAACAGGCCCAAATTTCCCATAGGAAAACTCGTCACCGGATGGTGAGCAAGGCAACCAGCACCTTAGAGGCCAGTCACCCAGTTGGGTGAGGGTCTCAGATGGCACATTCATTTTGGTCATCTGCAGATACACAAAATCTAATTGCTGACCCTTTACCCATGACCCTAAGTGACCCCCTCAATACAATACTTGCCCAGTGGAGACTTGTTGATGGTGCTTGACAGACTGTGGGGATTCACAAAAACAGGAGTGTTGTTAGCTAACAATGCAATGCAAACAAGGCTCCTTGCTTCGCTGGTGACACTGCCGTCTGGGGAGGAAGATCAACTCCATTTTTCAGGGGCGCCACCCTCATCACAGGCAGTAGAGATCATTTTCACCCTCTTGCCAAGGGCAGTAATCACTCTGGCGGCAGAGGTGAGATCCATATGGATGTCCTGAGTGGTGAGACCGATCATGGAAGATTCTATTCTGGCCTAACATCTGGCCAACACACACTTGCATTAAATTTGGACACTGGTGCCACTGCACAATGAAAGGTGGTTATGATGATACAGATTAAGATGAGTTAAGCACCCGAGATCAAGATGGTTAACAGCACGGCCAGGAGGCACACATTCGACAGCAGCCGAGTCTAAGCAGCATCCCACCCAAGCTCAAGAATACAGAACACTCGTGGTTTGCTTACAATACAACTGGCCATGTGACAGTCTAGAGGTTTAATGGTATTGCCATTTAGCAATTTTGCAATTTAGCATCCAGTGTACATGCTACTCTAGCAAGTTAACATGATCACTGGTGAACTGCCTGCTAACCATCTGAGAGGCAATCATGATCACTTTGCTTGCTATCCACTCACTAACTAGAAAGGCAATCATATGGGAGAGATGTTGGTGAGCATGAATGCTGAGTCACTAAAACAGACGTCTGTCACATACAGAAATTCAATCACCATTGTTACCGATATTTTGTTTCATTTAAGACAAGGGTATCATAGAAGTAAACAGTCATACTACCGGTAGTGAAAAACAGGAAAAACAACTATAATGTTAAACAGTAGTGCCTGAAATTACAGCTACAATGGATTATTCAGCCATGACTGAAGTACTTTTGCAGTGTCTAAGCCACTCTGGCCTCAGCCAATTATAGTACTATGTTATGAAAATGGGGTAAAATTTCCTGAGTAGCATAATTAATAAAATATTTGAATTCAGCAGTGCCTGATGGACATTTGTAGCAGCGTCCACCATTTTTTTCTTTATTCACAGCAGACAAAGTGATCAGAGTGATTGATCCCATTCACCCTCTGCCTCACTGTTGCCCTGCTGCCCTTGCAAAGCCATCATGATTGGTGAGGGTGAATGCAACTCGATGCAGGTGCAAGTGAGGTATGGGTGTACTTAAGGAAGGAAGAATGGGAGAAGTCCAGGTAGGGACACAGTGATAAAACACTTATCATAATCCCTCCAACCCAGCTAATGTATTTTATAGGGTAATTTTTCCCTGCTCACCAGATGATTTTATTCAGTTGAGGAAACATCTTGTACTGATAGGGTTAATGTGGGATGAACCAAATGCCCCTAGTTTGAAAAGTTTTTCTGATGCTCATTAAAAATTTTAGCATTAGCAACAATAAGAGGATAATTGCAGTAGGCTGGTTGGCCCACGCTTGGCAGTATCTTTGACTAAACTGTCAGAATACAACAGGATAAGAAAGAGGAAGGCTCTCCCTTGCTCACCTAACCTTTCGGTTGAACTGGTAGAAGAAGTCTGAGGAAGTCACATAGGATTTATGATATGATATATAAGATAAGGATTGTGTGAAAAGGGGTCGGGTGGTAGAATGAACGTCAGTCTGTCTCACTAGCAATCCATCTATAACTTTATCTATCGAGCTCTCTATCTGATATTCACCTTGGCATTTTCGGTGCAAAATTATGTTCTGATATATGTCAATAGGGCTGCATTTTTCTTGTGCTTTTCTTACAGCCATCATGTACTGTACAATGGCAGCTCACTATGCATGCAGAGTGTGTGTGTGTGTGTGTGTGTGTGTGTGTGTGTGTGTGTGTGTGTGTGTGTGTATATGACTATTTACTTGGTTGTATTTACCTAGCTGTGATATACTGTACATGAAATGAGCTATGCTCGTGGGGTCCCGTCACCGTTTCTCAATAAGTGAAATCCTTTGAACTCGTTTATGATTATAGACTGGACGGTCTCTTTGTCCAGGCTATTCCACAGGTCTATGCATCAATATGGAAAACTCATTCTTGATATCCTTCAAGCAACTTGGCTTTTTCAGTTTCATTCCGTGTCCTCGTTACTCAACCATGATCCCATCCTGTACAAACAGATCTCCTCAATCACTTTTTTCTACTCCCATCATGGTCCTCAAAACTGCAATCATGTCACCCCTCTCTCTCCTTTCTTCTAAGGTAGATAGATTGAGCTTTTCTAGCCTTTCCCTGTACAACAGATCTGCCAGGCTAGGGACCATCTTGATTGTTGTTCTTTGTATTCTCTCGATCTTATTTGTATCTTTCTTTTTATGTGGGGAGCACACTACTGCCACATATTCCAACCTGGGGTGGATCATGGCCACTATCAATTTTTTTTATTATCTCCTCATCCATGTAATGAAATGCTACACTTATGTTAATCAAGAGATTACACGTCTCTCTAACTATCTTGTTCACGTGTTTTTCGGGTGATGAATTATCCTGGACCAGCACTCCCAAGTCCTTCTCATCTCTCACTTTTGTGACTAGTTTATTACCCATCAAATAATTCTGTGCTGGTCTCTTACCCATTTCCAATATTTTACATTTTTTGCATTGAATTTCATTTCCCACATCTGGCTCCACTCATGAAACCTATCCAGGTCCTCTTGCAGAATTTTACATTCTTCTTCAACTTCTACTTTCCTCACGATCTTTGCATCGTCAGTAAACAGACTTGCATAAGTGTCATTCCATCTATCAAACTGTTTACGTAAATCAGGACCATTACAGGCGCTAACACCGAGGCATGTGGGACGCCACTTGTTACTTCCCATCATCCAGATATCCTGTCCTGTATTACTATCCACATCTGCCTGTCTCTCAAGAAGTCCCTCATCCACTCCAACATGTTCCCCCTCAGTCCTATGAGTTCTACCTTCCACATTACTGTAGTCACTTGTTGGGTACGTTATGAAAGGCTTTCTCCAGGTCTAAAGACACACAATCCACCCACCTATCTCTCTCTCTCTTGCAGCATGTCAATTGGCCTTGGATAGAAGCTCAACAAGTTGGAAACACACGACCTACCAATTCTGAATCCAAACTGACTTTCCACCAAAATGCCCATGTCCTCCAGATATTTTATGCACCTGTCTTTCAGGATTCTCTCACACAATTTTGCAACCATGCTGGTCAGGGACACTGGTATATAATTCAGGGGTTCTTCCTTGTTCCCTTCCTTATAAATTGGTACCACATTGGCCTTCTTCCACTCCTGAGACACTTTCCCTTCTTCGAAAGAACAGACAATTAAACCGTGAATCTCATCTGCCAGTTGTTCTATGCATTCCTTTTGTCCGTGGACTGCGAGCCATAGCTCAGGCTGGGTAGAGCTGCATTGTGAGCCACAGCATAGGCTGTGCTGGCCGTGCACCACCACTAACTACTCCACCCTTACGCAAATTTACTCATCTCGTTATGCAAAGACAGAGAGAGAGAGAGAGAGATTTTTGTCTTTTCACCAGATGATGCCCTGGTAGTTTATCAAGTTTATGATAAGCAAAAACAAATTTTTTTTTTTTTTTTATTCGTTTAGTAAGAGAGAGTAAGAAGAGAGTGGATGAGGAATTTTGAAGGAATCTGAGTGTAAAGTGGAGGGTCTGTAAATAATGTTCTGGAAAGAGATGAAAAGAGTAAGACAGGGTGGAAGTGAAGTTAGCAGGGGAGTGAAAGATAAAAATGGTAGATTACTAGTGGAGAAGGGAGAAAAAGTAAGCAGATGGAGAGAACACTTTAAGGAATTGTTGAACATAAAGGATGGAAGTAATGCGAGTATAAGTGGCTGGGGAATGGCTGGGAGAAGGAGGGAGGTGAGAAGACAGGAAGAAATCAGTAGGATAGAAGTTGTGGAAGCAATGAAGAAAGTTAAATCGGGAAAAGCACCATGAATTGATGGAGTGTGTGGTGAAATGCTGAAGCATGGGGGAGAGATAATAGTAGAATGGATGTGGAAGATGTGCAGATTGGCCTGGGAGGAAGGTAGAGTCCTGGAGGATTGGAAGTCAGGTATAATTATTCCCTTGTACAAAGGAAAAAGGGAAAAAGAAGTGTGGGGTAATCATAGGGGCATTTGTCTTCTTAGTATAATAAGAAAAGTGTATGGTAGGATACTTATTGACAGAGTCAGAGAAAGAACAGAGAGATTAGTTGGAGAAGAACAGGGAGGCTTTAGGAAGGGAAGAGGTTGTGTAGATCAGATATTCATTCTTAGATCTTTAATGGAAAAGTTTCTAGAGAAGGGAAAGAAGTTGTATGCGGCTTTCATGGATTTGGAGAAAGCATATGACAGGGTGGATAGACAAGGATTGTGGAAAGTGTTAAGAATATATGGAGTAGATGGGAAGTTGCTGAAAGCTGTGAAGAGTATGTACGATGGTGCAAAGGCTGCAGTGCGTGTGGATGGTGAACTAAGTGAATTTTTCTGTTTGAAAGTTGGGTTGAAACAGGGATGTGTCATGTCTCCATGGTTGTTCAATCTGTACATGGATGGGGTAATAAAAGGGGTACAAGGTAGGGTAGTGGATGTTGGAGTGGCCCTGGTGAGAGAGGATAGTGTTTGGAAACTTCCTGTACTGTTGTTTGCAGATGACACTGTGTTGTTGAGTGAAGACGAAGGGGAGCTGCAAGGCTTGGTGGATGAGTTTGGGAGAGTGTGTAAGAAACGGAATCTAAAGGTGAATGTAGGGAAGAGTAAAGTGATGGTCTTTGAGAGAGGTGAAGTCAGTGAATGGACAGCAAGGCTGGATGGTGAGGAATTGGAGAATGTGAGTATGTTTAAGTACTTGGGTAGTGTGATGAGTAAAGATGGAGGGTTGGAGGGTGAAGTGCTTGAAAGGGTACAGCAGGGAAGAAAGGTTGCTGGTTCTTTGAAAGCAGTGATAAGAAACAGGGAAGTGAGCATGGAAGTGAAAAAGTTACTACATGACAGTATTGTGATACCAACTCTAACGTATGGAAGTGAAGCTTGGACGTTGTTGGAAGGACACAAGTCAAGAGTGAGAGCAGTGGAAATGAGTTATTTAAGAGGAGCCTGTGGAGTCACATGAAGAGACAGGCTGACGAATGAGGATATAAAGGAGCGTTGTGGTGTGGATGTGGATGTGATAGGAAGTGTTATGAGGAACACACTGAGGTGGTTTGGCCATGTGGAGAGGATGGAGGGTGAAAGACTGACGAAGAGAGTGTATGTGAATGAGGTGGAGGGGGGAAGAGGGAGGGGGAGGTCGAGGATGAGATGGAGGGATGGGTTGGAGAGGTATATGAGAGAGGGGGGTGTGAGTTCGAAGCAGGGCAGTGAAATGGCGGGGGACAGGGCGACTTGGAGGTGATTTGTTTGTGGCCACCCCAAACGGGATTGAGGCGTCTGGCAATAGATAGATAGAGAGAGAATTACTCCCCTACATAAACGTACGCATGGCCCTACGCAAAGGCAGAGAGAGAGAGAGAGAGAGAGTTTCTTTTCACCAGGTGATGCCCTGGATGTTTATCTTCAATTTTATAAGACACAAAAACTAAAAAAAAAACTAAAAAAAAAAAAAAAAAAATATTCTTCATATTTTGGGCACCGGGGGGGGGGAATTTATGCAATCCACAGGTTAGTATCCAATTAGAAATCCCATCTGGCCCTGGGGCTTTCCTCACATATTGAGTTTCCAGTAGTTTGTACGCTCCTTGCACTTCAACTTTTACATCTTTTAACACTACATCTCTAGTCACTCCCTCCATCCCACAAAATCACTTTCTGTAGTGAAGACTGATTGCATGCATTTGTTCATTATTTCAGCTTGCATAATTGCATCATTATAGGCATTTTCTTCTACTTTCAGCTTATTGATTCCTGCCTTTTGTTTCAGTTTACCATTAATAAACCTGTAAAACAGTTTAGGTTCTTACATATGCCAATTATACCTTTTTCAAAAGTAAGTTTCTTCCTCTCTACATATTCTTGTATATTCCTTTTTAGTTTTTTTATACCCTTCCTTTGCTCTATCATTACCTCTCTTTCTCCATTTGTTCCATGCCTTATCCCTTTCATTTTTTGCTATTATACACCTTTTGTTGAGCCAGTCATTTCTCCAGTTCTCTTTCCCACTAACTTTTGGCACAACCTTTTGCACACTCATAATACAGAAGTCTAGAAAAATATCCCACTTCTGTGTCTCTCAATTCTTTGAATTCTTGCCAATCTGCTTCCAAGAAAAATTTTCTCAGTCCTGTAAAGTTTGCTTTCCCAAAGTTGTATCTTCCATGCCTGTATAGCTCATCTCTTGTCTCCTCAGTTCCTTCTATCATCTGGAGCTCTATCACTACATGATCAGTTTTTCCTATAGGACACAGATATTTCAGAGATTCATTTGCATCAAGTTCTTTGGTTATAATTAAATCTAGTCTTGTTGGTGTGCCATCACCTCTAAATCTTGTCTCTTCTTTGACCCACTGGGTCACTACATTATCCACTGCTATATTTAACAACGTACTGCCCCATGAATTTTCACTACTTCCTGAGTCCCACTCCTCCCAGTTTACCTCCTAATAATTTAAGTCACCCATCAGGATTATGTTGTTGCTTTTTCAGTCACTTTCTGTAGGTAACTAGCCATGTCTGACAACCATTCCATGTCCTTTGTCATGGGGGGGACATATCCTGCTGTCATGTCTCTCTAAGAGTTATATGTAGAAAGAAAGAGAGAGGTGAAGAGATTAGTAAGAGAGAGTAAGAAGTGAGCAGATGAGGAATTTGGAAGGAATTTGAGTGTAAAGTGGAAGGACTGTAAGAAAATGTTCTGGAAAGAGGTGAAAAGAGTAAGACAGGGTGGAAGTGAAGTTAGCAGGGGAGTGAAAGATAAAAATGGTAGATTAAAAGTGGAGAAGGGAGAAAAAGTGAGCAGATGGAGAGAACACTTTAAGGAATTCTTGAACAAAGAGGATGGAAATAATGCGAGTATAAGTGGCTGGGGAATGGCTGGGAGAAGGAGGGAAGTGAGAAGACAGGAAGAAATCAGTAGGATAGAAGTTGTGGAAGCAATGAAGAAAGTTAAATTGGGGAAAGCCCCAGGAATTGATGGAGTGTGTGGTGAAATGCTGAAGTATGGGGGAGAGATAGTAGTAGTATGGATGCTGAAAATGTGCAGATTGGCCTGGGAGGAGGGCAGAGTACCAGAGGATTGGAAGTCAGGTATAATTATTCCCATGTACAAAGGACAAGGGGATAAAGAAGTGTGTGGTAATCATAGGGGCATTTGTCTTCTTAGTATAATAGGAAAAGTGTATGGTAGGATACTTATTGACAGAGTTAAAGAAAGAACAGAGAAATTAGTTGGAGAAGAACAGGGAGGTTTTAGGAAGGGAAGAGGTTGTGTAGATCAGATATTCATTCTTAGATCTTTAGTGGAAAAGTTTCTAGAGAAGGGAAAGAAGTTGTATGCGGCTTTCATGGATTTGGAGAAAGCATATGACAGGGTGGATAGACAAGGATTAAGGAAATGATTAAAAATACATGGAGTAGATGGGAAGTTGTTGAATGCTGTGAAGAGTATGTATGATGGTGCTAAGGTTGCAGTGTGTGTGGATGGTGAACTAAGTGAATTTTTCTCTTTGAAGGTTGGGTTGAAACAGGGATGTGTCATGTCTCCATGGTTGTTCAATCTGAACATCGATGGGGTAATAAAAGAGGTACAAGGTAGGGTAGTGGATGTTGGAGTGGCCCTGGTGAGAGAGGGTAGTGTTTGCAAACTCCTTGTACTGCTGTTTGCAGATGATACTGTGTAGTTGAGTGAAGACGAAGGAGAGCTGCAAGGCTTGGTGGATGAGTTTGGGAGTGTGTGTAAGAAACAGAATCTAAAGGTGAATGTAGGGAAGAGTAAAGTGATGGTCTTTGAGAGAGGTGAAGTCAGTGAATGGACAGCGAGACTGGATGGTGAGGAATTGGAAAATGTGAGTACATTTAAGTACTTGGGTAGTGTGATGAGTAAGGATGGAGGTTTGGAGGGTGAAGTGCTTGAAAGGGTACAGCAGGGAAAAAACGTTGCTGGTTCCTTGAAAGCAGTGATAGGAAGCAGGAAAGTGAGCATGGAAGTGAAAAAGGTACTACATGACAGTATTGTGATACCAACTCTAACATATGGAAGTGAAGCTAGGACGTTGTTGGAAGGACACAAGTTAAGAGTGAGAGTAGTGGAAATGAGTTATTTAAGAGGAGCCTGTGGAGTCACATGGAGAGACAGGATGACAAATGAGGATATAAAGGAGCTTTGTGGTGTGGATGTGGATGTGATAGGAAGCGTTAGCAGGAATACACTGAGGTGGTTTGGCCATGTGGAGAGGATGGAGGGTGAAAGACTGACGAAGAGAGTGTATGTGAGTGAGGTGGAAGGGGGAAGAGGAAGGGGGAGGCCGAGGATGAGATGGAGGGATGGGGTGGAGAGGTATATGAGAGAAGGGGGTGTGGTTGGGAGCGGGGCAGTGAAATGGCGAGGGACAGAGCGACGTGGAGGCGATTTGTTTGTGGCCACCCCAAACGGGATTGAGGTGTCTGGCAATAGATAGATAGATAGATGTCTCTCTTGCCTTTCCCTCTGGATTTCAGCCCTACCCTCTCCTAATTCCACATTATCCACATTTATGTTGTTCTTCATGGCTGTGTGTGTGTGTGTGTGTGTGTGTGTGTGTGTGTGTGTGTGTGTGTGTGTGTGTGTGTGTGTGTGTGTGTGTGTGTGTGTGTGTGTGTGTGCGCGTGCGTGCGTGCGTGGGTGTGTGTGAGTGTATTTACCTATTTGTAGTATACAGGAATTGAGCAATGCTCGTGTTGTCCCGTCTCCATATCCACATTATTCTAGTCTACTTTTACGTACATGAATGTTTTTCGCCAGCACCACCTCTTCGTCTAAGTCGTTCCAAATATTTATGTATTTACCTAATATACCTAATTGTGATATACACGAGATATGCTATGCTCATGGGTTCCTGCCGCTGTTTCTCAGTAAGTCAAATTTAGCTTTAAACTCGTTTAAGTTTTTAGACTGGATGATCTCTTTGTCCAGGCTATTCCACAGGTCTATACTTCTATAAGGAAAACTATACTGTATTTCTTGATATCCTTCAAGCAGCTTGACTTCTTCAATTTCATTCCGTGTCCTCTTGTTGCTCTCTTATCCCATACAAACAGATTGTTTTGGTCAACTTTATCCACTCCTATCATTGTCCTGAACACTGCAATCATGTCTCCCCTCTTTCTCCTTTCCTCTAAGGAAGGAAAATCCAGCTTTTCCAGCCTCTCTCTGTATGACAGATCTGCCAGACTGGGGACCATCGTGGTTGCTGTTCTTTGTATTCTCTCAATCTTATTTATATCTTTCTTTTTGTGTGGGGACCACACAACCGCTGCATATTCTAACCTGGGGCGGATCATGGCCACTATCAATTATTTCATCATCTCCTCATCCATATAATGAAATGCTACTCTCATGTTAGTCAAGAGTTTATACGTCTCTCTAACTATCTTGTTAATATGTTTTTCAGGTGACAAACTATCTTGGACCAGCACTCCTAAATCTTTCTCTTCTCTCATTTTTGTGATTAATTCATTACCAAACAAATAATTCAGTGATGGCCTCCTGGTACTTTTACCCATTTCCAATATTTTACATTTCTTTACGTTAAATTTCATTTCCCACATCCGGCTCCAATCATGTATCCTATCCAGATCCTCCTGCAGCATTTTACAATCCTCCTCAACCTCTACCTTCCTCAAGATCTTTACATCATCAGCAAACAGACTTTCATAACTGTTCACTCCATCTACCATATCATTTATATAAATCAGGAATATTACTGGCGACAACACTGAGCCTTGAGGAACTCCACTTATTACTTCCCTCCATCCAGACATCCTATCCTTTATTACTGTCCTCATTTGTCTGTCTCTCAAAAAGTCTCTCATCCATTCCAGGAGTTTCCCCTTCAGTCCTCCTATAGACTCTAGTTTCCACATAAGTCTCTTATGAGGTACCTTGTCGAAGGCCTTCTCTAAGTCTAAGTAGACACAATCCACCCAACCATCTCTCTCCTGTACTACGCCAATCGCTCTTCAGTAAAAACTCAACAAGTTGGAAACACATGACCTTCCACTTCTGAATCCAAACTGACATTCAGCCAAAATATTAATCTCTTCTTGATATTTTATCCATCTGTCTTTCAGGATTCTCTCACACAATTTTCCGACCATGCTGATTAGAGACACTGGTCTCTAATTCAGGGATTCTTCCCTGTATCCTCTCTTATAAATTGGTACCACATTTGGCCTCTTCCATTATTGTGGCACTTTACCCTCTTCCAGAGAACACACAATTAAACTGTGAATTTTATCCGCCAGTTGTTCTCTACATTCCTTCAATATCCAATTAGAAATTCCATCAGGTCCTGGGGCTTTCCTTACATCTTGAGTTTCCCATACCTCCACTTTTATATCTTTTATCACTGGTACATTTCTAATCATTATCTCCCCTTCCACAAACTCCTCTTCATTAGTGAAAACTGATTGGAAACATTTGTTCATTATTTCAGTTTGCACTGCTGCATCTTTATAGATCTCTCCATTTACTCTCAGTTCAGTGTTCCTTTCCTTTTGTTTCAGTTTGCCGTTAACAAATCCATAAAACAGTTTGGGTTCATCCTTACATTTGTCTATTCTACCTCTTTCAAAATTCCTTTCTTCTTCTCTACGTATTCTTGTGTATTCATTTCTAGTTCTTTTATATTCTTCCTTTGTTCTGTTGTTACCTCTCTTTCTCCAGTTGTTCCACGCCTTATCTCTCTCTTTTTTTGCTGTCATACACCTTCTATTAAACCACTCATTTTTCCTGTTTTCTTTCCCCCTTACTCTTGGAACAAAATTTTCCACTCCCAAATTATAGAGGTCTAGAAAGATATCTGACTTCCTCTGTATCTCTCTTGTTTCTCTGAATTTTCTCCAATCCACATTTTCAAAAAATTTTTTCTCAATCCTGTAAAATTTGCTTTCCCAAAATTGTATCTTCCCTGCCTATAAAGCTCATCTCTTGGCTTGACGTTACCTATTATCATCTGGAACTCAATGACCACATGATCACTTTTTCCTATAGGACAGAAATATTTCAGTGATTCTATTACATCGGGTTCTTTGGTAAACAGTAAGTCTAACTTTGCTGGTGTGTCCTCGCCTCGGAACCATGTCTCTTCTTTGACCCATTGCGTCATCACATTATTCATTATTATATTTAATAATATAGTGCCCCACGAATCTTCACTGCCTCCTGAGTCCCATTCCTCCCAGTTCACCTCTTTACAGTTAAAGTCACCCACCAAAATTATACTGTTGCTTCTTTCAATTATTTTTTGTAAATAACTAGCCATATCTGACAACATCTCTGGTATTTGTCATCATTCCATGCTCTTGTCTTAGTGGGAACATACACTACCACCATATCTCTCTTACCATTCTCTCTAGTTTCTAATTTCATATATATCACTTCAGCCCTGTCTTCTCCCATTTCCACGGTATCTACATTTACAGTATGTTGTTCTTCACTGCTATCATCATTCCTCCTCCCGTTTTTTCTTTTCTGTCTCTTCTCCACAGTTTGTATTTACCATCTCCCAAATGAACATCAATATCTTCTCTTAACTTGGTCTCTACAAAGCACAGGACATCAGGTTCATGTTCCCTCAAGAAATCGTTAATTTCAAGCCTTGCCGATATTAAGCCATCAACATTAGTATATATCACCTTCAAATTATTTTTGATGTTTTTTATACCCTCTTCTCTCCTTTTCTCTGTCGGTACCACATCCTCAATTTCTGATCTTTCATAGCCATAACTCTTAGTTTCCTTCACTTCTATTTCCTCACATACCACTTCCTTACTTTCATATCCATCACTCTCCAAAAAAAAGTTTTACATTCTTCCTCTGTCCTCTTATCATTTTTTCCTTTAGTTGTTCCTTCAATGATTTTAAAACTTCTCTTTCTTCTTCATTCAAATCTTTTCTTATTACAATATTTTCCATCCCTGCATCTTTGCTTAGTTTCCTGGTCACTTTAAGTATATCATTTACTATACTTTCTGATGACAACTTGACTCTCATTGGTCTTGTTTCCCCTTTCTCATAAGGCCCTATCCTCCTTACTTCCTCAATTTCTTTTTCCCACTTGTCTCCTTCGGGATCAATCTTGCCTAATATTCTTCTCACCAGGTTCGTGTCTCTCTCGAGTCTCATGGATCTAACTTTTTCTTCCTCTTCCCTGTTTCCTCCCTGTGTGTGTGTGTGTGTGTGTGTGTGTGTGTGTGTGTGTGTGTGTGTGTGTGTGTGTGTGTGTGTGTGTGTGTGTGTGTGTGTGTGTGTGTGTGTGTGTGTGTGTGTGTGTGTGTGTGTGTGTGTGTGTGTGTGTGTGTGTGTGTGTGTGTGTGTGTGTACCACAGCAACTGGGAGGCAGCAGTACTATTAGGGTGTAACGGCGGATGTTTTCACTATACAGTACTTTATATGTTTTGAGGTGAATGCCTGTATTGTAAATTTTGAACAGTTAACTCATTCTGTCTGGCAGAAGTTCCCACAAACCCTTCCCACGGCCAGGCATTCCCGAGAGAAATCGTGAAAATCATAAACTTTTAAACATTCATTTCTCAGTTAATACTTAACCAAATTTCATTCATTCATTCATTGCCAGACGCCATGTATCCCAAACGGGGTGGTCAAGGGCTTAGAGTTCATTGTTTTACAGGGAGGGGCACTAATCCTCCACCAACCCCACTTGACACTTAACCAAATACTGTATGAAAAAAACAAGGTGTCATAATCAGGGATGGATCCAGGGGGGGGATGCATCCCCCCTCACTGGCCATGCATCACTGAATAAAGAGGCAATTTCAAAATTGAAATATCAGCATGTCGCGTCAAGTCTTTGGTTGAATCAGCGAATCAGACCCTGAAAATTCCTGGATCCACCCCTGGTCATGATACTCACCAATCCTTCGACTTCAAGCTGATTGCATCAGATGGTCTGTTAAGCATGTATAGGAAGAGTGAGTGAGTGGGGAATGGGGGCAATTTTTGTTATTTTTTTGCCAGTGTCCATATGCGTGGCAGAGGTTCGGTGCCACAACTAAGGCTTAGACTAGCCCACCACAATAATAACACTTTGATAACACTTCCAGAAGACCAAAATCCACCACAAACACTATTTATGTGAAAAATTTTCCATAACTGGTCATACTTGGTGCTGGGAGACCAGTAACCATAACAACGACCTTGAGGCAGGCTGCCTGCTCACCTCACCACCACGCCCCTTTACAGACAGACAGATACTCTTGCACTTTCTCTCTCTCTCTCTCTTTCACACACACACACACGGAGATGTATTTTTGGCTTGCATTGTTTCTCAATTCTGACACTGCTGTGCAACTAGAAGTCTGGGTATTACAACTACTACAAATAATACTATTATTACTACTACTTCTACTACAATTACCACTACTACAACTACTACTAATACTACAACTACCACAGCTACAACTACTACTATTACTACCACACCTACTACACATACTGCCACTACTACTATTACTACTACTACTACTCCAAGTACTACCTGTACTACAAAAAAACTAAAAAAAGAATATAGAGAACAAAGTAGTTATTTACGTACTGTCCATGATCGGAAATACCACTATGACTTTTTCTTTCCTGTGATTTGTACTTTTTCATCATAACAAATATGTATAAGCAAATATTTTCAACATAAAATAAGGCAATGACTTTATCATGAAACAAACCTTCTGCTTCCATTATTCACATAAATATACAAAGTGAAGTAAAAGCATTTTTTCTACTTACACAAAAAACAACATACAGTACCAGTATCTACAACACTAACTTATGCATAATACCCAGACTTCTACCAGTCGGTCTTTGAATGAAAATCGAAGAAACAGTTAGTGTACAGTGCCACCTCACATTCAGCACGACCACCACATCATACAGCGTTGCTGTGGTCGGCAAAATGAATTGGCGCAAACATAGCAAAGCCAGAAGGCTTCTTTGCCTGCAGGTGTTGGAGGCAGCGCTTCCATGTAATGCCTACCGAGGTAGCCCCTGCACTGCAGCTGGTCAGGCAGTTGCTGCACACTGTGCCTCTGTTTCACAGAAGGCATTACTTGGCCATATCGCTCCAGAAAGCTGTAAATTACATCCTTCTCAAACTGTCTGAGAGATGTGCTGGTCTGTGTAACATCCTTGTACAGAATGAAGGCATTTAGTAACAGATGTCCAGTACATGTAAGAATGCCTTCTTATACCACTTGCAGCACCTCCTCAGACAGTCAATGGTGCCAATCTGCATATAAGATTTATTGACAAGTTGCATGCTCACGTTATAGTAGATAACAGCATCAGGCTCGAAGACTGATTGCCTCGTTCTCCTATCGACCTTGCCTGTGTCAATCAACTTACCTTCATGGACCATGGAGAGGACATTTACCTTTCTCTTATCATGCCAGTGAACTGCAAGGAGTTTACCTGATTTCAAGGTCCTGCACTCCCCTTTCACGATGCCCTTGGGAAAGGGTGGCCAATGCTTCCTCTTTGCACAGACAGTGCCACACGATCCAATTTCGTGTTCTTGCAGGTACAGTACTTTGCAAGACATGGTGCCATGTAATAATTATCGGTGAACAGGATATGGTTGCCACTGAAGTACCTGTCCATCAGTTTCTGTATAACTGAGCCAGAGAAGCTATGGGGATCGTCCTTCGACAACACCGCATAACTCACTGTATACGCAATAAAATCTAACATGTACCCAGTCTTGCAATCACACAAAACAAAAAACTTTACTCCAAAATGATGTCTCTTTGAGGGAATGTACTGAATGAACAAGCGACTCATCGATAACAACCTTCTGGAATGGCCTGAAATAGGATCAAAATTTTTCCTTCATCATTTCCTGAATTGAGCGAATCCACAGCCTATCGTTCGGATGTGGGCCCATATTGGTGGAGAAATGCAGGTACCTGAGGATGTCAAGGTGCCAGTCCCATGGCATATACTTACCAAATACAAGGGTAGTTGCAATATCATCCACGAGCCAATAATCACGTAGTGTATATTGTCCTTTCTTACATGAGGCATCAACATAGTCAATGCTAGCCAAACATACGTCTCGCTAACATTTGTCACTGTCCATTCTTTCATCTTTGCACTCTCTCTTAGGTGTAAGGTTTCACCCCAATTGCAGCAGAATTCCCTGAATGCATTCACTTCTTTCACAATGAAATCCATAATTCTATCTATCTATCTATTGCCAGACGCCTCAATCCCGTTTGGGGTGGCCACAAACAAATCGCCTCCAAGTCGCACTGTCCCCCGCCATTTCACTGCCCTGCTCCCAACTCACACCCACCTCTCTCATATACCTCTCCACCCCATCCCTCCATCTCATCCTCGACCTCCCACTCCCTCTTCCCCCCTCCACCTCATTCACATACACTCTCTTCATCAGTCTTTCACCCTCCATCCTCTCCACATGGCCAAACCACCTCAGTGTGTTCCTCATAACACTTCCTATCACATCCACATCCACACCAACACGCTCCTTTATATCCTCATTCGTCAGCCTGTCTCTCCATGTGACTCCACAGGCTCCTCTTAAATAACTCATTTCCACTGCTCTCACTCTTGACTTGTGTCCTTCCAACAACGTCCAAGCTTCACTTCCATACGTTAGAGTTGGTGTCACAATACTGTCATGTAGTAACTTTTTCACTTCCATGCTCACTTCCCTGTTTCTTATCACTGCTTTCAAAGAACCAGCAACCTTTCTTCCAAGCTGTACCCTTTCAAGCACTTCACCCTCCAAACCTCCATCCTTACTCATCACACTACCCAAATACTTAAACGTACTCACATTCTCCAATTCCTCACCATCCAACCTCGCTGTCCATTCACTGACTTCACCTCTCTCAAAGACCATCACTTTACTCCTCGCTACATTCACCTTTAGATTCCGTTTCTTACGCACTCTCCCAAATTCATCCACCAAGCCTTGCAGCTCCCCTTCGTCTTCACTCAACAACACAGTATCATCTGCAAACAACAGTACAGGGTGTTTCCAAACACTATCCTCTCTCACCAGGACCACTCCAACATCCACTACCCTACCTTGTACCTCTTTTATTACCCCATCCATGTACAGATTGAACAACCATGGAGACATGACACATCCCTGTTTCAACCCAACCTTCAAAGAGAATAATTCACTTAGTTCACCATCCACACGCACTGCAGCCTTTGCACCATCGTACATACTCTTCACAGCATTCAACAACTTCCCATCTACTCCATATATTCTTAACACTTTCCACAATCCTTGTCTATCCACCCTGTCATATGATTTCTTCAAATCCATGAAAGCCGCATACAGCTTCTTTCCCTTCTCTAGAAACTTTTCCACTAAAGATCTAAGAATGAATATCTGATCTACACAACCTCTTCCCTTCCTAAAGCCTCCCTGTTCTTCTCCAAAGTGGATGTATGTGGAATAACTGAAACAAAATGGAGAGGAGAAAGTGTGAGAGAATGGGAGTATGGATGGGGTATATGTGCAGGAGTAGGTGAGAATGAGATTGCAAAGGAAGGAGTATGTATAGTGAGTAAAAGATGGAAGAAGAGCATAAGACAGTATGGATCAGTTGGGTCAAGGATTGTGTGGGTAAAGTTGAAAGTTGGAATACAAATGTGGGCGATTGTGTGTGTGTGCGTATGCGCCAACGCAAGATCGTGCTAGAAGAGTGAGAGAAGAGTTCTGGACAAATGTAGACGTGTGCATGGAAAAGTTTGGAAGGAATGAGAGAGTGTTTTTGATTGGTGATATGAATGGTAAAGTTGGGAATGTGAAGGTGGATGGACTAGTTGGTGAGTGGGGTGTGCCTGCTGAGATAGATGAGAATGGGAGTGCGTTAGTGAACATTTGTGCTGGGAGGGGGTTGGTGATAGCCAATACCCTCTTCAGGCATAAAATGATCCACAGGTATACATGGCAAATGATGAGAAGGGTGGGTGGTGTACTGAATGAAAGGAAGGCAATGACTGATTATGTGTGTGTGGATGAAAGGATGCGAAGATGTGTAATGGATGCAATAGTTTATAGAGGTTGGGGGAGTGGACTTTCTGACCACTACTTGGTGGTGGCCAGAATTAAAATTCAAGTAAGATGGAGGAATAGAAGGAGGGAAAGACAAGAGGAAGGAGTAGTTGCAAGGAGAGTGGAAAGGTTACAAGAGGATGAGAAAAAGGCAGAGTATAAGAGAGAAGTGGAGGAACGATTGGGCAAATATGAACTGGAGCAGATGGGAGACGTGGAAGGTGTCTGTAGGATATTTACAGAAGAAATATGTGCAGCATGTGATGTGGTGTGTGGAAGGAAGAGAAGACGGAGGGGGGTGCAAGGAACAGCGTGGTGGACTGAAGAGGTGAGACAGACTGTGGCACAAAAGAAGAAAGCATACAATGAATGGATGAGAAATAGGGCCGTGGAAGAAGTTGAGAGGCAGAAGAGAGAGTTATATGTAGAAAGAAAGAGAGAGGTGAAAAGATTAGTAAGAAGAGAGTGGATGAGGAATTTGGAAGGAATCTGAGTGTAAAGTGGAGGGACTGTAAGAAAATGTTCTGGAAAGAGGTGAAAAGAGTAAGACAGGGTGGAAGTGAAGTTAGCAGGGGAGTGAAAGATAAAAATGGTAGATTACTAGTGGAGAAGGGAGAAAAAGTGAGCAGATGGAGAGAACACTTTAAGGAATTGTTGAACATAGAGGATGGAAGTATTGCGAGTATAAGTGGCTGGGGAATGGCTGGGAGAAGGAGAGAGGTGAGAAGACAGGAAGAAATCAGTAGGATAGGAGTTGTGGAAGCAATGAAGAAAATTAAATCGGGAAAAGCCCCAGTAATTGATGGAGTGTGTGGTGAAATGCTGAAGCATGGGGGAGAGATAGTAGTAGAATGGATGTAGAAGATGTGCAGATTGGCCTGGGAGGAAGGTAGAGTCCCAGAGGATTGGAAGTCAGGTAAAATTATTCCCTTGTACAAAGGAAAAGGGGAAAAAGAAGTGTGTGGTAATCATAGGGGCATCTGTCTTCTAAGTATAATAGGAAAAGTGTATGGTAGGATACTTATTGACAGAGTTAGAGAAAGAACAGAGAAATCCATAACTGCTGTTGTGAAAAAAGCAAGGAAAAATTCCAATGCACAAGAGGACTGATTATAGGGGAATTCTGGCTGCACACTTGCATTTGTGTCATCAAACACAGGTACCTCGGGCTGAAACTCCATCCCTTCCTCCCAGGCAAATGTTCCCAATCTACCCACCCATGGTTCCTGCCTTGTCTGCCGTGCACGTGGCCTGTTCCATTCCCTGCCACGGCCCCTAGCATGGCAGCGTGGTGGCGAGTCCACCGACTCACCACTAGATAATGCAGGTGATGGTGATGATGCTCGTGACGGTGATCGTGGTGGTGATGGCAATAGTGATAGGTGTGGACGGGCACGTGCCTGCCAGCGTGCACCTGCACCAACATAGCCCAACATACTTGGCTGTGGTGATGAGGCATGTGGTGAGCCAGGCCAGCATGGCAAGGCACATAGTGAAGCAGGCCAGCATGTCGAGGCACATAGTGAGGCAGGCTGATGTGGTGAGGCACAAGGTGAGGGAGGCCAGTGTGGTGAGGCATGTGGTGAGGCAGGCCAGCGTGGCGTGCCATGTGGTCAGGCAGGCCGGCATGGCAAGGCACGTAGTGAGGCACGTGGTGATGGTGGTACAGTTGCAGGCCATGTGGGAGAGGCTAGTGTTGATGAAGAATGGGTGGAAATTTCCACACTAGGCTGCTCTGGTGTGCAGCTTAGCCTGCGGTGTTTCCTCCCGCCATCCTCCACCTCCTCCCTTTCATCACTCCCTACTTTCCTTTCCACCTTTTTCATTGCATGAATATCCCCCTCTGCAGGATCATCAATAACATCTGACCCTTCCTCATCATCAGAAAAGGCTGATGATTATGCAGAGAGTAGATATCGCCGCACAGTGGAGAACTCACGGTCACTCTCCTCCCCTGATGCATACATTTCCAAACTCAGCATGGCGATGTCACCTTCCTCAAAGAAGGAGTCACTTTCCCCACTCACTATTGGCAATAATGGCAGATCCAACTCCCTCCCTATCACACTGTCACTAAGGCCTTTCCTTCTAGCACCTTTAAACTTCTTTGGTGTTGAAGTCGATGGCCGTGGGCGCTCACCCGAGGGTTCGGACACAGGAAAAAATTTTTGCGTAGGTCTATCCATGACAGAGCTATGCAGGCAACTGCAGTGTGACTGGGATGCGTGCCAGAGGGTTGCCAGTGGCTGCATATGGTGGAAATAACCAGCTGAATGTTCAAACAAGGACATGAATTACGAGATCATGTATACATGACCCTGGGACAGCCTTGGGGAGATTTCAGAGAAAGGAGAAATGGACAGAATGTGTTCCATCGTAGAAGTAAGATAGTCGAAGAATTTTTGATAGTCAGTAGAATTAGGGGATAAGTAAACAGCACAGATATATTTAGTCAGAGAATGACAGGAAAGCCGAAGCCAGAGTGTGGAGAATTCAGAAGAATCAAGTTCAGGAACACGAGAGCAAGATAAGTCGTTGCGTATGTATACACAACAGCCACCTTTGGCTTTGTAATGAGTATAGAGACATGAGGAGTAGACTGTAGCACCAGTTGAGCAGGGCAGTACTCCCGAGGTGGATGGAAAGCTGATGACAGGGAGTGCTGGAGCTCCCGTTTCATCAGCCCTCAGGACTAGTTCCTGACCATCCCCCTTTGCTGAACTTTTTCAGTGTCTCAGTTACACAGAGAGTAGGCCAGCATGCTCTCCAGTACAAATTTCTCTAACTGTCTTCACCAAACTACATGCACAGTACACACTACACTTCCTATTAAAATTCACCAAAAATGGCGTCGATTTATCAAGCCTCGGAGTCCCCAGGGGGGGGGGACCATAAATGCCCCCGCCATCTGCCCCTCTCCCGGTGACGACTCGAGGTGCCTGGAACCACTGCCTGACTCTTCTTCTTCATTTCTGAAACATTCGTGGCCTTTCATCTAACTTTCGCTCTGTTGAGCACCACCTCTCCTCCTCTAAACCTCACCTTCTTTTTCTAACGGAGACTCAGCTGTCTGAGGCAACTGGCAGCAAACCCTTTTCTGTATCCTCCTACTTTCTCTATACTCATTTCAAAGCCAAAGGTGGCTGTTGTGTATACATACGCAACGACTTATCTTGCTCTCGTGTTCCTGAACTTGATTCTTCTGAATTCTCCACACTCTGGCTTCGGCTTTCCTGTCATTCTCTGACTAAATATATCTGTGCTGTTTACTTATCCCCTAATTCTACTGACTATCAAAAATTCTTCGACTATCTTACTTCTACGATGGAACACATTCTATCCATTTCTCCTTTCTCTGAAATCTCCATTCTTGGAGATTTCAATGTTCACCACCACCTTTGGCTCTCCTCTCCTTTCACGGATCCACCTGGTGAACAAGCCTACATCTTTTCTATCCTTAATGACCTAGAGCAGCTTGTACAGCACCCTACCCGTATCCCTGACTGCCTTGGAGAGAGCTCCAACATACTTGACCTCTTCCTCACAACTAATCCTTCTGCTTACTCTTTTAATCTTTTCTCTCCGTTGGGCTCCTCCGATCACAACCTTATTACCTTAACCTGTCCTATCACTCCGGTACGGCCTGTGGACCCTCCAGGGAAACGTCGTCTGTGGCATTTTGGAGCCGCGGACTGGGAGGCCCTCAGGCAGTACTTCTTTGATTTTCCCTGGAATGATTATTGCTTCCATGGCCGGGAGCCATCTGAGTGTGCCTTGCGCATTACGGAGGTTATTCTCTCGGGCATGGAAGCATACATTCCTTTCTCATATCGTTTGACTAACGCAAGAAAGCCTTGGTTTAATCACGCTTGTTCTAATGCTGTCCGCAACAAGGAGAAGGCCTACAAAAGGTACCGGAGCCAACACACCCCTGAATCACATCATCTTTACGTTTCTGCTCGAAATCGTGCTAAGTCTGTTCTTCGCTCTACTAAAAATAATTTCATCCATACTAAATGCTCTCAACTCTCCAACTCGAATTCTTCCCGCTCCTTCTGGCACCTTGCCAAAAATCTTTCTAACAACTTTACCTCATCATCCTTCCCTCCTCTTTTCTACTCTGATGGTTCTGTAGCTATTTCTTCTACTGATAAAGCAGATCTCTTTGCACAGACTTTCTCCTCCAATTCCACCTTAGACGATTCTGGTGCTGTTCCTCCATCACTTCCCCCCTCTGACTTCCTCATGGCTGACATTAAAATTTCTTCAGTTGATGTATTTTCTGCCATCACTGGCCTCAGTACTAACAAGGCATATGGGCCTGATGGGGTCCCTCCTGTTGTTCTCAAGAACTGTGCTTCTGTGCTTACACCCTGCCTAGGCAAACTCTTTCGCCTTGTCTGTCAACTTGTACCTTTCCTTCTTGCTGGAAGTTTGCTCTCATTCAGCCAGTCCCAAAGAAGGGTGACCACTCCCAACCCTCCAACTATCGTCCAATTGCTTTAACGTCTTGTATTTCAAAAGTTTTCGAGTCAATTCTCAATAGAAAAATTTTAAGGCATCTTTCCTATCACAACCTTCTTTCCGATCATCAGTATGGGTTCCGTCAGGGACGCTCCACTGGCGATCTTCTCACCTACCTTTCAGACTCCTGGTCATCCTCCTTTCGGGACTTTGGCGAAAGCTTTGCCATTGGACTTGACATCTCAAAGGCTTTCGATCGAGTCTGGCATAAATCTTTAATTTCCAAACTGTCCTCCTACGGTTTCTATCCTTCTATCTATGCCTTCATCGCTAGCTTCCTTTCTGGTCGTTCTATAGCCGCTGTTGTAGACGGCCATCGTTCTTCTCCTAGATCTATCAACAGTGGTGTTCCTCAGGGCTCTGTCCTATCACCAACTCTCTTCCTTTTATTCATCAATGATCTTCTAAGCTGTACATCTAACCCTATCCACTCATACGCTGATGACTCCACCCTTCACCTTTCCATTTGGTTCCCGCAACGCCCATCTCAACAGTTACCTCAAGAAACAAGGGATGAGGCTATGGCACACCTAATGTCTGACTTGGCTCGTATCTCTGACTGGGGTAAAAATAATATGGTTGTCTTTAATGCATCTAAGACTCAGTTCTTACACCTATCAACCCAACAAAATCTTCCACAGGTATACCCACTAATGTTTAATAATATTCAGCTTAATCCTGCATCATCCTTGAACATGCTTGGGGTTTCATTTACTCGGGACTTATCTTGGAAAGATCATATTACATCTCTTGTAAAATCTGCTTCCAAGAGATTGGGTGTGCTAAGCCGACTCCGCTCTTTCTTTACCCCTGCACAATTGTTGACTCTATACAGGGGTTTTATCCGTCCCTGTGTGGAGTACAACTCTCATGTGTGGGGAGGCTCCCCACATACAGCTCTTCTCAATAGGGTGGAGTCAAAGGCTTTTCGTCTCATTAACTCTCCTCCTCTTACTGACTCCCTTCAACCTCTGTCTCTTCGCCGCACTGTTGCATCTTTATCTCTTTTCTGTCGCTACTTTAATGGTCAGTGCTCCTCTGAACTGTCTGCTTGCATTCCTCCACCTCTACGACGGGTGCGTAGCACCCGTCTGGCAGCAAACTCTCATCCCTTTTCTGTCCAACTCTCTAATGCAAGAGTTAACCGTTACTCCCAGTCTTTCATTTATGCAACAGGTCAACTCTGGAACTGTCTCCCTCTGTCTGTATTTCCTGCTGCCTATGATCTCCAGTCTTTCAAACGCAGTGTGTCCAGGCATCTCAAAATGATCGGATCTTGAATTTGGCTCTCTATTGTATTTTGTTTTTCTCTTGGAGGGAACTGTTACTGCGGGCTCATGGCCTTTGGTTCCTTCTTCCTCGCATAAAAAAAATATATATATATATATATATATATACGGTACATGACACACAGACTGGATGGGTTAAGTATGCTTTGATAATCGTTGACATTGCAAGGCAAATACAGATGACAGTGAGGGAGTGACACTGAAAGAAGAGGGTAGAGACAGCTGTATATCCTGTTCCCAAACAGCTTCGCTATATTGAACTGACATTGAGAAGGCTCTCCCTCCATGCTAAGGGATCTTTGTATGCACCATGTGTTAGAAGTGTAATGCTGTATAGTAGTGATACCTGGGCAGTAAAGGAAGAGAATATTCACAGACTCAAACACACAAATGACAATGATTAGGTAGATGTGCAGTGCGTCCCTGAGTGTGAGACCTGGGTAGCTAGGTTTACGATGGAAGAGTTGAGGGACAGGATGGAACTGGAGTGTATTGGTGTTGTGATGAGGAGAGGTAGATTGAGATGGTTTGGGCATGTGGAGAGGATGGGGAATGATAATTGAGTGCAGAAAGTGAGACGTGTTTATGTTAGGGATGGAGTTGCGACCAAAAAAGACGTGGGACGAGGCCACTGAGTGTGACCACAGGGATAAGGGACTGAATAGGGAAGCTGCCAGAGATCGAGCAGCATGTAGAGCCACCATTAGGTTACCAAGGCCGAAGCATGCAAGCATGTTGGAGCCTTCAAAAATGAAGCAAAATGATACATGTGCTACAATTTTATTGTGGATGCATTTGGAATATAGTAAGAGTGCATAATTAGTGATGTTGATGAAGTGATGTTGAAGAGCATGTTTGTACTATACCAATCAGGTGAGCAGAAATGACTTGTGTCATACTATATTTAATTTGGTTCATTTGTTAAAGGATATTTTTTCAGTTAAGAAAGTGAATGTGTTGTCTGTTGGTAATGAGACATCAGTGGCAAGTTAAAACTGCCTCGTAACGCAATGAATCGAGACTGAATGTAGGAAAATACTGTAATATCAGAGGTGTGGAGTATGAATCTGACAAATATGGGATGCTTTTATGGTATATAAAATGCTGTAAACGATCACTGTACTTGATTTTTAAATAAATCTATTTGTGTTGTCTGTGGTTGTAAAATGCATACAAGCAACTGAATTGGAGATAAAGTGTATTTCTATTATTAATGGCCTTTATATTTCCTTAAATGAATGAAAGAATGGATTTTATTGAGTTCAACTGTAGTTATCCAAGAAAAACAGTATTTACCTCTATATATTGATACATATTACTTATACTGTAATGGAGATGTACATTAATTCTCAAATTATTGTATGAATGGAATTGGACAATTACTATACATAAAAAGACGGTGTCATGGAACAAGGTAACTCTTTGTTGGGATGGGGTTGTTTATTTGTTTTCTTTTCTTGTACCATTATTTTACATAAAAATAAAGAAACCAATGACTGATCAACAGTACTGAATAGAGATTTTGAAGGTGAGTGTGTATTTGAGCTAAAACTACTCACATCAAGCAACCTTTCTGCAATCTTGGTCGAGACAAACTTTATTTCTCAATACTGCCCTTCCAGAATTAGTGTATGTCATGCTGCAGCATCTTATATGCTGAGAAATACAGTACAGTAATTGGTACTGAACAGGAGCTTCATGAAGAAACTGTGCGACAACTAATACAATCAAGTTCTGTTGTATGAAGGTTTGCTAGATGATAAATTGCTACAATGATAATTCAGAAGTTATACAGTACCCTTTTTCAGAATAATGATAAAAAATTGATCGTGATTTCACTAGAATGACAACTGCGATAACCACCTCTGAGAATCTCGAACAGATGCGGTGATGCATGGAAGCCAACAGTCAGCTGTCTGAACCAAGATGGCTGCCCAGTGTTTGCATTTGCTGTGATCATGTCTTTCGTTCCATTTTGGCCATGATAGAGCACTGAAACACCAATGTTATCACCAAATACCAGTGCAAGTGCTGAGCAAATTGTGCAGTGTGTGATATTAAACAAAGTGATAACTTTGTGTGAAATATTGAAACTTGTGACTTGTAAATACTGTCTGGCAAACTTGCTACCCCTAACAGAAAGTGTCATGCTACTGAGGGGCACCAAGGGCAAGCCTAAAAGAATAAAGTAAGTTAGATTTATGGCTTTGCAGTTAGAGGGCACCCTCCCTAACCACAGTGAACCTATGTTATATCAACCTCACTATACGATAAATTGTCATGTAATAGGTTTTTCACTTGATCCAACCTGACTGTATAGTGAGACCTGACTGTATACAGAACCTATGGGATTTATCCTAATTTATTCCAGGTACCCCAAGTTCAAACCCCAATTTTCCCTTTTATGGCAATTCAGACCCATATAATACAAGACATAATGTTATGGTAGGCACCATAAACACACAGACATGGGTAGGTTAACAGAAAGTGATACTGGGTACATGTACAGTACTGTACCTCAACGAAACCATGACCACCCACTTGTCTTGCCCTTAGTTGCAGACTTGTTGAAGTACAATATATGTACCTTTTAGTTTAACCCTCTCATGCACAATGATGTGAAACAAGTTAAAACGGTGTTAGGCTGAAGAGTAACCGATGACGCATTTTGACGCACAATCAGCGTTGGTCTGAAGGGATGCTCATTAGGCAATATTCACCAGAAATTAAGTTTTAGCATGAAGTGCATCAGTCTTTGATGCATCATAGGGGAGGGTGTCTATTTCAAGGCCAACACTCTCAAATGGTCAGCTTTCTCTTGGCTTTTCGGTGTGGGTGTTCTGAGGGGGGGGGGCATGATTTTTGGCAATTTACTCGAAAATTATTGGCTGTGTTGGAATTCCAAAAACACCATGTGAAAGCTTGTGAATTTCTGCCTCTAGACATATGCTTAGCTCTTGCATGGTGCGGGCAAAATTTTGCATGAGGGTGTTGGGAATTTATTATCACTGTTCAACAACATTACTTTCACTGTATTTCGTTACTTTTACTCATCAGTTTTGTGTGTTTTCATTAGCTTATTATATAGTATAAACATCAGCAAAGATGATAATATACAATTTATACCAATACAACTAATTTCTGAGGCAAATAAAATCCATGGAAATGTTTTCCTTTGTGCGCGAGTCCAAGCTGCCCTTCTGGCATTTTCTCTGATCACGTCCCACAAACTTACAGAAAACTCACCATGTGTGGGGGGGTTAAGTAGAAGCAAGACCTTACCAGTTTGCTTCTTATTCTCAAAGTTTATTTTCCATATTTTTCTGATCATTTTTAAGGTGGAAAACGATGTTTACAATCCCCAATGATGCTGAAGGCAGATGGACACCATCTTGTGGTGAACTGAAGACTGAAGAATACCATCTTAGAATGCTATTTTTGGAACAAATTTACCCTTATCAATGCTGATGTATCCAAACCTAAATTTTTGTAACAAACCAACCTACCATACTTCCCACCATATACTACTATGCATTTTTCCCTCAAAGATTTTGCTTTGAAACTCACCCTGCACATTATACTAAGGTCATGGTTTGGTTTAGGCCTATGGGTTGAGATGACTGGTGTGAGGCCACCAAGAGTCAGATGCAAGTCACTCAATGGCCTTACTAATTATTAATTAAAATGCCAATAATGCAGACTTAGATGACTGTGTATAATTTAAATACATCATAAATAAAAACTAGACTATGCATTCTGTGGGTTAGATATGCACACACATATCTAAATTGTGAACAAAGTCAGCTGATCACCTGCTAGTGAACATAAGGTGGTGGTGACAGATTTGTATGTTCATGTATTTCCACTTTAAATGAGTAATTTATTGCAAATTTTTAAGCAATTTAATACAAAACTATTATCCTAACCTAACCTAACCTATTATATGCTAAACCTTATATAATCACAACCTAATTTATGTTAACCTTGTATAACTGTTTTTTCCTTGTTGATTGATGGATTCCCTTCATACTCAAAAATCACAATTTTGCACACCTTTACAAAGTCAATGAATCAATTCAGAGTTTTTTTGTTTTTTTTTAAATAATATTTAAGGGGTGGTCCTATGCCTCCTTGAAGATTACATCAAAAATCATTTGGATTTCCATTTCAGTCTGTTTGGTTAACTGCCACTTGTTAAGTTAGGTTAGATTAGGCTAGGTTATGATTGAGTAAAGTTAGTTTAAACTGGGTTAGGCTAGGTTTAGCTCAGTTAAGTTTGGTCTGGTTAGGTGTGGTTAGATTTGGTTTGACTGAATGTGGCTAGGTTAGGTTACTTTTCATTGGGTTAGGTTATACTGTTTTGTTAGGTGAAACACTGTAGGTTAGGTAAGACTTGGGTATGAATTTGTATGGTTAGGTCAGTATTATTATATTACAGTAGATCTGTGTAGGTTTTAGAAAGTTTGTCATTATGCTTGATAAACAAACACAAGAGAATCGGGATGAACGCTGATATAAAGAACAAGGAAAACAAAACCATCAGTAAACAACCATTTACCTCCATAAAGATTATTAGAATAATACAAAAAGCAGCCAAGGAGAAAAGGAAGTGAATCAGTAGGGAATTTCTGCTCCTTAAACTAACGTGAGGATGTCTGTGACCTGAGTGGTTGGCTTGGTTGTTAAAAAAATATTAATAATTAAAAAAAACAAAAAATGGTCAAATCAACATCCTTTCAAAAATTATTTCAGTATCTTATTTGTAATTACATTAATATGAGTTTATTAAGCACAAAAATGAACATGACAATTTGTATAACAGAAAACATTAGAATGCATTTGATCTCTATTTGCGCTGTGCACGACTCTGTGGTGTGGGCTGTGCTTTATGAAACTCACCTTCTATCCCAGCTGTGATGGTGTGGGTCAATGAAAAGCGAGTATTAATGGCTTAAAGGTTCTGGCCAATGAAAACGGCTCACTCGTGTAATGCTGTCATGAGCCAGGCCAATTTTTGTGAGTCTTGGACTCGGCCCAGCTCAGGCGCGTAATAACAAAATTTTTGGGCTGAAAAATGCACTATAATGGCAGGAGTGTGGATCTTCATCGTGCAGTAATGACAAAAGCTGCTATAACCACATGGGATCACTGTATATGGATGGAGTAGTTCATCCATCCATCCATCATCTAATCCTACATTGTCCCATGAGAAGCGTAGGAGCTCGGGGCTACGAAAGTTGGTCCTGGCATTTAAGATGAGAGTGACCAGCCTCACTCATCCCTGAGTGGCATTACATGAGCAATAAACCCCAACCATCCCTTGGATATAAACCTTCACCGGCTCAATCCGATTCGAGCACCTTTATTACCCACTAAACCACCAGGAGCCAAAATTTGGTTATATGGTTACCACCCAGCATAGTAAATGGTTTCCTGGTATACAGGAAACCATTTGGCTTGTCACTCAGTGCAGAGTCACCCACAGGCAGAAGGAAGAGGAAAGAATGAAGGAAAGAAAGAAACAAGAGGGAGTGTAAAGTCACCCGCAGGTAGAAGAAAGAGGAAAGAATGAAGGAAAGAATGACAGAAAAGGATGGATGGAAAGAAGGATGGAGGAGAGAAATGGGCAGAAAACCGAGAGCAGCACTACATTAAGTGAGTGGATGGTGAGCATCCCCACCTACCACACATGGAGTAGTCAAAGAGATAAAAGTATGGACAGCAGGTATGGGAGCAAATCTATCTATCTATAGCCTGATGTCTTAACCCCATAAGAGGTTGCCCTGTCCCCCTCCATTTCACAGCCCCTCCCCCCCCCAGCTCACACACCCCTCTCTCATAAATCTCTCCATTCCATCCCTTCATCTCATCCTTGGTCTCCTCCTCCCTCTCCCCTTCCCTTCAACCTCACTTACATACTGTACATTCTCCACATTAGTCTCTCACTCTCCATCCTCTCCATATGGCAAAACCACCTCAGTGTGTTTCTCCTAATGCTTTGTATCTTATTCACATCCACACCACAATGCTCCTTCACTTCCTCATTTGTCAGTCTCTCTCTCCAAATAACTCCAAATGTTCATCTCAAGTAACTCATTTCCACTGCTCTCACTCTTGACTTGTGTCCCTCTAACATGGTCCAAGCATTGCTTCCATGTATTAGAGATGGTATCACAATACTGTGATGCAACGACTTTTTTACTTCCATGCTCTATTTCCTCTCACTGCTTTCAATGCACTAGCAACCCTTCTTCCCTGTTTTACCCTTTCAAGCATTTCAGTCTCTACATCTACATCCTTATTTATCACACTACCCAAGTACTTTACTTAAATACACTCACATTTTCCATTTCCTCCTCATCCAACCTTACTGTGCATTCAGTGACTTCATTTCTCTTGAAAACCATAACTTTACTCTTCCCTACAGTACATTCACCTTTAGATTCTGTTTCTTACACATTATTCCAAAATCAATCACCAAGCCTTGCAATTCCTCTTCATCTTCACTTAATACAGTATCATCTGCAAACAACAGAATATTAAGTTTCCAAACACTGCCCTCTCTCATTAAAGCCACTCCGACATCCCTTCTACCTTGTATCTCATTTATAACCCCATTCATAAACATACTGAACAGCCATGGAGACAAGACACATCCCTGTTTCAATCCAACATTCAGACAGAAAAATTCACTCAGTTGACCATTGTTACATAGCCTATGATTTCATCATCCTTTGTGTAATTCTAACGTTCAGTATGCTGCATGTTTGATCACGAGCGTGTTCTACCTCACTCCCCCCTTCTACCCTTATAGTAAAGTAAGTCGTTCTTTCTGTTGTTCAGAGCAGGATTGTCAACTCTTTGTCCCCATGGCTTCATTTGCGCGTCCTTCTTACAAGTTGTATCAAGCTCTGCCGGCCCCTATATAATGAGCTCAGTCTCTGCATTATTGCCACTTAGATCTACTCATTTTGCTCACATCTATGTCCTCCCCTGTACAGTTGTTATTATTGTGAGTGCTCAGGAAGTCTCCAACCATCTAGCAGTTGTGTAATTTGAGTATAAGTGTTATTACATTTTGTTCTTGTACTGTATAGCATTGTCACGAATCAATTCGCGACATTTCCCTTTTGTGAGAAGCCACGAACTATTAGTGGAAAACTCACTGTGTATCGCTCAGTTAACCGTTTCTCTCTCCATTTCGGGGTATACTTTTCAAAACATTCGTCACTGTTCAAAAGTGACCGATTTAATGCACGTCACTAAGTGCGCTACTGAGCGATACTATTGTTTCTTTATTGTTCGCCTCTGCTTGCCTCAACCGTTAGCCACGCCTTCTTCCGGTGGCTTGTGCGTCCTGCCCATACAATGTATTCTGAATTCAGTCTAGTTGTGGCTTTGACAGAGAGAGGTCCTGTGCTCCAGAAGTGTGAGAGGTCAGCTAGCACCCAAGCTCCACAGTACAGTTTCTCCAAACTCCCACCCCTTGGTGATACAAAGCATTCATCGTTCAGTATTTCCTTTTGTTTTCCTAGTCTTAAGAGTTTAATTAAGGTGTTTTTTTTTCTAGGCGTAAGTATTTAGCTTTTGTGTGAGTGAGTGAGTGCGGTCTCATAAATTTGATTTGAATTGTAACGTTAAATTTATTTTTTTGTAATCAATAAATTTAACAGTTCTTTTTCTTGAGCTTAATGTAAAGTAAACTTTTGTTTCATTTCTCCATAATTAAGCTTATTTCCCACATAGCTCCTAGCTTGCATAGACGTTTTACTATTCATAACTGGTACTTAGACCAGTCTTGTTGTATTAACTTAAAATCCGTTGTGCCAGGAGTTAAAGCATCAGCAAGAAGCTGATATTATTATTAGTATTAGTTATTTATTGTCAGGGGTGAAGTAACTTTCTCCAGAGGCTAACAGTACTAATTCAGCATTTGTGAGTAACTAGTCTCTGCTGTGTACTGTTGAGAGAGTTTATAAATTCTCGTTCTTAGAGAATCGTGCACAAGCCAGAGTAAAGTAATCATTGCTTGATGTAGCAAGACAATCATTGTCTCTGCTCTTCAATATTATTGAATATCATTATCAATTAAATAATACATAACATTTATTTCAAAAGTACCGTGGTATTATAAAAACCCCATGACAAGCATAAGGTGTTGATTCGTAGGCCTAGTAAAGTTTTGTAATTCATATTGTCAGCCAGTGGTAATAATATTTTGTATCTGTAATAATATATCTTGCGTTAACTGAGCATTATCCAGTGTTTTCTCATTTTATCAGGGCTGACTTAGATAAATTTACTCATGCTAATTTCGTGTTAATAGAGGCTATTGCAGTTAACCATATATTTAACCTGTTTTTGCCATTACATTATCCTTATGAGTCCTGAATGTTTTGTTGTTAGTTTGAGCATTAAACTTTAACTTGTAATTTTACCTAACTCTTTTGTTTTGAACCTGGAACTTTACAGGACAGTAGTGATTTTTAGTATTCTCACTTAAAGTGTACATTATCTTTCTCTGTTCCGTAACATAAATTTGGCGACCTCTTATCAGGATATTCAGGATATTATCATAAGGATATTGCTTGATATTTTGCGACTGTGATTTATTCATGATGTCTACTATTACTACGCTTGATGAAGCCAAAGATTTTTTGTCAAATGTGCAAACAGTGTGTGATGTAGAAAACAGAACAAAGAATGAACTTAAGATTGTTGCTCAACAATTGGGAATTGTTGTTCACTCTCATCATTCTAAAGATCAAATTGTTGACATGATTAATGAAAGCTTGTTTAATGTAACTCCCCCAAATGAGCAAAAGCAGATTGAAATAGCTAAGTTACAGCTAGCTCTGCAGGAGGCTCGTGTTAAGGAAGCTGAGTTTCAGGCTCGTGCTAAGGAGGCTGAGTCTCAGGTTCGTATTCAGGAGGCTGAATTTCAGGCAAATGCTCGTATTCAGGAGGCACAGGCACAGGCTCAGGCACAAATTGAACTAGCTAGGATTCAGGCAGACCATGAGTATCGCATGAAACAAGGTGGAACTGGATCATCTAGCTCTGATGATTTTGATGTGGCTAAAAATGTTAAACTTGTCCCTCCTTTTAATGAATCTGATTTAACAAAGTATTTTCAGTTGTTTGAGAGGGTAGCTACAGGTTTTAATTGGCCCAAAAAGTATTGGCCAGTACTCCTTCAAACTGTTCTCACCGGTAAAGCTCAAGTAACTTATGCATCTTTGCCTCAGGATCAATCTGATAATTATGATGTAGTTAAGAGCTTGATTCTTAAGGCCTATGAGCTTGTTCCTGAAGCCTATAGAGTAAAATTTAGGACAACTTATAAGCAAAATAAGCAATCCCATGTTGAGTATGCAAAAATCAAAGAAGATCTGTTAGAGCAGTGGTTAAATTCTAAGAATGTGGATTCTGATTTTGGTAAATTTAAGCAGATGATTTTGCTGGAGGACTTCAAAAGGTGTATTAATAAAGATGTAAGCCTATATCTTGATGAGAAAAGAATAGATAATTTGTCTGATGCTGCAGTTTTAGCTGATGAATATGTTCTCACTCACAAGAGATATTCTAAAGAAAAAGGGAAAGCTGAGAGTAAGTACGTTGCCTCTACTCAGAGTACAGGTAACAGGAAAGAGAATAAAGATGATGTTTCTCAGGAAGTAAATACCAGCTTCACCTCTAGATTTCAGAAAAGTAAATGTACTTATTGTAGTAAGCTTGGTCATACTACGGAGAAATGTTTCAGGAGACAGTGTGATGTGAACAAAAAGGAGTCTTTAAATATTCAGTCAATTGGTCTAGTGTCCACCCTTGAGAGTTCCCAAAATTCTTTAACGGAGTTAACTGAACCTGCTTTGAGGGGTAAATTTTTAAATCCTCATGATGAAGCTCCTCTTTTGAGCAGTAACGTGGGTGACACTCTCAAGAGTTCATGTGCTAATTTCCTGTCTGAAGGTTTTGTCAGTCCTCTGGACAGTAATGACAGGAAATCAGTTAAAATATATCATGATACAGGTGCTTGCCAATCCCTTATGCTGACCAGTGTTCTAGGCTCTAATGTTAATTCCTCTGATGAAACTGTAATCTTACAAGGTGTAGGGAATAATTACTTCTCTGTCCCTCTGTGCAGAGTGAATTTAGAGTCTGGTTTTGTCAATGGTTCCGTTATGGTTGGGTTGGTTGAGACAATCCCAATGTCAGGTGTAACTTTCTTACTTGGAAATGATATTGGTGGAAGTCAAGTGTGTCCAGCTCCTCAGTTGTCTGGTGAGCCAGTGGCTGCGGCCCAGGATTGTGATGTCCCTGATGTGTTCCCTGCATGTGCTGTCACTAGGGCTAAGTCTAAAGTTACTGGTGACTTAGAGGATAATGATGATGATGATGTTATCCTAGCTGACACTTTTCTTGCTAATTTGGACCACTCACCAGATGAGGCAGTACCCCGTAGTGTTGATAATTTGTCTCGTCAATAGTTGGTTGAGTTGCAGGTTGCTGACCCTGAGTTGAAAGGTCTAGCTAACTCTGCTTGCAGTGAGGAAGAGTCAGCTGGTGCTTCTACTTGTTATTATATAAAGTCAGGAGTACTTATGAGGAAGTGGAGACCCCCAACAGCATCAGCCAACTGTGAATGGGAGGTTATACATCAAGTTGTCATCCCTCGTGTTTGTAGGCAGGATATCATTAGAGTGGCTCATGATTTCAGTTTAGCAGGACACCTTGGAGTAAGGAAGACTGTGGCACGCATTATGAAACACTTCTACTGGCCAGGTATCTTCAGGGATGTTTCCTGGTATTGTAAGTCTTGTCACACCTGTCAAGTTGTGGGGAAGTGTAATCAGACCGAAAAGGTTGCACCTCTAGTTCCTATTCCTCCTTTTGAGGCGCCTTTCACCCGTGTGTTGGTGGATATTGTGGACCCTCTTCCTAAGACTTCTTCAGGATTTTCTTATGTGTTGACCCTGATTGATATGGCTACTCGTTATCCTGAAGCCATTCCACTTAGAAATATCTCAGAGCAAAGAACGTGGTTAAGGAAATGCTAGGGTTCTTCACAAAGTTTGGTCTGCCCAAGGAGGTACAGTCAAACCGGGGAAGTAATTTCATGTCAAATGTTTTCAAGCAGTCTCTGAAAGAGTTGGGCATCACCCAGATCACGTCTTCAGCTTACCATCCCCAGACCCAAGGAGCGTTGGGGAGATATCATCAAACACTCAAATCGATGCTCAAGAAATACTGTTTGGAACATCAGAAAGACTGGGATAAAGGTTTTCCATTCGTTGTGTTTGCTGCAAGAGAATCTCCAAATGAATCACTGGGCTTCTCACCTTCTGAACTACTGTTTGGCCATGAAGTAAGAGGACCCCTTAAGTTACTCAAGGAATGCTGGCTGTCGGAGGAAGATGACGTCAACCTGCTGGAGTATGTGATGAAGTTCAAAGAACGGCTGTCCACTGCTTTACAGCTGGCGAGAGAGAATTTAGGAGCTGCTCAGGAGAAGATGAAGACTTGGTATGATAAGAAGTCCAGGTTACGCCACTTTCAGCCAGGAGATCAGGTTTTGATTCTGCTACCGGTGCATGGGCAACATCTTCAAGCCAAGTTTAGTGGTCCTTATTTCGTGGAGAAGAAACTCAGTGATGTCAACTATCTCATCGCCACACCAGATCGTAGAAAGAACAAGCAACTTTGTCACATCAACATGCTAAACTTATATCACAGGCGGGACAAAAATGACCCAGTCTGCACTGTAGCTGTTCCACCCGAGTCTGCAAGTGAAGTTCTCCCATGCAGCATGAGCCTGAGTGATAGTTTGGGGAAGAATCCTGATATCATGAATGATCTCCAGACTAAGCTTTCTCATCTAGCTCCCGAGGAAAGGCAGGAGTTTTTGGCATTACTGCAGGAGTACCCGCAAGTGTTCCGTGCCACTCCAGGAAGAACCACTGTGTTGATGCATGATGTCGATGTTGGAGACGCAAAGCCAATTAAATTGCCTCCTTACCGTGTGAACCCAGTGAAAGTTCCTCTCATCGAGAAGAAGCTTGGCTACCTGTTGGACCACAAGATGATTGAGCCCTGTCAGAGCGAGTGGAGTTCTCCTGTCACTCTAGTCCTTAAGCCAGGTGGGTCACAGCGGCTTTGCATCGACTACAGACGTGTTAATCAGATAACCAAAACAGACACTTACCCTCTCCCTCACGTGGAAGATTGCACAGACAAGATCGGAAAGGCTAGGTACATAAGTAAGTTTGATTTGTTAAAGGGATACTGGCAAGTACCTATGACTGAACGTGGTAGGGAGATCTCATGTTTTGTAACACTAGGAAAGACTTTTGCATGTTCTGTAATGCCATATGGTATGAAGAATGCACCAGCCACATTTCAGAAGCTCATGAATGTTGTAACAGAGGGTTTGGCAGGGTGTGTTGTTTATATTGATGATGTATTAATCTTCAGTGACAATTGGAAAGATCACCTATGCCATGTCAATAAATTTCTTGAGCGTTTAGTTCAGGCTAATCTTGTAGCTAATTTATCAAAATGTGAGTTTGGTCAAGCTAAAGTTCAGTACCTTGGGTACGTAATTGGTGACAGACATGTTGCACCACCAGGAGCTAAGGTTCAGGTTATAAGTGATCTTCCCAGACCTAAAAGTAGGAAAGAGCTACAAAGATTTTTGGAAATGGTAGGTTATTACCGGAGATTTGTTCTTAACTTTTCAATTCTTGTATCACCACTTACAGACCTACTGAAAAAGGGAGTTAAATTTGTCTGGACCGATAACGGTGAATCCTCTTTCAGCAAACTTAAAGCTATCCTATTAAGTCAGCCAGTGCTCGCTACTCCAAATTTTGCTAAGCCTTTTAAGATGGCTGTTGATGCAAGTGATACAGGAGCTGGGGCTGTTTTGCTGCAAGAGGATGATCAGGCTATTGAACACCCTGTATCTTATTACAGTAAGAAGTTCATTCCACCTCAAAAGAACTACTCAACTATTGAGAAAGAGCTTTTGGCCTTGATTTTGGGTTTACAGCATTTTTCATTTTATTTGTGTTCTGGTTTTGACCCCATAGTCATTTCTACCGATCATAACCCACTCAAATTCCTTAGTAAGTTTAAAGATAAAAATCAGAGATTGACAAGATGGAGTCTACTTCTTCAGGAGTATTCATTAGAAATACAACATGTCAAGGGGAAAGAAAATGTTATTGCAGATTGCTTATCTAGACTTTAGACAGATTGTTTTAGAGTAATAAGAAATTTCCTTTGTAAATTTCTTTTTCTTTGTGGGGAGGTGTTACATAGCCTATGATTTCATCATCCTTTGTGTAATTCCAACGTACAGTATGCTGCATGTTTGATCATAAGCATGTTCTACCTCACTCCCCCCTTCTACCCTTATAGTAAAGTAAGTCGTTCTTTCTGTTGTTCAGAGCAGGATTGTCAACTCTTTGTCCCCATGGCTTCATTTGCGCGTCCTTCTTACAAGTTGTATCAAGCTCTGCCGGCCCCTATATAATGAGCTCAGTCTCTGCATTATTGCCACTTAGATCTACTCCTTATTTTGCTCACATCTCTGTCCTCCCTGTACAGTTGTTATTATTGTGAGTGCTCAGGAAGTCTCCAAACATCTAGCAGCTGTGTAATTTGAGTATAAGTGTTATTACATTTTGTTCTTGTACTGTATAGCATAAGGTGTTGATTCGTAGGCCTTGTAAAGTTTTGTAATTTATATTGTCAGACAGTGGTAATAATATTTTGTATCTGTAATAATATATCTTGCGCTAACTTAGCATTATCCAGTGTTTTCTCATTTTATCAGGGCTGACTTAGATAAATTTACTCATGCTAATTTCGTGTTAATAGAGGCTATTGCAGTTAACCATACATTTAACCTGTTTTTGCCATTACATTATCCTTATGAGTCCTGAATGTTTTGTTGTTAGTTTGAGCATTAAACTTTAACTTGTAATTTTACCTAACTCTTTTGTTTTGAACCTGGAACTTTACGGGACAGTAGTGATTTTTAGTATTCTCACTTAAAGTGTACATTATCTTTCTCTGTTCCGTAACACCATCCACATGCTAGCGCCCATATACATACTCTTCATGGCATTCAACGACTTCCTATTTACTCCATATATTGTTAATATTTTCCATATTACTACCCCTAACAGAAAGTGTCATGCTACTGAGGGGAACCAAGGGCAAGCCTAAAAGAATAAGGCAATTTAGATTTTTGGCTTTGCAGTTAGAGGGCATCCTCCCTAACCATAGTGAACCCATGTTATATCAACCTCACTATACGATAAATTGTCATTCAATAGGTTTTTCACTTGATCCAACCTGACTGTATAGTGAGACCTGACTGTATACAGAACCTATGGGATTTATCCTAATTTGTTCCAGGTACCCCAAGTTCAAACCCCAATTTTCCCTTTTACGGCAATTCAGACCCATATAATACAAGACATAATGTTATGGTAGGCACCATAAACACACAGACATGGGTGGGTTAACAGAAAGTGATACTGGGTACATGTACAGTACTGTACCTCAATGAAACCATGACCACCCACTTGTCTTGCCCTTAGTTCCAGACTTGTTGAAGTACAATATATGTACCTTTTAGTTTAACCCTCTCATGCACAATGATGTGAAACATGTTAAAACGATGTTAAGCTGAAGAGTAACCGATGACGCACTTTGACGCACTATCAGCGTTGGTCTGAAGGGATACTCATTAGGCAATTTTGGACAAAAATATTCACCAGAAATTAAGTTTTAGCATGAAGTGCATCAGTCTTTGATGCATCATAGGGGAGGGTGTCTATTTCAAGGCCAACACTCTCAAATGGTCAGCTTTCTCTTGGCTTTTCAGTGTGGGTGTTTGGGGGGGGGGGGCATGATTTTTGGCAATTTAATCAAAAACTATTGGCTATATTGGAATTCCAAAAACACCATGTGAAAGCTTGTGAATTTCTGCATCTAGATATTTGGGGGAGGTGGTGGCTCAATCGGTAGAGAGGTGGCCTGCAGTCCTACCGGACCCGGGTTCAAATCCCTGCTGGGGCAGGGAACAGTTTAAGGATTTGAACTACATGTAAAAAGCAGACTTTACCGATCTACCAGAAGACCCGCTGACATGTCGTAAAAGTACCCCCGCTAATACCAATACGCCAGTCCTGTATGAGACAGCCCTAGCATGTATTCAATATGGACGGTGGGTGTTAGCGCCGAAGTGGTGACATGTAGTGGTGTATGATATGTATGAGGATTACTGGGCCTTGAGAGCAGGCTGTGAGGCCTATGCCCAGAGTAGAGCACATTAAAAAAAAAAAAAAAAAAGCTTAGCTCTTGCATGGTGCGGGCAAAATTTTGCATGAGGGTGTTGGGAATTTATTTTCACTGTTCAACAACATTACTTTCACTGCATTTCGTTACTTTTACTCATCAGTTTTGTGTGTTTTCATTAGCTTATTATATAGTATAAACATCAGCAAAGATGATAATATACAATTTATACCAATACAACTAATTTCTGAGGCAAATAAAATCCATGGAAATGTTTTCCTTTGTGTGCGAGTCCAAGCTGCCCTTCTGGCATTTTCTCTGATCATGTCCCACAAACTTGCAGAAAACTCACCATGTGTGGGGGGGTTAAGTAGAAGCAAGACCTTACCAGTTTGCTTCTTATTCTCAAAGTTTATTTTCCATATTTTTCTGATCATTTTTATGGTGGAAAACGATGTTTACAATCCCCAATGATGCTGAAGGCAGATGGACACCATCTTGTGGTGAATTGAAGACTGAAGAATACCATCTTAGAATGCTATTTTTGGAACAAATTTACCCTTATCAGCGCTGATGTATCCAAACCTAAATTTTTGTAACAAACCAACCTACCATACTTCCCACCATATACTATGCATTTTTCCCTCAAAGATTTTGCTTTGAAACTCACCCTCCACATTATACCAAGGTCATGGTTTGGTTTAGGCCCATGGGTTGAGATGATTGGTGTGAGGGCCACCAAGAGTCAGATGCAAGTCACTCAATGGCCTTACTAATTATTAATTAAAATGCCAATAATGCAGACTTAGATGACTGTGTATAATTTAAATACATCATAAATAAAAACTAGACTATGCATTCTGTGGGTTAGATATGCACACACATATCTAAATTGTGAACAAAGTCAGCTGATCACCTGCTAGTGAACATAAGGTGGTGGTGACAGATTTGTATGTTCATGTATTTCCACTTTAAGTGAGTAATTTATTGCAAAATTTTTAAGTAATTTAATACAAAACTATTATCCTAACCTAACCTAACCTATTTTATGCTAAACCTTATATAATCACAACCTAATTTATGTTAACCTTGTATAACTGTTTTTTCCTTGTTGATTGATGGATCCCCTTCATACTAAAAAATCACAATTTTGCACACCTTTACAAAGTCAATGAATCAATTCAGAGTTTTTTTTGTTTGTTTTTTTTAATAATTTTTAAGGGGTGGTCCTATGCCTCCTTGAAGATTACATCAAAAAAAGGATAGTGTTTGGAAACTCCCTGTACTGTTGTTTGCAGATGACACTGTGTTGTTGAGTGAAGACGAAGGGGAGCTGCAAGGCTTGGTGGATGAGTTTGGGAGAGTGTGTAAGAAACGGAATCTAAAGGTGAATGTAGGGAAGAATAAAGTGATGGTCTTTGAGAAAGGTGAAGTCAGTGAATGTACAGCGAGGTTGGATGGTGAGGAATTGGAAAATGTGAGTATGTTTAAGTACTTGGGTAGTGTGATGAGTAAGGATGGAGGTTTGGAGGGTGAAGTGAGTGAAAGGGTACAGCAGAGAAGAAAGGTTGCTGGTTCTTTGAATGCAGTGATAAGAAACAAGGAAGTGAGCATGGAAGTGAAAAAGTTACTACATGACAGTATTGTGATACCAACTCTAACATACGGAAGTGAAGCTTGGACGTTGTTGGAAGGACACAAGTCAAGAGTGAGAGCAGTGGAAATGAGTTATTTAAGAGGAGCCTGTGGAGGCACAAGGAGAGACAGGCTGACGAATGAGGATATAAAGGAGCGTTGTGGTGTGGATGTGGATGTGATAGGAAGTGTTATGAGGAACACACTGAGGTGGTTTGGCCATGTGGAGAGGATGGAGGGTGAAAGACTGACGAAGAGAGTGTATGTGCGTGAGGTGGAGGAGGGAAGAGGGAGGGGGAGGCCGAGGATGAGATGGAGGGATGGGGTGGAGAGGTATATGAGAGAGTGGGGTGTGAGTTGGGAGCAGGGCAGTGAGATGGCGGGGGACAGGGCGACTTGGAGGCAATTTGTTTGTGGCCACCCCAAACGGGATTGAGGCGTCTGGCAATAGATAGATAGATAGATTTTCCATATTCCTTGTCCATCCACTCTGTCATATTTTTTCTCCAAATCCATGAAGGTGCATACAACTTTTTTCCTCTCTCTGGAAACTTTTCCACTGAAGACTTATGGATGAATATCTGATCTACACAACCTCTTCCCTTTGTAAAACCTCCTTGTACTTCTTCAACTAATTCCTCTGCTATTTTCCTAACTCAGTCAATAAGTATCCTACCATATACTTTTCCCACTACACTATGAGGACAAATACCCTTATGATTATCACACACTTCTTTTTCTCCTTTTCCTTTGTACAGGGAATAACTATACCTAATTCCATTCCTCTGGGACTCTACCTTCCTCCCACACTAATCTGCACATCTTCCGTTATCCATTCTACAACTATTGTTTCCCTCTGCTTCAGCATTTCACCATGCACCCCATCAATTCCTGGGGCTTTCCCCATTTTGACTTTCTTTCTTGCTTCTCCTATTTCCATCCTACTGTCCTCTTCCTCTGTTCTCATCTCCCTCCTCCTCTCAGCCATTTCCCAGCCACTTATACTCACAGTACTTTCATTCCCTCTTTTTAAAAATTCCTTAAAGGAGCAAAACTGCAGTCGAAAGACAATGAATCAAGTCTTGCAACCAGATTAAATGCTGACAATAATGTTTTGATGGCAGAAGGCGAGTGTGATTTGCAAAAGGCAGTGAATAAGTTTGACAGAGCTTTCACAAGAAGAAAATTAAAAGTGAATGTGAAGAAAAGTAACATAATGGTAAGTGAAAGGAAAAGCTATTATACAATAGACTTTGGGTGACAAATACAGAGTAGGGAGAAGAACCACAGTGAACTGCAGGGTCTTGATGGGAGGTGAAATGCTTGAGGATGTTGACAGCTTTAAGTATGCTGTATCTGAGAGATATAGTATTTTGTGTAAATATAGAAAAATGGAGGGTGAGGTTAAGGAGAGATCACTTCAAGGAAGAAGAGTAACTGGAGATCTTGTTTATTCTTTTATGGGGAGGAGAGTTAGTATGGTGGTTAAGAGAGCTCTGTGTGGACGTGTTTTATGGCTGACATTCTCAGATGGGAGTGAAACTTGAGCAGTGAGTGGCAAGAGCTGTCTAGGTTGCAAGCTGCAGAAATTACCTTTCTTAGAAGAGCTCTAGGCAGGGGGAGGATCAAGGGTGTAAGTAATAGTGAAATTTATGGGCACTAGGGAATGGAAGAAACAAGCTATTGGTGCGAGAAAAGGAATTGCTGAGTGGATAAAGAGGAAAATGTTGAGATAGTATGGACATGTACAAAGAATGCAAATAGATGGGATGCCAAAGACAGTTTGTGGAAGTAACACTCAAGGCAGTGCTTGTGGGGCAGCCCTTATGTGGTATGAAAGAAGAGAGTCAAACAGTATGTTGGCAAAAGAACAGAAGCAGGAGGAGTGTATGAGAGAGTAAGAGAGGTATGTGAGGATAAGGTAGCCTGGAGGTATTTCTATCATGACCATCCCCTGTTCAGGAGTTCCCAGGAGGAGGCACGGCATCAGAGATGATAATGATGATGATGATGATGATGATGATGAGGAGGAGGAGGAGGAAAAGGAGGAGAAGAAATTTTTGCCAGGGCAACTATGGGCAGTTCACAATAATTTTATTTACAGGTAAAAATCTTGCAGTTACTCTTGAACTAAACCATGCAAAACTTGGCTGCCATCACACTCTTAACGTGTAAAAGATACCAAGGGTCATATAAAAGACACATCTCTTACCTGGTCATCACTATGGTCAAGTTGAAATGGACCGAGGCCAGACCAGAGGAGGGAGCGGCGTGACACTTCATCCTGGTAGAGATGATGTCGCTCACATGGTTCCTCTCCATCAAAAATCCGCCACAAATATCTTACACAAGGTGAGGACTGCATAAATTTGAGCAATCTTTCATTCTCCCGTCGTCGTGCACGTATGGCTCCCTGCATCTTCTTGCGGTCACGTGCAGACAATCTCAGCTAGGAAAAAAGGAGACAACACACATTACCTTTTCTCAGCATAGGCTACAAATCACATCAGTGCAAATGCATCTCACAAACATGATGCCCTAACGACACTCACAGGTGGTTCCTTTGGAAAACAGAAAGAATCCCTGAAAACCATCTACAAATAATTCATTAGAACAACAGTGAATTACACAAGCCCAAGCTGGTACCCAACCTTAACCAATACAAACATGGATATGCTTAAAAAAACAAAAGACAGCCATTAAATTACTGTAATAACAGGTTGCACAAAGATAAAAAACATACACATCACCTACACCCAGAAACAAAAATATTTCATATTAAAGATCATATGAACACTAGAAGTACACAGTTCATTGTTTCAACTCAAGACCAATCCCACCCTTGTAACTTTATACTGCATTACTCCCTCCACATACAAACATAAAATCAACAACAGGCCAACAGCACACACAGTACCTCTGCAATATCCCTCCTCCTCTATCCAACACTTTAAAAAATGTATATAAACACACAGCCAGCACAGCCATCCAAACCTTTTATCAAATACTATTCTTTATGAACCACAACCCCTCAGAAACTACCCTACCCAGAGAGACATGAGTTCACCTTACAAGACTGTGATGTTGTCCCCAACTTCCCCTACTACAATACAACACAAAATACAACTAACAAACAATCCACTAAGCCTACACTGCAGTGTGCAGTGGTGCAGCCAGGAGAGGGCCACAGCCCCCCCCCCCTGAAATTTCTACGTGTGTTCGAGAATAGACTGCAAATTTTAAATGTCAAATACTTGTTTAATCCAGGGTGTAATACTCGGTATGCCACATATTTGGAGAACTGAAAAATATGCAATTACTTGTATACACATATAGTTGTTAAGACTTACTTTACTTTAGGTGAGAGACAGATATTCGAATTTACGCACGGTGAGCTGTTGGCACCCAGATGGGTGAGGAGAGGAAGCAGGAAGGGAAGCAAGAAACGTGTGCCGCTCTGCAAAATTTTCAATTCTTATATGTACCTCATGACACATTATCTTCATGCTACTAACAGGTTTATGTAATTAACTAGTTAGGAGTACCTTTGGGCATGTAGGCCTACAAGTGACAGAACTGGCAAGAAAAATAAATTATCGTGGCAACGTTTACTGGCCATCAGCTGAGTGTCACTTGCTCATCACCCACACACACCAAAAAACCCAGCAGAAGACAGGGTGTGTATGCTGGGCGGCCCCTCAGGACTCCCCAGGCCCTGTCTTCCCCCTGACTATGAAAAAGCTCACTCCTACCGACCGGGCTAATGTATGGCCCAGCCTCCACTATAGGTGGAGGGATTCTTAAAACGGATAAAATGAACAAACGCTCATCATCCGCCTGCACAATCAGTCATCAGTCAACTCTCATCAGATTGTGTTGCACCAGTGACCAGTCCATACAACTTGCTAATTACGCTACTTGCACACTGTACTGCGACAAGAAGTGAAAAGACGTATTCCATGGGCTTCCCTGGATCACTTTATTATGAAACGGAAGCAGCCTCAGCAATTAAGTATACTGGACTTCATGAGTTCAAGTTCTAAAAGGTCAGTTTATGTTTAGCAAATGCATTACATTGTAGAGGATATTATCATTACCAGTAATAATAACAAATGATAATGTCATGCCATGAGCTCTACATAAGTGTAAATGCACACAGAATCTGGAAGCCAATGATTGCTTAAGATTTTCCTTGTGATATATTTCAGGCTTTAGCTACCTGTGCCCTGTGTGTAAACCAACTCTGAAGTAAACTAATCATCACTGAACTAAGTGAGATATTTAATGGACAATGGATTTTCACAGACATTACTAAGTGTTGAGCGTGGTGAGTTGGGACAGTGCGGAACATGAGGTTAGTTGGAACAGTGGGCACTGCAATGCTAAATGCAAGACATTTCCATTTTATGGTGCCCATTCAATAGCTCTGCCCAAAATTTACAAATGTTATTAATTCTGGTTTTCTACAGAACCATGAATAATGCATGAAAAATGTGCAATTATGAAAGGGTAGCATTTTGACCTTTGTAGAATTTCATTTTTGAAAATACATATTTTGCCAGCTTTCCTCTCCCACAGTCAGTTTTAGAGCTAAAGGTCTACTTTTTGGTGGGTGATATCTTCAATTGTTACAGTTTTTATGTATCCAGAAAATGCATTTTTACAGCAGAGCAGTGCTGAGGGATTAATAGACAATTGTCCTGACTCGCCCACCATTTTTTTTTTTTTTTTTTTTAACCCAGGGCAAGTTGGGACAATAATTTCATTTGTGGTTTTTGCAAGGAAAAACCTACTTTTCATGCATTATATACTACTATATTTTATAGTTTGCAGTATTTATGGTGGTTTTGGGTGTCAACAAGTAGATATTTCTCATTTTCAGGTTGCATGCATGCCCTAAAGAGAAAATATTGTGATGTGAATTATGGCAAAAAAACATATATTGGTATAGTGTTAAAAGTAGGGAAAATGAGTTGTACAATGAATTTTGTGGAATGGAGAGGGACTGAGAAATGAAACTGGCCAGTTTTGATGATATACTGTATACTGATGATTTTCGGCATTATATCATTGGTGTACCTGTCTTATTAGAAGAACTGTACCTTTTACGATGCAAGACATGGACAAGCCTTTCATGATTATAAAAAGCATATTTCTCAGTGAAATTTTTCAGCATAAATAGCTACAGGCAACTTAGTGGAACATCTTACCTACGGAATATGTGTAGTGCAGTGCGCTGTGTGTGAAGTGCATTGAGTTTTTATATTTCTCATGGTTAGTCATTGTGGCCCCCCCCCCCTCCGAATTATATTTCTGGTTGCGCTCCTGGCAGTGTGGTCTCTTGTTTCACAAAATACCTTAAGCACCACACTATTATAACAGACAATCCGTCAACATAGCCTAAAAATATATAAAATAAATAAATAAAATTCTGGCAGCGACCAGTTTAAGAGACCGGTTTTCTGTAGTCCACTACGTTCACACATCCACATCCAGACTAGTCTAGGGCTGCACCAACACTGACAAGAATCCTTACTCTTCACGTTATGGAAAATTCAATTTTTTGTAAGGAAAATTGCCTGGTTGTAAAATAAATATTAAACAATTAATTTTTTTCAGTGCAATGAAGAAAGGACCAAAGTTAGAAGCCAACTCAGTTTTTTCCTTTCAAGAAGCATTGTGGTGTGGATATGGATCTGACAGAAAGTGTCAGGAGAAATACACTGAGGTGGTTTGGCCATGTGGAGAGTATGGAGGGCGAGAGACTAATGAGGAGAGTGTATGCGAGTGAGGTGGAGGGGGGGAGAGGGACAGTGAAGCTGGGGATGAGATGGAGGGATGGAGTAGAGAAGTATATGAGAGAGGGGGGTGTGAGCTGGGACCAGGGCAGTGAAACGGCACTGGACAGGGCGACATGGAGGCAATGTGTTTGTGGCCACCCCTAACAGAATTGAGGCATCTGGCAATAGATACAGACAGAAAAATCAATAGAATCAAATTCATGAGCCATTCCTTTTGAGATCCCTGGACACATAGCATATAAACGACTTGAGTTCACAGGATGAGCAAAATATAGACTGAGGAAGACAGTTCCACAGGCAACCTGGGGCACATATGAGTACTGGTTAACTCTTGCATTAGACAGTTAGAAAAGAGGCAGCAATACAATGCCAAATGGGAGCTATGACCCCAATGTAATGAAGGAGGGATGCATGCAAACAGCTCAGAAGAGCAGTGGCCACAGAAATAGCAACAATATACAGATGAGGAGACCCCTCCCACAAGAGAGTTGTACTCCACACAGTGGTGAATAATAGCCCTGTACAAAATCAATAGCTGTGCAGAGGTACACTACAAAACACTCAGAAAGCACATACCTCCAAAAATGCTATTGTCACCAAAACTTTTTAAAAATCTGGCTGTAGTTTTCAGGCTAAGTCATTACAAAACGCATGACTGTATTGTGATCGGTGAAGATGCCCATCACCCACCCGCTTATTGCAGCGGTACTCTATTTCAGGGTAGCTCTACACTAAGTGGCAAGACAAATTATTTCCTGTAAACCAGGAAATCATTTAATATGGAGGGTGGTTACCTTACAACCAAACAACGCATTCTCAATGTGTCAACAAATGGGCTGGCAGAGGGTTAGTGCCCCTCCCCAGAAAACGACTGACTAAAAATATAAACAAGAAGTCTCAGACCAGGACTGACCAACAGGTGATGACTATGGACCGAACAAAGGACATGGTATGGATTGCGACATATGGAATGTAAGGAGTGTGAATGATGAGGTGAAATAGAGAGAGATTGTCCAGGTGCTTGAGGGTGTAAAAGTGGATGTATGTGCATTAACTCATATGAAATGGAGAGGTGTAACATTGAGAGGGGGGGGGGGAGTATGGATGAGGTACATGCTCTGGAGTAGGTGAGAATAACAGGCCAAGAGAGGCACTATGTACTGTTGTGTGGAAGAGATGGAAGGAGAATATAAGACAGTATGGATCAGTTAGTTAAAGGATTGTGTCGGTAAGATTGAAAGTAGGATTACAAATGTGGGCAACTGTGTGTGTGTGTGTGTGTGCGCCAACACAAGATCGTGCAAGCAGAGTGAAAGAAGAGTTCTGGGCAAATGTGGAAGGATGCATGGAAAAGTTTGAAAAGAACGAGAAAATGTTTTTGACTGGAGATATGAATGAAAAACTTGGGAATGTGAAGGTGGATGGAGTAGCTGGTCAGTGGGGTGTGCCTGCAGAAATCGATGAGAATGGCAGTGCTCTAGTGGACATTCATACAGGGAGGGGGTTGGTGATAGCCAATACCCTCTTTACGCACAAAATGATATGCAGGTATACGTGGCGAGTGATGAGAAGGGTGCGTGGTGAACTGAATGAACGGAGGGCAATGGCTGATTATGTGTGTGTAGATGACAGAATGAGAAGGTATGTAATGGATGCACGAGCATACAGATGCTGGGGGAGTAAACTTTCTGACCACCACTTAGTGGTGGTGAAAGTCAAGGTTCAAATGCAATGAATGAGTAGAAGAGGGAAGGACAGGGGGATGCAGTCCATACAAGGAGAGTGGAAAGGTTGTAAGAGGATGGAAAAGGGCAGAATATAAGAGAAGTGGAGGAGCGACTGGGTAAATATGATTTCGAACACATGAGGGATGTGGAAAGTGTGTGCAAGATATTCACAGACGAAATCTGTGCAGCATGTGAGGTAGTATGTGGGGTAAAGAGAAGTTGAAAGAGGGTGCAAGGAACAGCATGGTGGAATGAAGAGGTGAGACAAGCTGTGATGCAAAAGAAGAAAGCACATAGTGAGTGGATGGGAAGCAGGGGCATGGAGGAAGTTGAGAGACAGAAGAGAGAGGTATGGTATATCTACTTTGTCAATGTCTTCTTTTTCTCCTGTGTCCCCTCCCAATACCTCCATCTCCATAAGCAGGTGGTCACTCTTTCCCAGGGGGCAATGATACTGAAATTTCTGTATATCATTACAGTTTCTTGTAAAAATCAGATCCAGTCTTGATGGTGTATTCTCTCCCGTAATTTTTATACTGTATTTTCTTCAGCCAACTGTGTTAACATATTTTCCGTTATCAGCTCCATCAGTCTATACCCCCAGGTTTCCACACTGTTCCCTGCATCAATTCCTTCCCAATCAACCTCTCTACAATTAAAATCACCCACTAGCCGCAATCTATTTCTCCGCTCAATTATCTTCTTTAGCATATCTAAAGACTCACTCATTAACTGTTCATACTCATCCCTATTCCATGATCTGGTCCTTGGTGGCATGAATATCACTACTATGTCTAACTTTTCTCCATGTTCTTCCACTAATTCCCCTCCCAGTATTTCCACTACTGTATTTCCTAAATGTATCCTTTTTGCATTTACCATTTTATCAGTCATAAACATCACTCCTCCTACAAACTTTCCTTCTCTGTCTTTCCTCCACACATTATAGTCTTTCCAATCAAGCACATTTGCATCGGATTCGCTCTCTCATTTAGTTTCAGCTAGACACACCACTTCTGGTTTCTTTCCCTAATACGGTCACCAAGTTCTAGTTTCTTCGTTATCAATCCATACACATTTGTATACATTACCTTTATCATATGAATATGAGTCTTCTTAGTCATACCTTTATTTGCTCCCACTTTACCTAGGCCTACCAAATTATTATGTACTTTTCTCCTTAGTCCTTCTATACCACTTTTTGAGTTTCATGTCCTTTACTCTCCAAAAAAACACATCTCTTTGTCCCTCTAACCTTTTCCCATTTTTGTTTTTTCCCCTTCCAACAATGTTTTCAGTTTAGTTCTCTCACTGGAGTTTAGATCTTTTCTTATCATTACTTTTTTCAGATTTTCATCATCACTCAACCTAAGTGCTGTTCCCAACACTCCTTTTACCATATTTTCATTCATAAATTTAACCAGGATGGGCCTAACATTAGGTCCTTCTGTTTTATACTGGTCTTCTCTTCTTGCATTCTCTATTTCTCGTTCCCAGTTTTTTCAACCTTCGACTATCTTAGTAAATAATTCAGTGATCTTGGTAATCTCTTCATTCTTCCTAGCCTGCTTTGATTTCTGTTCTTTCTCCTCAACATCGAAGATGATCACAATTACTGTATATTCCTTTCAGCAGCTTTCCTCATGACTGCTTCTTCTTCTTCTTCTTCTCTCTCTATCTTTTTTTTTTTTTTTTTTTTTTTTCCCAAAAAACTTTCACCACTTCACTTTTGAAGACGCTTCATTGTTTGTCTGCCGATTTTTTATTTTCTTCACTTTATTGTTTTATTATTTCTCTCAGTTCTGACATCTCTTCACACTCTTTAACCACCCATCCTGTTTGTTCTTGCACTCGTTCCAGCGCTGTCCATACCTTCTCAGTCTTATGGCCAGTTTCACTCAATTTCTTTCTCAGTTTATTATTTTCCTCTACTAAATCACTTATTTTCTTCTTGATGGCTCTCTCCTTGGTGGTATTCAGCTCCTGCTCATCTTTTGTTTCACCTTTCTTTGTCTTTAAAGTATCACTTGTCATGTTCTCAATTACCACTTCCATCTTTGAAATTCTAATCATTAATACTTTTACTAACTCACCCAAGTCGGTTTGATGGTCAAATCCCTCGAAATTACCACATTCAAAAACCATATGCTGCTCCGTTCCTCCTTCCCCGCCTGCCATTTTCTGCTTTCACCACACCTCCCAAAGAGCATCCAAATGTTTCAGGTATACAAGCGAATCTCTACATCTTTAACTTCAATTACGGAGAGTTTAGAGACGGGATCTCATCCTGTATACTAAAATTATGGCAAATTTTCAGGAGCCTTCCCGCAGATCTGTGTTGTCTGTCTTGTTTACATCTGTGTGTGTTCTTACCTAATAGTTCTTACCTAACTGTATTTTTACAGCAATGAGTCATGCTCGTACTGTCTCATGTCTTAAACCATTTTTATCATACATCTCCTTAAATTTATGAATTGTTTTGGCACACACTATTTCATGCAGTAGTGCATTCCACTGATCAAATACCCTGTTTGGGAAACAAAATTTCCTTACGTCTTTATCGCCTCTCTTTTTATGCAGTTTTTTGCAGTGTCCTCTTGCTGATGCTTCCCCATAGATTATATATTCATATATGTCTATTTTCTCCTTCCCTGATATGCATTTATATAGCATAATCATGTTTTCTCTTTTCCTTCTCTCCTGTAGTGTTGGCAGATTCAGTTTTTCTAGTCTTTCTTCATAGCTTAGACCCCTTAAGCTTGGTACCCATCTTGTAGCAGCCCTTTAAACTTCTTCGATTTTATCTATGTATTTCTTGAGATGAGGATTCCAGACTACTGATGCATACTCCAGGACTGGTCAGATGAAAGATGTTATTGTCTTCCTCAGCATGTCTTCAATTATGTACATGAATGCTATTCTCATACCATATTGGCAAGCAAGTTTATACATGTTACATACCTTCTCACTTATGTGGTCAGCCAGAGATAGTCTGTTATTGATAATCACACCTAAGTCCTTCTCTCTTTCTGATATATGTAGGGTTTTACTTCCTAACTTATAATCCCAATCTGGTCTTTTCCCACTTTTACAAAACTTGATTACAGGACACTTGTCCACATTGCATTCCATTTGCCATGTTTTACTCCATTCATGAAGTTTATTTAATTCTTCTTGTAGCTCTCTCCAAGAGTCTGTGTTAGTAATTCTATCTATTTATCTATCTATTGCCAGACGCCTCAATCCCGTTTGGGGTGGCCACAAACAAATCACCTCCAAGCCGCCCTGTCCCCCGCCATCTCACTGCCCTGCTCCCAACTCACACCCCACTCTCTCATATACCTCTCCACCCCATCCCTCCATCTCATTCTCGGCCTCCCCCTTCCTCTTCCCCCCTCCACCTCACTCACATACACTCTCTTCGTCAGTCTTTCACCCTCCATCCTCTCCACATGGCCAAACCACCTCAGTGTGTTCCTCATAACGCTTCCTATCACATCCACATCCACACCACAACGCTCCTTTATATCCTCATTCGTCAGCCTGTCTCTCCATGTGACTCCACAGGCTCCTCTTAAATAACTCATTTCCACTGCTCTCACTCTTGACTTGTGTCCTTCCAACAACGTCCAAGCTTCACTTCCATACGTTAGAGTTGGTATCACAATACAGTACTGTCATGTAGTAACTTTTTCACTTCCATGCTCACTTCCCTGTTTCTTATCACTGCTTTCAAAGAACCAGCAACCTTTCTTCCCTGCTGTACCCTTTCAAGCACTTCACACTCCAAACCTCCATCCTTACTCATCACACTACCCAAGTACTTAAACATACTCACATTTTCCAATTCCTCACCATCCAACCTTGCTGTACATTCCCTGACTTCACCTCTCTCAAAGACCATCACTTTACTCTTCCCTACAATCACCTTTAGATTCCGTTTCTTACACACTCTCCCAAACTCATCCACCAAGCCTTGCAGCTCCCCTTCATCTTCACTCAACAACACAGTATCATCTGCAAACAACAGTACAGGGAGTTTCCAAACACTAACCTCTCTCACCAGGGCCACTCCAACATCCACTACCCTACCATGTACCTCTTTTATTACCCCATCCATGTACAGATTGAACAACCATGGAGACATGACACATCCCTGTTTCAACCCAACTTTCAAAGAGAAAAATTCACTTAGTTCACCATCCACGCGCCCTGCAGCCTTCACACCATCGTACATACTCTTCACAGCATTCGACAACTTCCCATCTACTCCATATATTCTTAACACTTTCCACAATCCTTGTCTATTCACCCTGTCATATGCTTTCTCCAAATCCATGAAAGCCGCATACAACTTCTTTCCCTTCTCTAGAAACCTCTCCACTAAAGTTCTAAGAATGAATATCTGATCTACACAATCTCTTCCCTTCCTAAAGCCTCCCTGTTCTTCTCCAACTAATTTCTCTGTTCTTTCTCTAACTCTGTCAATAAGTATCCTACCATACACTTTTCCTATTATACTAAGAAGACAAATGCCCCTGTGATTAACACACACTTCTTTTTCCCCTGTTCCTTTGTACAAGGGAATAATTATACCTGACTTCCAATCCTCCGGGACTCTACCTTCGTCCCAGGCCAATCTGCACATCTTCCACATCCATTCTACTACTATCTCTCCCCCATGCTTCAGCATTTCACCACACACTCCATCAATTCCTGGGGCTTTCCCCGATTTAACTTTCTTCATTGCTTCCACAACTTCTATCCTACTGATTTCTTCCTGTCTTCTCACCTCCCTCCTTCTCCCAGCCATTCCCCAGCCACTTACACTCCCACTACTTCCATTCTCCATGTTCAACAATTCCTCAAAGTGCTCTCTCCATCTGCTCACTTTTTCTCCCTTCTCCACTAGTAATCTACCATTTTTATCTTTCACTCCCCTGCTAACTTCACTTCCACCCTGTCTTACTCTTTTCACCTCTTTCCAGAACATTTTCTTACAGTCCCTCCACTTTACACTCAAATTCCTTCCAAATTCCTCATCCACTCTCTTCTTACTCTCTCTTACTAATCTTTTCACCTCTCTCTTTCTACATATAACTCTCTCTTCCGCCTCTCAACTTCTTCCACGCCCCTATTTCTCATCCATTCATTGTATGCTTTCTTCTTTTGTGCCACAGCCTGTCTCACCTCTTCAGTCCACTACGCTGTTCCTTGCACCCCCCTCCATCTTCCCTTCCTTCCACACACCACATCACATGCTGCACATATTTCTTCTGCAAATATCCTACACACACCTTCCACGTCTCCCATCTGCTTCAATTCATAGTTGCCCAATCGTTCCTCCACTTCTCTCTTATACTCTGCCTTTTTCTCATCCTCTTGTAACCTTTCCACTCTCCTTGCAACTACTCCTTCCTCTCGTCTTTCCCTTCTTCTATTCCTCCATCTTACTTGGCGACCACCAAGTAGTATTTTTGCATCATCAGCAAACATATTTAAATAGCTTTCATTTCCAATGTTACTATCTATATCATTTATATACACTAAAAACATAACTGGAGCCAGCACTTAGCCCTGTGGAACTCCACTAGTCACTTCCCTCCATGATGAGTAATTTCCTCTTAGTACTGTTCTCATTTCCCTTTTTCTGAGAAAATCTTGCATCCAACAGTACAGTTTGCCTCAGATTCCTCCTTGATGGTACAATTTCCATAAAAGTCTTTGGTGTGGTACTCTGTCAAATGCTTTCTTGAAATCTAGATAGATACTATCCACCCATCCTTCTCTTTTCTGTAATGTTTCTGCAACTCTGTCATAGTAGCTCAAAAGATTAGTAACACATGATTTTCCCTTTCCGAAACCAAATTGCCTTTTTGTTATCATTTTGTGTTCTTCTAGATAGTTTAATCAAATTTTTCTTCTCAGCTTTTCCAGTATCTTACTTACAACACTCGTAAGTGATACCGGTCTGTAGTTGAGTGGGTTTTGTCTATTCCCCTTCTTGAATAAGGGAACAATGTTTACTTTCTGCCAAATATCAGGAAGTTTACTCTGACCCAAGGATTCCTTGAATATTAAGGATAATGGTCTACTTAACTCCTACTTAACTCCTTTGCACATTCACGTAGCACCCAACATGAACTTTCGTCTGGACCATTTGCTTTTCCTTTGTCTAATTTACTTAACTTCTCTTGTATTTCTTTTTCTGATATTTGTATATCTGGTAATATGTTTGGGCATGAAAGTTCCATATCATTCCTCTCAAAATTATTTTCTTCTGTAAAAACTGATTGGAAATTCTTATTTAGTGTTTCACAAATATCTTTCTCTTGTGTATAGAGGATACCTTCATCCCTAATGGATTGTATTTTACCTTTTACTTTGGTTTTGCTTCGGATGTTGCTGTAAAATAGCTTCGGTTGATCACTACTTTTGTTTATGATGTCTTCCTCAAACTGTTTTGGGGCTTCTCTCCTTATTCTTGTATTCGTTTCTTGCCTGTTTATAGTTGTTATATGCCCTCTCACTATTGTGTCTTCTGTATCTATTCCATAACAAGTCTCTTTCTTCTCTTGATCTTTTACATTCTTTATTAAACCATTTCTTTATTTTCATTTTTGCTTCTTTGTGCTGCGGGATGTAATTTTGGACTCCTATTTCATAAAGTTCACAGAGTTTCTATATATAACATTTAAGTCTTGTCCTCTAAGCTCTTTTTCCCAATCTGTGTGTGTGTGTGTGTGTGTGTGTGTGTGAACAACAATATAAACAGCAAGCTCATCGCATGAGGCCTGGGATGGCAGCTGTTTATGAAGTTGTTTTAGTCTCAGCGCTGCAGTGCAATAATTTCTTGCTGCTGCATGCTGACATTTAAAATGTATACATTTTACATATCCTAGCATTTTATGTTTATGTAATAGTAGTGTGACCAAGTGTTTTAAGAATGGGGTATGCCTGAGATGTAACTGCCAATTAAGGATGACAAGCGGGGTGGGGGAGGTTGGGTAGGGGTATGGAAGAGGGTTGGGAGCTGGGGTAGAGGCCAATGGTACTTGTTTCCTACCCCCCTCCCCTCTTCCCTGGGTATACAGGGGTTGGAAGGTGGCACCTCTGAACAGAAATTAGTGATCATGAGTGTACCTACAATACAGCAATACAGTACTGTACAATGCAGTACATAATATAATCATAATCACATTCACCTAGTATTGGTACTGCCACAAAAGCCACAGACTAGGCCATCATGCAGAATTAAGGTACAGTACTCAAAGCACTAAGGCAAGGTGCACCGAGGGGCCACAAAGGTCACAGCACTAAAGCAACAAGTGTGCCATTGGGGGGGGGGTGACTGCTCCCACAATGCATTGTGATCAGCTGGTGTGTGTTGCAGTGCTGTTGGGTCTGCCTGCAGGCCATTTAGGCCCCATGTATAAGCCAGACGATACACATTACTGCCAAAATAAGCACAGTATTGCAAACTGCTTCCCATTTTGGCACCAGATATCGTTTAACAGAACCTGGCAAAAAGCGCTGGATATTGTGACGATGGAAAATTGAGAGTTTACTTATACTATATTTACAGAAAAAGTTTATGAATGCTTCTAATACTTCATACCAAATTATTTCAAGTTGGTGCTATGATCCACCTAAACCATTATTTGTGATAGGGGGAGATATTTATTTCTGGAACTTTTTATTTTATATGTGTGTAAAATTCAACACATTACCTCTTAATTCCCTGAACCCAGCAAAGTCTTATTCCTACTGCCTCCAGAAAATTGTATTCAGTTTTATTAACTTCTCTCAGGCAAGATAGATTAAAGAAGATTTTAACTAACCCTACCAACTCAGACAATCTCCTTTAAGATGAATAAAATAATTAAGAGCCAGAAAAAAAAAAAGGAATGTCATCACAGTCATGAGGCTACAAAAAACTTTCAACTTCAAGGGTTAATTGCTGATTCTGTAATATAAATGTTTCTGCAAGTATCTTATCTGTCAGAATTGGGTCGCACTATATTAAGCATGTATATATAAGCTAGGTTCATGAAGGTACAGCAGGCTCGCCCAGTGCGCGTCATCACAGTGCGCGAGTGACCAAAAATCATAATGAAAAACATTGAATGCGCGAGTTTGCCCCACAAAACACGAGGTAGAGACAAGAAGTGGTTTAAAAACACCATTTTCCATCAGTACACAACCCCCTCCCCACACAATGCGCCAATAGTGACCTAGAGGCTCATGGGGAAGGTGCTCAAGAGGAGTCTACAATAAGATATCGCCAATAACAGCTTCAATGATAACGTTTTCAGCAATAACAGTAAGTTAGAATAGATACCCAGTTTCTATAATAATGATGTTTATTTCGTGAATACCAAGTTGTTATACTGCCAATATGTCCACAACAAGATGAGGAATGAAACAAACAAGCAAGAAGTGATGAAGGAAATTGCCGAAAATGTGAGCAGTAGCGAGGAGGAGAGGGAGGATCCTCCCCTCACCACCTCCCCTGACTCGCCCACCGCCGTCCTCCACTGCCCCACCTGATTCACCAGCCCCCTCCCTCTCCACTTTTACAGCCCCACCTGACTCACCTGCTTCACCTGGCATACCTGCAACCCCCACCATAATGACTGTTGCTGCATTCTGGAAGAAATGTAACATTCAACAGGCTGTAAATTTCTTCATCAAAGCCTGGAATAATACAACATTGGCAACTGTTAAACAGGCGCGGTGCGGCCGGGGTGGTGGCTGGGGCACTGTAAGTGTGTTGCCGCGCCTCAGAACTCTTGTTGTTTAGATCCATCAGGCCTGTTGTCTACTGTTGTTAAGGTGATTACCCATATTTTTGTTATTGCGGCTATATCTGTAGTACAATGTCTGAAAAATTTGACCTTTTTTGTCTCTAAGGGCCAAAAAATGTCCAGGTATTAGGGGGTACTACCCATGTGTAATTTTTCCCATACGATTATGTATTCTCAGTGCACGAATTCCCAGTGCGCGAGGTCGTGGACTGCCCAATCTCTCGCGCACTGTGCAAGCCTACTGTACTTTTAATCATTATGGTATGTTTATCCTTTAATTCACGACAGGAGCTGTTGTACGAGGTCTGTTCAGAAAGTATCAAACCTCATTTTTTTTCTCAACAACCAGTTAGAGGATAGGGGCAAGGTTTTGTGTAGTGCAGTGCAAGACCTTTGTGCACATGGAAAATTAATTCCAGCCACCGTGAGTGACTCAGTGGCCATCAGTCAGCCTGTGTTCCCACATTCGTCAAGATGACTGAAGAAGTTAAACAATGTTACTGTATCAAATTTTGCTAGAAACTAGGTGATACCCAACTTGAAACTATCAGGAAGATACAGCAGGTTTTGGGGAATGAAGCCATGGGGGTAATGCTAATAAAGAAGTGGTACAATCACTCCAAAAATGGCTGAATGTCAGTCAAGAGCAATCCACGTCCTGAGAGCCCATCAACAAGCAGGAGTGCTGAAAATGTGAAGAAGGTCTGCAATTTGGTCATGGTAAATTGTTGACTGACAATCAGAGAAATTGCTAATGAAATTGGAATCCGCGATGGATCAGCACATGAAACTTTAATGGATGATTTGGGCATCTTAAGAGTTGCTACCAAGTTCATTCCAGAACTCTTTTCATGTGAGCAACATGCTCTGCAGATGAACATTGCTCAAGACATGTTGGAGTGTGCAAATCGCGATCCAGACTTTCTGAATACTGTTATCACAGGAGATGAGACTTGGGTGTACAGGTACGACGCAGAAACCAAAGCACAGTCATCCCAGTGGAAGCATGCATGGTTGCCTCAGCCAAAAAAAAGTACGACAGGTCCACAGCAAGGTGAAATGCACATTGACAGTTTTTTCCGACTATTGTGGTGTTGTGCATCACGAATACACAACAGAACGTCAGACTTTCAACAAACATTACTACCTCAACGTTATCCGTTGTCTTCATGACACAATTCAGTGGAAGAGACAAGACCTTTGGGAAATGGCAAGTTGGAAGCTGTACCATGACAATACCCCTGCCCAATCTTCTCAATTGATTCAATAATTTTTGGCCAAACAGAACATCCCCCAGGTCTGGCAGGCTCCCTGCTCAACAGACATGGCTCTGTGCAACTTGTGCTTATTCTCCAAGTTCAAAACTCCACTGAAGGGCTCCCGATTTGAGACGAGAGAAGAGATCATGACAAATACAATGAAGCACCTGCAGGATACCAAAAACCAACTTTGAAAAATTTTCAGGCAGTGGAAAGAATACTGGGCTTTGTGTGTCAAGTCAGAAAGGTCTACTTTGAGGGGGATTTGTGTCCTAGCTCAACAGGTTAGATATTTATTTATTTTTTTCTTTAAGCCAAAGGTCAGATACTTTCTGAACAGATCTCATATCTTCACAGAGCTGTGTACTGCTCAATTAAAACTACAGTGGCATCCCTCCGCCTTACACCAATATGCATGTTTCTTTATGGTCATCAACTGAGCTGACAGTGTTCGCATTCTGAAGCTGAATAGAATCCTCTTTAAACTCAATATAAACCCGCACTGCGATTGGTTGAGTGACTTACAGCCGACACGCACTTTATGTGAGGGCATTACAATGAAACGGAGATACTTGAGCATATGTAAGTTTTGAATATGGCCTGTAAAGAGGATTGTTGTCACCTTGGAAATTCCATTAAAGTAAGACAGTTACAGGACCTCTGCTCACACAAATTACATAAGGCTTCGAGTATCCAGCCCAGGACTATAAGCCTAACTATTACTGAAGCTTGTAAGGCCAGAAAGTTCAGTTTTTGAAGAAATTTTAACGAAACAGCATTACACTATTATACAACAACAGCATCCAATTCCACTTTGCCCCAAACAAACAGAAGGGTCAGGGCCTGGGGCTAGGCTACTCACATTTCAGGCAACAGTGACCAGCCTCACTTTCCCTTGAGTGACATTAAATGAGCAAGAAATTCAACCACCCCTGAGATGGAACCCTTACAGGCTTCATCCAGTTGGAGCACCTTAAACTACTAAACCACCAAGCATCATTTGGTTATGGTTGCCACCCAGCATAGTAAATGGTTTCCAGAATTAGGGGAAACCATTAAGATTCAGGGAGGGAGGGAGGAAATGAAAACATCAGTCAAATGAAAATGGTAAGAATTCACACCATTTCATTAGACTGGTGTTTCTGAATACAACATTTACTTATATGAAGGTAAAAGTATAGGAAGTTATTGTTTTTGTTGATCAACTCCAGTCTGTCTGACTGAGCAGACCCATCAACCACACACATGGAACCATCCCTGCAGGACCATTCCATGCAGTGAATCAATGTTTCCATGCAACTGACAGCACGTTGTCACAGCGAGGCATGGGGAGAAACGTGGAGGTTTGGTTTTTGGGCTGATGCTGCATTTGCATCTCTCCACCCATTTGACAGGGGACCACAGTAGGCTCCATTTCACCCCATAATCTGGTTATGTGGTTACCATTCAGCACTGTAAATGGTTTCCTGGGTTACAGGAAACCATTATACTTGTCATTCAGTGTAAAGCCAGCTGACATGGAAAGAGGAGCAATAAAAAGCGAGAGGAACATGAGAAATAGGACGAGAGGACAGACACAGAAATAGAATGATAAAGGCGAAGAAAGAAGTAGTAAGCACTATATCAAGTAGGTGCATGATGGTCATCACCATTACCACTAGTCATAGCAACATTAGGAATAAAATTATATTTTGTATGGCAAGGCTGTTAAAAGAAACTTCATGCTGTTAATACAAAGGACAATGATGAACTGATTATTCTGTATTGTAATACTTTTGACAGAAGTCTGGGTGATTATGTGGCTGTTGAGTGTTGACAGAGAGATGCTTGGGAATGTTGCTGACATGAGAACAGTGTGAGGATGGTGTGGAGATTTGTCTGTGTCAGTGTTACATTAACCCGCGCCGTCCCGGCGTCGTGAATTAACGCGGCAACATTGCAAGGTCCCTAATTTGCACAATTTTCAATTTTCGCGAGTGATTTTTGGCACGTATACACGGGACACCTTCCTCTATTCCTCTACAAGATGCCAAGCAGGAACAATGTCTTACACCGCATAACCTCTCCCCCCCCCCCTGCACGCCATTGTCTCGGAAATTCACCTGTTACCAGTAACCTGGCCAATAAAGACATTCAGGGCCAGAGTGATTCCCCAATCGATGACAATGTGGAGGACAATGTTTACATAGCATTAGAGGAAGAAATGATGATCAGGTAATGTGGGAAAAAAAAGGTCATGAACGGTGATGAGTTAGTGAGTGAAACAATGCTTATAATGCCTATATTACTGTTTGAAAACCAATATACTCTTGTACTACATATAAATTCGTACCAAGTAAATAAATAAATACTGTTTATGAGTGGATAAAATAGTTACCCTCCCATAGAACTCGTTTTCTTTGGTGCCAGACTGTTAGAAAACCCAGTCAGGTAAGGAAGGACTTGTACCTAAATCGGGTATTTTAAACCTCAGGTGAGCGATTTCTCTATGAATTTTCGATGTTTCTCACCAAAAGCAGATGTTTGAGCCAAAAAAAAAAAGGTCCAAAAACGTCGGGATGGGGCGGGTTAAAATACAATAATGTCTCCTCCCGATAAACTTTAAGTCAAACAATTAATATTAAAATCACCAGTTCTGTGAAGGTGGATGGAATAGTTGGTGAGTGGGGTGTGCCTGCTGAGAGAGATGAGAATGGCAGTGCATTAGTGGACATTTGTGCTGGGAGGGGGTTGGTGATAGCCAATACCCTCTTCAGGCACAAAATGATCCACAGGTATACATGGTGAATGATGAGAAGGGTGGGTGGTGAACTGAATGAATGGAAGGCAATGATTGATTATGTGTGTGTGGATGAAAGGATGCAAAAATGTGTAATGGATGCAAGAGCTTATAGAGGTTGGGGGAGTGGACTTTCTGACCACTACTTGGTGGTGGCCAGAGTCAAGGTCCAATTAGGATGGAGAAATAGAAGAAGGGAAGGAGGGGAAGAAGGAGTATTTGTAAGGAGAGTGGAAAGGTTACAAGAGGATGAGAAAAAGGCAGAGAATAAGAGAGAAGTGGAGGAACAATTGGGCAAATATGAATTGGAGCAGATGGGGATGTGGAAGGTGTGTGTAGGATATTTACAGAAGAAATATGTGCAGCATGTGATGTGGTGTGTGGGATGAAGAGAAGACGGAGGGGTGCGCAAGGAACAGCGTGGTGGAATGAAGAGGTAAGAGAGGCTGTGGCACAAAAGAAGAAAGCATACAATAAATGGATGATAAATAGGGGCATGGAAGAAGTTGAGAGGCGGAAGAGAGAGTTAAATGTAGAAAGAAAAAGGTGAAAAGGTTAGTAAGAGAGAGTAAGAAGAGAGCGAATGAGGAATTTGGAAGGAACTTGAGTGTAAAGTGGAGGGACTGTAAGAAAATGTTCTGGAAAGAGGTGAAAAGAGTAAGACAGGGTGGAAATGAAGTTAGCAGGGGAGTGAAAGATAAAAAATGGTAGATTACTAGTGGAGAAGGAAGAAAAAGTGAGCAGATGGAGAGAACACTTTAAGGAATTGTTGAACATAGAGGATGGAAGTATTGCGAGTATAAGTGGCTGGGGAATGGCTGGGAGAAGGAGGGAGGTGAGAAGAGAGGAAGAAATCAGTAGGATAGAAGTTGTGGAAAAAATGAAGAAAGTAAAACTGGGGAAAGCCCCAGGAATTGATGGAGTGTGTGGTGAAATACTGAAGCATGGGGGACAGTAGTAGAATAGATGTGGAAAATGTGCAGATTGGCCTGGGAGGAAGGTAGAGTCCCATAGGATTGGAAGTCAGGTATAATTATTCCCTTGTACAAAGGAAAAGGGGAAAAAGAAGTGTGTGGTAACCATAGGGGCATCTGTCTTCGTAGTATAATAGGAAAAGTGTATGGTAGGATACTTATTGACAGAGTCAGAGAAAGAACAGAGGAATTAACTGCAGAAGAACAGGGAGGCTTTAGGAAGGGAAGGGGTTGTGTAGATCAGATATTCAGTCTTAGATCTTTAGTGGAAAAGTTTCTAGAGAAGGGAAAGAAGTTGTATGCGGCTTTCATGGATTTGGAGAAAGCATATGACAGGGTGGATAGACAAGGATTGTGGAAAGTATTAAGAATATATGGAGTAGATGGGAAGTTTTTGAATGCTCTGAAGAGTATGTATGATGGTGCTAAGGTTGCAGTGCGTGTGGATGGTGAACTGAGTGAATTTTTCTCTTTGAAGGTTGGGTTGAAACAGGGATGTGTCATGTCTCCATGGTTGTTCAATCTGTACATGGATGGGGTAATAAAAGAGGTACAAGGTAGGGTAGTGGATGTTGGAGTGGCCCTGGTGAGAGAGGGTAGTGTTTGGAAACTCCCTGTACTGTTGTTTGCAGACGATACTGTGTTGTTGAGTTAAGACAAAGGAGAGCTGCAAGGCTTGGTGGATGAGTTTGGGAGAGTGTGTAAGAAACGGAATCTAAAGGTGAATGTAGGGAAGAGTAAAGTGATGGTCTTTGAGAGAGGTGAAGTCAGTGAATGTACAGCGAGGTTGGATGGTGAGGAATTGGAAAATGTGAGTACGTTTAAGTACTTGGGTAGTGTGATGAGTAAGGATGGAGGTTTGGAGGGTGAAGTGCTTGATAGGGTACAGCAGGGAAGAAAGGTTGTTGCTGGTTCCTTGAAAGCAGTGATAAGAAGCAGAGAAGTGAGCATGGAAGTGACAAAGTTACTACATGACAGTATTGTGATACCAACTCTGACGTATGGAAGTGAAGCGTGGACGTTGCTGGAAGGACACAAGTCAAGTGTGAGAGCAGTGGAAATGAGTTATTTAAGAGGAGCCTGTGGAGTCACATGGTAGAGACAGGCTGACAAATGAGGATATAAAGGAGCGTTGTTGTGTGGATATGGATGTGATAGGATGTGTTAGAAGGAATACACTGAGGTGGTTTTGCCATGTGGAGAGGATGGAGGGTGAAAGACTGTATGTGAGTGAGGTGGAGGGGGGAAGAGGGAGGGGGAGGCCGAGGATGAGATGGAGGGATGGGGTGGAGAGGTATATGAGAGAGGAGGGTGTGAGTTGGGAGTGAGGCTGTGAAATGGTGGGGGACAGGGCGACGTGGAGGCGATTTGTTTGTGGCCCTCCAAACGGGATTGAGGCGTCTGGCAATAGATAGATAGACAGATAGACCAGTTCTGTAACACGCAGGGTTGTGAAGTCGTCTGTTCTTGGTTAGAGTCAGAGTTGGCATGGGTAAAATTCACATGACTCAGACTGAATTTTATAGGTCCACACACGCTAGCCAAATCTGAGGCAATAATATACAACGTGCTACCCAAAAGTTCCAGTAATTTGAACATTGTAGGAAAATAGGTTAGCTTACCTCCTAGTTCTGACTGTCACCTTTGAAGTAGTCCCCCTGGGCATGCATACAGTGGTCCCAGCATTTTTTCCATGAATCCATGCATCCCTGGAAGGATTCAGGCGTGAGGGTCTTGAGCACTTCCTGCAATACTGTCTGGATCTCCTCAATCGAGTCAAATCGACGCCCTTTCAGTCATAATTTCAGCTTGGGAAACAGGAAAAAGTCGCAGGGGGCAAGGTCAGGCGAATAGGGTAGGTGGGGCATGACTACTGTGTTAGTGGAAGCCAGGAACTGCCGGACAACAATTGATGTGTGGGTGGGGGCATTGTCATGATGCAGGACCCAGTCCTTGTTCTTCCACTGTTCTGGACGTTTGCAGCAGATGTTTTCCCTCAGACACTGCAAAACTTCACAGTAAATCTTTCCGCTGACAGACTGACTGGGTGGGACAAATTCCTTGTGAACAATCCCTTGGATATCGAAGAAAACGATCAACATCAACTTGACATTGCTGCGCCATTGGTCCACCATTGCAAAACCGCCAACCACCTACACACCACGTTACAATAGTAAGCGTAGCTCAACAACATGTCCGCTCACAGACACGGCCAGGGCCACACTGTCACACATGGGGTGCTGCAAACTCCTCCTAGTGGCAAAAGGCAAAACTACAAACAGTTGGCTCCCTCTGTTCAAATTACTGGAACTTTTGGGTAGCACCTCGTACTTAAGTACAGTAATTCAGAGGTACAGCTATTCACATCTTCCGAAAACCTTGGTTATTTGCGGCTAAATAACATCGCTTGAAGAAATTTCATTTTAGCTTACTATTTTCTTTATTTCTATTATTCAGTAACTTACTAAAATCTATTCTAGGGGTAGTGTGGATACCTCTTGCATAGACCTCTGCTTTTATTCCCCATCCGCCCAACAGAATTGTTTTATACACTCTCATTATGTCTATACTGGGTAAGGTTGCCACCACCAACTCTGGAAAATAAGGAACACCCTACCAAAGGAGTTAGGGAGGTAGGTTTTACATGTGAAAGGACAAAATTTGGGTAACCCTTACCAACAGTTACCTGAAACTATATTCTGGTAACAAATTTCTAATGAATGGAAAATGTTGCTGCAACTACAAAATACTCTTGATAATACAAAGAAATCTATTAAAAAAAAAAAAAATCATATGCTCCTGGTGATGCCCCTAAATTTCTTCCTCATTGGGTTTTCTATTTAACCAGTGGTGTGCACAAGTAGGTTTCAAGGGGGATCAAGCCCCTGCCCCTTTTCTCTGTCAATTATGAAGTGCCCCCTTAGACTCTTTCTCTCTCTCTCTCTCTCTCTCTCTCTCTCTCAGGTACAGCAATAGCATGACAACAATCTCCATTAAGTGAGCTGTTATCTTCCTTTGTATTTGTCCATTTATTATTATTATTATTATAGCCAAATGGTTTCCTGTACACCAGGAAACCAGTTACTATGCTGGGTAGTAACCACATAACCAAATTTTGGCACCTGGTGGTTTAGTGGGTAATTAAGACGCTCCAATTGGATTGTGCCAGTGAAAGTTTATATCCAAAGGGTGGTTGGGGTTTACTGCTCATGTAATGTCACTCAGGGATGAGTGAGGCCGGTCACTCTCAAATGTCAGGACCAACTTGCCTAGCCCAGGGCTCCTATGCTCCTCATGGGGCAACATAGGATTGGATGATGGATGGATGGATTATTATTATTATTATTATTATTATTATTGTTATTATTATTATTATTATTATCACTAACTCAATGTAGTGCTGCTCTTGGGTGTCTGCCCTTTCCTCTCTTCCTTCCACCCTCTTCTGTCTTTCCTTCATTCTTTCCTCTTCCTTCTGCCCACAGGCGACTTTTCACTCCTTCATCTGTCTTTCTTTCATTCTTTCCTCTTCCTTCTACCTATGGGTGACTCTACACTCAATGGCAAGCCAAATGGTTTCCTGAACACCAGAAAACCATTTACTATGCTGGATGGTAACCATATAACCAAATTATGGAACCTGGTGGTTTTGTTGGTAATTAAGGCACTCCAATCCGATTGGGCCAAGGGGTCGTTGAGGTTTATTGCTCATGTAGCCTAATGACACTAAGCGATGAGTAAGGCTGGTCATTCTCATCTTAAATGTCAGGACCAACTTGCCTAGCCCTGGGCTCCTACACTCCTCTTGGGGAAACATAGGACTGGATGATGGATGGATGGATGGATTATTATTATTATTATTATTATTTTCATGATGATGATGATGATGATGATGATGATGATAATGATTATTATTATTTTTATTATGATTATGGAAAAAGCATATGACAGGGTGAATAGACAAGGATTGTGGAAAGTGTTAAGAATATATGGAGTAGATGGGAAGTTGTTGAATGCTGTGAAGAGTATGTATGATGGTGCGAAGGCTGCAGTGCGTGTGGATGGTGAACTAAGTGAATTTTTCTCTTTGAAAGTAGGGTTGAAACAGGGATGTGTCATGTCTCCATGGTTGTTCAATCTGTACATGGATGGGGTAATAAAAGAGGTACATGGTAGGGTAGTGGATGTTGGAGTGGCCTTGGTGAGAGAGGATAGTGTTTGGAAACTCCCTGTACTGTTGTTTGCAGATGATACTGTGTTGTTGAGTGAAGACGAAGGGGAGCTGCAAGGCTTGGTGGATGAGTTTGGGAGAGTGTGTAAGAAACGGAATCTAAAGGTGAATGTAGGGAAGAGTAAAGTGATGGTCTTTGAGAGAGGTGAAGTCAGTGAATGTACAGCGAGGTTGGATGGTGAGGAATTGGAAAATGTGAGTACGTTTAAGTACTTGGGTAGTGTGATGAGTAAGGATGGAGGTTTGGAGGGTGAAGTGCTTGAAGAGTACAGCAGGGAAGAAAGGTTGCTGGTTCTTTGAAAGCAGTGATAAGAAACAGGGAAGTGAGCATGGAAGTGAAAAAGTTACTACAGGACAGTACTGTATTGTGATACCAACTCTAACGTATGGAAGTGAAGCTTGGACGTTGTTGGAAGGACACAAGTCAAGAGTGAGAGCAGTGGAAATGAGTTATTTAAGAGGAGCCTGTGGAGTCACATGGAGAGACAGGCTGACGAATGAGAATATAAAGGAGCGTTGTGGTGTTGATGTGGATGTGATAGGAAGCATTATGAGGAACACACTGAGGTGGTTTGGCCATGTGGAGAGGATGGAGGGTGAAAGACTGACGAAGAGAGTGTATGTGAGTGAGGTGGAGGGGGAAAGAGGGAGGGGGAGGCCGAGGATGAGATGGAGGGATGGGGTGGAGAGGTATATGAGAGAGGGGGGTGTGAGTTGGGAGCAGGGCAGTGAGATGGCGGGGGACAGGGCGACTTGGAGGTGATCTGTTTGTGGCCACCCCAAACGGGACTGAGGCGTCTGGCAATAGATAAATAGATAGATGATGATGATGATGATGATGATGATTAAGTGGTATGCAGTGACAACCATCATCCACTCACTTGATATAGTGCTGCCTGCTTCTTTTTTCACCGATTTCATTCTTCTCCTGTGTCTGACCACCTCTCTTTCTATTTCTCCCATTTTTCCTGTCTATTATTATTTTTTTTTTACTCTTCTCTCCTTTTCAGGTGGCTTTACACTGAGTGACAAGCCTAATGGTTTCCTGTAAGCCAGGAAATCATTTACAATGCTGGGTGGTAACCATACAACCAACTCACATGTGTCCCATCCGCATCAACAAGAGGGTTGGTGGGGGTTAGTGCCCTTCCCCGTAAAATAGCTTACTCAAAGATAAACAGCCACCCCTTACAGGATTATGGTGTCTTGCTACAGACAGATTGTAGTAGTAGTAGTAGTAGTTGTTCCCTAGGCAGTCTGGCCGAACAGCCCCGAGTCCCTTAGGAAGGCCATGGCCGAGACCGGGCTTTCCCACAGAGCTCTCAAATAGTGTATGTTGTGTTGTTGGCGTAGGTGATTGTGTGCAATGCAGTCTTCCATAATGTGCTTAATAGTATGGGGTGCTGTGTTGCATCCTGGACAGGCATCAGCGACGGAGTCATCCAGCCTCTCCTGGTAGCTTAAGAGGGCTGGATGGTGCCCACATCTCAGCCTGGCCAGGTGGACCTTGTCCTCACGAGGAAGATAGGATTCAGAAGGATGGATGTCAGGAGGCCGTGCATGCAGCTGTGTGTTGTCTTTAAGTGACTGAATGGAGCAGCGAGTGATCTGAGTGTGGATATGCTTCTGGAAGCTGGTCTGGGGTGGGCGAGGGGGGAAAGATGACAGTATTTGTGTATGGTATCGTGTGCTGGGTGTTGTTTTGATGTTCCTTGGTGTGGGTGGATGTGCTGCCATGTACTGTAGTGGATGTTGTGGGTTTGTGGAGGCTGCAGCAAGAAACTGGGTGCCTCTCATGTCTAGGTGAACCTTGACTTTGAGGACTTTGGTTTCTTGATGTAGGTGGTCTGTGGGTGTAGTAGCTGTGCAGCCTGTGATTATTTTTAGGGCCTTGTTCTGTATGGTCTGTAGAGTGTTGTAGTGTGTTTTGGTCAGGTTAGAAGCCCAGGCAGGGCTTGCATAATTCATCACTGAACGTATGTATTGTTTGTATACTGTGGTGGTGGTTTCTTTGTTGTGTCCGAATGTTGTATGGGCAAGTGACCTCAAAGCACTGAGTCTTGGTGTTATTTTATTTTTAATGTTTGTGATGTGTTGTTTAAATGACATTGATGTATTGTATGTTACACCAAGGATTTTGGGTGGGTGTGTGTGTGGTAGGGGAGTGTTGTTTATGGTGAGGTGTGGGATGTGACTGTGTTCTGCTGTCCAGTTTGTGAGACGAGTCACTGTAGATTTGTCTGGGGCTATTTTGAGCCTGTTTGTGGTGAACCATTCGTGTAGTGTGTTGAGGTAAGGTTGAATGATGTGTGCAGCTGTGTTTGCGTTTTGGTGTGTACATGTAAGTGTTATATCATCTGCATAGGAAGCTATGTGTATCTGTGGTGTGTGGGGTGTGGGTACATCATGCATGTATAGATTAAAGAGTGTAGGGGACAAAACAGTTCCTTGGGGGATGCCGTTTGTGAAGTTTCTGATGTTAGAAGACTGACCGGCAAATGTTACGTGTGCACATCTGCCTGCTAAGTAGTTTGCCAGCCATCTTTTTGTGTTATTGTGCACGTTTGTGTTGAGTATTTTGTTTGTGAGGTTGTGGCGGAGGATGGCATCAAAAGCTTTGCTAATGTCTAGTGTGACTGGGAGTGTTCTATGTGATGGCCTAGCTGAATTCATGCCATCGAAAACTCTCTGTGTAAGGTCTGTAAGAAGGGTGTTTGTGGAGTGTAGTGGCCTAAAGCCATGTTGTGACTGGGCTAGGGGAATGTGAGGTGTGACTAGTTGTAGTATCAGTCGTTCAGTGACTTTAGAGGGGGTGCAGAGGAGTGTGATGGGGTGGTGAGGAGGGTAACGTGGGGTCTTTGCTGGGTTTAGAGATGGTGATGATATTGCCATGCTTCCAGATGTTGGGTATTATGTTGTGTGAGTAGCTGAAGTTTGATATGTTAGTGACTGCTTGTATGCCTTGTGGTCCTAGATGTTTAAGGTGAATGTTGCTTATGTTGTCTGGTCCACAGGCAGATGAGTGGTTGAGGTTGTTAGTGATGTGCTTCGTCTGGTTGAAAGTGAAAGGTGCGTAGTCTGGGTCTATGGGGAAATGTCTCTTACGTCTGATGATACGTCGGTCTTCCGGATGGGGGGTTAGATGGCTGACTTGTGAAAAGTGATTGATGAGAGTGTTTGCTTGTTGTTGATGTTGTTGTTGTTGTTGTTGTTGTTTTTCATTCATTCATTGCCAGACGCCATGTATCCCAAACGGGGTGGCCAACGGCTTAGCGTTAATTGTTTTACAGGGAGGGGCACTAATCCTCCACCAACCCCACTTGACACATAGGGATGCCAACAGCATCTGGTGTTCCCAGGCGGTCACCCATCCAAGTACTAACCAGACCCAACGTTGCTTGTTATTATTATTATTATTATTATTATTATTATTAGCCTCGGACCAGGACTTAATAAAAGTTGAATAATGGACTTGCTGTGGATAGGTACATGGAATGTAAGGAATGCAAATAATGAGGTGAAAGAGAGATTGTCCAGGTGCTTGAGGGTGCAAAAGTGGATGTATGTGGATTAACTGAAACTAAATGGGAAGGTGAGAGTGTGAGAGAATGGGAGTATGGCTGGGGTATATTCATGGGAGTAGATGAGAATGACAGGGCAAAAGAAGGAGTGTTTATTGTTGTGAGTAACAGATAGAAGGAGAATATAAGAGAGTATGGATCAGTTGGCTCTATGATTGTGTGGGTAAGAGTGAAAGTTGGACTACAAATGTGTGTGATTATGTGCATGTATGCACCAACGCAAGATCATGCTAGTAGAGTGAAAGAAGAGTTCTAGACAAATGAGGAAGCGTGCTTAGAAAAGTTGGAAAGGAATGAGAGAGAGTCTCTGATTGGAGATATGCACGGAGAAGTAGGAAACGTGAAGGTGGATGGGGTAGTTGGTGAGTAGGGTGTGCCTGCAGAGATGGATGAGAATGGCAGTGCATTAGTGGACATTTGTGCCAGATTTTTTTATTTTTTTATTCGAGGAAGAAGGAACCAAAGGCAATGACCCTGCAACAATTGTTCCTTCCGAGAGAAGAACAAAATACAAGAGAGAGCCAAATTCAAGATCCGATCATTTCGAGATGCCTAGACACACTGCGTTTGAAAGACTGGAGATCATAGGAAGTAGGAAATACACAAAGAGGGAGACAGTTCCAGAGTTGACCTGTTGCACAAATGAAGGACTGGGAGTAATGGTTAACTTTTGCATTAGAGAACTGGACAGAAAAGGGATGAGAGTTTGCTGCTAGATAGGTGCTACGCACCCGTTGTAGAGGTGGAGGAATGCAAGCAGACAGTTCAGAGGAGCAGTGACCATTGAAGTAGCGAGAGAAAAGAGATAAAGATGCAACAATGCGGTGAAGAGACAGAGGTCGAAGGGAGTTAGTAGAAGGAGGAGAGATAATGAGACGAAAAGCCTTTGACTCCAGCCAATTGAGAAGAGCTGTATATGGGGAACCTCCTCACACATGAAAGTTGTACTCCACGCAGGGGCGGATAATACCCGTGTATAGAGTCAACGATTGTGCAGGGGTAAAGAAGGAATGGAGTCGGCTTAGCACACCTAATCTCTTGGAAGCAGATTTTATTAGAGATGTAATATGATCTTTCCAAGATATGTCTCGAGTAAATGAGACCCCAAGCATGTTCAAGGATGATGCAGGATTAAGCTGAATATTATTAAATATTACAGGGTACTCCTGTGGAAGATTTTGTCGGGTTGGTAGGTGTAAGAACCGAGTCTTTGATGCATTAAAAACAAGATTATTTTTAACCCAGTCAGAGATACAAGCCAAGTCAGACATTACGTGTGTTCTCAGCAGAGAAATTACCACTATGCCGGGAATCGAACCCGGGACTCTCAGGTGAGAGCCAGGCAGCATACCACTACACCACGACCAGGTAAAAGTTAACTCACGTTGTCACAATCTTGTAACCAACGTCCCTCCGCCCCCACTGTGGGCATGAAGAGGATGAGTTAACCCCCTGGCACTCGGGCAAGTAGATGCTTTTAATCTATCCCAAACACTTATGGCAAGTCAGAATGAAGAGAGAACCTGTATTTTTTTACACAGGAAAAATCATCAGAGAAATTACCACTATGCCAGGAATCGAACCCAGGACTCTCAGGTGAGAGCCAGGCAGCATACCACTACACCACGACCTGGTCGTGGTGTAGTGGTATGCTGCCTGGCTCTCACCTGAGAGTCCCGGGTTCGATTCCTGGCACAGTGGTAATTTCTCTGATGATTTTTCCTGTGTAAAAAAATACAGGTTCTCTCTTCATTACGTGTGTCATAGCCTCATCCCTTGTTTGTTGAAATAACTGATGAGATGGCCATCGTGGGAACCGAATGGAAAGGTGAAGGGTGGTGGTATGCTGCCTGGCTCTCACCTGAGAGTCCCAGGTTCGATTCCTGGCATAGTGGTAATTTCTCTGATGATTTTTCCTGTGTAAAAAAATACAGGTTCTCTCTTCATTACGTGTGTCATAGCCTCATCCCTTGTTTGTTGAAATAACTGATGAGATGGCCATCGTGGGAACCGAATGGAAAGGTGAAGGGTGGAGTCATCAGCGTACGAGTGGATAGGGTTAGATGTACAGCTCAGAAGGTCATTGATGAATAAAAGGAAGAGAGTTGGTGATACGACAGAGCCCTGAGGAACACCACTGCTGATGGATCTAGGAGAAGAACGATGGCCATCAACAACAGCGGCTATAGAACGACCAGAAAGGAAGCTATAGATGAAGGCACAGATAGAAGGATACAAACCATAAGAGGGAAGTTTGGAAATTAAAGATTTATGTCAAACTTGATCGAAAGCCTTTGAGATGTCAAGTGCAATGGCAAAGCTTTCACCAAAGTTATGATAGGAGGATGATGATACCTAATACCCTCTTCGGGCACAAAATGATCTATAGGTATACATGGCGAGTGATGAGACGGGTGGATGGTGAACTGAATGAACGGAAGGCAATGACTGATTATGTGTGCGTGGATAAAAGGATGAGAAGGTGTGTAATGGATGTAAGAGTATATAGAGGTTGGGAGAGTGAACTTTCGGACCACCACTTGGTGGTGGTCAGAATCAAAGTCCAAACAAAATGGAGAAATAGGTGAAGGGAAGGACAGGAGGAAGTAGTTCTTACAAGGAGGGTAGAAAAGTTAGAAAAGGATGGAAACAGGCAGAATATAAGTGGGAAGTGGAGGAGCGACTGGGTAAATATAGATAGGAGCAGATGAGGGACGTATAAGGTGTGTACGAGATATTCACAGAAGAAATCTGTGCAGCATGTGAGGTGGTGTGTGGGGATGCAGTGAACAGTATGGTGGACTGAAGAGGTGAGAGAGGCTGTGGCACAAAAGAAGAAAGCATATAGTGAGTGGATGAGAAACAGGGGTGTCGAAGAAGTTGAAAGATGGAAGAGAGAGTTATATGTAGAGAGGAAGAGAGAGGTGAAAAGATTAGTAAGAAGGGAGTGGATGAGGAATTTGGAAAGAATTTGAGTATAAAGTTGAGGGAATGTAAGAAAATGTTCTGGAAAGAGGTAAAAGGAGTTAGACAGGGTACCAAAAAGGCTAGTTCAGGAGTGAAAGATAAAAATGGTAGATTACTAGTGGAGAAGGGAGAAAAAGTGAGCCGATGGAGAGAACACTTTAATGAATTGTTGAACATAGAGAATGGAAGTAATGCAAGTATAAGTGGCTGGGGAGTGGCTGGGAGAAGGAGGGAGGTGAGAAGACAGGAAGAAATCAGTAGGATGGAAGGTGTGGATGCAATGAAGAAAGTTAAAATGGGGAAAGCCCCAGGAATTGATGGAGTGTGTGGTGAAATGCTGAAACACAGGGGAGAGATAGTAATAGAATGGATATGGAAGATGTGCTGATTGACCTGGGAGGAAGGTAGAGTCCCAGAAGATTGGAAGTCAGGTATAATTATTCCCCTGAACAAAAGGGGAAAAAGAAGTGTGTGGTAATCATAGGGGCATTTGCATTCTTAGTGTAATAAGAAAAGTATAGGGTAGGATACTTACTGACAGAGTTAGGGAAATAACAGGGGAATTAGTTGGAGAAGAACAGGGAGGTTTTAGGAAAGGAAGAGGTTGTGAAGATCAGATATTCATTCTTAGATCTTTTGTGGAAAAGTTTCTAGAGAAGGGAAAGAAATTGTATGCAGCCTTCATAGATTTGGAGAAAGCATATGACAGGGTTGATAGACAAGGATTGTGGAAAGTATTAAGAATATATGGAGTAGATGGGAAGTTGTTGAAGGCCGTGAAGAGTGTGTATGAGGGTGCTAAGGCTGCAGTGTGTGTGGAAAATGAATTGAGTGAATTTTTCTATTTCAAGGTTGGATTGAACAAGGATGTCATGTCTCCATGGTTGTTCAATCTGTACATGGATGGGGTTATAAAAGAGATACAAGGTAGGGCAGTGGATGTTGGAGCAGCCCTAGTGAGAGAGGGCAGTGTTTGGAAACTCCTTCCACTGTTGTTTGTACATGATAGTGTGTTGTTAAGTGAAGATGAAGGGGAGCTGCAATGCTTAGTGGATGAGTTTGGGAGAATGTGTAAGAAACGGAATCTAAAGGTGAATGTAGGGAAGAGTAAAGTCATGGTTTTCGAGAGAAATAAAGTTAGTGAATGTACAGTGAGTTTGGATGAGGAGGAAATGGAAAATGTAAGTGTGTTTAAGTACTTGGGTAGTGTGATGAGTAAGGATGGAAGTATAGAGGGTGAAGTGCTTGAAAGGGTACAACAAGGAAGAAAGGTTGCTGGTTCCTTAAAAGCAGTGATAAGAAACAGGGAAGTGAGCATGGAAGTGAAAAAGCTACTACATGACAGTATTGTGATACCAACTCTAACATATGGAAGTGAAGCTTGGACTTTGTTGGAAGGACAGAAGTCAAGAGTGAGAGCAGTGGAAACGAGTTATTGGAGAGGAGCATCATGGAGTCATATGGAGAGACAGACTGACAAATGAGGAAGTGAAGGAGTGTTGTGGGTCAATGTGGGTGTGATAGGAAGGATTAGCAGAAACACATTAAGGTGGTTTGGCCATGTGGAGAGATGGAGAGTGAGACTGACAAGGAGAGCGTATGTGAGTGAGGTGGAGGGGGGGAGAAGGAGGGGGAGGAAAAGGATGAGATGGAGGGATGGAGTGAAGAGGTATGTGAGAGAGGGGGTGTAAGCTGGGAGCAAGGCAGTGAAATGGCGGGGGACAGAGGGACATGGAGGAGATTTGTTTGTGGCCACCCTTTTCGGGATTAAGGCACCTGGTAACAGATATACAGAAAGATTATTATTATTATTATTATTATTATTATTATTATTATCATATCTATCTATCTACCTACTGCCAGACACCTTAATCCTGTAAGGGGTGGCCACAAACAAATCACCTCCATGTCCCTCTGTCCCCCGCCATTTCATTGCCCTGTTTCCACCTCACACACCCCTCTCTCATATACCTCTCCACTCCATCCCTCCATCTCATCCTTGGCCTCCCCCTCCCTCTCCCCCCCTCCACCTCACTCACATACACTCTCCTCATCAGTCTCTCGCTCTCCACCCTCTCTACATGGCAAAACCACCTTAATGTGTTACTTCTAACACTTCCTATCACATCCACATCCAAACCACAACAGTCCTTCATTTCCTCATTTGTCAGTCTGTCTCTCCATGTGACTCCACAGGCTCCTCTCAAATAACTCATTTGCACTGCTCTCACTCTTGACTTCTGTCCCTCCAACAAGATCCAAGCTTCACTTCCATATGATAGTGTTGGTATCACAATACTGTCATGTAGTACTTGTTTCACTTCCAATGTGCACTTCCCTGTTTCTTATCATTGCTTTCAAGGAACCAACAATCTATCTTCCCTGCTGCACCCTTTCAAGCACTTCACCCTCTAAACTTCCATCCTTACTCATCACACTACCCAAGTACTTAAATGCATTCACATTCTCCATCTCCTCCCCATCCAATCTCACTGTGCATTCACTGACTTCATTTCTCTCGAAGTGTTATGAGTCCATATTATATCATATTATATTTACAAATCATAACAGACAGATAGATAAATTGACAGATAGACAGCTCTATGCGAGCCTGGGAATGGGAAATGATCTTGCAAGTTAAACTGAGGAAAAGCTGACGACAGATTAGGAAGTAGCAATGTCAGGAGATGATGCAGGAAGTTTGTCAGCGAAATAGCAGGAGAACAAAGCCTAGTGACAAACACACATACTCACACACAGGTTTCTGGAACTTTCCAACCACAGTGTAACACACGTGACACGACCCCTGTTTCACCAGAATTTAGGAAAGAGAGCTCAGAAGGAGAGAGGCCATAGAATCGGCAGGTAGTGGGGAGAAAGGCTTAGCAACTTGGAAGAGAGAGAGAGAGAGCGAGACAGGGAGGTAGCTAGCAGGACTCTACTTATACTCACTCGTGTGTGAGAGATTTTGTTAATATTTCCAAGACAAATAAAAATAGTCCCATACTATTCTTTACCACTCCTGTCATTGCATGACAAATGGGAACCAAGATTATCTACTTACAAACAACTCAAGTATGACAACCGCTTGTCCACAAGTCTAATATATATAACTTCTCTACAAGTAACTACAAAGTCTTTTATGACATTTGGTAGCAGCGAAAGAACGCACCTCATCTTCGAATCAACAGTGAATTTCTACAAAAGCAGGCGACACTCTACAAGATTAACTTCAGTTCTACAGTGAATTCCTACAAAATCCAGCCTACAATGCAAATAGCCTACAAGTCTACAAAACAACTCTATAATCTTCACGTAACTTCAAGCAGCAGCAAGAAGAATAAAAACAAAGCAAGTATAGAAAAGGAAATATTAAAGCACCAAGATAACATACCCCTACCACTCTCTTCCGCCTACCTCCATCGCTGACACAGAGGTCAAGACACGCAGCAAAACACCAGAGCCACATTTATAACGCGACTTACTCACCTTTCTTCACCCAGCTTAAGCATCGCTACTCAGTATTCACCACAGCTACCAGTGTGGGAAGCCGACGTCACCATGTGCTGAGATGACATCACAACGCGAGTTTGCCACGCCAAGCAACGTATGACTGACACAAGGCACTTCTCACCCACTACTCATTACTCATTATTCACATAGCTCCTACTCATACTCATTTAATTCCACAGTATTGAGCTGGAAATTCAACGTTCTATGCTGAGGTTTGCCTGGGACAGCTGTTAACCACCACAAGCACCAAGCCATGGAATTTCCTAAGTAATATCGTCCATCAACACAGCACTAGAATCATCAAGAGATCTTCAATCAACCCTGCATTTTTCTTCCGAGATCGACTATTGTATCGACACACCTCTACGATCTGTATCAAGTGGGTAAAATTATACTTACTCATTTCTTCTCAGTGCTAAAATTAGCTAAATTCAACTTTTTTTTACTTATTTCCATATATACACATATACACTCACTATCTATCATTTATTTCAACCTATTTACTCATCTATTTTGTTAGGACATAAATAAACAAAAGGCGTATTTCATAACACCATATCTTAATGACAGGAATATTTTCGCCATCACCCACGTTAATACCAGATGACACAAAATTAGCCACAACGACAGACTCACAATTAAGAGAGCACCAAGGCAACCCACCCCTTGTACAAACCTCACCACAAACTAAAGACCAAGAAACAAATACGGCAGTTTCAGATGATGAGTGGGAAACCCCCTCTGACGTAGCAAGTGAGGACTTTGTCGCTGACTTGCACACGTATGCCAATATACTTAACAGGGTTCACCGGTCCAGTCGTACATATTCCACCATTCCCTCACACAACGATAAACAAGTCCAAGTTAAATTAACAGAGCAGACAGTGAAAATGAATCAAGAAACAAATACCGATGATCTAACAACCACATCCCATGTGTTTGTGTATCATGAGGATAAAACTGCCCCAAAATTCTCTGGCACAGAAAAAGATCGCATTGATGCCATTTCATTAGTCAGTCAGTGCGAACAAATGTTCATCAAGCGCCACATACTAGATGAACAAGAGAAAATTGCTATTTTTTCATCTTGCATAAGCCAGGAAAGATGTCCAGCAAGCAATTTATTGTGATCAGATAAGCTCCATAAAGCTGGGACATATGATGAATTTAAAACGGATTTTTTGAAGAAATTTTCTGGAGGTATGAACTTCTTGCCAGGTATAATTCCAAAATTAGATAAAATTGTAGATCTTGTAAGGGAGCACACTACAAACCATGTGCTCAGTGACATAACTGCTGATGTCTCCACAATCAAAAGAACATTGTTAGTTACTTTGGAAAACTCAAATTGGATAACAGATGATGGAAAGATGTCCCCAGACCTCGTCGTGGACATCACTGGTTATGTAGCTGCCTTGTGTAAATTACCTGACAGGACCCTTAAGATCGCCAAGACGATCGCGTACACCCCAGGCATGTGCTTACTAGACTTAATGAACGAGGTAGAGATGCAGTGCAGTAAAGCAGGTATGGTCGACACACATGCACATTCTAGTAGAATGAGGGTACCTGAGACAGTATCAGCTGTGAAAACATCTACACCGACCCCAAACAGAGAACAAAATTGATTGCGACCCGAAAGCAGGCAGACCAAACAACCAAACATGACGAGGCCTCGATCACAGACGCCAGGCTACAGGCAGTTTCATAAGTTTTCGCGCAGCCCGAGCAGGTCTCGCGCCATAAACAACACTACTTATGGGAAATCACATCGTAGGTCACAGTCAAGGGATAGGTCCATTCTATGTCATTATTGTGCAAAACCAGGACACACAAGGTATGAATGCTTTATCAAAGCAAAAGAGGACAAACAAAAGACACAAGGATTTGGTCCTTACTGTAGGCATCATAGATACCAAGGGCACTGGACCAGTGATTGCAAAACAGTAGAAAAAATTGTGTCTATGTTCAAATCGGGGGAAGACCAAGTCATGACAAAAAACGAACAAACGTAAAGAAAAACAAGTCTAAAATTCACATAGGAGGCATGTTAGGAAATGAGTGTATCTTGATACCAGCTGTATGTGAGGATCAAAATGTTTCCTTATTTTTTGATACAGGCTCTCCAGTGAACCTAATAACACATGAAGAAATAAATAGAATTCTTAAAAATAAAAAGAAAGTAACTTTTCTGGATGAAGCTGATTTAGATTTATACAAGGTAGATGGACAACAAATTACAGTGAAAGGTATGATAAGATTAAATATCAGTTTCACAGAGACTACAAGACCATTCTCTGCATTTTTCTATATCGTTGAAAACTTAGCAATTAAAGCTCATATGTTACTGGGCTTAAGATCCATGAGAGCTGAGAACATAACCATACTCCCACAAATGAATGGAATAGACTTTGATAATGAATTCATAGAGGAAATACCTTCAGAGCCCTCAATGATTGGTAAAAGAGAGCCAAAAAGAATTGGTAATATTAAAGGCTTAAACAAACATACACAAACAGATGAGTGTATAGATCCACTCCCACCACCAACCCCATCCTCCAGAATTTGTGACCCAGATAACAGTACTGATTTATCAAATTTTCCAGCTCATCTCACTAATGATTTAGTTATACCACCTAATTCCTACATGAAAGTTACCATAAAGAGCAAATTACGGAATAGTACTGTTCTTGTCTTAGAAGAATTATGTAAAGTAAAGGGATTGTCAGTAGAAAACGCATTATGTCATACGAACGACGAAGGGCAAACTCAAATATTCATAATTAATCACGTGAATGGGGAAGTTCAGTTGAAAAAGGGGACTTGCATAGTTAATATTGAAAAATGTCCTGCTCCTGTGAAGGAAATAGTTATAGCTGGAGTGACAAGTGAGATAAAATCTACGGATAGAGAAAGAATAAAAAAATTTAATTCACTCAGGTGAATTTGATGAAGAAAATGATTTGTTAACCCTGCTGGAAACACACAGGGACACCGTAGCATTGCCCGGAGAACAATTAGGGTGTACTAACTTGATTAATCACATGATTAATGTGCACCCAGAAACACCACCAATTTTCGTACCAGCTTACCGCATACCACACTCCCAACGTACACTTGCAAATCAGTATGTCGATGAAATGTTAAAACTTGGAATTATTGAGCCTTCAGTCTCCCCGTGGAATGCCCCATTATTCTTCGTGCCCAAACGAAATGGAGAAATGCGTGCAGTAGTAGATTACCGTAAACTAAATAATCACACAATCCCAGACAGATTTCCCATGCCATTGCTAAGCGACGTTCTACAGAATATTGGTCCTGAGAATAACATATTCTCAACCATCGATCTCCTAAACGGCTATTATCAAATCCCGGTATCGAAGGAGTCACGTAAATACACTGCCTTTTCTACAAACAGAGGCCATTATCAATATACAAGAATGCCAATGGGACTGAGGACAGCCCCAGGCACATTCCAGCATCTTATGAATTACGTATTGTCTGGAATTTTAGGACAAGGAATATTTGTTTATCTTGATGATATTATAATCGCAACGAAGAATATTAAGGATCATCTCAGGAAATTAGACTTACTCTTACAAAAGCTTAGTGATGCTGGTTTAAAAATTAAACTTTCTAAATGCAAATTTTGCTTTAAGGAAATAAATTTCTTAGGCCACAAATTAAGTTCTAATGGTATTCACACCACTGATGACAAAATACAGGCAGTGAGAGATTTTCCCGAACCCACTACGACTCACGAAGTTAGACAATTTTTAGGTCTGGCTGGGTACTATAGGTCATTCGTACCACAGTTCTCTCATATAGCCTCTCCTCTATTCCAACTACTCAAAAAAGATGCTGTATTCCAATGGGAAGAAGAACAAAAAAGGGCATTTAACAATCTACAAATTAAACTAACAAATGCACCTTGTTTAGCATATCCAGATTACACAAAATCATTTCTTATTTGTACAGACGCATCAGTTAAAGGATTAGGGGTTGTACTGATGCAGGAAGATAAAAGAGGAAAAAATCAACCAATTGCATTTGCCAGTAGACAAACAAGAGGTGCAGAGAAAAATTATTGCACTACAGACTTAGAGGCACTTGCAGTGGTTTTTGCATTACCATAAACCACTGGTGGGTATGTTTAAAGAAAAACTCCTTTCTGGGAGGAAAGCAAGATGGAAATGTACAGTTGAAAACTACAGTGTACAAATTCATTATATACAAGGTAAAATGAACATAGTAGCTGACGCATTATCTAGGAACCCGAACACAATTCAGGTCGCGACGTTAGATCTCAAAGGAAATATCCCAAACCACGATGATATCGCAAAGGCACAAAGACTTGACCCAATATGGTCTAAAGTTATATACAAGTTAGAAAGTGGAGATGACATACAATTACCCAAACTGTATGTCCCACTCGAACAATTCACAATGGTCAATAATACATTATACAAGATTAACTCTAAACAACCAAAATGCCAACAAAATACTAACCAGTTGGTAGTACCTAATGACATGATACCCCAAGTATTACGTACGATACACGATAGCCCACATGCAGGACATCCTGGAAAGGATAAGACATTCAACCAAGCCCAGCTGTTATATTACTGGCCTTCATTATGAAAAGATATAAACAATCATATAGACAGATGCGAATCATGTGCGAAACACAAAGGATACCCAATCACACCTGCACCGATGGGTAATTACCCTGTACCACATCAACCATGGGACGTTGTCGCTGTTGATTTACTCAAGATGCCATTATCATACAATAATAACCTATACTTATTCGTAGCAACGGATCATTTTTCCCGTTATGCCATTTTAGCTCAAATTAAAGATAAGACAGCAGAGACAGTAGCAAAGGCAATAACAGATAATGTAATATGTCGCTTTACTACCCCAAAGGTACTAATAAGTGATAATGGAGGAGAATTTAATTCTGAGATCTTACAAGAAATATGTAAACAATACAACATCAAAAAGGTTAACGTTTTGGCCTATCACCCAGCATCGAATGGGTTGGTAGAGAGACAAAATAAAAAAGTATTAGATGTGCTTCGACACATTCTCAGTGAAAATTATGCAAGCTGGGATGATTGTATTCCCAGAGTAGAACCCTCAATTAATGGATCTATAAATAAATCCATAGGTGACACACCACATTTCATTATATATGGAACAGATAAAAAACTACCATATGAGCTCCTAGAAGGTGACAGTATGCCCATATACAATTACTGTACGATGATTACTCTAAACTCCATTTACGTGAATTCCAGGACATACACAAAAGAGTCAAAAAACAATTAACGACATCCAAGGAAGAAATGACGGAGGCATTTAACAAGAAGGTAAGAGATTCACTTATCAGCTTAGGAGACATTGTTTACGGTATCATTCATACGAGAGACAATAAATTATCCCCAAAATTTGAGGGCCCATACAGAGTAATTAATATAAAAGCAAACAAAGTTTTAATTAAGTCACTGTCAATTGGTGAAGATAAACAAGTTCATATTGACCATTTAAAACGAGTTTCAAGGGAATTATCCAATAATTATTCAGCCTCGGATACAACCGAACAGGCAAACATACCTCAAGAAACCAACCAAGAAAACAACAATAATTACAAAAAGAAATTAAGGTCATATACCAAACAATCGAACATAGGTGCAACTGTTCCAATGAAATCTACAGTACATCATTTACGAGAATTAAATATCGATTTAAACTCCTTCTATAAATGAAATAACAATCAACCGTAACGCACATCATCACTATCATCGACCACAGCATGACCATATTAGGAAATTAATAGATTTTTTTTTTTTCGGTAGGTTACGATGAAGGAACTTATGCTATGGATTCTCCTCTACATAGCAAGAGGATATGCGCACTTAGACCCCCAACACATAGTACGACAAGGATGCCTCATAGCTCCAACGGCCACGACTACAATCGTTAAGGACGTCATGAGTACTGAAATAAGTCTAGATTACTTGTATGAATTACATAGTTATCTAGACAGCCTTGCGAAGCCGATGCGAACTCTGGACTTCATGATAGGAAATTATGTTTCACAAGCACATAACACAAAGGAAGTGAATGAAATGGTAAAGTTAGCAAAATGGAAACTAAAACAGGGAAAGTCAACTATGCTCATCATGATCCAAGATCTCCCATCTTATGGAACGGAGGTACTGAGCGACAGGAACAACATCACACGTACTCGCCAAAAGCACAGTTTGTTCGACCTGGGTGGCGCAGTTCTTGGGAACATCTTTGGATTGGCTACAGAGGATGACCTTCAAGAAATATACAACAAATTTAATAAAATAGCTCAGATACTAACGTACCAAGATAAATTCATCACAGGACAGAACTCAGCAATGAAGACAATTGTGAAAAATCTGAAAAAGGCAGAAAACATAGCTCTCGAGAGTGTAGATAAAATAAATGAAATGGAAGGAAACATTACACTTTTCCAACACTTCTCCATCATCACAGAACATATTGACACGATTCTACTACAATTAGACAACACTAGAGATCGTTTCAGGGCACTTATGCAAGGAATTTCGAATGCTGGTGATGGCAAGATCACAATTGACTTACTCCCAGTTCATGAGTTACGTCAGATAATTAGTCAAGGCATACATAAACATAAATTGAAGCCGTTGTTCCGCAATAGGTAATTCATGCAATATTATCCATATTTAGAAGCAACACTAACACCAACATCAGTAGTAGTTCATGTACCATTCATAACTGAAGACCTGTTCACAGTATACCAAATACATCCTTTCCCCTATAAAAATAACAACACTTTGGTCATCATCAACATCAACACAGACACCGAACTCATCATGGTCTCCAAGAGACGGGACACTGTCACTTTCGCAAGTGAATCAACGATTGAACGAAAGTGCCGCACATCCTTACATGCTGTTCATCTTTGCCCTGCGTACATTTTCACGTTTCAGCCTACTGATACAGTCCCTTGTGAAATAGCTATCATCAGAAATGACAATATTCATAATCATTGCAACTTCACTTTTGCTCCAGATAAACTTGTACACCATCAACGCATCAGACACTCACAGTTTTTTTTATTTCACTCATAACACATCAGTTTACATAGTCTGTCCAGATATACCACCATCTCATACTTCAGCCTCAGGATTATACATAGCACCAGACTACTGTGCGGTATTTACACCAGCCATGTCTACTTTATCCACCATCAATCACTACGCCATTCTCAATCATACACACAAACATTTCCACCCACTGCCTGATATGGACTTAACCATGAGCACAAGTATTAAGTTGACTTCACCTAAGTTTGAAACTATGCAACTGATCAATGAAACAATGAAACCCTGGGAAGATTTGAGTTTGAGTATGTTCAACCCATATTATGTGTATAGCCCAGCACCTACTGTCTTTATAATCTTCTGCATTGTATTTGCAGTACTGCTGTTCGCAATGCACAGAATGCATGCAAGAATTGCTAATTTGGAGTCAGTATTTAGTGGGGGGAGAGTTAACATCCAAGTTAACCCCCCTGAATGAAGGGTACATATTTTGTATATAGTATCAATTATATATATATATATATATATATATATATATATATATATATATATATATATATATATATATATATATATATATGTATAAAAAAAAAAATACAAAGAAGAATGACCCATGTATGGCATACCAGTACCATTATCTTTAAATGAAATATCAATAACTCTTACCATAATCTTAATTTTAAACTTTTTTTTCTTGCATGTATGCATTTCACTACAATAACCCAAGTACATACTGTATTACAGTGAAATAGTTTACTTTTAATGCATTTATTCAAATATGTATACAACTTGTTTAAAATGTAATATTACTGGATAACTGCTATTTATTATGAATGTTATATGTATACAATATTATAATCAATATTATGTACTAATAGATTAGCATGTCAATGATAAATGCTGTCGGAGGACCTTCAGCGGCGTGGGCCGAGCAATGTTATGAGTCCATATTATATTTACAAATCATAATAGACAGATAGATAAATAGACAGATAGACAGCTCTATGCGAACCTGGGAATGGGAAATGATCTTGCAAGTTAAACTGAGGAAAAGCTGACGACAGATTAGGAAGTAGCAATGTCTGGAGATGATGCAGGAAGTTTGTCAGCAAAATAGCAGGAGAACAAAGCCTAGTGACAAACACACATACTCACACACAGGTTTCTGGAACTTTCCAACCACAGTGTAACACACGTGACATGATCCCTGTTTCACCAGAATTTAGGAAAGAGAGCTCAGAAGGAGAGAGGCCATAGAATCGGCAGGTAGTGGGGAGAAAGGCTTAGCAACTTGGAAGAAAGAGAGAGAGAGAGAGCGAGACAGGGAGGTAGCTAGCGGGACTCTACTTATACTCACTCGTGTGTGAGAGACTTTGTTAATATTTCCAAGACAAATAAAAATAGTCCCATACTATTCTTTATCTCTCCTGTCATTGCATGACAAATGGGAACCAAGATTATCTACTTACAAACAACTCAAGTATAACAACCGCTCGTCCACAAGTCTAATATATATAACTTCTCTACAAGTAACTACAAAGTCTTTTATGACAGAAGACCATGACTACTATTTCCTACATTCACCTTTAGATTCTGTTTCTTACACACTCTCCCAAATTCATGCACTGAGCATTGCAGCTCCCCTTCATCTTCACTTAACAACACAATATCATCTGCAAACAACAGTACAGGGAGTTTCCAAACACTGCCCTCTCTCACTAGGGCCGCTCCAACATCCACTGCCCTACCTTGTATCTCTTTTATAACCCCATCCATGTACAGATTGAACAACATGGAGACATGACACATCCCCGTTTCAACCCAACCTTCAAATAGAAAAATTCACTCAGTTCATTATCCACATGCACTACAGCCTTAGCACTGTCATACATACTCTTCACGGCCTTCAATAACTTCCCATCTACTCCATATATTCCTAATACTCTCCACAATCCTTGTCTATCAACCCTGTCATATGCTTTCTCCAAATCCATGAAGGCTGCATACAATTTCTTTCCCTTCGCTAGAAACTTTTCCACTAAAGATCTAAGAATGAATATCTGATCTACACAACCTCTTCCCTTCCTAAAACCTCCCTGTTCTTCTCCAACTAATTCCCCTGTTATTTCCTTGACTCTGTCCATAAGTATCCTATCATATACTTTTCCTATATTAAGAAGGCAAATGCTCCTGTGATTACCACTCACTTCTTTCTCCCCTTTTCTTTTGTACTAGGGAATAATTATACCTGACTTCCAATCCTCTGGGACTCTACCTTCCTCCCAGGCCAATCTGCACATCTTCCACATCCATTCTATTACTATCTCTCCCCCACGTTTCAGCATTTCACCACACACTCCATCAATTCCTGGGGCTTTCCCCATTTTAACTTTCTTCACTGCTTCCACACCTTCCGTCCTACTGATTTCTTCCTCTCTTCTCACATCCCTCCTTCTCCCAGCCACTCCCCAGCGACTTATACTTGCATTACTTTCATTCTCTATGTTCAACAATTCATTAAAGTGTTCTCTCCATGTGCTCACTTTTTCTCCCCTCTCCACTATAGTAGGACTCGCCTAAGTTTGCGGCTGTGGTGTGGCCCGCACCTGTGTACAATGGTGCCACGTTTCCCCAACTTGCGATGTGAAACGGAAGCTATTTATGTACAAGGCAACACAAATATGATAAATTCAGATGAATAAAACTTACACTTGTGTGTTTTGATGGATGAATCAACAGTAATCTTATTATGCATAAAATATTTATACAGTAACACAGAAACATGGCATACATATTGTACAGTGTTGCTAAAAGAAATTGTAGTCACTTTTAATGGTGTTTAGCGTAGTTTTAGAGTAGGTAATAATATTACAGTTATGGATATAAGAGAATGAGCCTGAAAAAAGAAGAAATATGTCAATATCCAAAGTAAAAGAAATAATTCATATAATTCTTGTGAGTGGCAATACTGACACACCCAGTCTGGCCTAAGGTAAAGTACGTACCCCTCCGTAGACTCAAACATAGCTTGTACAGGTGTTGCTAGGGAAAAATGCTCACATTTACTGGCTTTTACCGTAATTTTAAGGGCGAGGAATAATCACATTTATAATCATAAGCTAATATGTAGGACAAAATAGTAGGCATATGCCAATACTGATGTAAAAAAAAAAAACATTATTCACTCGCGAGCGGCAACACTTCCACACCCAGTCGGTGGCCTTGATCTCAGGGGTGGTGTGGAAATGATATGGAGGCATTGTCAGGCTGAGAGAGAGATGGAGGAAGGGGAAAGAGAATGAATGAATGAAAATCAATCATGGTACTGCAATAACGGGTCATCTGTCGCCGTATACAAAAAATGATAAATATCACTAAATATAACAAAACCAAATTAACAAATGAAAGCACAATTATAAACAACTTATAAAAGAATCAAAAGTACTCATGGTGGCTCACATCTCCCGCCAGGAGAGAGAGAGAGAGAGAGAGAGAGATAACGGTATAGAAAACGTGGCAACACTGTACACAGGTGCGGGCCACACCACAGCCGCAAACTTAGGCGAGTCCTACTATAATAATCTACCATTTTTATCTTTCACTCCCCAACTAACTTCTTTGGTACCCTGTCTAACTCTCTTTACCTCTTTCCAGAACATTTTCTTACATTCCCTCCACTTTACACTCAAATTCCTTCCAAATTCCTCATCCACTCTCTTCTTACTCTCTCTTACTAATCTTTTCACCTCTCTCTTCCTCTCTACATATAACTCACTCTTACGTCTCTCAACTTCTTTGACTCCCGTTTCTCATCCACTCACTATATGCTTTCTTCTTTTGAGCCACAGCCTCTCTCACCTCTTCAGTCCACCTTGCTGTTCCCTGCATCCCCTTTAGTCTTCTCTTCTCCCCACACACCACCTCACATGCTGCACAGATATCTTCTGTAAATATCTCGCACACACCTTCCACGGCTCCCCTCTGCTCCAATCTATATCTACCCAAGCATTCCTCCACTTCCCTCTTATATTATTATTATTAGACTGGTTACTCTCATCTTAAATGTCAGGACCAACTGCCTAACCCTGGGCTCCTATGCTCCTCATGGGGCAATGTAGGATGGGATGATGAATGGATGGATGGATAGATGGTTATTATTATTATTTGTATGCAGGCTGAAATGTTATAGTCCCCATTTTAGAGGAATCAGTTCTCCTCCTGGGTGAATTTTAAGGACAGTAAGTACAGTATATGGAAGTCTATGAAAAGGGTATTTTGCCTATAATTAAAGGTGATCTAAACTTTTATAATATACAGTAGTCTCCCACAAGTAACTGGAAAGGCTACATTTTTCCTTTTCAATTCAAGCTCTCTGTTAATATCGTTAGAAGTTCAAGCAATTGTCATTTATGGCAAAATACATACTTAAGTTGGAGTCAGAGTCAGAGTTGTACTTGTAAAATTTCTAGAGTCAGAATCAGAGTTGGAGTCGGGAAATATTATCACCATCTCCATAACTCCGGTAACATGACCACTTGGGGAGTTGTTCTAGAGAGTATATATATGTAATAAAGGAGCAAGCTTCCTACATGCGGCGCTATGTTGTGCTGAGACGTTACTTACCTGTTACCAGCAAAATTACAGAAGAAGTTGGGGAAGGCACTGAGGGAACAGAGTGTGATGGGTCCTTATGTTCCATACTTTCTTAATGAGAAAGATATTCTGTGGTACTACTTCAAATGCATGTGTTTGTCTACTGCCGGTAAAGTAGTACTTAGTGAAAGCTGTTCTCCGTTGACACACTGTTAACCTCAACTTTTAAAGGTTTGGCTTAGCTAACTGTTTAGGTCATATGCCATGCCTAGTTTCAGATGGAGGGTCATGGATGATATATATGCCGTTAAGTAAACAAAAGAGATGTCAAACTCACTTCATCATCGCTGTCATTGAACATGTCGTCATCTTCCCTATCATCCTCAAAGGTGAGGGGCTCATACATCCAGCGCTTATGCCCCCTTAGTGGTGTTTCCTCTTCATCTGCCTTTTCTGGTGTTTTTTTCTTATCTTGTGGGTCATCCTTGGGTGTGAAGCAAGTGATGAAGAAGGAGTCTTGTTCTGAGGGTAACCAAAACCAGAGTAAGTAAGACAAATGGGCCAATGTATGCCTATCATTCTATCTATTGTCAAGCACCAATCCCCAGCTCACCCTGGGTAATAGAAACACACACACACACACACACACACACACACACACACACACACACACACACACACACACACCTCCAAACTCATAACCTATGCCTCTTGTCATTCTGCACCAAATCCCCTTCAGTACTCACTTTTATTCACTGTACATGTAGGTTATGTAATGACATTATTCAGTGTCCCAGCTAATTAGTTATTGTTGCAGTTGTGGTCCTAGGCTCATCTGCACATGAACATGGTGAGTGCCAGGTTGAAGTTGCCCTTCTCCTGTGGTCCACCATCCTCCTTTTGGGGGACAGGGAGGAAGCTGAGGGCTATTAGTATAACAAGGTAGCTGATCTGTCTGGCTATATTGATGCTATTGATGAAGGTGTTCCTCTCCAGTGAATTAGTTAAGTACTGCTGTTACAATCAATAACCTGCTGACTACTGACACAATTAGTGTTAACACATATACAGTACTTGTACATGAACACCAATGTAATATATGGTGTAATTGTTGTCACCTCTCATACGGGACTTTAGAGCAGTAATAAACTGCTGCAACAATCCTGAAATCAACAGAAATGGTTGATGTTTTACACTGGTTTTCCACCATATTTACAATTAACCCCTTCAGCCTCAGGACATATTTTTATTTCATTCCTGTTACTGTTAGATTATTTTATGCACTGTGGTAGAGCACCTAGCAATGAAGGGATCACAGGATGCTATAATATAATGGACCTTTCTAGTTTAAAAAGTCTACCCTAAGGTGTCAAGATTATAAAACTTGTGGGGCACTCAGTGGAGCACATATCTCCGACAAGGGCAATGCAATTTCCAAACCACTCCTAATAATGGATTAGGTTATCTTATTACTGATTAGGGTTTCACAAAAAATGTTTTCCGGATCCAGAACCTGTAATATGATCCGGATCGGTCCTAAAAGTTAATCGATTGTCCCCTGGGACATGGGCTATCTGCCACCAGATTTGGTCCAAATCTCTCTTTAGTTTTTCAGTATTCCTGCTAAGACAAACAACCTAACAAACAAACATATAGGGATGAAAACACAGTCTCCTTGTCGGAGAGAATTAAAAAAAAAAAAAAGTCATTGGACTAAAGGGGTTTATGTGCCAAGAATTCTAGGATTGTGGAAAATGTTAAGAATATATGGAGTAGATGGGAAGTTGTTGAATGCTGTGAAGAGTATGTACGATGGTGCGAAGGCTGCAGTGCGTGTGGATGGTGAACTAAGTGAATTTTTCTCTTTGAAAGTTGGGTGAAACAGGGATGTGTCATGTCTCCATGGTTGTTCAATCTGTACATGGATGGGGTGATAAAAGAGGTACAAGGTAGGGTAGTGGATGTTGGAGTGGCCCTGGTGAGAGAGGTTAGTGTTTGGAAACTCCCTGTACTGTTGTTTGCAGATGATACTGTGTTGTTGAGTGAAGACGAAGGGGAGCTGCAAGGCTTGGTGGATGAGTTTGAGAGAGTGTGTAAGAAACGGAATCTAAAGGTGAATGTAGGGAAGAGTAAAGTGATGGTCTTTGAGAGAGGTGAAGTCAGTGAATGTACAGCGAGGTTGGATGGTGAGGAATTGGAAAATGTGAGTACGTTTAAGTACTTGGGTAGTGTGATGAGTAAGGATGGAGGTTTGGAGGGTGAAGTGCTTGAAAGGGTACAGCAAGGTAGAAAGGTTGCTGGTTCTTTGAAAGCAGTGATAAGAAACAGGGAAGTGAGCATGGAAGTGAAAAAGTTACTACATGACAGTATTGTGATACCAACTTTAACGTACGGAAGTGAAGCTTGGACGTTGTTGGAAGGACACAAGTCAAGAGTGAGAGCAGTGGAAATGAGTTATTTAAGAGGAGCCTGTGGAGTCACATGGAGAGACAGGCTGACGAATGAGGATATAAAGGAGCGTTGTGGCGTTGATGTGGATGTGATAGGAAGCGTTATGAGGAACACACTGAGGTGGTTTGGCCATGTGGAGAGGATGGAGGGTGAAAGACTGATGAAGAGAGTGTATGTGAGTGAGGTGGAGGGGGAAAGAGGGAGGGGGAGGCCGAGGATGAGATGGAGAGATGGGGTGGAGAGGTATATGAGTATATGAGAGAGGGGGGTGTGAGTTGGGAGCAGGGGAGTGAAATGGCGGGGGACAGGGCAACTTGGAGGCGATTTGTTTGTGGCCACCCCAAACGGGATTGAGGCGTCTGGCAATAGATAGATTCATCTGGTCATCATCATCATCATCATCATCCGGACCTCCTTTTCTACCCTAGGGCAGGGTAAGGAGTAGCAACATCTAGACAGCCCAAGTTTGCCCAGTTTATTAGGCCACGTTTCCATTCACTCATCATGCAAGCCCACGGAATCCAGGCTCCATCAGATAGGCCAAAAAAAATTTCATCACGTTCTGTAGCTTCACATATATAATGTATACCTATCTGATAGACTCAATCCGAATGCTGTCACCTTAAAATGGGGTGCCAAATCCCTGGTTATGTGCTTCTCCGCACAAAACTCACCCAGCCAGCTTGGTCACTTGTCAGTCCCTTAGCCTTACCAACTTCCATATCTCTTCCTCACACACTCATCCACCATGTCCCTCCTCCTTTTTCTTGGCATACCTCACCTCCTCCCTCCTTCAATTTTGGTCAGCTATACTTTTTTCACCACTCTATAGTCATCCATTCTCTCCACATGACCATACCAACTCAGTACACTCTCTTTGATTTTTTTTTTTTTTTTAATATATAATGAATGGAGGAAGGAAAAACAAAAGAAAAAAAATAAGTCCATGTGCCTAAAGGCATCCTCCATTCATAAAATATTTATAACAACTGGATTTGAATTGAAGTAGATTAAATGTTTGTGGGAAACAACTCCCATGAAGTGAATTCCAGAGAGTAGTAGTTCTGGGGATTAATGAATTTTGATAAGCAGAGGTTCTGCATTGCAGGGGAGAGAGTGTGAATTCATGGGTGCTCCCAGCTGCCTGAGTATTTCAGGAGAAAATGTGAAGGGGAGGCACAACCGAAGCCTGTTCGTCAGGGCACTTATGGTAAAAATATCGATAAAATAATGCTAAAGAAGCAATATCTCTACATACTGATAATGGAGGAAGGTCCTGCGTAATGGCAGGATTATTGATTAATCTAATGGCTTTATTGTGAAATTTGTCCAACTGCCTCAATGCAACCGCTCCACATCCACTCCACGGTGGTGAACAGTATTCGATCTGAGAATCCACATGACTTTTGTATATTGTGGCCATCTGCTCGTCAGTGAAGAACTCATGAACTCTGTACATAAGTCCCAATTTTTTGGAAGCATTTTAGCAAGGGATTTAACATAAGCCATCCAGCTTAGGTTGGGGTTTAGAGTAACACCTAGGATATCAACTGTAGTGGATATGGGAATACTGACATCATTTAAAATTATGTGAGAGTCTGAAGGATTCTTTCTGTTGGAGAAATTAATGTATTAGTTTTCTGAGCATTAAATGAGACCAGATTTGTTTGTCTCCATTGATTACTTTTTTAAAGGTCCTGGTTCAGAGAAACTGCAGTGTTTATTTGGGAATTTATAATATCAAACAGTGTAAAGGAGGTACTAAATGTGAAAGAACTATGAAGGGTCGAGTCATCAGCATAAGTGTTTTGGGTTATGAGTGACAGATAGGAGATCATTTATATGAATGAGAAAGAGGGTTGGCGCCAAAACTGATTCCTGAGGTACGCCAGCATTAATGGAATGAAACTGAGAATAATTTCCATCTACCACGACCTGTATTTTTCTATTATGAAGGTATGAAGAAATGAGAGGAACCAGTGATGCAAGGCCATAGTGTGACATTGTAGACAATAAGGCACGGTGCCATACTCTGTCAAATGCTTTTGATATATCAAGTGCTATTGTGTGTGTTTCACCGTGTTGGTAAGAAGGCAAAGAATGTCTACAGCTGAACGTTCTTGTCTAAATCCATACTGCCGATCACTGATTAATTTATTGATTTCTAGATGCTTGATTATGTGTTTGTTAATTAGTGTCTCAAAAACTTTACCGAGAATGGAAGCTATTGCAACTGGTCTGTAGTGTGATGGATCAGAAGTTGCCCCCTTTTTAGGAACAGGATAGATATTTGCTTCTTTCCAAGAGGCTGGAAAAGTTGAGGTATGGATGCATAAGTGGAAAAATTTTGCCAAAAGAGGAGCCAACACTGAGGAGCAATTTTTAAGTATTATTGAAGGAATTTCATCTGGACCAGTAGCTTTGTCTGCTGAGAGATTCTGTAATACAGCTTGTATGTATCTGGTGTGAATCATGAAAGGAAGTATTTGAGGGGAATTGAAATCAAGTACAGGAATATTGTGATTTTCTGTATTTAGGGTTGAGTTTGTTGAAAAAATGTCAACAAAAAGCTTGGCTTTTCCACATGGGTCACTTACTAGATTTCCATTAGGGGACTGTAAAGATGGAATGGAAGAGGTGTTAGTGAAGTAAGTTTTGAATGACTTAAGGGCTGACCAGAATATTTTGTTATCATTTCGGTTGTTTAGTAGTTTGTTAGCCTGTCTATATTGAAAGAGTGATTTAGAAAGAGTGATAATTAATAGTTTTGGCATGGTTTCTGATATTTCTACAATAGTTAAAGGCTTGTTTGGTTTTGGTCCTTGTATAAGTATAAGTGTTATAGGCTATTGTTTTATGTTCTGTTACTCTAGCACAATTGTGATCAAACCATTTAGGAGAATTACATCTTTTTCTGAAACTATGATGGGGAATGAATGTTTCCATGCCAACTTTAATGAAATCCTGTATGTGGCCCAATGAGGAATTTGCATCTTGGGAGAAAAAAGAGGTCCAAGGAACATCCATGAAAAAATTATGGAGTCCCACCCAGTCTGCCTTGTCGTAGTGACATTAATCACCACGACAGGTTCAGAGCAGGAGGGTGTGGTAGCTGTTAAAGTGGTGGCTTGAATCAGACAATGATCAGAGGATCTGACGGGGGACTTCACTTCGACATTATAATTATCTGAATTGGTTGTTAGAAACAAGTCCAATAGGTGGGGATTTTGATTGGGGTTGTCTGGTACACGGGTGGGTTGCCTGACTAACTGCGCGAGATTAAATAAGTCTGCAAACAACTCACATTCAAGACCAGGGTCATCAGTTCTGGCTGAATAAGTGAGCCATTCAACATTATAGACGTTAAAATCACCCAGAATAGTAATTTCTGATGCAGTGTTAAAGTTGAGGACACTTAGTTGTGAAGACAGAAAGTCAAATAAACTTGGCTCTGGAGGGGCATTAGAGGAATGATAAACACAACAGAAATACTTAATATTACCAAAAGAATTTAATTTGTATGCGGAATAGTTGATTCTGGTGTCCACAGACTTCCTCACTCCGCATCTTTCACGAATCACATTATTTCGTATCATACCCACTCTCTATACTCCACATACATTCCTCAGCAGTTCCATCTCCACTGCTCTTACTCTTGACTTTTCACTTTCACGCCACACCACAGTCTCATATTCGTATGTTAAATTTGGCACTAACACTCCTTGTAAGCCTTGTGCAGCTGCAACACTCAAGCCTCTGTTTTTTATCAAGTTCTTCATAGCACCAGGTACATCTACTTTCCTTTCTTGTGTCACTCTACTTTCCATTTTCACTGCACATCTTCCTCTCTATTCTATTACTGTACCCAGGTATTTGAACTCTCTCATCAATTCCAGTCTCTCTCCAATCACTATAATACCACACTGGGAGTCACCTTTCTCTCAATACCCACCACTTTACTCTTTTCTACATTTACTCTCAAAGCACGACGCTCTGAGTCATCTACAAAACTCTGCACTACTCTACCAAGCTCCTGCCTGGTATTTGCAAGTAGCTCTGCATCATCAGCATACAACAAATTTGAGATATGTCATCCATCACCATTCATTACCAATGCCATCCCTCTCTCCATTATTCGTGCACTTACTTGTCTCATCACTCCATCCATATCAGGACCGTAATTTCTGGGGGGGCCAGGGGGGCTATGGCCCCCCAATGTTTTCTTTATATTAAATTGTCAAAACTTCAACTAAGAGGGTTCAATAACAACTCATGAATTTGATCAAGTTTGTAGGCTAAGTAAAATCTGATACTATATGTCGAATATTATCATAAATCTTGTTGGCACAACTACTTGAGATGCACCGTGGTAGTGTTATGAGGTTTTTCAATGTTTACGTTGTGTGGCAATGCTGTTCTTGTCATTCGCCAAGCGTTGTCGATAGCTCTCAGTTGCCTCCTGGCCTGTGAGTTTATTTTCCCTCTATTGTGTTTATAATTATGTTTCTCTGTTTTGTTACAGTAACTCTATCTACAGGCTGAGAGACATATTTGAGGAGCAAAATGACCCACAACCGGCTAAACCACACAACATGTCTGAACTGTTCATTCTAGGAGACTTGAGTCTAGATCTGAAGGCAGTTCTGAACGACTTTATTGACAAGATGAAGAGATGAATAGCCATGTTTGCTCGTGTTCGACATGCTGAATAATTTTTTTTTTTTTTAAATAACAGAATGGAGGAAGGAAAAACAAATGAATTAAAGAAAAAAAAAAAAAAATCCATACACCAGATTACTGGTGTCCTCTATTCATAAAATATCTGTAACAGTTAGACTTGAACAGTTGTGGTTGAAATTTGGAGGAAAACAACTCTGGGGAAGCGAGTTCCAGAGAGATGCAGTTCGGGGAATGAAAGAATTCTGATACGCAGAAGTTCTGCAATATGGTTGAGTGACATTCCAGCCATGAGCGCTACCAGATGCCCGTGTAGCACGAGGGAAGGCATGGAGAGGTGGCACCATGGACGCAACTTCGTCTGAGCATTTGCCAAAAAAATATCTGTAAAATAATGCAAGGGAGGCAACATTCCTTCTTACTTGTAGGGGAGATAGTTTATATGTAATGACAGGGTTGTTAATTATTCTAACAGCTTTGTTCTGAATTTTGTCTAGTTGTCTTAATGCAACCTCTTCACAACCATTCCACAAGGGTGAGCAATATTCAAGCTGAGAGCGCACATGACTCTTATAAATTATAGCCAACTGCTCATCGGCGAAGAAGTTACGGACTCTGTACAATAATCCAAGTTTCTTTGAGGCGGTTTTAGCAAGTGATCTGACATGAGAGGTCCAGCTGAGGGCACTGTTAAGTGAGACACCAAGAATTTCAATACTTCTGGAGACGGGAATATTAGTAGCACTGAAGGTAATGTACGAATCTGGCAATATCTGTCTATTAGTAAACTGTATATATTTAGTTTTACTAGCATTAAAAGAGACAAGGTTGTTTTGTCCCCATTCACTGATTGTAGCTAGATCTTGATTTATGGAGATGGCTGTACTGAGTTGAGAGGTAGAGATATTAGACTTTGTAAATGGATGTCTGAGTGTGAATGAACTAAGTAGTGTTGAGTCATCTGCATATGAGTGGATGGGATTGTGGGTGACAGATAAGAGATCATTAATATAAACCAGGAATAAGGTTGGCTCCAGAACTGACCCCTGCGGCATGCCGGTGTTGAGTGGAAATTGGAATATACATCATCTACTTTTACTCTTATTTTCCTGTCACTAAGATAAGAAGAATTCAAAGGAACAAAAGACGTTAGTCCATAGCAAGGGAGTTTGGACAGCAGGGAACGGTGCCATACTCTGTCGAAAGCTTTAGAGATATCAAGAGCTACTGCATAAGTTTCTCCAAAAAGATCAATTGATTGATGGATGGTATGAGTTAAGATATTAAGTATGTCAATGGTGGATCTTTCGTGGCGAAAACCGCATTGTCTATCACTAATTAAGTTGTTGGATTCAAGATGTTTAACAATATGCTTATTAATTAAAGTTTCAAATACCTTACCAAGAGAAGATGTGACAGCTATTGGTCTGTAATTGGAGGGGTCAGACAAACTTCCTTTCTTCGGAACTGGGTGGATATTGGCTTCTTTCCATGAATTTGGGAATAAAGAAGTACGTATGCACAGTCTGAATAATTTAGCTAGGACAGAGGCAAGTTCAGGGGAACACTTTTTCAAAACAATTGGCGGAATTCCATCTGGGCCTGGAGCTTTGTTGGTAGGAAAATTGTCTAGGATGGATTTTACGAATCTTGTCTGTATTTTAAGTGGAGCAATTTTGGGAGAATCAAGTTCCAGTACTGAGACATTCTGGCTGGTATCATCTATGGTAGAGTTCTTGCAAAGGTCCTAGCAAAGATATCTGCTTTCCCACATGGGTCATTTGTAATATTGCCATCTGAAGATTTTAGTGGGGGAATGGAAGATGACTTGTTAAAGTTATTATTGAAAGAATTAAGAGTTGACCAGGATATTCTATTGTCATTAGGGTTGTTAAGTAGTTTTGATGCTTGCTTTTGAAGAAAGTTTGATCTAGATAGATTTAATACAGCTTTTGCATGATTTCTACCAATTTTAAATTGGGAGAGTGATTCAGATGTTTTTGATTTTAAGTAAGAGTTATATGCTAATGACTTTTGGGCTGTTGCTCTGGCACAATTGCCATCAAACCATTTTGGAGAGTTTGATCTTTTAGTGAACTGTTGACTTGGTATAAATAAATCCATACCAGCTAGTATTAAGTCGCAAATGTGGGACTGGGTAGAATTGGGATCACTAGAGAAGAAAGACTGCCATGGAACAAAATCAAGATCATTTCTAAATCCATCCCAGTCTGCCCTGTCAAAGTGCCAACGGGTCACCCTGACAGGTTCGGAATGGGGAGGTGTAGGAGGGTTAACTAATGAGGCTTTGAAGAGATTGTGGTCAGACGATCCAAGTGGTGACAGTACCTCTATCCTGTATTGATCTGGATTATTTGTCAAGAATAAATCCAAGAGATGGGCATTATGGTCAGGATTATCAGGTATTCTGGTTGGTTGCTTTACCAACTGGGTGAGATTAAACGATTCCGCAAACAGCTCGCATTCTAGACCAGCGTCGTCAGTCTGGGCAGAATGCAATAACCATTCAACACTGTGTATGTTAAAATCACCCAAAATGATAATTTCATTGCCAAGGGCAAGGTCAAGGTTACTCAAGTGAGTGGATATGGAATCAAATACACTGGGTTCCGAAGAAGCATTGGGGGAACGATAAACTACACAGATATATTTGGTAATGTTTTGGCAATTTAATATATATAATGAGTAATCAAAACCGGATGAAGTGAAGTTTAAAATAGTATCAACTGCATATTGGGATTTGATATAACAACAGGTGCCGCCCTTGTTTTGAAAGTTTGTAAGGAGATGGTAACCGGGAAAACAAAATGGAGATATATTGGTAGAGGGTGAGATTTGTGGTTCTGTGAGGAAAAGGGCCAAAGGGGATATGGACTGAAGGAAAAAATGAACTGAGTTTAAATTTGTGGTAAGGCCGCGGATCTTGGTAAAGAATAAGGCCGCACCGTCACCTTTTCGCCGATGAGCATTCCCAGAAATAGCAACAGTCGCTGCCGGCACAGTCGCTTGATGGCGACCAGGAGGACCCTGTGCCTCCAGCCCTACCCTGCCGGTGGAGGCAATCCGAGGTACCACCTCGTTTGATTGTAAGATTGCAGCGGCCATTACTAAAGAAGTGAATAGAAGGTGTGATATGTTATGCGCATGTAGTGTGGTGTAGACAGTTGAAGGTAGAGGTATTATGAGAGCATGCTGGCCTACTCTCTGTGTAAATGAATGCACTGAAAATGTTCAGAAAAGGGAGATGGTCAGGATCAAGTCCTAAGGGCTGGTGAAACGGGAGCTCCAGTTCTCCCTATCACCAGCTTGCCATCAACCTCGGGAGTACTGCCCTGTTCGACTGGTGCTACAGTCTACTCCTGAAGCCCTAATCCCGTAAAGGGTGGCCGCAGACAAAATGCCTCCAAGTCGCTCTGTCACCCACCATTTGACTACCCTTCCCCCAACTCACCCTCTCCTCCCTCATATACCTCTCAACTCCATCTCTCCACCTCATCCTCAGTCTATGCCTCCCTCTCCCTCCCTCCACCTCACCTACATACACCCTCTTAGTCAGTCTTTCATTCTCCATTCTCTCCACATGTCCAAACCACCTCAGAGTATTTCTCCTAATCTTCTCAACCACATCCACATCCACCCCACAACGTTCCCTCACTTCTTCATTCGTCAACCTGTACCTCCAGGTCACTCCACATGCTCCTCTAAAGTAACTCATTTCCACTGCTCTCACTCTTGACTTGTTCCCCTCTTGCAATCCACGCCTCACTTCCATACGTCAGGGTAGGGATAACAATACTATCATGCAGTGACTTCTTAACTTCCATACTCACCTCCCTATTTCTCATCACTGCTTTCAGTGAATCAACAATCTTCCTTCCCTGCTGTACCCTTTCATGCACTTCATCCCCCATAGTTCCATCCTTACTCATCACACTACCCAAGTACTTGAATGCACTCACATTCTCCATATCCTCACCATCCAACCTCACTGTACATTCTGTGACTTCATTCCTCTCAAACACCATAACTTTACTCTTGTTTACATTAACTTTCAGATTTCTCTTCTTACACACTGTCCCAAATTCATTCACCAAACCTTGCAACTCCCATTCATCTTCACTCAACAATACTGTATCATCAGCAAACAGCAACACCGGAATCTTCCAAATCTCACCCTCATTCATTAGAGCCACCCCCACATCCACTGCCCTACCTTGCACTCCTTTACAACCCCATCCATGTATATACTAAACAGCCATGGAGACATCACACAACCCTGTTTCAGTCCCACACTGAGATCAAAGAACTCACTCAGCTCACCATCCACTCGCACCGTAACCCTAGCTCCTTCGTACATACTTTTCACAGTACTCAACAATTTCCCCTCCACTCCATATATTCTTAGTACTTTCCACATACCTTGCCCATCTATTCTGTCATAAGTTTTCTCCAAGTCCATGAAGGCAGCATACACTTTCTTGCCCTTCTCTAGATACTTCTCCACTAAACATCTTTGAACAAATATCTGATCTACACACCCTTTTCCCTTCCAAAATCCCCCTTGTTCTTCTCCAACTAGCTCCTCTGTCATATGCCTAACCCTATCAATGAGTATTCTACCATATATTTTTCCAGTCACACTAAGAAGGCATATACCCCTATGGTTACCACATCCTTCTCTCTCCCCTTTTCCTTTGTATAAAGGAACAATTATACCTGATTTCTAGTCCTCTGGAACCCTTCCCTCTTCCCAAGCCAATCTACACAACTTCCATATCCACTCCACAACAATCTCAACCCCATACCTCAGCATTTCACCACACACTCCATCAATTCCTGGGGCCTTTCCCATCTTTATCTTCTTCACTGTTTCCACTACTTCCATCCTACTGATTTCTTCCTCCCTCCTCTCATCTCTTCTTCTCCAAGCCATTCCCCAACCATTTATACTCACACTGCTCTCACTCTCTACATTCAACAAATCCCCAAAGTGCTCCTTCCATCTCCTCAATTTCTCTCTCTCCTCCACCAACAATCTATTATTTCTATTTTTCACTCCCCTACTATTTCCCCTTTCACACTGCCTTACTTTCTTTACCTCCTTCCAAAACAATTTCTTACACTCCCTCCATTTCACAATCAGATTCCTCCCAAATTCTTCATCCACTTTCTTCTTACTCTCCTTCACCAGTCTCTTCACCTCCCTTCTCCTGCTCACAAATACCTCTCTCATCTCTCTCTCATCTTCTCCCCTACCTCTGCTCGCTAGCCATTCACTATATGCCTTCTTCTTTTGTTCCACAGCTCGTTTCACCTCATCATTCCGCCATGCTGTCCCATGCACACCCCTGCATCTCCTAACTCCACAAACCACCTCACACGCTGCACCTATCTCTTCCATCAATATCTTACTTACGTCTTCCACCCCCTCCATCTGCTCTAACTCATACCTTCCCAATCTTTCTTCCACTATGCTCTTATACTCTGCCATTTACTCACTATCTTGCAACTTCTCCACTCTTCTCACAGGAGCTGTTTCCTCCTGTCTTCCCCTTCATCTCTTCATCCATTTTCTTTGCAACTTTACCTTGGCCATCACTAAGTGATGGTCTGAGACTCCATTCCCCCACCCTCTCTGCACTCTTGCATCCAACACTTGTCTTCTCATTAACTCATCCACACACATGTAGTCATGATATATCATTCCCTTTCGTTCAACATCCTCCTCATTACTCTCCATGTATACCTGTGGATCATATTATGCCGGAAGTAGGTGTTAGCTATTGCCAACCCCTTACCAGCACAGATGTCCACCAAAGCACTACCATTTCCATCTACTTCAACTGGCACACCCCACTGACCAACCACTGGTGGACTCATCAACCTGGTATACAAATCCATCAACTTTGCAGATACTGTACCAGTGTACACACACAGTCACTTCTCCCCCCACATGATACCACAACAGAAATACAGTCAATTAAAATATGCACTGGTAACAAATCACACATAACAATCGCTAACACATACATTCCCCCCAAACATCCCCCACAGTACCACACAATTACTCTCTACAGACACACCACACCACTAACATACCCAACATCATCCTGGGTGGTGATTTCGAAGCCAAGTCATCGGCCTGGCATGTCAACAACCCTGACACAGACAGAGGGCTGGTACTACAATCCCAGACAGATCATCTTTTCATACTAAACAGTCTAGACCAACATACCCATATCCCACACCAAGCCCTCTTCCTCCCATCATCTCCAGACATCACCTTCTGCTCCCCAAACCTCACCCCCACTACATCATGGAGAGTGGTCAAAACCCTAGGTTCTGATCGCCTCCCAATCATCATCCCTACCAAAACCAGAAACACCCAGCTGGCCACAAACACACATACACTAATTATATGAGAGCCAACTGGGAGGCCTTTGTAACTGAAACTGAACAACATTCCGAAACACTAAACAGTACACCCATCACAAACATCAACACCGCTGTGCACACTTTCAATACAATCATACAAAACGCAGACAAAAGACACATCCCTACAGGCAACAGAAAGAGACACAACCCCAACTTCACAACAGAAATTCAAGGCCTCATCAGACAATGGGACACACTGCGACACTCCCCAACACCCCATACACAAGACACCATACAACAAATACAAGAACTCAACACTCAAATAAACAATAAAATATCAGAACAGCAAACACTCGTTTCGTTTTCGTTTTCGTTTCGTTTTTAAAGGCTCCAACATGCTTGCATGTGTCGGCCTTGGTCACCTAATGGCGGCTCTCCACGCTGCACGATCCATTGCAGCCTCCCTGTTCAGTCCCTTAACCCTAAGGTCACACTTAATGACCTCGTCCCATGTCTTTCTCGGTCTACCCCTCATAACCCCACCCCCAATATTAACACTTCTCACCCTCCTCACCCAATTATCATCCCCCATCTTCTCCACATGTCCAAACCACCTCAATCTACCTCTCCTCATCACAACACCAATACACTCCAGTCCCATCTTACCTCTCAACTCTTCCATTGTAAACCCAGCCCCTCCAGGCCTTGGATGCAGGGACGCACTGCACATCCACCTAATCATTGTCATTTCTGTACGCCTGAGCCGGCGAATATCTTCCTCCTTCACTGCCCAGGTCTCACTGCCATATAGTATTACACTCCTAACACATGCTGCATAAAAAGACCCCTTAGCACATAGGGAGAGCCCTCTCAATGTCAGGAGAGGCAAGAGCCCCCTGAACTTCTTCCAACCACTTCTCACCCTAGCCACAGAGCTAGCTCCAGCACCACCTCCAGCACACAACATGTCTCCCAAATAACAAAACCCTTCCACACACTCAAGAGATTCACCAGCAAGTTCAATCCTTTCACGTCTGACAATCTCCACCTGCTCACCCCGGCACGCCGTACACATAAAATCAGCATTATCTCGCAGTCTACCTCTGATACCGCTACATCTCTTATGCACCCATTTATCACACACACCACACAAGATGGAATTACTTCCTCACCCTTGTGGCAAACTGCACACGGCCACTCTCCCTCGTCTTTGACAGTACCGCCACCAACCCTAGATATCATCACTTTTGTTTTATCTGCATTTACCCTTAAACCCTTTTGCCCCATACCATCTCTCCACTTCCCAAACCTTTCCTCCGCCTCCCTTTCATTCTCTGCAATCAACATCAAATCATCAGCATACAACAACTCCCACGGGAGTCCGTTTTTAAAGTCACGTGAAAGGGCTTCAAGTACCATGATAAACAACATGGGACTCAAGACTGACCCCTGATGCACACCAACATTCACGGAAAACTCATCACTCAAATCTCCATTCACTCTCACCTGGGTGTGAGCACCCACATACATGGCCATAACCACCCTAACCAGCCACTCCTCCAAGCCAAGCTTTCTCATTGCCCACTTCACCACCTCTCTAGGGACTCTGTCAAAGGCCTTTTCCAAATCAACAAAAACAAAATAAAGATCCCTTCTCCTACCAACATATTTTTCCTGAAGCTGTCGAACAATGAATATGGCATCAGTGGTCCCCCTACCTGGCATGAACCTGAACTGCATCTCATCAATATTCACTCTTTCTCTAATCATACCTTCTAAAACTCTCTCCATTACCTTCATTATCTGATCTAAAAGCTTTATACCTCTATAATTTCCTCTTTCCAGGGCATCACCCTTCCCTTTATACACATTTACAATTACACTCTTCAGCCAATCATCTGGGACAACACACTCATAAATAATCCTATTTATCAGGTCAGTGACTAAACTCACCCCTATATCGCCTGAGGCCTTCAATATTTCGGCAGTCAACCCAGACACACCTGCTGCCTTCCCCACCCTCATCCTGCCTATTGCCTCACTCACAGTAGCAGTATCAATCAAAGGCCAAGGGCCAGACACTGGATCTGCTGGCTCCAAACCTTCCCTGTCCCAGTCAAACTCCTCATTCAACAACCGGTTATAATGCTCTCTCCATGCATCTTTAATATCCTCACTGTTCACCACTACCCTTCCTTCATCATTCTTCACACACTGCTCACCTATGATATCGCGATTATCCCTCTTCACCTGACCTGCCACCCTAAATATATTTTTCCTTTCCCCATGATTTAGGTTAGCAAGTAATTGTCTCTGTGACTCAGACTTTGCCCTGTATACCTCTCTTCTAGCCCTACGCTTGGCAGCCAAATATTCCTCTTTGCTACCACCCTTCTTCCATTCCCGGAAAAGCCTTCTTTTCTCCTTAATTGCAGCTTCTACACCCTCATCCCACCACCAAGTTACTTTATGTCCTGGTGGTCCTCTTGTCCAGCCGCATGTTACATCAGTAACTCTCAAGAAATTGTTCTTGAGGGCTCTGTACTGTTCATTAACGCCTCTGTCTACAGCTCCCTGTTCAGCCACCACTCTCCTCAACTCGCTATAGAAGGCATCCCTTACATCTCTTATGCACCCATTTATCACACACACCACACAAGATGGAATTACTTCCTCACCCTTGTGGCAAACTGCACATGGCCACTCTCCCTCGTCTTTGACAGCTTCCATATTTTCCTCCTAGGTACATAAGTCCTCTTTTTCATCACTTGTTCTTTAAGCACCATATCACAAATCAACAGTTTGTGCTGCTGCACACACTCCTCACTTCCTATTACTTTAACATCCCTCACTAACCTCCTATCGGCCCTCCTAACCAGAAAATAATCTATCTGACTGCTATTTCCCCCAGACTCATACGTAATTAACCTACTGTCTCTTTTCCTAAAATATGTGTTGCACACAATCATATCCGTTGCCTCCCCAAACTCGAGTATCCTTTCCCCTTCTGCATTCCTTAGACCATACGCACATCCCCCATGCACTCCTTCATAACCTTGTGCTGCTTCACCTACATGACCATTTAAGTCCCCTCCCAAAATCACTATCTCATCATCCCGCATACCACCCACTACACGTATTAAATCATCCCAAAATCTATCTTTCTCTGATTCATCCAATCCTGCCTGTGGTGCATATGCCGATATAATCGCAGCTACCTTTCTTCCCAACAGAATTTTCACTACCAATATCCTATCGCATACTCTCAAAACATTCATAACATATTCCACCCATTTCTCCGCAACCATCACACCAACACCTCCATATCCGTCTGTCCCCCCCTGTCAAAACAACTTATAGCAACAGTCCTTCCCAACAATCTTTCTGGCTGATCCACCCCTGTACCGGACTTCCTGCAAACACGCCACATCCACCCACCTCCCACTGAATGCCTCAACGACTTCCCCTGCTCTTCCCCTCAAACTTCCCACATTCCATGAACCCACCCTCATCCCCATGGGTGATTTACTGTCCTCAGGCTTGCTTTGAAACTTATTTTGTTTTGTCATCTTCAGTATTAATAAAGGGGGGACAGACACAGCACAGGTCTCACTCACTGCACAGTCCCAGGTCCAGGCAATGGATCTGGGACCCCTAGCCCACCAGCTTACCAGTGGCTGTGGTAGTGGCCTCGGGGCACCCCACCAGGACAGCTGCAGGGACACCCTCCAAGCGCGTCTTGGCACTGCAACTATCCCGCCATTATACACCCACTGATAGGGCAGCCTCCTGGGGCGCTACTCCCAGGTTCGGGCCCCTCTCTATTGGGCGGAAGCGGCAGCCTGGGAACCGCAGTGCCCTGTACCCTCTAGCACAGGCCTGAGCCCCATCTCGCCCTGGACCCATGATCTATGCTGGCGGAACCCACGCCACGCCTCCCCCCAGAAGTCCGCCACTAGGTAGCGGGGGCAAAGTTTTCTGGCCGCATGCCCTTGCTGGCGCCAACCCCTGTAACGTAGTGGGATACGTTGTGTGAAATGTAAAGTGCATGTGGTGTAGTTAGTCAGAGGAAATGTTTGGGAGAGTATGCTGGTCTACTCTCCATGTTACTGTCACACTGAAAAGGTCAGCAAAGGGGGATGGTTACATAGCTAGTGAAACAGGAGCTCCAGCTCTCCCTATCACCAGCATTCCCATTCCCCTCCCTAAACTGGAAAAATTACCTCCAAACACTTGACCACAAAAGAAACATCAGCAAACTCTACAAAACACTAAAACAGCATCACACTTCCCAACAGCAACATCACACAATCACACGCTATCATCACAACAACAGACACCATACCCTCAAACAAACAACAAGCAAACACTCTCATCAATCACTTTTCACAAGTCAGCCATCTAAACCCCCATCCCGAAGACCGACGTATCATCCAATGTAAGAGACAGTTCCCCACAGACCCAGACTACGCACCTTTCACTTACAACCAGACGAAGCACATCATTAACAACCTCATGCACTCATCTGCCTCTGGACCAGACAACATAAGCAACATTCACCTTAAACACCTAGGACCACAAGGCATACATTCACCAACATATCAAACTACAGCTACTCACACAACATAATACCCAACATCTGGAAGCATGGCAATATCATCACTATCCCTATTCCCAACAAAGACCCCACATTACCCTCCTCACATCGCCCCATCACACTCCTCTGCACCCCCTCTAAAGTCACTGAACGACTGGTACTACAACTAGTCACACCTCACATTCCACTAGCCCAGTCACAACATGGCTTTAGGCCACTACACTCCACAAACACCCTTCTTACAGACCTTACACAGAGAGTTTTCGATGGCATGAATTCAGCTAGGCCACCACACAAAACACTCTTAATCACACTAGACATTAGCAAAGCTTTTGATGTCATCCCCTGCCACAACCTCACAAACAAAATACTCAACACAAACATGCACAATAACATAAAAAGATGGCTGGCAAACTACTTAGCAGGCAAATGTGCACACGTAACATTTGCCGTCAGTCTTCTAACATCAGAAACTTCACAAACGGCGTCCCCCAAGGATCTGTTCTGTCCCTACACTCTTTAACCTATACATGCACGACGTATCCACACCCCACACACCACAGGCACACATAGCTTCCTATGCAGATGATATAACACTTGCATGTACGCACCAAAAACGCAAACACAGCTGCACACATCATTCAACCTTACCTCAACACACTACACGAATGGTTCGCCACCAACAGGCTCAAAATAGCCCCAGACAAATCTACAGTGACTCTTCTCACAAACTGGACAGCAGAACACAGTCACACCCCACACCTCACCATGAACAACACTTCCCTACCACACACACACACACCCAAAATCCTTGGTGGAACATACAATACATCAATGTCATTTAACACATCACAAACATTAAAAATAAAATAACACCAAGATTCAATGCATTGAGGTCACTTGCCCATACAACATTCGGACACAACAAAGAAACCACCACCACAGTATACAAACAATACATACGTTCAGTGATGAATTATGCAAGCCCTGCCTGGGCTTCTAACCTGACCAAAACACACTACAACACTCTACAGACCATACAGTACAAGGCCCTAAAAATAATCACAGGCTGCACAGCTACTACACCCACAGACCACCTACATTAAGAAACCAAAGTCCTCAAAGTCAAGGTTCACCTAGACATGAGAGGAACCCAGTTTCTTGCTGCAGCCTCCACAAACCCACAACATCCACTACAGTACATGGCAGCACATCCACCCACACCACGGAACATCAAAACAACACCCAGCACACGATACCATACACAAATACTGTCATCTCTCCCCCCTTGCCAACCTCAGACCAGCTTCCAGAAGCATATCCACACTCAGATCACTCGCCTCTCCATTCAGTCACTTAAAGACAACACACACCTGCATGCACAGCCTCCTGACATCCATCCTTCTGAATCCTATCTTCCTCGTGAGGACAGGGTCCACCTGGCCAGGCTAATATGTGGGCACCATCCAGCCCTCTTAAGCTACCAGAAGAGGCTGGATGACTCCGTCGCTGATGCCTGTCCAGGATGCAACACAGCACCCCATACTATTAAACAAATTATGGAAGACTGCATTGCACACAATCACCTACGCCAACAACACAACATACACTCTTTGAGAGCTCTGTGGGAAAGCCCAGTCTCAGCCATGGCCTTCCTAAGGGACTCAGGGCTGTTCGGCCAGACTGCCTAGGGAACAACTACTACTACTACTACCACTCCATCCACTCATACATTCTCAACTTTGCCATTCATGTCTCCAATCAAAACTCCCATCACAAAACATACATGCTTCATTATGCATCAACTTCATTACAGTTTAATTTAAAGTTTGTAGTACAGAGGTATATACATTCTGTCTAGCATCCTCCCCCAAAAAAATCTGTTGAAAATTACGGGCCTGCATATGTATAATGAACAACCATGGGGTCATCATACAACTTTGTCACCCTTGTCACACGCCCACACTGATCATGAACCAACCACTAAGATGCCCATTTACTCTCACACATGCCTCACTATCATCGTAAAAACTCTTGATGGCATCTAGCCGCTTACCATCTACATTATCTGGAATTCACCATAACCCCTTTCTGCAACTCTCCATCACATATCCTTCCATTAAGTTTTTCCACCATGTTTTTGTCATTCTTTTCCATATTCTCATAAAACTTTAAGAATAACAACAGGACAAACATAACAAGAACCACAAATACTGATTACATTTACCAAGAAACAGCACTTCTCATCAAGGACCACATAAACATTAATGGAACACAATTCATCTCTTCCATCCTATCATATGCTACACTCCCCAACCCCCCCAAAATTCCAACACTACACATGATACCTTGAATCATTCCTCTTTCTCCAGCTAACACTACATTTCACATATACAGACATAAATATACATCCATCACATACATCAAAACCTTCAGCTATACTCGTAACTGCGTCCTCCATGAACTTCCACCACACATTCATTCAACAGAAACTCCCTTCCCATAGAGACAAAAGTTCACCTTGCCTCATCTAGCCAAACTATGAGGTGGTCTGCACATTTCTCTGTTCATTAACTTCATAAAATACAACTCACAAACAATACACTATGCCTCCACTATAATGCAGCCTCAGCCCTCCCACCACAACACACTTACCCCAAACATCACACTTTCACAACACGTACAATTTTTCACCATACAGTAAGATCTCACTATAACGGACTAATTGGGGCCCAAGCCAGTCTGAAAAATGCGAAATTCTGATAAAAGCGACATCTAGACTTCCCCCTGCTAACCCAGACTTTTTCTGATATATCAGACATTAGTCTGGATTGCAGGAACGGTTTTTAAACTGTTTTGACTACCATATGTACTGCGTTATAACTTCACTACATTAATCAAATGGCATAATATATATGATAATACTGTACTGTACACTGATAAACTTGTCTTTTATTTACAATAATAGCTGAAGTGGTCAGGCAGTCCGGACTGCTTCTGGCTTTATCAGACTTTTTCTGAGATATAGGAATTTAGTCCAGTAGCTCCTCGAGTCCGATAAAAGCAAATTCCGGTCTACTGAAGTCAGTTATATCGAGGTTTTACTGTAACTTCAACAAAAAGATCTCTAGGAGCCACCAGCAGAGGTGGCCAGTTTCTTGAAGTCTATCAGTTTCACATCCACATGAATCTAAGTCCCAAAAGCCCCAATATCATTTTCACATCACCCTCTCCACTATACACTACACACACTCTTTGTCTACTTGTCATTCTTTATCCATTCCGTATAAAATTCAATACATTTCTCTTAACTCTTTACAATAAAGATGTCTTTTTACATTAAGTTCTGGATTCTTTTGAATACAGCCTGGACCTGGGACTGTGCGGTGAGTGGGACCTGTGCTGTGTCTGTCCCCATTTATTAATACTGAAGATGACAAAACAAAAAAGGTTTCAAAGCAAGCCTGAGGACAGTAAATCACCCATGGGGATGAGGGTGGGTTCATGGAATGTGGGAAGTTTGAGGGGAAGAGCAGGGGAAGTCGTTGAGGCATTCAGTAGGAGGTGGGTGGACGTGGCGTGTTTGCAGGAAGTCCGGTACAGGGGTGGATCAGCCAGAAAGATTGTTGGGAAGGACTGTTGCTATAAGTTGTTTTGGCAGGGGAGGACAGACGGATATGGAGGTGTTGGTGTGATGGTTGCGGAGAAATGGGTGGAATATGTTATGAATGTTTTGAGAGTAAGCGATAGGATATTGGTTGTGAAAATTCTGTTGGGAAGAAAGATAGCTGTGATTATATCGGCATATGCTCCACAGGCAGGATTGGATGAATCAGAGAAAGATAGATTTTGGGATGATTTAATACGTGTAGTGGGTGGTATGTGGGATGATGAGATAGTGATTTTGGGAGGGGACTTAAATGGTCATGTAGGTGAAGCAGCCCAAGGTTATGAAGGAGTGCATGGGGGATGTGCATATGGTCTAAGGAATGCAGAAGGGGAAAGGATACTCGAGTTTGGGGAGGCAACGGACATGATTGTGTGCAACACATATTTTAGGAAAAGAGACAGTACAGTAATCACTCCAATATCCGGATCAATAGAGCCATCGGTAGGTTCGGATATTGGTTTTGTCCGGATATTGGGCCCCAGCTTATGGACTTGTACTTACGGACCCTAACACAGAGAAACACCTATACAACTCCCTCCGGACATGCATAGCACCTATTTAACACCCAAATCACACCAATAAGGCACATAAATGACTGAAATAAATGCAATAGACACATAAAATGTGGGTTTAGAAGTATGTTCATACATTAATAAACATTCTGGTACTTATGGACTCTAACCGAACCTAACCTAACCGAACCTAACCGAACTCTGAAAAACACATTCCTACTGCACATGCATGAGGTAAGTTTAGTATGGAAAGAAGTACAGTATGACACTTTCTGGTAAGTATAGTATGGGAAAAAATACAATATGAAACATTCTGGTAAATATAGTATGGAAAATAGTACAACATGAAACATTTTGGCTACTTACAGCAAGTCCCTGGCCACCTCGATGAATAACCGCCTCCTCTCGGACTCTGACAGTAAGAACGATTTCCTGAAGCACTTGCACTACACTCTTCCTGAAGTCTTGCACTGAACTTAGTCACTAACACACAGAAGTCCGTTCTTTTCACAGTGTTCACTTTAGTCCAAATAATGTTCCATTAAATTTAAGTGTTGCACATTAACTTTTCCCAATTTTTTTAAGTTTCCAAAGCCAAAACAAAGAAGGTTAGTTACGTTAAATTTCTTTTCTACTTAGTCTTTTCTCCCAACTTGAAAACCTTAACACAACACACCGTTTTTTTCACTGCACAACACTCAAAATTCCCGTGTGGTCTAGTGGAGAAGTTCTTGCTGTTTATTCACTGTCAGAGCCCGAGAGTATCACTGGCAGGCGTCCAAGGGGTGCATCGGTGGGTAGTGGTGATGGCGTACCGACTACAGAAGACTCTGAAGACAGCCGCAAACTCACGTCGAGCGGTGACTCCACTGTAGCTGATGTGCTGGGCTGTGGCTCGGAGCATGAGGGCCTGTCTTGGGGAGGCAACGGAGTGGAACCAGGGCTTGGCACAGCGGGGGTCACGGGCCTGAAAAAACTGTCAATCGTTGACTGACGCAAGGACCGACGATTCTGGCGATTGATGATGCGCTGCCGGAAAGCACGCACTTCCTCCACGAGTCCCAAGGGCCCCATCTCCCTGTCGCAGTCCGGGTGTTCCAGGTAGTCTAGGACGAACTCTAGATGTTCCCGGAGTGCGCTCAGCTTGGGGATGGCTGGAGTAGTGTCCTGCTGGGCGGAGTCTGCATCATCATCGCCTTCGTCGTCGGAATCTTCAAGTTCGGGACTGACACCAGCAACCGAAGACGCGATCTCGATATCAGACAACGTCTGATACCCAGGATCGCCCTCGTCGTCGTCCAACCACTCACGAACATCGTCCACATCAACATCGTCGCCGTGCGTACGTAGCCGTGCATGGAAGTCATCCACGTCAAACCCTAGGAAATCGTACTCCACATCTGTTCCGAGAAGCAGACGAGACCAACCATTTTCAAGAGTTTTCACAGGGACTTCCTTCCATGCACTAGCCCAGTTGTACAGCGCAGACTTGATGTTGTAGCGGCGAAGGTTTTCCAAAGTCCGCTTGCCTCGAGTGTCACGTCCTTCCCTGCGCTCGTCCTCGTCCTCGAGAACCACCATCACCTCGTCCAGGAACTTCCGACGGTACAGGCGCTTTGTTGCCACGATCACTCCTTGGTCCATTGGTTGAATGAGAGCAGTCGTATTAGGTGGCAGAAACATGCACCTAATACGGCCATTCTCAGCAACCAAGTCCTTGTCGCACGGGTGGGCAGGTGCATTGTCGAGGAGAAGGAGAGCCTTTACCTGGTCGCGAGGAATTCCCAGTGTCTTCGTCTGGTAATGTATGACCTCCTTGACGAAGTGATGGTGAAACCAGTCTTTGAAAATCACAGCTGTGAACCATGCTTTCAAAGAATGGTACCATACGACAGGAAGGACATCCATCACCCCACGAAGGCACCGAGGCTGCTTTGCACGGCCAACAATAACGGGCTTAAGCCGGTGCATGCCGTTAGCATTGGCACAACACAAAGCAGATATCCGTTCCTTAGAAAGCTTGCGGCCAGGTACACGCTTCTCCGTCTCATCGGCGAGAGTGTTCGTTGGCACCGAGCGATAGAATAGGCCAGTTTCGTCAGCGTTATAGACTTGACCGAGAGTGAGGCCCTCCCTGTCGATCAAGCCTTTCACCTTGTGCCGAAACTCGTCCACTCCATCCTCGTTAGCGTCCAATGCTTCGCCATGTGCTTTACGGTTAGTAAGGCCATGTCGCAACTTGAACGCGAAGAGCCAACCCTCGGATGCCTTGAAGTCTAGGGCGTCGTGAAGCCTTGCAAACTTCTCAGCAGCAGCCTTCAGCTCCGTTCCACGTACCATCACACCAGCTGCACGTTGCTGTCGATACCAAATCAACGTGGAGCGGTCGATCTCTGCATACTTGGGAGTAAACATAACCTTCCTCTCCACGTTGCGTTTGCTTCTCGACGAGAAGTCAGCCGTGTACTGCATGAGCTTGTCTCGGGAACGCTTGATATCAAACAAAGTCGACCGGGCCAGGTTGAACTCGCGGAGAATGCGAGAGGAAGACCAACCCGCATCAACCTTCTCCAATATCTCCCGTTTCTTCTCCAGAGTCAACACCACTCTCTTCCTTTTCTCAGGAGGCGGGGCCATCATCACACACACTAAGAGTAGGGCAGAGAGCAGCAGGAGGCCTTGCAGCAAGTACGGCACCACCACAAAAGCGAGCACGTGGGCAGCCATGACGAAGAGCGTAGGTCTTGTCGCGGTGAGAGACAGGCGGGAAGTGGGGAGGATGCAGCGGCGCTCTATCGGACGTCGGAGGAATGACGAACCAAAACAATGCTCTCACGCGGCGCGCGCGGCAAGTTCAAATTACGGACGGCAAAAAATCGATTTTTTTTCCAATTTTTTTGGATTTTCGGACCATTTTGGGAATGTTTGATCCCAGGACGATAAGGTTCGGTTAGTGGGGATGTTCGGTTATTGGGCGTCCGGATATTAGAGGGATTACTGTTGGTTAATTACGTATGAGTCTGGGGGAAATAGCAGTCAGATAGATTATTTTCTGGTTAGGAGGGCTGATAGGAGGTTAGTGAGGGATGTTAAAGTTATAGGAAGTGAGGAGTGTGTGCAGCAGCACAAACTATTGATTTGTGATATGGTGCTTAAAGAACAAATGATGAAAAAGAGGACTTATGTACCTAGGAGGAAAATATGGAAGCTGAAAAACCAAGTAGTAAGGGATGCCTTCTATAGCGAGTTGAGGAGAGTGGTGGCTGAACAGGGAGCTGTAGACAGAGGCGTTAATGAACAGTACAGAGCCCTCAAGAACAATTTCTTGAGAGTTACTGATGTAACATGCGGCTGGACAAGAGGACCACCAAGACATAAAGTAACTTGGTGGTGGGATGAGGGTGTAGAAGCTGCAATTAAGGAGAAAAGAAGGCTTTTTCGGGAATGGAAGAAGGGTGGTAGCAAAGAGGAATATTTGGCTGCCAAGCGTAGGGCTAGGAGAGAGGTATACAGGGCAAAGTCTGAGTCACAGAGACAATTACTTGATAACCTAAATCATGGGGAAAGGAAAAATATATTTAGGGTGGCAGGTCAGGTGAAGAGGGATAATCGCGATATCATAGGTGAGCAGTGTGTGAAGAATGATGAAGGAAGGGTAGTGGTGAACAGTGAGGATATTAAAGATGCATGGAGAGAGCATTATAACCGGTTGTTGAATGAGGAGTTTGACTGGGACAGGGAAGGTTTGGAGCCAGCAGATCCAGTGTCTGGCCCTTGGCCTTTGATTGATACTGCTACTGTGAGTGAGGCAATAGGCAGGATGAGGGTGGGGAAGGCAGCAGGTGTGTCTGGGTTGACTGCCGAAATGTTGAAGGCCTCAGGCGATATAGGGGTGAGTTTAGTCACTGACCTGATAAATAGGATTATTTATGAGTGTGTTGTCCCAGATGATTGGCTGAAGAGTGTAATTGTAAATGTGTATAAAGGGAAGGGTGATGCCCTGGAAAGAGGGAATTATAGAGGTATAAAGCTTTTAGATCAGATAATGAAGGTAATGGAGAGAGTTTTAGAAGGTATGATTAGAGAAAGAGTGAATATTGATGAGATGCAGTTTGGGTTTATGCCAGGTAGGGGGACCACTGATGCCATATTCATTGTTCGACAGCTTCAGCAAAAATATATTGGTAGGAGAAGGGATCTTTATTTTGTTTTTGTTGATTTGGAAAAGGCCTTTGACAGAGTCCCTAGAGAGGTGGTGAAGTGGGCAATGAGAAAGCTTGGCTTGGAGGAGTGGCTGGTTAGGGTGGTTATGGCCATGTATGTGGGTGCTCACACCCAGGTGAGAGTGAATGGAGATTTGAGTGATGAGTTTTCCGTGAATGTTGGTGTGCATCAGGGGTCAGTCTTGAGTCCCATGTTGTTTATCATGGTACTTGAAGCCCTTTCACGTGAATTTAGAAACGGACTCCCGTGGGAGTTGTTGTATGCTGATGATTTGGTGTTGATTGCAGAGAATGAAAGGGAGGCGGAGGAAAGATTTAGGAAGTGGAGAGATGGTATGGGGCAAAAGGGTTTAAGGGTAAATGCAGATAAAACAAAAGTGATGATATCTAGGGTTGGTGGCGGTACTGTCAAAGACGAGGGAGAGTGGCCATGTGCAGTTTGCCACAAGGGCGTGGGAAGTAATTCCATCTTGTGCGGTGTGTGTGATAAATGGGTGCATAAGAGATGTAGTGGTATCAGAGGTAGACTGCGAGATAATGCTGATTTTATGTGTACGGCGTGCCGGGGTGAGCAGGTGGAGATCGTCAGACGTGAAAGGATTGAACTTGCTGGTGAATCTCTTGAGTGTGTGGAAGGGTTTTGTTATTTAGGAGACATGTTGTGTGCTGGAGGTGGGGCTGGAGCTAGCTCTGTGGCTAGGGTGAGAAGTGGTTGGAAGAAGTTCAGGGAGCTCTTGCCTCTCCTGACATTGAGGGGGCTCTCCCTACGTGCTAAGGGGTCTTTGTATGCAGCGTGTGTTAGGAGTGTAATGCTGTATGGCAGTGAGACCTGGGCAGTGAAGGAGGAAGACATTCGCCGGCTCAGACGTACAGAAATGACAATGATTAGGTGGATGTGCAGTGCGTCCCTGCGTCCAAGGCCTGGAGGGGCTGGGTTTACAATGGAAGAGTTGAGAGGTAGGATGGGACTGGAGTGTATTGGTGTTGTGATGAGGAGAGGTAGATTGAGGTGGTTTGGACATGTGGAGAGGATGGGGGATGATAGTTGGGTGAGGAAGGTGAGAAGTGTTAATATTGGGGGTGGGGTTATGAGGGGTAGACCGAGAAAGACATGGGACGAGGTCATTAAGTGTGACCTTAGGGTTAAGGGACTGAACAGGGAGGCTGCAATGGATCGTGCAGCATGGAGAGCCGCCATTAGGTGACCAAGGCCGACACATGCAAGCATGTTGGAGCCTTTAAAAACGAACGAACGAACGAACAGCACTCTGTCGTTTTACAATGAGGATGCATTTGAAAAAATTCATCACAACAATTTATCATATACTGAGTCAATTGTAACATGGGTTCAATGGAAGTACTGTAGTTCCAACACACCTCAACTGGTACTTATTTCATTTCACTACACTTCCTTACTGCCCACCACCAAAAATAAGGTTAAAAACAAATTTCCAACTCCAACAAGTTTCCACAGCTGGTAGTTATTTCACTTCATTGCAATTCACTTGCTGCCTGAACTCCATAACCAGGTGTTCATAGAGCAACTACCTTTGGTGGCACCAACTACTAAGGGATCTCCTGAGAGCCAAACTGTCTCAACTATCCCATCCCAGTGGAATGTGATGTCCAAGCACTGTTGTTGTCATGGGACACCTCACCCACCGAGAGTGCAGCGGCATGGGTGCTAAACTCCTCTGGTCTCCTCACTGGATCTCCAATAAGGGGGACCGGTTTCCCTTGTTGCTTCCTTGTTTCACCTTTGCGATACCACAGACAAGCCAACAACGACTCGAACAGCACTCTATTGTTCCACTGCTGACACTGACACACCTAACAATGATGAGTTCAAAGGCCATCTTGGAACAAACAAATGACTGTATGCTTGTGTGCCAGCAATCGTTTAGGCAAAAACAGCTATCATACATCAACCAGTGAGGCTTCCTATTGGTCACAATGATCATATAAGCAAAAATGCTATCACATATAAAAAAAAAAAAAAGTCCTAACTTTTTGTATTTGTATAAGCAAGTCATCACATCCTGGTTCATCGTATAATGAGGGTATGCTGTATTCTCTTTAGCTAGGCAGACATTCCCTCAAGTTAAATGGTTAGAAACCACATTATCTCCACTAACCCTTCAGCTAAAAGATGTATATATATATGATATTATACTGTAGCAAACTCAGTTATTTTATTTTGTTTATGAATAACAGAAACAGGTAATATAAACAAATATTAATACTGATGCATCCTTGGGATAAATGAACAGGCCCTTGGGTATGATTTATCTTTACATGCTACTATGGCTACCACCTTAGTACAATATTTGATTCAGCTCTGGAGAGACCCTTCACCATAAAGGGTGAGCTACACCTCTTACATTCACTTCTACTCTACTTTGCCTATGATTTCATTTAGGTATCCACCTGCTATATTCAAATCTGATGTAACTGTACGAGGTATTTCTGAAATGGGATTTTGATATTTGGGAGGTGATATGACAAGGTGAGAGGTACTCGTAGGCCTACAAACCTTCAGGAGGCATGCTGAAGAACTGCTGTGGTGTGATAGTATTGCCATGCTGCTGAAGCTGACAAAACATCTCCATGAGTTGCACCGCTGCTGTAAGACCCTTCACACTGGAGTCCTAACAGAAACACAGAAAGGGAAAGTATATCAATTGCTTCTATGTTATCAGCACAGTATGCTCACCTGTAACACACATTATCACGGTCCAGTTCACCAATAACGCCATGGGCTGATGGTCAAGTGCATGAATTAGTATTACATGATGAGAACCTGTATACTGTTATGTAAAATGTGGGTTCAAAATAACCCAAATCTGAGATTTTCTATTACTGCATTAATGCATTTCAATAACACAAGACACCACACAGTTCCTCATGCTTCACCCTAAGCTCAGCTTCCATCACTATACAAAAGTGTTTAAAAATACAGTACTCTAATAAATCTGTTGCTGGGATTCTTTATGAATGCTTGGTACTTTTATGGCCAATATGGGGAGGGTTGATTAGGGCAGACTTAGAGGGAAAGTTGGGACAAAAACAATTTTTACATATGTTCTTTTACTTATATAATGCAAAAATTTTTTATAACACAATGCAATGTTGGGACCAAAGTGTCATGCTATTGGCAATTATACTGTATACAACTTAGTGTTCAAGGATTTTTTTATTTTTTTATTCAATAGTAGTTTTAATATTGGCAAAGCAGAAGAAATTACTGTAGAACTGTTTAACCATCATTAGGGGGGTTATGGTGGTATTTCTACCTCCATCGCTAAGCCAGGGTATTGCATCTAGGGGTATCGTATATCGAGGTATACCTGTTCACTATATACATACACATGTAAGTGTGTGTGAGGGAGGCTGGATGATATACTTATGAGTCAAATAACCAGCTATTAATGTGGAACTGACATTTCCATAATGTATTAACCAGTACATACAATAAATTTTACTTACCACAAAGTCTGGGGTAAAGCCAGGTTGGAAAGTCTTAATGCGTTCCACATCAAGGCGGGGTGGGCAGGTGTTGCGGTGACGACTCACAGGACACACTGCTGCCTGCCGCCTTGAGTGATGCACCTGCTCCACATAGCCTGGCCACCATGTCCCAGTCCCTGAGCCAATCCCAGCTACAGCAAGTTCCTGCCACCACACCAACTCCCCTGGCTGCAGCAACACTGCTGTACCACCTACATCAAACACAGCATTAGCGCAGTATCAAATAACATACTGCAGCAAATATGCTCAACTCTCCATGAAGGATTACTTACAACAATGGTCATTTTCAGAGATTACTTGGAAATGACCCATTTAATTTCATAAGATCTTTTCAGGATCAAGTTCATCACTGCTATTTCTTGTGCTACAAAAAGGAATTTACATGGTATGAATCATTACACATAAATTTTTTGTTTGCATTTTTATGAATGAGTTCCTATGGTCAGAGATATGTATACATTCTTTGCTACATATTCATGTTAAAAAAAAAGAAGAAAACTTAACTGTGGGGATTTTGGGAAAAACTTACCCTTAGCCAAAGGAACTTTGGTGAGGTCTGGCAGTTCCTCTTCAGTGCCAGTTTGGGAGGAAGAATGGCTTTGCTCTCTTCTCTTCCCTCTTGGCTCCTTCTCTTCCTCTTGCTCTTCATCACTCACACCCTGCCTTAGCTTCCTCGTCCTCCCTCTCCTCTTCACTTCAGCAGGGTGCTTCCTTGGTCTTCCTCGGGGTCTTATCTGCTTGGGCTCATTTTCTTCACTCTGCTCCTTCCTGGGAGTATTTGTGTCACTGCTCTCAGATCTTTTTCTCAACCACCTACCCCTGTTGCCAACTCTTTCCTTTATCCCTCTCTCTTTTTCCTCACTTCTTTCATTAAGTGTTCTTGTCTTGCAATCTTCTCTTTTTCTCAATTCTCTTTCTCTTTCCTCATCTTTATTCCTCTCATGTCTCTCCCTTGTTCTACTCCCACTTGTACTACCACTTGCCACTGCCCACATCAACAAACTATCTACTTCAGATGGCTTGCGCCTTCTAGGTCTTTTGGTTGGACAGTGTCCGGTTTCATTTTTTCTCTTCTCCTTTACTTCAGAACCTTTCCTCATGTTTCCATCAACCACTCTTTTTCTGCTTCTCTCAACCATTTTTTCTTCAATTACATTACCCTCTTTGTTAATACTTCCCTCCATTTCTTTTCTTTCACTTTCTTCTACTTTTCTGTTCTCATTCCCTTTAATCTTTTTAAGCTTTGAATAGTAATGTTCAGTCACCTCTGCTTCATCTGTCTCTATTTTCTCTGTTTCACTGCTTCTGGTCTTCCTTTTTTCTACAATTAGCATTTTTTTATCACTGGAACCTTTATTAATAGGCTTTCCTTTGGTTAATCTTCTCACAGGTTTCCTCTCTGGATGTTTGTGCTTGAGTGGCTTGCGGCCTCTCCTAACTTTATGACTCTTTTCTTCCTCCTTCTCCTTAGGGTCTTCTAATAATTCACTACTGCTAGTTCCAGTTTCTCCACTTGCATCTCCACTCCCACTACTTTCTTTATTGACTCTAGCAATAATCTTTCTCTTTCCCTTTCCTCTTCCTCTTCCCCTCCCTCTATGTCCAACCATAACTCTTCTTTTCTTGATGCCATCATCTTGGTTTTCAATGCTTCTAGTGCTGAGGTTGGATCCATTATGTTGAGTTTGTGTATCAGATGCCTTCCGCCGTCTGTGTGAATGCAGCCGTCGCCGGTGCTGTGCCCTGAGATTTAGTAGCAGCTGCAGATGATCAGCTGAATCTTGGTCACTTTCTGCCATGAAACCCTCAAAGTTTATGTCCTCCAGGTGTATCGGCTCATCACTTTCTTCATCTTCAGTTGTTGGGGACCATCCCAGAAAGTCTTTGGGTTCATCATCATCATCATCATCACCATCAATTAGTGCATTCAAAATGTAGTTGTTCAAGGACCCACTTGTTGCAACAGAGTCATTAATAACAACAATATCCTTCTGGGCTGGGTGACTCTCATTAGTATCTGGCTTATCCTCAACTTCAATTAATGGACTTAAAAAAGTCCCTTCACAAACAATTTCTGACTCACTCTTACTACAAACACTTAATATTTCACATGATGAATTAGCATGAGTGACTACACCAGTTTTTGTTTCTACACTGACTTTCTGTTCAGCCACCTGGCAATCTTCAGATTCTGCCTGTAACCTGCTTTTAGCCCCTACTTCTTTCTCTTCTAATATGTTCTGTTTCTTTAATGATATGTGGCATACTGCTTCTTGTGAATTTTCTTCATATGTGCTTGTTCCTTCACAAAACACTCCATCTGTATTAACTTTCCATGGTTGCTCCTGCATGCTAGCACAAAATGAACTGGCACTTGATTCTGAGCGCTTCATATCTTTATTCACCTCCTTCTGTTCAGGCTTGCTTTTCTTCGATTTTTTCCACAATTCTTTGTCTCGGTCTCTGACAACGGAATTATGTTTACAGGTAACTGAGACAACTGCAACAGAATCTTTGTTAAAATGCAGTTCTGATTTATGACTTTCAGTTTCAATTACTTCATTTTTCAATTCATCCTCAGCTGTAATAATTACTCTCTCCTGAGGTAAAAACTTTGATTCAATGTCTAAAAGACATTTATTGTCATTTATTTCATCATCTGATATTTCACTTTTTTCATGTTCTGTGGTTTCTTTCATTTTCTTTACAACACAGTGACTGGTGTCTTGAATCTCCTCTGCTGTAATTTGCCTATTAACAGTAAAAGTCTTTCCACTGAACTGTAAACCAACTTTTCTAATATCTGACTGAACATCTGAGACTGTTTTATCAATCTCATGTTCTTTTTCTACACAAGTGACACCTTTCACATCTTCTATCTTATCAGGTTTTGTATGTGAAAAATTCTTCATTAAACCCTCTTCTACTGAGGTCTTTTTATCTGAGTAAGTTTCTGTTTTGGTTATTACATTCCTGGGAGTGGATAATGCAGAAGCACCTTCTACCTCTGATTTTTGGAAATGTGAAGTTTCCATACACTGAGCTACTGAAGTGGAACTAGAGTCAGTCCATTTGTGCAACTCTTCCTTCTTGACTGTGTCTTGTTTTTCACCACTTTCCACCTTGACTACAGAGCTTTCCTCCTTTTTTACACTATCTGTGAAGATAAAACACAGCTCCTCTTTTTGCTTGGATTTATTATTTGGTAATTGTTTCTTTGGTGCAATGTTTCCCATTTGAACCAGTCCTTTCTCAGATTCAGCTTCCAATTCCAAGCATCTAGCAGGCAACATCTCAGAGCTACGAATCTGGGAATTCATTTGACCATCTCTAGTCTTCTTCATTTTACCTCCATATGTGCCTGATTCAACTAAATGCTTTTCATCTTCAGGTGGGCTGCTCAGTCTAGGTGGTAACTCTTCGCCAAGTACCGGTATGTCAGCAGTATTGTGCTTCCTATACATAGTGTCATCATTTTGTAAATCTCTGGAGGAAAGATGGTTCCTGGAAGCTGTGCCATGAAAAGGTGTTTTTTGTGGAAGAATGATAGTAATTTTGTTAGATGGAGGTACATTACAAGATGCAGCACATGTGGATGAAGTACATGATGTGGTCTGTGGGTATATACTGCATGATGTGGCAAGTGGGTGTAAAGACATTGGAGGTGTGTTAGAGGCAAATCTGTATTGTGCAGGGCTACTAGGTTTAGTTATTTCTGACACTGCTTTGTTTTCTTCAACTGTCATGCAAGCAACATTCAGTGAGTTTGAGTCTGTGCTTGGCTTGGGCAATAATGTGGTAACATCCAAACTACTGATTCCAAGTACATCATCATGTTCCATGGAAAAAGTAGTAGCATTTGTACTCTTAAGATGCTCTTGATGCTCACCTTCTTGGTAAATATGTAGACTCTCAGTGCACCCTTTTTTATTATTTTCCTGCTTGTCAGAGGGACTAATATGACTACAGCTTGCTAAACTTTCATTAATATCAGCATTTGTACTATTACTATTTGTAGCAATTTGGGTTTGCTGATCACAGTCATATATCTGAAGCCCAGAGTCATTTTGCAGACTGTTAATATCAACTTTCAAGTTGGTTACAGTGCACTCCTGAGCAACAGCACATTTCTTTTCATTTAATTTCTTTACCTGGATATCATCCATCATCTTACTGCTCAGTATGACACTAAAGACACTGGAGTTACCTACAATGACCCTTGAGTCACCAGAATCACCTGGACTGGGATCTACCAAATTACCTACATCAGCACAGAGGTCACCTGAGTCAGGAACAGCAAGATCACTGGCATTTCTCTCAACATTATGATCACTTGAGTTACCTACAGTAATATGCCCACCACAATTACCTAAAATATTATGATCATCAGCATTACTTGCAAAGACTGCCTGAACCTCAGCACCTGCTTTATCATCGCTTGTTCCCGTTTTACAGCTCACTAAATCCTTATCATTCAGCCTGTCACTAATTAAATTTTGCCTGATCTCATACTCAGCTTCTCTAATTTTTTTGTTGCCTGCTCTCAAAGCACAAGGCTTCTCATCTTCCTCCTTTAAACTACCATCATCTACTATAGAACTATCATCAACTATTTCTATTCCATAAATACTCATTATTGGACTCTCTGTATCTTTATCAATACCTTCTCTCAAAGAATTATCATCAGGCTCTGTTGAAGAATCATCTGTTTCCAAACAACAACTACTTACTTCTGAACCACCGATAATTTTGCCATTATTCTCTCGCAAAGACTCACCACTTACCTCCTTGTCTGAATTACCACCATCAGTTCTTGAATCATCATCTGTATCCAGGGCACAATTATTCCCTTTTAGATCACCAACTCCTCTATCAGTACTCTCTGAATAATCTCTATCTCTGACACTATCCTCTCTCAAAGAACTGGCATCTTCTTCCTCATCTGAAGTACCACTGACTTCCTCTGAATCATCAACCACTTCTGAGACACAACTGTTCCCTTTTATAATACCTTCAGTTCTATCAATATCATCTAGACCTTCCTTACCACTAACCTTTCTCAAAAAAACACTAACTTCCTTCTTGTCTAAACTAAAATCACCTACCTCCAAATCATCACCTATTTCCAAAGCACAACCATTCTCTTCTGAGCCACCTTTAACTCTTTCAATATCCTTTAAATCTCCTTCACCTTTGTCACTATCTTTTCTCAAAGAACCATCAACTTTCTCTGCACCTAAACTATTACCACTTACCTCTGAACCATCACCCATTTCCAAGGCACAACTATTCCCTTTTAGATCATCTTTATTTCTGTCACTACACTCTTTCAAATAAAGAAAGCCCTCTCCCTTTTCTGAACTACTACCACTTATTCTTGAACCATCACCATCCACTTCAAAGTTACAACTATCCTCTTCTGAAGCACTTTCATCTTCAAAACTCCTACCGGCCAAAGAACTACTGTCAACCTGGTCATAATATGTTACTTCCAAATCCTCCCTCTTGTCTGAAGCATTGTCATTAAATACATCACCACTGCTATCTGAATCACCACTTACATCACTAGTGTCATCACTTGCATGATTATCATTTCCTTCATTGCTATCATCATTTACTATGTATGTACTATCATTTCCATCACCATGATCATCATTTCCATCACTGACATCTTCACTTACTACACTATCATTTTTAGCATCACCATCACCTACACCCATATTATCATCCTTTCTGTTACTGCCATCATCATTTACACCCATATTATCATCCTTTCTATTACTGCCATCATCATTTACATCCATACTATCATCCTCAACATTTACACCCATACTATCATCCTTTCTGTTATCACCATCATCATTTACATCCATACTATCATCCTCTCTGTTATAACCATCAACATTTACACTCACACTATCATCCTTTCTGTTATCGCCATCATCACTTACACCCATACTATTATCCTTTCTACATTTGCCACCATCATTTACACCCATGCTGTCATTGCTTGTATTATCATCATCATCATTTACTCTCATACTGCCATTATTTCCCTCACCATCATCATCATTTCCACCCATATTATCACCCTTTCTTTCACTGCTATCATCAGTTCCATCCATATCATTATCAATTCCATCAACACTACCATCATTTACATCCATGCTACTATCATTTCCATCACCACAATCATTTACATCACTGTCGCTATCATCTACATTGCCAGTACAGTAATTTTTTCCATCATTTTCAACCAAGCCAATATTACCACTTTTTACACATTCTGTATGGTTGTTTATATCAACTGTGTCATTGCCAACATTATTTATATCACCTTCTTCTATTTCAACGTCACCACTACCTATGTCTGACTGACTGCTATCACCTGAATTACTACTACCACCTTCCATACCTCCAATATCTCCTGCAACTGACTCTCGATTGTCCTTTAAACTAGTGCTGCTTACTTTCACATCAAAAGTACCCCTTAAACCACAACAATCTGCTTCAGATGTCTTATTCATAATTTCAATATCACTCTCACTTTCCAATCCATTATCTTTTTTCATATCACCACCACCACCTTCTTTCAAAACATCATTACAATCTAAACCATTACCACTCAACTCTAAACTATTATCATAATCTTCAACACTTCTGTCATTGCTTTTCATAACAGTACTTTCTTTTGAACTACCATCATCCAAGCTGCAACTATTTTCTGATTCTGAACTACCACACTCCATCTTCAAACCACCACTAGCCTCTACTGAACTATTACTATTCTCTCCAACATCTTTTATATCATCATGAGCCTGTAGCTCTATGCTGCTGTCCTTTTTCAAACTATCACTGTCATTTTTTAATTCGACACTTTCCACTCCTATGCCACTCTTATTTTCTACTGAATTACCAACAACCTCCTCTACGTTATCAGAATCTTTGCTCAAGTCACTCCTGCTTTCTTCTAAACTGCTACTGCCAACTTCTCTTGAGCCACTGTCTTCATGCAAACCATCAATTATCTTCTGCCAGTCCTTCATGTCCACATCATCTTCATCTTTTTGCAAATCTTCAATCCTGCCCTGTGAATCCTCAATCTTCATTTGAAAATCACCTGTATCCTCTTGTGAAGCTCTACTGTCCTTCTGAGTATCATAAACACCCTCTTGTAAGTCACAATTATCTTTTTGTGAGTCTCCAACAGGGCTCTGTGAATCAGTAACATCCTCCTCTGAACAAACATTCCCACTAACATGCTCTTGCAAACTTCCACCCCCTAGTAAATTTCCTATGTCTTCTCTTACACCAGCATTAATATCATTCAAGCCACTACTATCCCCTTTTGAAGAACCATTACCACTGACTGAGCTGCCAATATTCTTTGGAAACTCATCACAAACCAAACTCTGATCACTACAGCTGGTACATGAATCAACACAGTCCTCTTTCAAGTTGACATGGGCCAATTTTTCATTTTCAGAAATCATTTTCGAGACACCACTGTCCTTTATTAGAACATCATTATTCATATAAGCAGGGGAATTATCTACTTTACTGTCATTATTATTCACTGTTTCAAGTCCAATACTTTCTAAATAAGCAGATCTCATTTCTGAAGAATCACAAATAAATTTAACAGAAGGAGGGTGAAGAAGGGTTGAGGCATTGCTACCACAACTACCACTATTGGTCTTCCTGGGGATGCTGGTTGTAGTGGGGCTTCTCACCTGGCTAGAATCTACTCCCTCAGGCTCTCTTACCCCTGGCTCCACTTTCCCTTGGGGCCTGAAACCAAGAGAAGACAACAGGTGAGAAACCCCACTAAAGCAGTAATAAAGCCAGCAACCTATTCATCCTCCCTACCTTTGCTATTGTGTGTGTTCCAGCTCTACATAACTGTCACCATCCTAACTACACACTGTACTAGTGCCTCAGCAAAGCACATCTGCTAGCAATCATTCACTTTGACATTTACACCCATCACAGAACTTCCCATTATCCAACACTTACCTCTACCTTGATGACAAATGCTTTGACACCATTAGCCAAACATATCCACAAATGCCACAGCTGATAATGGTCTTAAATTTGTGTAAAGTTGGGCATCAATTTGCAGTTACCAATCCACTTCCATGAAGAGACTGGTGGTTTCTTACCACAAAAGATAAATATCTGTATGATCATTTTAGGTCTGATTTTTAATCTTTATGACCTAACTGGTGTGTTATGAATGTTCTTATTAAAGTGACAAGAAAAATCTGTAGCATATGATGACTTCTTGTCACATACATTCTTAGTATAGGGGTTATACAGAAAACAAGATATCAACTAGTTCATGCATCAGCCAAGAAAGGTCAGTAACATGATAATAAATACGAATATTATGAATCATCACCGTGTTTATTGTGATCTTTGAATAGTCCTACATAGTCTACTGCCCCATGCTGAGGCAACACACTGACACTCATGAATGCAAATGGAGGGAGGAGCTGCACCCTCAACATGACCTCTAGTTAAAAGGTGCACAGAAAATGTTAAGCAGACCCAGCTTTACATTCATATAAAACTACTGCATGAAAGAAGGGAACTGAAACCTCTTGGTAAATACTGTGTTATTGCAACCTTGCATTCATGCATACAACTTCTGGGACAACATAACTTGACAGTTATGCTCAATTCCATACCTACTGAGGTATCATGAAATTACAAAAACCCAAAGCAATTACTATTTTATATACTAAAGTAAGTATATAACAGGTGATTAAGAATAACTGAAAACGGATATGAACTTCTTGGATTTTTTACAATAATAAAACTTATACAAAAGATAATCCACAACTACTCTGCATGTCATACAAGTCACAACATAATCTTGTAATATCTTGTAATATGCTGATGAACAAAAATGCACATACAAAGTATGTTACAAATTACTTATGAGTTTCAGTTTATACTGATATAAAAAAAGGTTTTTAATTAAACAGAAAAAAAAGGGTGGGAAAACTAAAGTTTTGGGAGAAATGTGGAGGGAACAATTATTACCTTAGGGTATGAAAGAGTATGGGGTGAGGCTGTGGGAGTGAAGAGGGGGGGCAGCACCCTGGGTCTGACCCTGAGCCTGAAATTATCAATAGCCATCAGTGCTACACCTGCTGCCCTCATACTTACACACCCACTCTGAAGGAATACCACATACTGATCACCATATGTTATTCATCATTACATATAGTAATTATATTCACTGTTATTGACTAAAAAAAAATAGTAAAAAATAAAACATTGATAATATTGTTAATACAAATAGCAGGAATACTGGTGGCAAAACCAGAGTGGAAACTGACATTAATGACAACGAAAAGAATTATAGAATACCAGTACAAAATAAGATTGCTCTTCCAACACTGCAACACTGACAATATATCAGAGTATACAGGGCAATTGAAACATAAAGTAAATGGCAGAAGAAAGACAATGCAAGTGTAAATTAACCAACTCATCCTCCCTATTCATATCATAACCTCTTGTAAATAGTGTTGTGGAGCAAATATGGTAAAAGGAAAATTCAGATAAAATCACATACAGTACCTCATTTCATTCTAACGGAAAAAAAAGTATGAAAATAAAACTGTTTTATACAGTGACACTTCATAAAATTTATAAAATTGTGCATCCTGCCGTTCTAAGCATATATATTATATATATATACAGTACTACAGTATATATCTGTTGTCAAAGCATTTTCAGATTATAGTGTATAAGTAATCTGTTATCATCTATGTTAAAATGACCATTACCTGGAACACAAGGAAAGCAAAATTCCATTTTAAAAAAAATGGGATGAAGCTAATTCCTTTAAACTGATTTTTTTTTTTTGTCAAAAATATTTTACTAAGCATTACCCTGAAAAAAACATATGAAACTTTGAAGAACATAATATTACTATGAGCTGGAGTTTTGGAACTGTTATACGTACCCTTTCAGATACAACATTTGGGCAAACACTGTAGTATATTCATGGTTGAGAGGTCAAGAAACGATGAAAGCTATACATATATATATATATATATATATATATATATATATATATATACTGTATACAGTAATCCCTGTACTTTCCGGACACTCACTTTCTGGACACCTCACTTACCGGACATTGTGGGCCTGGACCTTCGGAAACCAAAAATGGCCAAAAAAAGAAAAAAATCCCCCCATAATCCAAATTTTTTCCCACCCGTAATTTGAAGTTGCCGCGCGGCACCAAACAGCTGGCTTACACCAAGACCCCTTCACCCCTTCCTTCCTCCCCCCTCCCCTGCCAGGGTTGCCATTTGGTATTTTTCATCACCAAATGTGGGCCAATTTGGTAATGAATCAGAATAATGCATTACCAAACGGATTTTTCACATGTATGAGGATACACAGGATGGAGATGGTGGATTGTTTGCCCTCTCTGATTAATCTGCTAGCCTACATAGCGTGAAAATAATCAACATGCTGTTAATTGTAAGGAGTGTGATTACAAGTATTTCCACTTGTGTATATAATTAGTGAAGAATAAATGCTAGCTTTACGAATTTGGTAATGAAAATTGAGGAGTTTGGTAATGTGGCTGTTGCAATTTGGCAAAACTGTTTCCCCGTCACCAACATTCCAACAGTTACTGCCTAACTTTGATGGCGAGTAGATGCCTATCGCAAAGGAAGCCACACGTTGCTCATTTTTTGTGAATAAACAGTGAATAAACTGCAATACCTCGCCACTAGACCACACGGGAATTTACAGTGCTGTGCAGTGTTATGAAATTAGAATTTTGAGTGCAAAGGATTAACTGCAGAGTGAAAATTGGCAGTTGAAACTGGCGTGGTGCAGTTAAGAACAATGTGCAGTGTTAAACAATTATAAATTACAGTGCAAAGAACTAAGCGCAGCACAACACTAGATTATTGTACGTGCTTCAAGAGCATTTTCACCACTGCCAAAACCTTAGAAAAGCCGGCCACAAACGCACTGTAATTGTGGTTGGAGGGACAGTCACTTCTAATTCCTCATTCTTTGGTTCCTTTCCATTTATTTCATGCTTTATGTCCATTATTGGTGTGAATAGGATCTTAAATAGGTTTAAATAGGTGCTATGCATGTCCGGTAGGGAGTTATTTAGGTGGCTTTCAAAGTTAGGCTGGGTTAGGGTCCTTAAGTACCAGTCCAGGAGCCAGGGGCGCACTTTCCGGACGGGACCACTTTCCGGACATGCCTTTGGCTCTATTACATCGGATAGTAGAGAGATTACTGTATATATATATATATATATATATATATATATATATATATATATCTTTCTTTCGCCAAATCCTGTAAGAACTGGCCACAAACAGATCGCCTCCATGTTGCCTTGTCCCCCGTCATATATATATATATATTTCATTTTTCGTTTTTGAAGGCTCCAACATGCTTGCATGCATCAGCCTTGGTCACCTAATGGCAGCTCTCCATGCTGCACGATCTATTGCGCCTCCCTGTTCAGTCCCTTAACCCTCAGGTCACACTTAATGACCCTGTCCCATGTTTTTCTCAGTCTACCCCTCATAACTCCACCCCCAATATTAACACCTCTCACCTTCTGCACCCAATTATCACCCCCCATCCTCTCCACATGCCAAAACCATCTCAATCTACCTCTCCTCATCACAACACCAATACACTCCAGTCCCATCCTACCCCTCAACTCTTTCTTCTTAAACCCAGCCCCCCTAGACCTTGCACACAGGGATGCACTGCACATCCACCTAATCGTTATCATTTCTGTATGTCTGAGCCTGCGAATATCCTCCTCCTTTACCGCCCAGGTCTCACTACCATACAACTTTGCACTCCTAACATATGCTGCATACAGAGACCCCTTAGAACGTAGGGAGAGTCCTCTCAATGTCAGTACAGGCAACAGCTCCCTGAACTTCTTCCAACCACTTCTCACCTTAGCCACAGAGCTAGCTCCAGCACACAACATGTCTCCCAAATAACAAAACTCTTCTACACACTCAAAAGACTCACCAGCAAGTTCAATCCTTTCCCACCTGACAATCTCCACCTGCTTTCCCCGACACGCCATACACATAAAATCATCATTATCTCACAGTCGACCTCTGAAACCACTACATCTCTTGTGCACCCATTTATCACAAACACTGCACAAGATGGAACTGCTTCCCACACCCTTGTAACTGCATATGACCACTCTTCCTTGTCTTTGACAGTAATGCCACCAACCCTAGACATCATCACTCTTGCTTCATCCGCATTTACCCTTAAGTCCTTGTGCCCCATACCAACTCTCCAGTTTCTAAGTTTTTCCTCTGCCTCCCTCTCATTCTCTGCAATTAATACCAAATCATCAGCATACAACATCTCCCACAGGAGTCCGTTTCTGAAGTCACATGAGAGGGCTTCATGTACCATGATAAACAACATATATATATATATATATATATATATATATATATCAGTTGAGAATTGGGCCTATATTGATTTAGCATTTTTTACTTATAGTCAGGCCCAGAATCACCTCCTGAAATTAGTGCATCATGTTCTGGGACACCCCGTATACACTTTTATGCAATATAGATATCACTTATAATACAACACCAATTTTCCGGCACCCTTGGTTCCAGAGTCTTGCCAAATGAACAGTTTTGCCAGAGAAACTGATGACACATGTCACATACAGTAATTCAACAGGAACCAACATTTTTTTTTTTTTTTTTTTTTTTTTTTTTTTTTTTTTTTTTTTTTTTTTCTGACTCTGGGCAAAGGCTTCAGAGACTAGTCCCACGTCCCAGTAGTTCTCCTACACCACACATCACCATATAATAGTTCAACAATACACCTCTTACCCATCTTCAGTGTAATCACACTCACATTGTAATTTAAGTTCTAAAATGGAATGACTGAGTCTGGTTCATTATCAAGCTACCTGACAATTCCACTACATCCAATGCTGTCAAAACCATTTCACCATCACTCGACCATGCTTAGCACAGTGTACTCTTACCATCTTTCTAATGCTTATTTGCTTCTTCGAATCACTGTCTGCATAGAATTTCAGTATTTTTCCCTTTCCTTCTTTATACAATAAGCAGCTAACTAACCATTACTATAATATACATCACACGACTTCTGCGCTGGAATACCATGGCCCAGCTTTTTTCAAATAGTTCTACCATATCCTGCTTTACTGTTCTTGTTTTAAGCATAATAAAAATGTTCTACTGTATTAAATCCCCTCCAAATAGGTGCTAATGAACCAATGTAACCAGACAGGTGAGTGAAAACATACATGGATATGGGCAGCCAGGGCAATGGGTCACTTGGTGGCTACATACTGGTTACTATGGTAATGGTGTGCCTTGTGGTGTCTGACTTCCACATGCAAACAACCCTGAAACATAATTATGCCCTATGCATTCCACGCCATGTTATAGTGTTTCAGTAGATACCAGTGGTGGATATAATCTTTTATTTGACTGTGGTAGTAATTAAGGATAAACTGAAGGGGTGATGTAGTATTTAATGGCAAATTTAACTAAAAGAACAAGAAATTTGATGAGAAGTGTCAAACTCGCAAGAACAGAAACTGATAGTCAAATTCGCAAAAACAGAAATTGATGGTTAGGAATGATTAATTGTAAGAATTTCATACTCACCGACAAACTACAGTGATGACAATGCTCACTCACGAAGTTAGTTGGGAATAATACGAGAAAAGGGTTGTCTGGCTCACAATCAAGAGTAGCAGAATCAGCGTAAACGTTGCTGATCCAGTCCCTCCAGTCTTTTGGGGGGTTATTATTCGAGTATTGGGCAAAAACGTAAGCGTAAAACTGGTAGGCCCAGAACTAATTAACTTTTATTCCCATTTATTGCTTTATTTTGTTACTGATGGGATTCATCATTGCAGTAGTTTTGCGGACCAATTAACCATGACCAAGGCAGTATTGGAACAGACTGGTGTTTATGCCTGACACCACCACTAAACACTTGCATCTTTCTTAGAAGCCATTGCTAAGGTTAAACATAAGTAAAATGAGTTAAGAATCAGGCAAAATACAGCGATCACCACCGAGACATGCAATGTAAGCAATCCCACGGATGATGTGCTACATTCCACACTGTCTGTGTCCACCAGGTAAACTAGTTTGGCAAGCGTGAAACTTTCAAGTGCCCTCTTGTAATTTTGCTTGGATTAAAAGGGGTTCCAGAGCATCTGATGCTGGAAAACTGATGTTGTATCTGTATTTATACACTGTATATATGTATATGTATATATATAATACTGCTGTGTATTATCAGAGAAGCAAACATAAGAAAATAATAATAATTACTGGGTACATCTGCTTAGAGATGGAGTCACAGTTCCAATGGTTTTCTCTGTTTCTGGATCCTACCTCTCTTCAGTGGGAATTAGATCTGGGATAAAGATGGAGGACAGAATTCTCAGAAACCAATTCTTCTTAAAATTCTTACGGCTTTCTGGTTACTGATAATCCATTAAAAGTCACAATAAAATATTATCTGCTGGTGACTTTCGTTTGGCAAAAAAGGAAATTTGGTCAAATATACTCGATTTTGTTCCAGTTGATGATCCACTTTCGTGAATGTGGCACCTGCGCACTTGTACCATGTGATTGGTTGGTTTCAGTTTCATACCTAAATATCATTTTAAAAATAAACAATTGTACCTTATATTCCAGTTCTCATAAATGCTGTTTTGCATTGTCATTGTACTAAACAAACAGACATGAAACAAGTGTGTATCTGTGCTTCACCCAAATGGACAATGAATTTGAGAAAGTTGAATTTGAGTCGAAATAATCATTTTTGTAAATGTTGCATCTCCCTGTATTTTTTTTTAATAGATGCACTTGGCTGGGTAAGTGCAAATAAAAGGTATCTTAATACTTAGGCAATTGTTATATTAGACAACAGTACCATTCTAAGTAAATTAGCAGTTTTGTCAGTGGTAAAGTGGTGGAAGTGGGGAGGTGAATGGAAGTCGCTACAGAGGAGGGGGTAGGACACGAGAGATGGCCAGGCGGGAAAAACAAGTTGTCTCGTCTCGCATGATGTCAGACTTTATTATGGATCACAACTGTCAGACTTTATTATGGAGTGGCCCTGATGAGAGAGGGTAGTGTTTGGAAACTCCCTGTACTGTTGTTTGCAGATGATACTGTGTTGTTGAGTGAAGACAAAGGGGAGCTGCAAGGCTTGGTGAATGAGTTTGGGAGTGTGTAAGAAACGGAATCTAAAGGTGAATGTAGGGAAGAGTAAAGTGATGGTCTTTGAGAGAGGTGAAGTCAGTGAATGTACAGCGAGGTTGGATGGCGAGGAATTGGAAAATGTGAGTACGTTTAAGTACTTGGGTAGTGTGATAAGTAAGGATGGAGGGTTGGAGGGTGAAGTGCTTGAAAGAGTACAGCAGGGAAGAAAGGTTGCTGGTTCCTTGAAAGCAGTGATAAGAAACAGGCAAGTGAGCATGAAAGTGAAAAAGTTACTACATGACAATATTGTGATACCAACTCTAACGTATGGAAGTGAAGCTTGGACGTTGTTGGAAGGACACAAGTCAAGAGTGAGAGCAGTGGAAATGAGTTATTTAAGAGGAGCCTGTGGGGTCACATGGAGAGACAGGTTGACAAATGAGGATATAAAGGAGCGTTGTGGTGTGGATGTGGATGTGATAGGAAGCGTTAGGAGGAATACACTGAGGTGGTTTGGTCATGTGGAGAGGATGGAGGGTGAAAGACTGACGAAGAGAGTGTATGTGAGTGAGGTGGAAGGGGGGAGAGGGAGGGGGAGGCCGAGGATGAGATGGAGGGATGGGGTGGAGAGGTATATGAGAGAGGGGTGTGTGAGTTGGGAGCAGGGCAGTGAAATGGCGGGGGACAGGGCGACATGGAGGCGAGTTTGTGGCCATCCTGAATGGGATTGAGGCGTCTGGTAATAGATAGATAAATAGATAGACCTACTCCATTGCTTCGATACCTTCACCCATATTATCTGTAAGTATATTTATATATTTATTAGAGATGCAACACCTCTGTACCTTTTACAACAATAAATATTTCAATTCAAATTCAACTTCCTCAAATTCATTGTGAGTTTGGGTGATGCACAGATACATAATCATTTCATGTCTGTTTGTATAGTACAATGACAATGCAAAACAGCCTTTATGAGAATTGGAATATAAGGTACAATTGTTTTTTTGTAAATATGATACTTCAGGTATGAAATTGAAACCAACCAATAACGTGACAGGAGTGTGCAGGTGCCACACTCACGAAAGTGGATCATCAGCTGGAAAAAAATCGAGTATAGTACATACCTGGTATTCAGTACACATCAGTGTTCAATTTAGAGCTTACTCAATGACAACTAAAGTTTGAAGCTGCACAGTCATTCACTGTTTTAATATGGTTATTTTCATAATTTTTGATTAATTACTTCCAAAAACAAAAATAAAAGTACTTCACTACCAACTCAAATTAAATCTAGTTACACTGTACTAAGTTTGGGGGCCACAAAACATGTATATACGATAGTCACTGTAAATCAAAATTGCTGGATGAGAGGTTACTGATTGAACTCAGCAACTCTGGCAATGTAATCCAAGCCGTGTTCAATATTATAGTATCACATTCAAAGACTGGCACTTAAGGCAAATAGGTCACTTAAACTTGGTTACACACTCCACTTAATCTTGCAGTCATTCACTTATTCCTACTACTGTATATCCTTGTTAAGTATATACATAAACAAATGAACAGCTGGTAGATACTTGTATTTATTAATTTCTGTAATTTATCACTACCATCCTAACCCAGTTTCCCAGCCATATGAAGTGGGGAGACCAAAAGCTAAAATCTTTGATCTCTTCTGGGACATAATCAAAGACACATCATTTCTCTCTCTCCTCTTGTCTCAGAGCTATAAGAATGTTTGCACAAAAAATGATGAAAATGAGGCCACATTCTTGCACCAATTTCTTATCAACATTGAAACTAAAGCCAGCAAAATTTTGTATTATGTATATACGTATATACATATATATATATATATATATATATATATATATATATAAGAAGAAGAAGGAAGGAAGGAGTAAAGAACTCTGGTGATGGGATACGAAGGGTAAGGAATTAGATGGTTCACACACTCTCGGCATTATAATAAACCAGGAAGCAATCATCTGGAAACATAACAATATCTGCTCAGAGTGATGAGTTCATACAACTATTTAATAATAAAAAAAACAGTAAATCATATATTTTACAAGCCAAATTATTTCTTGCATTTTTGGAATTACAGGACATCCTTGTAGTGCATGTGTTTACAGTGCACAGTATACTCAGTACAAGGTGAGAGGTCAACATGTCATGTTTAACCATCAGAGCACATTAACTATATGTAAACATCATCTGACATTTGAAAGTCGACCAAATCTCACGCTTTTATTGTATAAAGAGCATCTGCTTGTATGACACAGCTCTTATGGTGGGCTTGCCTTACCCCCCTTCCCCCTTTTTAATCTCTTCTGATGGCATTTCTGACACTGATGAAGGAGTTACACATGCTAATGCATCCAGCAACTGCTCCACCGTGCAGTGAAAGTGCTAAGAAAACAAGAAAACATTTATCGTTCACTAAAGGCAAAAGTAAAATCTTACTGCTCTGCCCCAACCCTCTAAGAGCTAATAAGCTTTTGGATATTTATCTAGGTGATTTGTCTAAATGTTTTCTGAGTAACTCAATTTCTTGTATTAATATACAGTCACTACTCATTATACGATGGGGTTAAGTCAGGTCATACCTTAACGTATAACGATTTTATCGTAAATTGGGAGATTGAAACACGTTATAAAAGGGGAGTTACGTCAACTCAACTTCCCAAAGTCACCTACTCAAGACTGAAACAAAAATGACAGCCCACCTTAATCACTTCCTGTGTTGGCCTAAGTCGTCTCCAAGACCAAAACAAACGCTGTCACACCAATACAGGCGGCGTTGCTCGCGTACAGTAAATCGTTGCAACAAAACAACAATCACACTTGCGTAACATTGGCCTGGTGCTACACGATGTATAGGCCTACTGTAGCACAATGCTTGGCTGAGAGGTGACGATAGCAGGGGGGCACACATGAACGAGTGGAAAAGACAGGGCTTTGAAGGGGTGGCGGGACCGCAACTGAACCAAAACAATGCTCTACACGCTGGGGCTGCCATCTTGCCTGAGACAAACGACTGTCGCCTTGCGTGTGCCTAGCGCTTCGTATGAATTTTTCTGAGGACAATATCGTTATAGCTGGAAATTCATCGCAAATCGGATTTTGGGGTGGAACTTTTCTGTTTATCATCGTAGCGAATTTTCGTAAACCGAATCAACGTATAATGAGTAGTGACTGTAGCAGGTGGGGGCGACCATCATCCACTCACAATGTAGTGTTTCCTACTTCTTCCGCCATCTTCATCATTCTTTTTCTGTGTCTGCCCTCCTCTCTTCTTATTTCTCAGATCTTTCCTGTCACTTTTTATTGCTCTTCTTTTCTTTCCAGGTGGAATTACACTGAGTGATGAGCCTAATGGTTTGCTGTAAGCTTGGAAACCATTTACAATGCTGGGTGGTAACCATATAACCAACCCAAACATGTTCCCATCTTGTCAGCAAGTGGGTTGGCAGAGGGTTAGTGCCCCTCCCCATGAAACAACTAACCCCCTTAGGGGCTTATGGCATTAGGTTATAGATACAGAATAAATTAACCCTGTGACTACAGGGATTTGATAGGCATAAGTATGTCTTGTACTAGGATATTTCAATTATATACTGTAAGTTTTAGGAGTGCATGTACTCCACCTATGACCACACCTGAAGAAAGAGCATGATGGTACCAGTACCATATCCTGTACTCCACCCACAATTATGGGTTGATATTAACAAAATACTGTAGTGTGTGTGTGTGTGTGTGTGTGTGTGTGTAATTATACAGTATACTGTATATACAGTATATATATATATATATATATATATATATATATATATATATATATACACAGTAAAACCTTGATATAACGGACTTCAATAGTCCGGAATTCGCTTTTACCGGACTCTTGGAGCTACTGGACTAAATTCCTAAATATTGGAAAAAGTCCGATAAAGCCAGAAGCAGTCTGGACTGCCTGACCACTTCAGCTATGATCACTACAATAAGGTAAATAAAAGACATGTTTATCAGCATACAGTACAGTATTATTATACCATATGATTAATGTAGTGAAGTACAACACAGTACAGTACTGCAATGGTAGCCAAAACAGTTTTAAAGTTCATGAAATCCGGACTAATGTCTGATATTTCGGAAAAAGTCCAGATTAGCAGGGGGAAGTCTGGATGTTGCTTTTATCGGAATTTCGCATTTTTCGGAATGGTTTGGGCCCCAATTAGTCCATTATAGTGAGGTCTTACTGTATATATACAGTACATACATATATACAGTAAAAGTCCTCTCATTTGGCATCTTTGGGACCAAACAGGTGCTGAAAGAGCAGAAACTGCCAAATAACCAGGAAAACCTGCCAAAAAGTTTCTGGTAATCATAGTCGGTCACCCCATTGCAATCACAGTGTCTAGTATGTATTATTGGCCAACCCTACACACTAAATATTTAATAAACTTATATTTAATGCATTTAATGAAACAATACACATGAACATACCTTAACCTAGGTGTATTTACATATGTACATCGCAAAATAGCTCAACAGTTTCCAAAGTTTCGAAAAGTTCCGCACACAAAACCAGACACTCACAAGTCATGATGGCTGACTGGGCATGCATTGTTGGCAAGTAGAAATCTTCAAAATTACTAAGCTCAACTTTTAAATGTGCTAAGCTATAGGTGAACTGTTCAAATTTTCACACTAACTTGGACTTCAAGACTCGCTAGATACAGAAGAAAACCTAATACAGGATTTATTGGCGCTAAATTATTACAAAGTGCTAAATAATTATGAAAAGGCTAGATCTAGTGCCAACAATGCCAGATTGGCAACTATGGGTGCATGGGTACATGTGATGAGCTGGCGACCCTGTCGCGGGTGCTGATCAGCTCAGCATGTGCCAGAAGAACAGAAAACTTTTGTAATAGGACTATTTATGAAAACCGCAGAAAGAACGGAAATACTGTAAGACCAGATGCCGAATGACAGGACTTTTACTGTGTACATATGTGTATGTATGTATGTATGTATATATATATATATATATATATATATATATATATATATATATATAATTGGCATATGCACCTAAAAATCACCGCGAAATTCAAATAATCGAAATTTAAACTGAACTTCTTAAGGGAAAAATTAGTTTGGGTCCGGGGCCTCCGAACCTAACTACAGTACCTGAAATCATGATTTATTGCCCACACCCCCTGTAAACTTTATGAACTATAATTGTGGTTAAGTAACTGTAGTTCTGCATTGTATTGCCATACTGTCAGCAAGTGTATACTTTGTGTATTTCTGCCCTTTCCTCTATTGCCATTTCTCCTTTGGCTGCAAAGATTAAGAGGAGCCAGGCTGCTCTCATCCATTACCACTGCTACCCGAAGAACCACTCTTGCTTGCCATCTTGAAACTGGTAAGTTGCAATGAAAATACAAAGAAAATACATACAAATGAATTGCAGTGAAACATGTGGAAGGTACAGGATGAAAATGCAGCACTTGGCTGTAGAGGGCTGGCTGCTGGCAGGACAGTAGCAAGATGGCCACCAACAACAGAGCATCGCCTTGCACATGGCTTCTTGTTGTTGGTGCCTACTGTCATCCGGGAGCTCTTGTCCTTAAACAACATGACTATTTTTTTTCTCAGTCTCTATTGTTCATTTCTAAATTGCTCCTTATATTACTGTACTTCTCTTCGTGTCAATATTCTCCCTACTGTATTTGCTACAACCTGTAATTCTATCTATCTATCTATCTATAGCCCGACGCCCTAATCCCGCAAAGGGTGGCCGCAGACAAAACGCCTCCAAGTCACTCTGTCACCCACCATTTGACTACCCTCCCCCCAACTCACCCCCCCCTCCCTCATATACCTCTCAACTCCATCTCTCCACCTCATCCTCGGTCTACCCCTCCCTCTCTCTCCCTCCACCTCACCTACATACACCCTCTTAGTCAGTCTTTCATTCTCCATTCTCTCCACATGTCCAAACCACCTCAGTGTATTTCTCCTAAACTTCTCAACCACATCCACATCTACCCCACAACGTTCCTTCACTTCTTCATTCGTCAACCTGTCCCTCCACGTCACTCCACATGCTCCTCTCAAGTAACTCATTTCCACTGCTCTCACTCTTGACTTGTTCCCCTCTTGCAAGGTCCACGCCTCGCTTCCATACGTCAGGGTAGGGATCACAATACCATCATGCAGTGACTTCTTAACTTCCATACTCACCTCCCTATTTCTCATCACTGCTTTCAGTGTACCAACAACCTTCCTTCCCTGCTGTACCCTTTCACGTACTTCATCCCCCAAAGTTCCATCCTTATTCATCACACTACCCAAGTACTTGAATGCACTCACATTCTCCATATCCTCACCATCCAACCTCACTGTACACTCTGTGACTTCATTCCTCTCAAAAACCATAACTTTACTTTTGTTTACATTAACTTTCAGCTTCCTCCTCCTACACACTGTCCCAAATTCATTCACCAAACCTTGCAACTCCCATTCATCTTCACTCAACAATACTGTATCATCAGCAAACAGCAACACCGGAAGCTTCCAAATCTCACCTGTAATTCATTTTGTTTTAGAATTTCTACAGTTGATTCTCTTCCTTTAATTTCTCTTGTTATATCTTCGAGTTATTAAAGTACCGATTAGTTAATAATAAGTATATTTACAGAATGACAGGGAATCGTCCAAGGTGCGAATTGTCCTGACAGGAAATCGTCCATGTTTTGACGGGGAATTATCTGGCGGACGAAATGACTTGATGGTGAATTGTCTCGGAACCATATCATTGTATGCTTCACATACTGTACGAATAAATGATGTTGATTTTCATTCTGTTCTTGACATGTCACATACGATATTAAGTTAGGCTCATACTTTTTCTTATAATTTTCCTTCACTTCTAGCATTTTGGTTCACATCAAAAATATTATCTTTGCTTGTTTTGGTTGGAGTCTGGCCCTGAGAGCACGTCACATACGATATTAGGTTAGGTTCATACTTTTTCTTATAATTTTCCTTCACTTCTAGCATTTTGGTTTGCATCAAAAATATTATCTATGCTTGTTTTGGTTTGAGTCAGGCCCTGAGAGCATCGAAATACGCGACTTTGCATAAAAAAGTAAGGTAGGCAGACCACTCCAAAATGCATCAAAATTTTATTCAACGAATTCTAAACTGTCGAAATTTGAGATTCCACTGTATATACTATATATATATATATATATATATATTATAGATAGATAGATAGATATGAGTGAGTGAGGAAGAGGTTTGGAAGTCAGTAAGGCTAGGGGACTGACAAGAGATCAAGCTGGTCAGATGAATATTGTGAGGAGAAGTGCATGATCAGTGATTTGGCACCCCTTTTTAACGTGACAGCGTCCAGACTGACTCTATCCGATACATTTATGTGAAGCTACAGTATGCAGTGAATGTTTTGGGGGTATCAGATAGAGCCAGGATTCCAGGGGCTTGAATGGTAAATGAATGGAAGCATGACCCACTGGACTGGGCAAATTTGGGCTGTCTAGACGCTGCTACTCCTCACCCTGCCCTAGGGTGGGAAAGGAGGTCCGGATGATGATGATGATAATATATACGGTGTGTGTGTGTATATGTATATATATATATATATATATATATATATATATATATATATAGTAGTGTAATATGAAAGGTACACAGTAGGATACTTATTGACAGAGTTAGGCAAATGGTTTCCTGTACACCAGGAAACCATTTAATATGCTGGGTGGTAAACATATAACCAAATTTTGGTGCCAGGTGGTTTTGTGGGTAATTAAGGCGCTCCAACCGGATTGAGCCTGTGTAGATTTATATCCAAAGGATGGCTGGGGTTTACTTCTCACATAATGCCACTCAGGGATGGGTGAGGCTAGTCACACTCATATTAAATGTCAGGACCAACTTGCTTAGCCCCAGGCTCCTACGCTCCTCAGGGGACAACATAGGACTGGATGATGGATGGATGGATTAGTTGAGAAGAACAGGGAGGTTTTAGGAAGGGAAGAGGTTGTGTAGATCAGATAATCATCCTTAGATCTTTAGTGGAAATGTTTCTCAAGAAAGGAAAGAAGTTGTATGCGGCCTTCATGGATTTGGAGAAAGCATATGACAGAGTGAACAGACAAGCAATGTGGAACATATTAAGAGTATATGGAGTAAATGGGAAGTTACTCAATGCCATGAAAAAGGCTGCAGTGCATGTAGATAGTGAACTGAGTGAATTTCTCTATCTGAATGTTGGATTGAAACAGGGATGTATCATGTTTCCATGGTTGTTCAACCTGTATATGGATGAGGTTATAAAAGAGATATACAAGGTAGGGCAGTGGAGATGAAGCAGCCCTGATAAGAGAGGGCAGGGTTTGGAAACTTCCTGTACTGTTGTTTGCAGATGATACTGTACTGTTGCATCAAGACGAAAAGAGAACTGCAAGGTTTGGTGAATGAGTTTGGAAGTGTGTGTAAGAAACTGAATCTACAGGTGAATGTGGGGAAGAATAAAGTCATGGCCTTTGAGAGAAATGAAGTCACTGAATGTACAGTGAGGCTGGATGATGAGGAAATAGAAAATGTAACTTCATTATGTACTTTTAAGTAGTGTGATGAATAAGGATGGAAGTCTGGACGATGAAGTGCTTAAAATGGTACAACAAGGAAGAAAGATTGCTGGTTCTTTGAAAGCAGTAATGAGAAATAAGGAAGTGAGCAAGGAAGTAAAAAAGTCACTGCATGATAGTATTGTGATACCAACTCTAACATATGGAAGTGAAGCTTGGACCCTGTTGGAAGGACCCAAGTCAAGAGTGAGAGCAGTGGAAATGAGTTATCTGAATGGAGCACGTGGAGTTATATGAAGAAATAGTATGACAAATGACAATATGAAGGAGCATTGTGGTGTGGATGTTGATGTAATAGAGAGCATCAGGAGAAATACACCGAGGTAGTTTGGTCAAGCGGTGAGGATGGCGAGTGAGAGACTAACGAGGAAAGTGTATATGAGTGACGTGGAAGGGGGGAGGGGAAGGGGGAGGCTGAGGATGAAATGGAGGGATGGAGTGGAAATGTATATGAGGGAGAGAAGAGTGATCTTGGGGGAGGGCAGTGAAATGGTGGGGGACAGGGTGACATGGAGATGATTTGTTTGTGGCCACCCCTTGCAGGATTGCGGAATCTGGCAATGGATGGCTGGATGGAAATAAAGCAATACATTAATAAACATTATACGGTATTGTTAATATACTACATTATATAATATTATATCAATACATAATGATAAGGTATTCTGAAAACAATTTGATCGAAATCACCAAGACCACATATCCAAAAGTGTATCAGCTATTACGGTAGTACTTTTAATTAGGGAGGAGGGTTTTATGCACCAAGATTTTTATCTCTGCTTCAAGAATATATAATTTTCTTGCTTTCTTAGCACATCACTTCAAGATGGAGCAACTATTGAGTGCTTAACATCAAAAACTCATTCACTGTACAAAAAAAGACACCATCCATAACAGCAATAATACATGTAATGTAAAACTTTTTTGTATGTTTATTTTGCTGGACATGGTGCCTCTTCCCAGTCAATATACAATGTACTACAAGGATGTACTGTATCTCAGTATAAATAATCCAAATTAAATAAGAAAATTTTTAGTATCTATTTTAAGTATACAATAACATTCATACGATAATGCAATTATAAAAAAAAAAAAATAATAACAATATGTAATGAGCATATTTGTTAATGCACTTACTCACTCAACTAGTGACTATATAAAATTCAATAATAATTGTCAGAAATATATGTTGCACTGTACAATCTACAAATCAGCATACTGTGATCTACAACATTCACACACAATCACCAGATACACATGATGTACAGATAATCCTGCCACCGCACTGATTTGAATACTGTACTGATTGTGGCTACTGAACCCAAGAATCCAATTCATTTCCAAAAAAGAAACAGCACAACATTTTCTAAATTTTGATGGTTTATGTCAAGACCAAAAGTGAGATAACAGTTCTCTTAATGATATGGATTCCTACTGGATAGTGTCTGTGAATATAAGTATGGCATGATCCACAGAAAAAAGAAAAAAAGAAGAAAAAAAAAAAGTCTACGGTAGTAAAGGATTAATAGGATGATAAATATACAGTATATAAGCTTTTATAAACAAACCTAAATACAAAGACACGAAGATATATACTGGCAGTATTAAGGCAGTCTTAAAAATAGTCATAAGCACATGGAGAGTGACTGCAATAATAATCTGCTCACCACTTCAACTACACATACACAAAATCTTGCAAAAGAAAATTCCACTATCTTTCAAACCCAACTTGGATTGCACTGGGAACCTCAGGAAGGCAAAGAGCAGAAAGAAGGGATAGAGAAACTGACACATGCCTCACTTTCAGTACTGTACCTCCTTCTGAATTCCTCACTTAGTTTTCTGAATGGCATTGCATAACTCTGTCAGGCAGATAAAGAAATATTATGTATGATAAAATTTCACTTACATATTAGTGCCCTCCACATTCTTATACTACTGTTTGTGCAAAGTAAAGGCATGATAGGTCAAATCTATTTATGAGTATCAATGTTCACTGAAGTCCACATTGCCTGTGATTCTTCTCAAACACTGCAGCATGTGGGGTGTTTCACCAGGTGAGGCTCAGGAAAAGTAGTAGAAATGAAGCAAATGTCAAAAAAAAAAAAAAAAAAAAAAAAAAAAAAAAAAAAAAAAAATCAAAGCCACTAACCTTAAACTTTCTCACACAACACCTGCTAAATACAAATGAACATGCTTAATGATTATAATAATTTCCACTGACACAAAGTAGAGGTGAAATGTGGTGAAAATATTAGTTGACATTGGATGGCAAATTAATAATGTTGTTTGAAAGCAATTTTACTATGCACTGTCCCCACAGTCCCTAACAGACAAAGTGAAAATGAACAGTCTTCCAAATAAAGAATTTGCAACATAATTATACTACATAAACCTATGAAGCCATACCTCACAAAGAAGCAATAAGTTAGACCTCTCCCAACTACAGCTGTGCAATGACAGTACTGTATAATAATTCTTACAATAAAGGCCTTTTCTTTCCTCCTAGGCATCTTGTAGGGATGATAAGGTACATAAGCAAACCATTCAAGGATGATCTTTCCTGTGGTTTGTTCTAGACCTAGACTGAACAGGGTGGAGAGCATTACAAAAGCTCTCAGGTGTGTGGGTCAGGGCTGTGATAAGCATCTGAGTGGGAGGTGGATGTACGATATTCTGAGTGACTGGGTGTGCCAGAATGGTAGTCAGCACGTACAGAGCTACGATAAGTGTGTGAGGATGTGTAAGAGTCAGGGCTTGTAGAGGAAATAGTTCTGTTGTAGTCAGGTCGAGCAGAGGAGGCAGAGGAATGGTAGTCTAGGGGGCTACTACTTCTTTCCCCATAGCCAGCATGATGATGATGTAGGCTTTGAGGATCTGAATGATACTGTCTATGTTCCAAGGTTTCAGTCTGGTATCGTCTAAGGTCTGAGGGCTCCTCCTGGTACTGTCTTGGGTCTGAATCATCTTCCTGATAATGTCTGGGGCTTGACTGCTCCTCCTCATAATGTCTACTCTCTGGAGATGCCCTACGGTACTGTGTAAGGTCAGAAGGTTCTTCCTGGTATGAACTAAGATCCGAAGGCTGCTGCTGATATTCTTCGTGGTGTGAAAGTTCCTCTGGGTACTCTCTGGAATCTGAAGGTTCCTCTTGATACTTTCTAGAATCTGGAGGTTCCTCCTGATACTCTCTAGAATCTGATGGTTCTTCTGGGCATTCTCTAGAATCTGATGGTTCTTCCTGGTACTCTCTAGAAACTTGTGGTTCCTCTGAGTACTCTCTAGAATCTTGTTGTTCCTCTGGGTACTCTCTAGAACCTGGTGGTTCTTCCTGGTATTCTCTGGAATCTGATGGTTCTTCTGGGTACTCTCTAGAAGCAGGAGGTTCCTCATAATACTCTCTAGAATCTGGTGGTTCCTCCTGGTACTCTCCACAGTATGAAGGTTCCTCCAGATACTCCCTAGTATCTTGTGGTTCATCTTGGAACTCTCTAGAATCTTCTGGTTCCTCTTGGTATTTCCCAGCATCTGCTGGTTCCTCCTGGTACTCTTTAGAGTCTGCTGATTCCTCCTCTGGGTACTCCCTAGAAGCTGATTGTTCCTCCTGGTATTGCCTACGATTCCGTAGTTCCTCCTGATACTGCTTTACATCCGATGACTTGTCAGAAAACTGTCTAGGGCTTGATGGTTCTGCATGCTCATGAAACTGCTGTCTCAGCTCAGACTGCTCTGTTCGCACCCGTTGCCTGAGATCTGCTGGTTCCAAAGAATCATATCTAGAATCATCTGAGTGGTCAGATGGATAATGCTTTGAATCTACAGGGTACTGTTTAGGCTCTGGGGACTCAGACTGGTAATGCTTGTGGTGCAGGGAAGCATCCTGGGAGTCATGTCGTTGTACGTGATGGTGCTGATGTCGTGGTGATGGATCTGGAATGTGTGCTGGGTCCTGGGTGGAAGAGGGGGGAATAATGACATGTTCCTGTCCACTCGTGTCAATATGGAGGACCAAATTGTTAAGGTCTACATTGGGACCTAGCTGAGCGGGATCAATATACAGAGTACGTGCTGATCCATCCTCCATTGTGGCTTCCACAGCTACCAAGTTACTACCACCAGATCCCAGGGCCGGTGTTGGCACAGTTGGCACAGTGTTGCCATGTGCATCTACTGCTACCAGCATGTAAGTAGTGCCTGTTGAGTCTCCACTGTTTTCCATCATTCTGGTGTGTGGAGGACTTGCAGTAGTACTTGAAGCAACTTCCCGATCCTGTCTAACCTCAGTTTCAGGTTCTGGATCATCATCTGCATCAATGATCTCTGCTCCATCCTCTCCGAGCTGTACCCTGACCACCTCATCTTCCTCCTCATCATCATTATCAAGTGACTTCTGGTAATGGCTGGCATCAGCACTCTCCACTTTACCACTGCCCACACCAACAGTTACTTCTCCATCATACTGGTTCTCAGATTCAGTAAAGTAGACAGGGGACCTGTGGAAACGGGTGCTAGCCAAATTCACTGGTTCCTCCTGAGTCTCAGGTGAATCATTCACTTCCATAGTTGAATTATGGTATGGTTCAGCTGGACCAGCAGCATTCTTTTCACCTTGCTCATCTTCTTGCATGTGCACTGTATCTTCAGACTGTGCAGCTTCCTCTTCAGCATCAACTGGTGACATATGAGGTGTGCGCTCCTCAGGTTCTTCCATGTACTCCACCAGGTCTGAATTGTCATCTGAGGGTTCCCACGCACCCTCCTCTGCTTCTCCGTCTACTGCCCCACCCCTACTACAACTCTTTTCATCATTCTCCTCCCCTTCCTCATGGTTACTCATCTTATCATCATCATCATCCTCTAGAATCAGGCTGAGTTCCTCTCTTTCATATAAGTGTCCATCAGATTCTGCTGTAACTGGGGCTTCACCTTCAGTTGATGGAACAGATCTGCCCACTTTATCATCATCACTCTCTCCAACCTTGTCTTCCTCTTCCTTTGAATCATCATTTACTGCTTCAGGTGTGTCATTTAATCCTTCAGGTGCGAACCCTTCTTCCTCTTCTTTTGCTTCCGACCGAACATGATTCTTCTCCTCCTCTTTAGCTTCACACAGACTCTTTATGTCACTCTCTTGCTCCACCTCCTCATCTTCAGAGCCTGAGCCAGAGTCTCGTGCATAATATTTTTCCCAATCACTGTAGTCACTGTCAGAGTCATTTTTAGCATATGTATGTCCTGGTCCTGGGGGTGTGTGTGTAGTAGTTGGAGTTGCTGCCAAAAGTGCATCAAAGGCAGAGTTGATGTCAGCAGCTTTAGGCATGGGCTGTCGCTCATACCTGGGTTGAGATGGTGGGTAGTCATTGTCAGCATCACTATAGCCATCATCAGAATCAGAATCATGAGGAGGTGGTTCTGATCTCTCACCACCACCACCACCATCATCATCATCATCCCAGTCCATCAAAATTTGTTCCGTGTCTTGCAAATCTCGCTGACCATCTCGAACGTCACCATTGGTGTGAGCATGATCGAGATTCTCTTTCCCCTTGCCACCCTTGCTCTTCCTCTTGGGAGGTCTTCCTCGCCCTCCACCACCACCTCGTCTTCGCCTTCTGCCTGGGATCTTGATCCCAGAGTCATAATTATAGACTTTATTGAGATGAGCTTTGTTGTGCCAAACAATAACATTTAAGCGGGTGCAAGTGAACCCACAGGTGCAGCACTTGAACCAGCCTGTCGCCCCTTGCATATCCTCATCTGATCCCTCTCGCCGTGGCTGTTCCATAATACGCACTTTATGCTGAATCACTACCCTTCCCATCCCACCCCTCCCAACCCGTTTATACACCACTGCCTGTCCGATGTCAGTCCCCCCCTGCCTTGGTGTCCCCTCTTCCCCGCGTTTCCTCTTGGCTTTGGAGGCACCAAAGCCCAGGTCGCTATAGTCTATCCTGCGCTTACCCGCCACCTCTTCCAGTGTCTGAAGTATGTTCATGTCTCCTCCAGTCAGCTTCTCTGCTGTCACTACATCAGATTCAAATTTGGCCAGCAGGTCCACCTCACCATGGCTCTGGTTTTTGTTAACACCTGAAAGAAAACAAAAACAAAAAAACATTAAGCTGTTGTTATAACAACCCTAACTCATCTGCAAATGATGCCAGTGGGCTGCAGGAAACTGGCCACTTAACAGGTTGTTTCAAGAAGTCTTCTGTTTAAGTTATGTTGAAGGACTGTCCACATTGCGAGTGTGATGGATGAGGTGAATGTGTTGTGTGAGGTGCTGCATTGCAGTGTAGGTGTTGTGGATTGTTTATGAATGGCATTTGTGCTGGTACTGTAGCAATGAAGGGTGATACCCATATCGCAGTCTGGTTGGGTGTATTAATTTCTCTCAAGACTGTGTACTATGGTTTCAGAGGCACAGATGTCTCGTGGTGGTTGGGCCAGATGCTATTGGTTGAAGGTTTCAGATGGCTATGGTGGCTGTGCATTTATGCATATGCCAGTAAAGTATAGTGTTGAGTAGAGGAGAAAGTATGTTGCTGAGAACTCTATGTAGTGTTAAGCAACTGTCTGTTTTTATTTCTTTGTGGAGGGGCATGATGCGACATAGTTACATGGCTGGGATGGGTCTTGAGCTGAATCAATGAATAGTGTGCTTCTCATATTCATATAATCCTTGGCTGAAAATATTATTGCCTCAATGTAGATGAGCTACATTTGTGGTTTAACTGCTTTTGCTGCCAATGGCATCTACTGATACATCACCAACAAAAACTATATTGGCCAGCATTTTTCAACCAGGGGTCCAAGGACCCAAAGAGGAAAGTGATCTGCCAGGAGTCAGGGTGCGCCTGTGTGTAGGTGCGTATCTGAATAATGTCTGTTTTTTTTAAGTATAATATTAACCCCTAAAATGCAGGGCGTCGCGTTTGCGACGCTCGCCGAAAAGGACAAAACGGCGGATCGTCGCATTTGCAATTCGAGTTAATTTTTAATAAACGCGGGCAAGCAGTTCAAGCTGGTATTGTCTATCAGTACCGCCACCCTTTAGCTACCATTAGCATACTTGATCTTTGTACCACTGACCTCCGTTGTTGCCAAGTATCTTTTTTTTTACCCACCCCCCCACCGCGGCCCGGCCACCCTCGCCGTGATATATGGCAGTGCGCGGACTGCTCAGAAATGTCAATCTGCGCTTTCCTCTCGCAAGCAGTTTATGCTAATTGGAAACGCTTGTTTCCCCAGTTGTCACGCTAGCTTTTTTTTGCGCGGCTTGCCCCTGTTTAGCGTCAGTTTACTGCAGGCTTTCAAGGTGACATTATGTCGAATTCTAGCTCTTCCGAGTCAGTGCCTTCAAGCCCTTTGAAAAAGGGCTTTGTGACCTCTACCCCTTCAAAACCCTTACTAGGGAGTGGAAAGGGCCTGAGTGAGTCTGCTATAGGCCTAGAATTACTGAAAACCTCTATGGACTACGGTAGTGACGTTGCGATGTTGTTGAGCCTTGCTGAATCAGACACTTTATCGAGTGCTGAGTCTGAGGTGCAGGAAGAGAAAATTGCTGTGCCTAGCACCTCGTCAGGCAAGGCTCCAGTGCAGAAGGGAGTGGTGTATGGTAAGGGGGCCAAGAGGAAGCGAAGAAGTGGTGACCCCGGTTCCCAGTCACTGTTCTCCTCAGGCCGGCCATTGTCCCCAACCTCAGGTCACGCCGCCGCCATACCGCCTTGCACCCCCAGCCCCATTCTCTCGTCATCATCGTCTGCTGTGCTTTCTCCAGAGTCTTCGGAGTCTCCTTCACCACCTCGGAAGGGAAGTAGGCAGTCTGGTATTCGTAGAGGTTTCCGTAGGCCCCGTGTTCGTGCTAGCATGAGTAGGAAAGTGTCTCCTAGTGCTAAAATTAGTGGTAAGGTTTATCGCACTAGGCAACTCACCACCCAGCCTACTGCGAGTGACCTTGAACCCTCTCCCACTCTCCCCAACACCACCACAACCACACAGGCCCGACCTAGCTCACTCACTGCCACACGGCCTGCCTCACTGCCTGCCTCACCCACTGCCACAAGGCCTGCCTCACCCTCCGACGCACCCACCCACTCCCAGCCTAGGCAGGGCACTCTGGACGCCTTCGTGTGGTCTGAGGGCTCTGATTTTGTGCCAGAGGATCTGCCCTTTGATTCCACTGGGTGTGGGATCCAGGCTGACTTCCCTGTCCCCGAGGGTGGTGAATGCTTGGACTACCTGTTGGCCTTCCCGGATGACGAAGTCATGCAGCAGATTTGTACCGAGACCAACAGGTACGAAGGACAATGTGCTGCAGTTCGTGAAGGTGAAGGTGAAACGTCATCCACGTCGCGGATGGCAGCATGGGCTCCTGTGACGATCCAGGAACTATTTGTATTCATCGGCTTGATGCTTCTCATGCCACATAACTGGAAGCACAAGCTCGAGGAATACTGGAGTGCTGACGACCTTTGCCCCACACCCATCTTCAACAAGTACATGACTCGGGATCGTTTCAGGCAACTCATGACTTACCTTCACTTTGCCAACAACGATGAGCCTTCCCAAACTGACCCACTATGGAAAGTGAGGGGAATCCTGAACCTGATCAAGGACAAGTTTATGACGTTCCTTCGGCCCTTCAAGAAAGTTGTGATTGACGAGTCCTTGGTTTTGTTCAGGGGCCGTCTTCAGTTCGTGCAGTATATTCCTAGCAAACGCCACCGCTTTGGAATAAAGTTTTTCGTGCTGTGCGACTGCAAGACGGGGTTCATCCTAGACTTCGTTATCTACACCGCCAGCAATGTGGACTTGGACAAGACCGACTCCCTTGGATTCTCTGGCTCTGTGGTGAAAGTGCTTCTGGAAAAGTACTTCGGCAGGAATCATGTCTTGTATACGGACAGTTATTATACAGCACCCAAACTCGCCAAGTACCTTTCAGAACATGGCGTCGGCTCCTGTGGCACTGTCAGGAGCAATAGGGCACACTACCCTGCCTTCCCCGAGGCTGCAAGATCAAAGCGGGGAGACATGCACCTGAAGAAATCAGAGAAGATGCTGGCGATACGGTGGCACAACAAGATGATCGTCAATATGCTCACCACAGTCCACAAGGGGGAAATGCAAGCCACAGGGAAGGTCGACAGAAGGACTAACGATCCTGTGATGAAGCCTGATGCTGCAATTGACTACAACGTCAATATGCGGCTGGTGGACAAGTCCGATATGATGATCGGAGAGATTGACTGCCTGAGGAGGAACCGGGACTGGTACAGGAAGGTGTTCTTGCACTTGCTGGATATGTGCATGCTGAACGCCTTCATCCTGTATAAGATCAAGAACAGGAAGCCAGCTAACTACTCTCTCAGGCGGTTTTCAAAGACTTGTGTCTACCAGATGCTTCAGCATTTTGGGCAGGTACTGCCATCAGGTGCCAGGCGCCACTCACAGACACCTCCAGACCGCCTACAGTGCCAGGACTACCTTCAGTGACACCGCCTGGAGCCACTGCCTAGCACTGCCAAGAGGGGGAAAGCACTGAGGAGGTGCTATGTTTGCAGCCACACAAACCGGCAAGAACGAACTTTTAGACCCACCTCCTTGCAGTGCAAAGAGTGTCAGATTCCCCTGTGCGCTTACCCGTGTTTCTTTGACTACCACAGCCTGACTAGATATTGAAAATAAGGGTGGAAATATGTAAATAATACTGAGAGTGACAGTGATACTAGTGTTTAGTTTTCTTGTACGTACTGACAGTGACAGTCAGTTGAGTGTAAATTAGTGTATGTAGTTGTAAAAGCACTGACAGTGACAGTGATTTCAGAGTAAATTATTGTACATAGTAATAATATAAGTATTGAGAGTGACAGTCACTCCAGTGTAAGAAGATGAAAGCATATTCTTCTATTCTATGTTATGACAGTGACAGTTTGGTGTGTAGGAAATATTATTTTTATAAGTAATGACAGTAATAGTGATGAATAAGGCACCAAACTGACAGCGAGAGTGAAAGTGAGCGACAGAAATGAAGTGCGAGCGGCCGACAGGAACAAGAATAAAGTGACTGGCGTAAGGCAGAATAAAATCGCGCAGCGGTGGTCTTTCTCATTCCCGCTTCACAATACTGGCAGTGACAGTGATTTTTATGGCCGTAATAGTGCCAAGCGAGCCTTTGGGAAGTACTATGATGGAAAATAATGTAGTATACATGTTTTTAGCTGTGAAAAGGGAAATATTGTTCAGTGACGGGAAGACCGCCGCCACGCTGCATGTCGGCCGTACGCTCCGTTGATTTTAGCCTTATTTTCAGTGCTTATTGTACAAATACGGATTCCAAACTATCTGTACGTTGTAGTATAAAGTGTACTGTGACAGACTGAGGCTGTGGTAGAGGGGAAACCGGGTTGCTGGAGGTGTGAAAGTGAAGATTTTGTTATCCAACTTTGCAAGTCTCCACAAGTCCTTGGGTAGTCCACGAAGGCTCAACACCTGTCTCTGGAGAAAGCTGAATGTAAGTACTATCTGCCATACAAATTATAATGTTCTAGGGTTAATCTCTGATTTTTGGCAACTATTTTCCTACAGGTACTCAGACTGAGATACAACCCCGCCACAGGGGGGTGATCTGCTGTCGATGGCCGCGCTTTAGGGGTTAATGGTGACAATAAATATATATACAGTATGTCCTCATATTTGGATGCATTTTACTTCGACACCTCGTTTTTCGCACAAAAAAAAGTTTCCGAGTTGTCTTACAATTCACGAATTTCCCCATAATTCGATGCTCCCAGCTGACAGCCGACACTCAGCAGACGATGTGTACCGATGCTCAGTCTAGGCACTGTCCATTTCTCTATGCAACAGCTTACCATGATCTTTATACAGCAGGTCCAGCGGGGCAGTAGACACATAAGGGTTTGTTATTGTTTATGATCGTAACGTACGATCTTCAGCCGTGTTGTGAATACAGTAACCCCCGTACTATCTGGACGCCCACTTTCCGGGCACCCCACTTACCGGACATTTTGGTCCCGGGATTTAATATTCCCCAGGTTGCTCAAAAATCGCAAAAAATCCGACTTTTCCCCCCCATAATTTTGAACTCGGCGCGTGCAGCGCGGACCAGCTGTATTTTGGTGCATAGTTCCGCCGCCGTCTGCCAGAGCGCCCCTGCATCCTCCCCACTTACCACCCATCTCTTGTTGTGAGTGCATGCTCGTCATCATGGCAGCCCACGTGCTCGCTTTTGTGGTGGTGCTCTACTTGCTGCAGGCTCTCCTGCTGCTCTCCAGTTTCTTGTTAGTGTGTGTGATGATGGCCCCGCCTCCTGAGAAGAGGAAGAGAGTGTTTTTGACTCTGGACAAGAAGAGGGAGATACTGGACAAGGTGGACGCGGGATGGTCAACCTCACGCATCCTCCATGAATTCAACCTGGCACGATCTACTTTGTTTGATATCAAGAGATCCCGTGACAAACTCATGCAGTACACGGCTGACTTCTCATCAAAGAACAAACACAACGTGGAGAGGAAGATGATGTTTACTCCCCAGTATGCTGAAGTCGACCGCTCCATGTTGATTTGGTATCGACAATGTGCTGCTGGTGTGCTGGTGCGTGGCATGGAGCTGAAGGCTGCTGCTGAGAAGTTCGCCCAAGACTTCAAGGCATCTGAGGGTTGGCTCTTCGCGTTCAAGTTACGACATGGCCTTACCAACCGTAAGTCTCATGGCGAAGCTTTGGACACCAACAAGGATGGAGTAGAGGAGTTTCAGCACAAGGTGAAGGGCTTGATCGACAGGGAGGGCCTCACTCTCGGTCAAGTCTACAACGCTGACAAAACTGGTTTATTCTATCGCTCTTTGCCAACGAACACTCTAGCCGAGGAGACAGAGAAGCGTGTACCTGGCTGCAAGCTCTCCAAGCAATGGATATCTGCTTTGTGTTGTGCCAATGATAATGACACACAACGGCTCAAGCCCATTATTGTTGGCTATGCAAAGCAGCCTCGGTGTCTTCGTGGGGTGATGGATGTCCTTCTTGTCGTTTGGTACCATTCTTTAAAGGCTTGGTTCATTGCCCAGATCTTCAAAGACTGCTTCCACCGCCATTTCGTCAAGGAGGTCATCAATTACCAAACGAACACACTGGGAATCCCACGTGACCAGGTAAAGGCCCTCCTTCTCTTGGATAATGCACTTGGTGGCTGAGAATGGCCGCATTAGGTGCATAAGACTGCCACCTAACATGACTGCTCTCATCCAACCAATGGACCAAAGAGTGATTGCGGCAACGAAGAGGCTGTACCGAAGGAAGTTCCTGGACGAGGTGATGGTTGTTCTCGAGGACGAGGACGAGCGCAGGGAGGGACGGGACACGCGAGGCCAGCGGACTTTGGAAAACCTTCGCCACTACCAGACATGGGGTCTATTACTGGGTTTCTATTACTATTATTATTACTATTAATTTCAACTGCTCTCTATATTACTATTATAATTACTTTAGTGGTCATCTATTACTATTACTATTACTTGGTCATCTATTAGTATTACTATTACTATTAATATATTATTTATGATAACGGTATTAATTCAATTGAAAATGGTTTTTATTTTCATTAACATTGGGAGGCTGTTCCACGGAATGCACAAGTGTGTCTAGATCACCTGATGACCTGTTGATCACTCTCCATTCTGCACGGTCTCCTGTGGTGTACCTGCAGCTTGGAGAGCAACCAACAGGTAACCAAGGTAAGAAGGCTGTTTTTATTGATTATGGTAAACGGTATTAAAGAACCGTCTGTAATGGGAAAGTAATATACAATTATCTATTACTTAGCCTTCTATTACTATTACAGCCAGGAACTTGTGATCTAGTACAGTAATCCCTCCAATATCCGACGTAATAGAGCCATAGGCAGGTCCGGATAGTGGTCCTGTCCGGATATTGGGCCCCAGCTTCTGGACTTGTACTTATGGACCCTAACTCAGAAAAACACGTATACAACTCCCTCTGGACATGCATAGCACCTATTTAAGACCCAAATCACACCTATAAGGGACATAAAAGACTGAAATAAATGCAAAAGAAGCATAAAATGAGGTTTTTGAGGTAGGTTCATACAATATTCAACATTCTGGGTACTTACAAGTCCCTGGCTCCTGGACTGGTAGTTATGGACCCTAACCTAGCGTAACTCAGAAAAACACCTCCCTACTGCACATGCATAGCACCTAAGACACAGCATATTCACACCAATAAGGGACATAAAAGAGTGAAATGAGGTGTTTGAGGTAAGTATAGTATGGAAAATACAGTAGAGTACAGTATGAAACATTCTGCCTATTTACAGCAAGTCCTTGGCCATCTCGATGAATAGCCGCCTCCTCTCAGACTCTGACAGTAAGAAGGATTTCCTGAAGCACTTGCAGTACACTGTTCTTGAAGTCTTGCACTGAACTTAGTCATTCGCACTCAGAAGTCCATTATCTTCACAGTGCGCCCTCTTGTCTAACTTATGCTCCATTGTAACTTAATAAGTGTTGCACTCTGCATTTTAAGTCTTTCCACTCTTATAACCATTTTCTAAAGCAAAAACACACGTCTATTTAAGTTAACTTTAGTCCAAAAATTGTTTGTCTTTTCACTCACAACTGTAAATCCTTAACACAATGCACTGTTTTTTTCACTGCACAACACTAAATTCCCATGTGGCCTAGTGGAGAAGTTCTTGGCGTCTATTCACTGTCAGAGTCCAAGAGTATTGCTGGCAGGTGACCTAGGGGTGCGTCGCTGGGTCGTGGTGATGGCGTACCCACTGCAGACCTGAAGACAGACACAAACTCATGTCTAGTGGTGACTCCACCGTGGCTGATGTGCTGGGCTGTGGCTCAGAGCATGAGGGCCTGTCTTGGGGAGACAACAGAGTGGAGCCAGGGCTGGGCACAGAGGGGGTCACTGGCCTGAAAAAACTGTCAATCGTTGATTGACGCAAGGGACAACGATTCTGACAATTAATGATGCACTGCCTGAAAGCACACACTTCCTCCACAAGTCCCAGGGACCCCATCTCCCTGTCGCAGTCTGGGTGTTCCAGAACGAACTCTAGGTGTTCCCGGAGTGCACTCAGCTTGGGGATGGCTGGAGTTGTGTCATGCTGAGAGGAGTCCGCATCATCGTCGCCGTCCTCGTCGGAATCCTCAAGCTAGGTACTGACACCTGCAACTGAAGATGCAATCTCGATATCAGACAGGGTCTGATACCCAGGATCGCCCTCATCGTCATCCAACCACTCACGCACGTCGTCCACATCAACATCGTCGTCATGCGTATGCAGATGTACATGGAACTCATCCACGTCAAAACCTAGGAAATCGTACTCCACATCCATTCCGAGAAGCAGACGAGACCAACCATTTTCTAGGGTCTTGACAAGGATTTCCTTCCATGCACTGGCCCAGTTGTAGATTGCAGACTTGATGTTGTAGCGGCGAAGGTTTTCCAAAGTCCACTGGCCTCGCACGTCCCGTCCCTCCCTGCGCTCGTCCTCGTCCTCGAGAACAACCATCACCTCGTCCAGGAACTTCCTTCAGTACAGCCTCTTCGTTGCCATGATCACTCCTTGGTCCATTGGTTGGATGAGAGCAGTCATATTAGGTGGCAGACACATGCACCTAATGTGGCCATTCTCAGCCACCAAGTCCTTGTTGCACGGGTGGGCAGGTGCATTGTCGAGGAGAAGGAGGGCCTTTACCTGGTCGCGTGGGATTCCCAGTTTCTCCGTCTGGTAATGTATGACCTTGACGAAATGGCGGTGGAACCAGTCTTTGAAGATCTGGGCTGTAGACCATGCTTTCAAAGAATGGTACCAGACGACAGGAAGGACATCCACCACTCCACGAAGACACCGAGGCTGCTTTGCGCGGCCAACAATAACGGGCTTAAGCCGGTGCATGCCATTAGCATCAGCACAACACAAAGCAGATATCCGTTGCTTGAAGAGCTTGCAGCCAAGTACACGCTTCTCCGTCTCCTTGGCTAGAGTGTTCGTTGGCAAAGAGCGATAGAATAGGCCAGTTTCATCAGCACTGTAAACTTGACCAAGAGTGAGGCCCTCCCTGTCGATCAAGCCCTTCACCTTGTGCCGAAACTCGTCAACTCCATCCTTGTTAGTGTCCAATGCTTCGCCATGAGCTTTACGGTTGGTAAGGCCATGCCGTAACTTAAACGCGAAGAGCCAACCCTCAGATGCCTTTAAGTCTAGGGCGTCATGAAGCCTGGCGAACTTCTCAGTAGCAGCCTTTAGCTCCGTACCACGTACCATCACACCAGCAGCACATTGCTGTCGATACCAAATCAATGTGGAGCGGTCGACTTCAGCAAACTTGGGAGTAAACACCACCTTCCTCTCCACGTTGCGTTTGCTTCTTGACGAGAAGTCAGCCATGTACTGCATGAGTTTGTCTCGGGATCTGTTAATATCAAACAAAGTAGGTCGGGCCTGGTTGAACTCGCGGAGGATGCGAGAAGAAGACCATCCCGCATCTACTTTCTCCAATATCTCCTGTTTCTTCTCCAGAGTCAACACCACTCTCTTCCTCTTCTCAGGCGGCAGGGCCACCATCACACACATGAAGGAGAGGCACAAGAGCAGCAGGAGTGCCTGCAGCAGGTAAGGCACCACCACAACAGCGAGCACGTGGGCAGCCATGACGACGAGCGTGCACTTGCGATGAGAGACAGGCAGAAAAGTAAGGAGGAAACAAGGGTGCTCTAGCAGACATCGGAGGAATGACGCGCCACAACAAAGCTGTCCCACGCCCCGCGCGCCAAGTTCAAATAACAGGCGGGAAAAAAGTTTTTTTTCTTTTTTTTCTTTTTTTTTGTGGTTCTCGGACCATTCTGGGAATATTGGATCCCGGGACGATTATGACCGGTTAGTGGGGATGTTCGGATATTGGGCGTTCGGATATTAGAGGGATTACTACTTTGAAAACCCTGTAATAGTCTATTACTATTACTATTATATATTACTATTACCCTATGTCTGACCACTACAACATCAAGTCTGCAATCTACAACTGGGCCAGTGCATGGAAGGAAGTCCCTGTCAAGACTCTTGAAAATGGTTGGTCTCGTCTGCTTCTCGGAACGGATGTGGAGCACAATTTCCTAGGTTTTGACGTGGATGACTTCCATGTACATCTACGTGCGCATGACGACGATGTTGATGTGGACGAAGTGCGTGAGTGGTTGGATGACAATGAGGGCGATCCTGGGCATCAGACGATGTCTGATATCGAGATCGCTTCTTCAGTTGCAGTTTCAGTACCCAGCTTGAAGATTCCGACGAGGACGGCGACGATGATGCGGACTCCTCTCAGCGTGACACTACTCCAGCCATCCCCATGCTAAGCGCACTCCGGGAACACGTAGAGTTCATTCTCGACTACCTGGAACACCCGGACTGCGACAGGGAGATGGGGCCCTTGGGACTTGTGAAGGAAATGCGTGCTTTCAGGCAGCGCATCATTAATCGCAAAAATCATCGTTCCTTGCGTCAATCAACCATTGACAGCTTTTTCAGACCCATGACCCCCGCTGGGCCCAGCCCTGGCTTCACACCATTGCTTCCCCAAGACAGGCCCTCATCCTCCGAGCCACAGCCCAGCACATCAGGCATGGTGGAGTCGCCACTGGACGTGAGTTTGCGCCTCTCTTCAAAGTCGTCTGCAGTGGGTAGTCCATCACCACGTCCCAGCAACGCACCCCTAGGCCACCTGCATCAGCTACTCTCAGACTCTGACTGTGAATAAACAGCAAGAACTTACCACTAGACCACACGAGAATTTACAGTGTTGTCTATCTATCTATCTATCTATAGCCCGACACCCTAATCCTGCAAAGGGTGGCCGCAGACAAAACGCCTCCAAGTCACTCTGTCACCCACCATTTGACTACCCTCCCCCCAACTCATCCCCCCCTCCCTCATATACCTCTCAACTCCATCCCTCCACCTCATCCTCGGTCTACCCCTCCCTCTCCCTCCCTCCACCTCACCTATATACACCCTCTTAGTCAGTCTTTCATTCTCCATTCTCTCCACATGTCCAAACCACCTCAGTGTATTTCTCCTAATCTTCTCAACCACATCCACATCTACCCCACAACGTTCCTTCACTTCTTCATTCGTCAACCTGTCCCTCCACGTCACTCCACATGCTCCTCTCAAGTAACTCATTTCCACTGCTCTCACTCTTGACTTGTTCCCCTCTTGCAAGGTCCACGCCTCGCTTCCATATGTCAGGGTAGGGATCACAATACCATCATGCAGTGACTTCTTAACTTCCATACTCACCTCCCTATTTCTCATCACCGCTTTCAGTGTACCAACAACCTTTCTTCCCTGCTGTACCCTTTCACGTACTTCATCCCCCAAAGTTCCATCCTTACTCATCACACTATCCAAGTACCTGAATGCACTCACATTCTCCAGTGAAAAAAAACAGTGCGCAGTGTTAGGAAATTAGATTTCTGAGTGCAAAGACATAAGTGCAGAGTGCAACACTGATTTTATTGACGTACAATGGAGCACAAATTAGAATAGAGTGTGTGGTGTTAAGAAAATGGAATTATGAGTGCAAAGACTTAAGTGCAGAGTGAAACACTGATTTCATTAAGGTACAATGGAGTGCAAGTAAGACTAGAGTGCGCAGCGCTAAGAAAATGGAATTATGAGTGCAAATGACTAAGTTCAGTGCAAGCTTCATGTACATTGTACTGCAGGTGCTTTAGGTACTCCTTTTTACTGTCAGAGTCTGAGAGGAGGCGGGTTATTCATCGAGACAGCCAGGGACTTGTTGTAAGTACAGTAATCCCTCTAATATCCGGACGCCCAATAACCGAACATCCCCACTAACCAAACCTTATCGTCCTGGGATCAAACATTCCCAAAATGGTCCGAAAATCCAAAAAAATTGGAAAAAAAATCGATTTTTTGCCATCCGTAATTTGAACTTGCCGCGCGCGCCGCGTGAGAGCATTGTTTTGGTTCGTCATTCCTCCGACGTCCGATAGAGCGCCGCTGCATCCTCCCAATTCCCGCCTGTCTCTCACCGCGACAAGACCTACGCTCTTCGCCATGGCTGCCCACGTGCTCGCTATTGTGGTGGTGCCGTACTTGCTGCAAGGCCTCCTGCTGCTCTCTGCCCTACTCTTAGTGTGTGTGATGATGGCCCCGCCTCCTGAGAAAAGGAAGAGAGTGGTGTTGACTCTGGAGAAGAAACGGGAGATATTGGAGAAGGTTGATGCGGGTTGGTCTTCCTCTCGCATTCTCCGCGAGTTCAACCTGGCCCGGTCGACTTTGTTTGATATCAAGCGTTCCCAAGACAAGCTCATGCAGTACACGGCTGACTTCTCGTCGAGAAGCAAACGCAACGTGGAGAGGAAGGTTATGTTTACCCCCAAGTATGCAGAGATCGACCGCTCCACGTTGATTTGGTATCGACAGCAACGTGCAGCTGGTGTGATGGTACGTGGAACGGAGCTGAAGGCTGCTGCTGAGAAGTTTGCAAGGCTTCACGACGCCCTAGACTTCAAGGCATCCGAGGGTTGGCTCTTCGCGTTCAAGTTGCGACATGGCCTTACTAACCGTAAAGCACATGGCGAAGCATTGGACGCTAACGAGGATGGAGTGGACGAGTTTCGGCACAAGGTGAAAGGCTTGATCGACAGGGAGGGCCTCACTCTCGGTCAAGTCTATAACGCTGACGAAACTGGCCTATTCTATCGCTCGGTGCCAACGAACACTCTCGCCGATGAGACGGAGAAGCGTGTACCTGGCCGCAAGCTTTCTAAGGAACGGATATCTGCTTTGTGTTGTGCCAATGCTAACGGCATGCACCGGCTTAAGCCCGTTATTGTTGGCCGTGCAAAGCAGCCTCGGTGCCTTCGTGGGGTGATGGATGTCCTTCCTGTCGTATGGTACCATTCTTTGAAAGCATGGTTCACAGCTGTGATTTTCAAAGACTGGTTTCACCATCACTTCGTCAAAGAGGTCATACATTACCAGACGAAGACACTGGGAATTCCTCGCGACCAGGTAAAGGCTCTCCTTCTCCTCGACAATGCACCTGCCCACCCGTGCGACAAGGACTTGGTTGCTGAGAATGGCCGTATTAGGTGCATGTTTCTGCCACCTAATACGACTGCTCTCATTCAACCAATGGACCAAGGAGTGATCGTGGCAACAAAGCGCCTGTACCGTCGGAAGTTCCTGGACGAGGTGATGGTGGTTCTCGAGGACGAGGACGAGCGCAGGGAAGGACGTGACACTCGAGGCAAGCGGACTTTGGAAAACCTTCGCCGCTACAACATCAAGTCTGCGCTGTACAACTGGGCTAGTGCATGGAAGGAAGTCCCTGTGAAAACTCTTGAAAATGGTTGGTCTCGTCTGCTTCTCGGAACAGATGTGGAGTACGATTTCCTAGGGTTTGACGTGGATGACTTCCATGCACGGCTGCGTACGCACGGCGACGATGTTGATGTGGACGATGTTCGTGAGTGGTTGGACGACGACGAGGGCGATCCTGGGTATCAGACGTTGTCTGATATCGAGATCGCGTCTTCGGTTGCTGGTGTCAGTCCCGAACTTGAAGATTCCGACGACGAAGGCAATGATGATGCAGACTCCGCCCAGCAGGACACTACTCCAGCCATCCCCAAGCTGAGCGCACTCCGGGAACATCTAGAGTTCGTCCTAGACTACCTGGAACACCCGGACTGCGACAGGGAGATGGGGCCCTTGGGACTCGTGGAGGAAGTGCGTGCTTTCCGGCAGCGCATCATCAATCGCCAGAATCGTCGGTCCTTGCGTCAGTCAACGATTGACAGTTTTTCAGGCCCGTGACCCCCGCTGTGCCAAGCCCTGGTTCCACTCCGTTGCCTCCCCAAGACAGGCCCTCATGCTCCGAGCCACAGCCCAGCACATCAGCTACAGTGGAGTCACCGCTCGACGTGAGTTTGCGGCTGTCTTCAGAGTCTTCTGTAGTCGGTACGCCATCACCACTACCCACCGATGCACCCCTTGGACACCTGCCAGTGATACTCTCGGGCTCTGACAGTGAATAAACAGCAAGAACTTCTCCACTAGACCACACGGGAATTTTGAGTGTTGTGCAGTGAAAAACGGTGTGTTGTGTTAAGGTTTTCAAGTTGGGAGAAAAGACTAAGTAGAAAAGAAATTTAACGTAACTAACCTTCTTTGTTTTGGCTTTGGAAACTTAAAAAAACTTGGGAAAAGTTAATGTGCAACACTTAAATTTAATGGAACATTATTTGGACTAAAGTGAACACTGTGAAAAGAACGGACTTCTGTGTGTTAGTGACTAAGTTCAGTGCAAGACTTCAGGAAGAGTGTAGTGCAAGTGCTTCAGGAAATCGTTCTTACTGTCAGAGTCCGAGAGGAGGCGGTTATTCATCGAGATGGCCAGGGACTTGCTGTAAGTAGCCAAAATGTTTCATGTTGTACTATTTTCCATACTATATTTACCAGAATGTTTCATATTGTATTTTTTCCCATACTATACTTACCAGAAAGTGTCATACTGTACTTCTTTCCATACTAAACTTACCTCATGCATGTGCAGTAGGAATGTGTTTTTCAGAGTTCGGTTAGGTTCGGTTAGGTTAGGTTCGGTTAGAGTCCATAAGTACCAGAATGTTTATTAATGTATGAACATACTTCTAAACCCACATTTCATGTGTCTATTGCATTTATTTCAGTCATTTATGTGCCTTATTGGTGTGATTTGGGTGTTAAATAGGTGCTATGCATGTCCGGAGGGAGTTGTATAGGTGTTTCTCTGTGTTAGGGTCCGTAAGTACAAGTCCATAAGCTGGGGCCCAATATCCGGACAAAACCAATATCCAAACCTACTGATGGCTCTATTGATCCGGATATTGGAGTGATTACTGTACTCAGAATGTTTCATATTGTACTGTATTCTCCATACTTACCTCTAAAACCTCATTTCACTCTTTTATGTCCCTTATTGGTGTGAACAGGATCTTAGGTGCTATGCATGTCCAGTAGGGAGGTGCTTTTCTGAGTTAGGCTAGCTTAAAGTCCATAAGTACCAGTCCAGGAGCCAGGAACTTGTTGTAAGTACCCAGAATGTTTAATATTGTATAAACTCACCTCTAAAACCTCATTTTCTGGTTCCTTTGCATTTATTTCACTCTTTTATGTCCCTTACTGGTGTGAATTGGGTCTTAAATAGGTGCTATGCATGTCCAGTAGGGAGTTGTATAGGTGTTTTCTGAGTCAGGCTAGGTTAGCATTCATAAGTACAAGTCCAGGAGGCTGGGGTCCACTATCCGGATGAAACCACTTTCCAGACATGCCTTTGGCTCTATTACGTCGGATAGCAGAGGGATTACTGTAAACAGCAGATCCAGCTGGGCAGTAGACACACGTGTTTGTTATTGTTTGTGATCGTAACGTACAATCTTCAGCCGTGTAGTGCTACTATTTCTTAGCAAAGAATCATTACGTTTCTCGTAACACTATTTTCTTTTTTTTTTTTGATGGACAAATACCTGAAATGGATGTAAAATAAAGCTTATTGATATTTAAGGAAGGAAAGAATAATAACCATCCCAATACAGAGATGGTAGACTCAGCCCATCAAGTTTTGATTCAATTTGACTATATTACAGCCTCTCTTCCTTGTAGCAATGAGCAAAATAATGTTGTTATAATCTCTCCATTCCTTTTAGCAGGGTTCTTGCTAACTGCCAATGGTTACGAGCCACTTGGCTCCTAAGATTTCAGATTTACGAGCCAAATAAATTTTTAGTGGTCAAACTGACTATGAGCCGTCGGTCTATTTTTAAACATTCACAATGGCGACAAGGAGACTTAATAATCGTTCACAACGTGCTTTTTTGTTCATTTAAGTGAGATTTACTTATTTTGTAGTTTACTGGGTTTTGAAGTGGATGTATTTTCTCCTCGCCAAAAGGTGACTTGTATGTAAAATTTGTTCGCAAAAGGGAAAAAATACTCGCATTTGCGAGCTGTGGCTCGCCAAACAAGAGCCTGTTTTAGTGACAAAGAAGGCACATAAAATGACTGGGGTTTAGTTAACCCCTATCTGCCGGGTAACGCCTATACACGTCACAATCAGGGTGCTACATGGCTGCTAGGAAGTGGCTATACACATAAGTGTCTTCCTGCCATCATTTGAACCAGCTGCCATTTCATCTCAGCACCAAAGGATAGGGAGGGAGTCCCTTCTTAGCACACAGGTGAGTCAGTCTGTCTCTTGCTTTCACCAGATGTACAATGATGTCTTCAGGTTCCTATTTGTCTGATTCCTTCTGAATCGCCTGTAGCCAATTGCATCATCCATCCCTGTCAAGGGCTCTTTCCAAGGATACTAGGAAAGGGCCCAGTGATAGTGTCATAGGGCATGCCTTGGATGTAACAGTTTATCTAGTACTGGAGAAGTTATCACGCGGAGTGCAAGGCCATAGTCAGAGCCGTGGGCAGACGCATGAACACGTATTGCTCTCACGCCAAAAATCAATTCTCTTTCTCACACCATTATTCATCAATGCAACGACCTACAGACAATGGGATACTTTCATTTGTAAGAGCAGTTGGTGAGTATTATGGCCTTTAATTTGTTTCTGTAAGTGCTATGCTTTACGAGATATTAAGGTCTGAAAACAAGAAATCTCTGGGAAATAATGAGGTAATGAATGCGATGAAAATAGCCCGGCGTTTGAGGGTTAACTGACTTTGATGTTGAAAATTAAATAATCTGGTGAAAAGCAGCAGTTTTTCCTTGGTTAGTGACACAGGTAATGAGCCCATCCACCCTCAACACACCTTCACTTGCCACTCAAGCCAGTCTTCACTTTATTTCTGTTAAGGATTTTTGGTGGTGCTGCTCTTTATAACAGTTTTAATGTCTTTTCTGATACATGTTTATTGTGTTATGCTGTTTTAGCACTAGTAAACACTCTTCATTTAATTTTGGGTAGGGCCTGTTTGGTGTTATAGTACTTTCTGATGAGGTTGGTACACGTCCCACCGGAACGTTCCTCTATTTTTCCCACTGATTCTTAACTTCACACTTCGACGTTTCGCGTTTTGCACAGTTTTGGCGGAACGTCCAAGCTGCGAAAAATGAGGATTTACTGTACAGTATATATACTATATATATATATATATATATATATATATATATATATATATATATACATATATATATATATATATGTATATATATATAGATAGATAGATAGATAAATATACTGTATGTATATATATATATATATATATATATATATATATATTGCACATACACCCGACCCTCAATTTGGCAGACCCTTATTTACCAGAGTTCGGATTTCCTGGACACGGGCCGAGGCCGGACAATATTATCAAATGCCGGACAAATGTCCATACAAGTCCGGGATTCTCACAAAAGTCCGGCCATTATTCTCGCATATAAAAGTATAAGCAGTCTGCTGCGCAACACAGTATAATTTTAGCAAGGTTTTGACTCCATAAAGGCCATTTGTAACACACACAAGAATATATTTTCATACATAAAAAACACATCTTGGCCACCAACCTGCTTCACCCCCACCAGTTCCTAACTCATGGCAATATCCCATTTGCCACTTACCTTTCTCAAATGCCACTATAAATAGTTTATTGCATAACAGTAAAATTTCAGGAAGGCATGGACACAACAAAATTCATCCATCCATCCATCCATCATCCAATCCTACGTTGCCCCATGAGGAACACAGAAGACCGGGGCTAGGCAGTTGGTCCCAACATTTAAGATGACAGTGACCAGCCTCACTCATCCCTGAGTGGCATTACATGAGCAATAAACCCCAACCACCCCTTGGATATAAACCTTCACCGGTTCAATCCGATTGGAGCACAATAATTACCCACTAAACAACCAGGTGCCAAAATTTGGTTATATGGTTACCACCCAGCGTAGTAAATGGTTTCCTGGTGTACAGGAAACCATTTGGCTTGTCACTCAGTGTAGAGTCACCCACAGGCAGAAGGAAGAGGAAACAACGAAGGAATGAAAGACAGAAGAGGGAGTGCAAAGTCACCCATAGGCAGGAGGAGGAGGAAAGAATGAAGGAAAAAAAGACAGAAGAAGATGGAAGGAAACAAGGATGGAGGAAAGGACAGGGCAGACACCCGAGAGCAGCATTACATTGAGTGAGTGGATGGTGGGCGCCCACACCTAATAAATTTCATAAGTAAAAAAATATATATATATTTTCTTATGAACAAAGTTAATGAGATCCATTCCTACTCACTTAGCTCACCCAACTCAAGGTGACTAAATACCAAATCGGCACTTTTCACTGGAAAATATTATGAATTTTTTTCCCCACAGTGGCTCCTACACACCTAATTATCTGAAATCTGTAAAAAAAAAAAATAAATTGTACTTAATAAAACTTAATTGAAAAGTTAGGTTTCAGAGCTGAAATGCACCAATGTTAGCAGATATTTCCCCTTCAGATTGTCAGCATGCCTTGACAGACTTCTATTTTGCATAAATATTTATTCTGAGCACAAAAAAATGTAACTGCATTGTAAATCGATATTTTTACAAAACAAAAGTCTGTAAAGGCGAGCTGTTAGGCTAGAGGCAAAACACTTATGCTAACTAAGAAATTTTCACTCTGAATCCTGATTTTCTATTAATAATTAAATTAAGCACAAAGTTTTGACTGAATTTCAAATAATTAGGTGTGCAAACCTATATGGTGATAAACATTAAAATATTTTCCAATTAAAATTGTCGATTCTGTCCAAGACAGATATCACATTTGATGACTGTACCTCAATCAGCTGCTTAGTGGTTGGCCAAAGTTAGCAGATATATCCCCTTCAGACCATCAGGACACCTTGCCAGACTTCTATTTTGCATAAATATTTATTTTGAGTACAAAAAAATGTATCTGCATTGTAAATCAATATTTATTACAAAACAAAAGTCCGTCACGGCGAGTTGTTACGCTAGAGGCAAAACACTTACGTTAACTTTAAGAAATTTTCGCTCTGAACGCTGGTTTTCTATTGATAATTAAATTAAGCACATATTTTTGACTGAATTTCAAATAATACAGTGTGCAAACCGATATGGTGATAAAGATTAAAATATTTTCCAATTAAAATTGCTGATTCAGTCCATGATTGCATGTTTGTATCTCGGTCAGCTGATCAGTGGTTGGCTGACCTTGTGGTGTTCCAGTCCTTGCTCATTTAACTCTTTTTCTTCAGCTTTCTGATCTACTATCATATCCTCCACATTCTCATCAACAAAAGTCTATACAACCATTCTTAGGGTTGCAGCTAGCAATATACAGTACAGCTATTGTGTTCGTTATTATTATTGTTATTGTGTCAGTGTTATTATTTTATGTACTGTGTATGTTAATTATGTTGGTATAGGCAGCCTACATTCCAGAATGCTCTGGAATATTGGAATAATTGCCGGACACTATTGGAGAATTCGGACAAAGTATGGTAATAGTCCAGGGAATGATATGTGGGGCCGGACTTTTGCGATTCCTGGACTGGTCTCCCCCCCCTTTTAGTCCGGAAAATCGAGGGTCGAATGTATAGGTATACCCCAGTTTAACGATGCAATTGGTTATGAAAAATCCCATCGTTAGGTGGGGTATCGTATCTCGAGGAAGATTTAACATGTAAAGTACAAGGATGCATTTTTGAACCTTGGCTTCCCCCCCTCCCCAACTAAGTACAGTCATCCCTTAACATCTGCGTATTTAACATACACGGTTTTAAGTATCTGCAAGTGGATATAACATAAACAGTTTTAAATATCCACAGATGGATACAGTACTGGGGCCAGATTCACTAAAGCATTTTATCTTCTTGAACTCTGCTGACACTGTTCACTGTAAATGTAAAAATATCCCAGGCACAGTTCATGGTTGTTTTAGTGATGGCATTATCCAGTGCATCAAATATAACACTCTTCCTTTTGGCCACTTCATTTATTAATGCCATTAATTCATCAGCGGAAAAGTTAGGACAGGCTGGGAGTATTTTTTTTCTTCCATGTACCCTCGATGAGCTGGTCTAAAATAGTTTGCTGCCCCCCCCCCTCTCTCGTACCCCTCGATGAGCTGGTCTAGACCGGTTTACTGCCCTCCTTCCCCCCTCTCTCATAAATAATACAAAGCAATACGCACCCAAATCGCACTGAAATCATACATGAGTGGCTGAAAGTGTTATATTATATTGTGAATACTGTTAAAAATACAAGTGATTTACTGATATTTTTGCGATAATCAGAGAAGTCATGATGCAATGCGCATTAGCTTGCAAACATTTTTGCGGTTGCAAACTGTGCAGCAATGCTATGAAATGACTCATGACATTTTATCAATAAGCTTTATAAAAGTAAGTGGAAATAAAAGTTCACTCATGAAGTCTGATAAAGTTTGAAATGAGTTCATCACATCGTTACTGTTTTGCTAAAAACTAAAGTAAACATTAGAATATCGTAACAAAATCAGAGAAAATTGGTTAGAAGTGTTTTATTTTAATTATTATTGCAACTACTGTGATGAAGTAATGTGGCTGGAACCCAATTTTGTATGGAAAAAATCTGGTGGTTTGGTGGTACAGTACAATCCCAGTTAACCGGGCGGCTTGGGGAATTCACCTTCCCGGTTACATATTTTTCCCGTGGAGGAGGAATGGCAGTTGTTTAAGAGTGCTGTGGTGGGGCATGCAGAAGAGGTGTGTGGTGTGAGACGTGTGGGTGGTGGTGTAAGAAAAGGAAGTGAATGGTGGTGCGAGGAAGTAAGTATGGCTGTGGCTGAGAAGAGACGTGCATATGAAGTGTGGCTGCAGAGGAAGGATGAGATGTCATATGAAAGGTATAAGGAGAAGAGGAATAGAGCGAGAAGGGCTGTGCGTGATGCTAAAGTGGCAGCAGATGAGAGGTGGGGTAGGCGGCTGACAGAGAATTTTCAGCAGAATAAGAAAATGTTTTGGAAGGAGGTGAAAAGGGTGCGAAAGGGAGAGTCTGGGAAGGAAGAACGAGTAAAATCAGAGGATGGAAGGATGTTAATTGAGATGGATGCAGTAAGGAAGAGATGGGCAGAGTATTTTGAAAGATTGTTAAATGTAGAGGAGGAAAGGGTGGCTGAGATTGTGGCGGATGGAAGGGTGCAAGGTATAAATGTGTTGGGAGAGTTGAATGATTCCTTGATCACGAAGGAGGAAGTGGAGAAGGCAGTAAAGGAGATGAAAACAGGGAAAGCTGCAGGTATGGATGGGTGTGCTGTGGAATGCCTGAAGGGTGGTGGAGTGACTATTGTTGACTGGTTAGTAAGATTGTTGAATGTGTGCTTTGAGAAAGGTATGGTGCCAATTGACTGGGCAAGTGCTTGTGTGGTCCCATTGTATAAAGGCAAGGGTGATAAGTATGAATGTACTAGCTTTAGGGGTATAAGTCTGTTGAGTGTTGTAGGTAAGGTGTATGGTAGAGTGTTAATTATGAGAGTTAGAGAGGGTACAGAGGGAGTGATTAGTGATGAGCAGTGTGGCTTTAGGAGAGGGAGGGGATGCGTTGATCAGGTGTTTGCTGTGAGACAAGTGTGTGAAAAGTATTTAGCGAAAGGCAAGGATGTGTTTTGGGCATTTATGGATTTAGAGAAAGCGTATGATAGAATTGATAGGGAGGCTTTGTGGACTGTTTTAAGATTGTATGGACTTGATGGTAGGTTACTAAAAGGGGTGAAAAGTTTTTATGTAAATAGTAGAGCGTGTGTAAGAGTGGGAAATGCTGTGAGTGATTGGTTTCCCGTGAGAGTGGGGCTGCGACAGGGATGTGTGATGTCGCCTTGGTTGTTTAATATTTACATGGATGGTGTTGTAAGGGAGGTGAATGCAAGAGTTTTAGGTGGTCTGAGTCTGGTAAATGTTGATGGAGGAGTGTGGAATCTGAAGCAGCTGCTGTTTGCAGATGATACTGCACTGGTGACTGATTCAGAGGAGAGATTGAGACAGTTGGTAGAGGAGTTTGGAAGGGTGTGTGAAAGGAGGAAATTGAAAGTAAATGAGAATAAGAGTAAAGTGATGAAGTGTACGAGGTTGATAGATGGTAGGGGGATGAATATAGTTTTGAATGGTGAGTTGCTTGAGGAGGTAGATTGTTTTAAATATCTAGGGTCACATGTTGCTGTGGATGGAAGAATAGATGCAGAAGTGAAGTTTAGAATAAATGAAGTAGGAAAGGTGCTGGGAGGAATGAAAAAAGTGTTTAAATGTCGTTCGCTTAGAATGGATGTAAAGAGAAGGCTGTATGAGGGTGTTGTGGTACCGACTGCATTATATGGGGCTGAAACATGGAATATGGGTGTAGCAGAGAGGAAAAGTTTGAATGTAATGGAGATGAGATGTCTGAGGAGTATGTGTGGAGTGACGCGTATGGATCGGGTGCGAAATGATGAAGTGCGAAGGAGAACTGGAGTTGTTCGGGAGATGGCTGGCAGAGTTGAGCAGAGGGTGTTGCAATGGTTTGGGCATATGGAGAGAATGGATAATGAGCGATTGGTGAAAAAGATAACTAGATCTGATGTGAGAGGTGTAAGGCTGAGAGGAAGACCACGAATAGGATGGATGGACAGTGTGAAGAGAGCGCTGGATGCGAGAGGGATGTCTGTTGAGCAAGGAAGAGTGGCTGTGCGTGACAGAAATAAATGGAGAGAAATTGTGAATGAATAAGTGATGACGCAGCCCTGAGGGGATATTCTCCCGCATTTGGTCTGATCAGCTAGTCAGGTCAGGTGCGGGTAAGGGGATGGGTCTGTTATGATGTGGCAGGGGTAAACCAGTTCTGCTGTCGGGCCCTGCTGCGGATGTCACTGATTGCATTGCCCAGTTGACCCTTGTGCGGTGTGGTGCGGTGAGGATCTGTCCGTTCTCCCCTTTGGGGCTAAGATGCGAATGAATGTGTTTGAATGGATGAGTAAATGGAGAGTGAGTCATCCTGTCTCGGCTACCTCCCTTTCCTTGGGGGAAGCAGCCTAGGTATATAGATAGATAGAGTTCTGATATTCAAATCTATACAAATATGATCATTATCACAGCAGTAAATACAATTCAGGTACTCACCACTCACATCAGGGGGCACACTAAGAGATTCCACCTGAAAAATTGCCTCATAAACACACACCATGGCATGCAATGCCTTGCAGTACCGGTACTGCAAAATGCACAAGTCCATTCTGTTAACTACCGAATAATTTCTTGTATGTACTGTACTCATGTGGAAAACTAAAGAAATAAAATCCTGAATATTTATTGGTAAATTATCACGACACCTGTGCCCCCACATCAGCTTTGTTTACGATCCCGGCCCCAACTGACCGCCACCATTCCATTCTGTTAACTACCGAAGTATTCATTGTATGTACTGTACTCTTAAAAGTGGAAAAATAAAGAATTAAAATCTTGAACATTTATTGGTGAACTGATGTTAAGACCGCACTGTAGAATTATCACACCTGTGCCCCCACAAACGCTTTGTTTACGGTCCAGGCCCCGACTGACCTCCATCATTTCACCCTTCACCTGCCGCCAATCAGCTGTTTTGCACAAAATAAAACACATGATGTACTTATGAAGTGCAAGCATATAAATATTTTTTTCTTCCAACAAAGAAAACCTTCATTCTTATTAACATTTTTTTTTTTTTTTTTTTTCATCTCTGCCAGCACACATGCGTTCTAAGATGAATTTATGTGGTGCAAGTTAGAGTCGGTCCGTTAGGAAGAAAAACACCAGCGTTTGCCGATTTGCTCTCTCCCGAGATGTCTGGCTTACAAATTCCATGCCTGTCTTTGAAACGATTTAACCATCCAACACTGAAATCACATTCGACTTCTGTATTCATTTTATTGTGAAACTCTCTTGCGTTTTCTTGGATAAGAGGACCAGAAATAGGTGCTCCCCTAGATCTTTCTATGCAAAACCACTCGAACGATGAAGAGTATGCCTTTTTTCAATGGACTTACTTGTCTCGCTTTTCATGAAAAATTCATTGAGCTTGGATGCTTGGGTCTTGATATAAATCGTTGGATTTCCTACATTATATTCGGTCATCAGTGTTTTATAATGTTTACCTTTTTCAAGTCTATTGCATATGTCCAGCTTCTGTTTCAAGGTAGGCATGACACGCTTACGTTTAGTTTGCTCTTCAGGCATTTTGGAATGTTGAAATTACTGTCCATCAGAACAACACAACAGCAAGAGAGCTTGTTTACTGTCTGGTGGTAAAAAGCAGACTGGTGATTTGTGGAAATTGTGGAGGGTGTGAAGGATGACTGAATTCAAGTAGGGGAAAGAGAGAGGAGGAGGGCTGGTTAAGAGGATTTACTAGGGATTTACATTAGCCAGAAAAGCCTTCACCTCACTTAGTCCGACTTCACCCAGCCTCGCGTGACACGATAAAACGGCGGTTTGGCGGTCAATTCAAAATGGCGCACAGTTATAACTTACTGACATTTTTACCAGCCCTTGAATTTTCCCGTTTTTCTGAGTATTCCGTTTGTCTGGATACCGGATAGCAGGGATTGTACTGTAATTTCCATCTCCCTGGGCTATTTCTTACATCAAACAGTCAAAACACACCTTGTATTCTCTCAAATCATTCTCCATGCTTGGAGTGCCTATGGACATGCAGTTTGTTGCAAATGATAGTAGAAAGATTGATGTCTGTCTGACAAAAATTTTAGCTCTCAAGATTAACGATAAGTAGGTTAAAACACGAGTTAAAACCACACAATTTTTTTCCTATTTCTCTGCAATAAGCACAGTCAGTACGCTGTCATCACAGCCACTGCAACCAAAGGGTTACGGGGGGTCCAGGGGTGTTTTTAAGGAGGGCAGCAGATATCCGCGGATTTTTAACATACGTGGGTGTCTTTGTTACCTAACCCCCATGGATGTTACGGAAGCACTGTACTAAACCCACCCAAATGAGTCCAAAAACAAGTTTAAAGCCAATCTAAATGACCTAACACCTGTAAGAGAAACTAACCTAAGACTAACATCTGTAAATAACTCACTAAAACCAACAAATAAAATCAGAAAATCATCAAATATATGTCTGAAAAAAAAAAATCAAGCTTAGTAAACTGTACCCCAAAATGATAATGTTCACCCTACCTACGGCTAAAACATATTAATCGAAGTCTAAAAACAGTTTATAAATCAAACTAAACACACAATTTTAGTCTACAATATAATCAAAATCGGTAAAAAAATAAAATAAAAACCCATCATTAAACCAGGGTTGGGCCATTGTTAGGCGCGGTATGGTGGTACAGTAATCCCCATACTATCTGGACGGCCACTTTCTGGACACCCCACTTACCGGGCATTGTGGGCCTGGACCTTCGGAACCCGGGGGGGGGAAATCTGATTTTTCTCCCACCTGTAATTTGAAATTGCCGTGCGACGCTAAACAGCTGCTTACACCACGGCCCCTTCACCCTTTCCTTCCTCCCCTCTCCCCTGTCAGGGTTGCCATTTGGTATTTTTCATTACCAAATGTGGGCCAATTTGGCAATGAATCTGAATAATGCAATTACCAAACGGATTTTTCACATGTATGAGGATACACAGGATGGAGATGGTGGATTGTTTGCTCTCTCTGATTAATCTGCTAGCCTACACAGCATGAAAATAATCAACATGCTATTAATTAAATGGAATGTGATTACAAGTATTTCCACTTGTATATATAATTAGAGAAGAATAAATGCTAGCTTTACAAATTTGGTAATTAAAATTGAGGAGTTTGGTAATGTGGCTGTTGCGATCTGGCAACTCTGTTTCCCTGTCACCAACACTCCCAACAGTTACTGCCTAACTTTGATCGCGAGTAGATGCTTATCGTAGTGGATGCCACACATGCTGGTTTTTTGTTAATAAACAGTGAATAAACTGCAATACCTCGCCACTAGACCACATGGGAATTTAAAGTGTTGTGCAGTGTTAAGAAATTAGAATTTAGAGTGCAAAGGATTAACTGTGAAGTGCAAACTGACGGTTGAAACTGGCAAGGTGCAGTTAAGAACAATGTGCAGTGGTAAACAATTATAACTCACAGTGCAAAGAATTAAGTGCAGCACAACACTGGATTACTGTATGTGCTTCAAGAGCATTTTCACAACTGCCTAAGCCTTAGAGAAGGCAGCCACAGATGTACTGTAAGTACCCTGGCTAAGGTACAGTCACTTCTACTTCCACATTCTTTGGTTCCTTTACATTTATTTCATGCTTTATGTCCATTATTGGTATGAAAAGGGTCTTAAATAGGTTAAAATAGGTGCTATGCATGTCCAGTAGGGAGTTGTATAGGTGTTCTTCTGAGTCAGGCTAGGTTAGGGTCCATAAGTACAAGTCCAGGAGGCTGGGGCCCACTTTCCGGACGGGACCACTTTCAGGACATGCCTTTGGCTCTATTACATCGGATAGTGGAGGGATTATTGTATTTCTTCTGAATTCTCTACACTCTGGCTTTGGCTTTCCTGTCATTCTCTGACTACATATATCTGTGCTGTTTACTTATCCTCTAATTCTACTGACTATCAAAAACTCTTTGACTATCTTACTTCTACGATGGAACACATTCTATCCATTTCTCCTTTTTCTGAAATCTCCATTCTAGGAGATTTCAATGTTCACCACCACCTCTGGCTCTCCTCTCCCTTCACTGATCCACCTGGTGAACAAGCCTACATCTTATCTGTCCTTAATGACCCAGAGCAGCTTGTACAGCATCCTATCCGTATCTCTGACTGCCTTGGAGAGAGCTCCAACATACTTGACCTCTTCCTTACAACTAATCCTTCCGCTTACACTTAATCTTTTCTCTCCATTGGGCTCCTCCAATCACAACCTTATTACCTTAACCTGTCATTTCACTCCGGTATGTCCTGTGGACCCTCCAAAGAAATGTCATCTGTGGCACCTTGGAGTGAGTTAGACAATGGTTCCAAGCATCTCGCATGGTCATCACCGGAGAGGTGAGGATAGTAGGCACTTTTATGGTATTCCCCCCCCCCCCCTGGGACTCTGAGGCTTGGTACTGAGATGCCATTTTTAAAATAATTTTAAACAGGAAGTGGAGCATGTAATGTGAACGTAGTTTGGTGTCGGCAGTTAGAGGAACTTGTATTGGAGAGCATGCGGGCCTACTTTCTGTGTTAATGAAACAATGAAAAAGTTCAGCAAAAGGGGATGGTCAGAAGCTAGTTCCGATAGGTGATGAAATGGGAGCTCCAGCTCTCCCTATCATCAGCTTTCCATCCACCTTGGGAGTACAGTACCACCCTGTTCAATTGGTGCTTCGATCTACTCTCCGCTGGCTGGAGTAAAAGAGATACAAAACACATGTACTGTACGTTACACCTGTATAGATATCTGTACACTGCTTACAATGACACTTATCTTGCAGGCTTGTGGCCAGTCTTCACAAAGGAAAACACATGGCAAAGCTGGGCAACATGAAACACGAATGGAATGGTCTGAATGCAATGAAAGACACAGCTAGACCAAGTTTAATCACTTGTCATACAGTGTGTTTACAGACTAAGATCATGTCCAATTCCATCAGAAGCAGTCCTAAAATACCCCAACTTGTTATTCTCACCAGATCTCCAACCTAGCCCAACTGGGTGGGAGAAACCACAACCTTGGCAACTGTATTGTGAGTCACTCCACGTATTGCCAGCAGTTCAGAAGGGCAATGTAATGTGTCCCATTTATCAACCCTAGCTTGGTGTAGTCAAAAAAGTTTGGTGGGCTCAGAGGCATTCAATAAATCTGAATTCCATTAAAGGTATATTGGAGTTTGATAAAGCATGAGTTTACTGTATTTATAAAAAAAAAAAAAAAAAAAAAAAAAAAAAAATCCATACACTGGATTACAGGTGTCTTCCATTCATAAAAAATCTAAGAGTGGGACTTGAACTGCTGTAGGCTGATGTTTGTGGGGAGACTAATCTAGGGAGGCAAGTTCCAAAGATAAGCAGTTCAGGGAATAAAGGAATTCTGACAGGCAAAAGTTCTGCAATATGGCAGTGTGACAGTCAAGTCATGAGCATTACCAAATGCCTGTATACTGAGGAGGAAGGCATGGCAAGGTGGCACAATGGATACAATTTCATCTGAACATTTGGCACAAAAGACTCAGTAAAATAATGCAAGAGAGGCATCATTCTATCTTACTTGTATGGGAAGTACACTAGTTTATTTGCAATTGCTGAGTCATTACTGTATTTTGCAGTGTATACAATGCAATTTTTTCCCTAAAAAATACAATAAACTCTCAATTACCCAGCGTTATGCAGCCAAGCCCTATGCCAAATAAAGTGAAACATCAGATATTGCACAGTACCCCCCCATGAGCTCAACAATCGGTGGCGAGATGGATACTGTGTCGCTATCCATCTCAACCCTCTAACCTAGAAACTTTCCCATGAGTAAAAGATGAAAAATGATGAAAACTATGCTTTTGTGTGTGTGTGTGTGTGTGTGACTCTGGGTAAAGGCTTCACAGCCTGCTCTCAAGGCCCAGTAGTCCTCCTACATACCATACACCTCTACATGTCACCACTTCAGCGCTAACACCCACCGTCCATACTGAATATATGCTAGGGCTGTCTCGTACAGGACTGGTGTATTGATATTCGTGGGGGTATTTTTAAGTTATGTCAGCGGGTCTTCTAGTATATAAGTAAAGTCTGCTTTTTACTAAATTCAAATCCTTAACCAGTACAATCCCGCTGTCGGCATGGTGTCGACAGTAAAAAAAAGTCTCAACTAATCCCAGTGACGTGATGGTGCCGACAGCAAAATTTGGGCCCTGTCACATGTCTGAAACTGCTTCAATCAAGCTAATTTTTTGCTAAGGAGTAGCTTGATGTATTGGCAACACTTTGCTCAAGCATTTGTAGCACTGAGTTTGGTTCTGCGTGGGTGGGTAACATCACTTGGCCATTGTCCGTCGTAGCATCAGGATTTCGCGAAAATCACGCCCAAGTTTCCGCCTAATTGGACTAAAGGAGGTTGTTCAAAGGGTCACAGACCCTTCTTTGCTTTCATTCAGTGATTCCTCAGAAGAGGAAGACCTGGATGACTCTTCTGGGGAGGAATATGAGCCAGCAGAGGAGGATATTGAGAATGGGGAATCCCCCATTCTTCCCACCCAGTTATATGTACCGGAGCCTAGCCCAGCCAAACGAGTGTTTCCTAAGGCTTCGGTAACACCTATGGAGCAAGGGGAGGAGGCTCCTGAAGGTGTGGGTGATCAAAGCACGCCCATGGCCATCCTGCATCCGCCAGGAAAGTATCGCCACTTTCAAAAGTCAAAGGAGACAAACATTTGTTTATCTCGTGACTCCCCCCCCCCCCAAGCAGCCTCCAACCGCCCCCACCCATCCCACACACCAAGGACTCTCTATCAAAAGAAGAAATTGCAAGTAATTGAGGATACTGATGATGATGATGACGATAATGATGATCAACCACCACGATTGCCACCGCTTGACGGCTATACAAAGGGCGTCCTGGCTAATAAATAACTATGATTGTATGATTATGTGGTGCCCTGAAACTCTTATAACTAATGTTCCATTCATTCTTGTGGAATTAGGGGATAACTGTGAAAGTAATGTGTGAATAATAAATATGAATTACTTGGGGAACTGTGAATGAGTTTGCTTTCATTATTTACTGACACTGTGATTACTTACTACCATACAAGCTGATGAATAACTATGATTACGTGGTGTCATAGAACAATTATAACTACTGCTGCATTCATTCTAGTGTAGTTAGTGAAGAACTGTGAAACTATTATGTGAATAATAACTCTGAAGTATTCCTAGGAACTGTGAATTAGTGTCATGAATGAATAACATTTGAAAAAGACTTAGTGATGAGAGGATTAATGGTCAGGTATTTCTGCCCCTCGTAATCCCTTCCTCAGGTCGGCGACAGGGTAGAGAGAGAGTCAGGTGAGGTCACATCCAGTGTGGTGGGAAAAACCCAGGTGTGGTTACCCAGCATATCTCAACCTGTATATCCACTGAGGAAGGCGACAGCTGTCACCAAAACTGTTCTGAAATACATCTTTTTCATATGCCATTTTGTATGTGTGTGTGTGTGTGTGTGTGTGTGTGTGTGTATTTACCTATTTGTAGTATACAGGGATTGAGCAATGCTCGTGTTGTCCTGTCTCCATATCCACATTTATCAAGTCTACCTTTACACACATGAATGTTTTTCTCATGCACCACCTCTCTGTCTAAGTCATTCCAAATATTTAAGTATTTAACTAATATACCTAATTGTGATATACACGGAATGTACTATGCTCGTGGGTTTCCATCGCTCTTTCTCAATAAATCAAATTTGGCTTTAAACTCGTTTAAGTTTTTAGACTGGACAATCTCTTTGTCCAGTCTATTCCATAAGTCTATACTTCTGTAAGGAAAGCTATATTTCTTGTGTGTGTGTGTGTGTGTGTGTGTGTGTGTGTGTGTGTGTGTGTGTGTGTGTGTTGCATCCTACCTCATGGTCACGAAAGTGTGACACTTCAGCCACCAAGCTAATGAATAACTATGATCGTATGATTATGTGGTGTCATGAAACTTTTATAACTAATGTTGCATTCAAACCTGTGGAATTAGGGAATAACTGTGAAACTAATATGTGAATAATAAATGTGAAGTACCTGGGGAACTGTGAATGAGTTTGCTTTCATTATTTACCAATACTGTGATTACTTACTACCCAACAAGCTGATGAATAACTGATTGTATGATTACGTGATGCCATGAAAATATTATGACTACTCTTGTATTCATTCCTGTGGAATTATGGAATAACTGTGAAAGTAATATGTGAATAAGAAATGTGAAGTACTCATGGGAACTGTGAATGAGTTTCCTTTCATTATTTACCGATACTGTGATAACTTACTACCATACAAGCTGATGAATAACTATGATTACGTGGTGTCATAGAACCATTATAACTACTGCTGCATTCATTCTGGTGTAGTTAGTGAAGAACTGTGAAACTATAATGTGAATAGTAACTCTGAACATATAACCAAACCATAGTGCTCCCTACGTTTCAACAAGTGGGTTGGTGGAGGGTTAGTGCCCCTCCCCGTAAAACAACTATCTCAAAGTCAAATGGCCACCCCTTACGGGATTATGGCATCTGGCAATAGATAGAAAGATGGATAGAAGTACTCTTTGGAACTGTGAATTAGTGTCATGAATGAATAACTGAAACTAATACTGTGTGTATATAATAACTGTGAAGGACAGTGCATGCCTGTGTTCATTTCTTTCGTGCAGTCGACTTTGTTACCTCGACCATGAAACTTCTTCTTCTTCTTCTTCTTCTTCTTCTTTTTTTTTTTTTTTTTTTTTTGCGAGGAAGAAGGAACCAAAGGCCATGAGCTCCCAATAACAGTTCCCTCCAAGAGAAAAACAAAATACAAGAGAGAGCCAAATTCAAGATCCATTCATTTTGAGATGCCTGGACACACTGCATTTGAAAGACTGGAGATCATAGGGAGTAGGAAATACAGACAGAGGGAGACAGTTCCAAAGTTGACCCGTTGCATAAATGAAGGACTGGGAGCAACGGTTAACTCTTGCATTAGAGAGTTGGACAGAAAAGGGATGAGAGTTTGCTGCTAGATGGGCGCTACGCCCCCATCATAGAGGTGGAGGAATGCATGCAGACAGTTCAGACGAGCAGTGACCATTAAAGTAGCGATAAAAATGCAACAGTGCAGCGAAGAGACAGAGGTTGAAGGGAGTCAGTAAGAGGACGAGAGTTGTATGTGGGGAGCCTCCCCACACATGAGAGTTGTACTCCACACAGGGGCGGATAAAACCCCTGTATAGAGTCAACAATTGTGCAGGGGTAAAGAAAGAACGGAGTCAGTTTAGCACACCCAATCTCTTGGAAGCAGATTTTACAAGAGATGTAATAAGATCTTTCCAAGATAAGTCCCGAGTAAATGAAACCCCAAGCATGTTCAAGGATGATGCAGGATTAAGCTGAATATCATTAAACATTAGTGGGTATACCTGTGGAAGATTTTGACGGGTTGATAGGTGTAAGAACCGAGTCTTTGATGCATTAAAAAGAACAAGATTATTTTTACCCCAGTCAGAGATACGAGCCAAGTCAGACATTAGGTGTGCCATACCCTCATCCCTTGTTTGTTGAAGCAACTGTTGAGATGGGCGTTGCAGGAACCGAATGGAAAGGTGAAGGGTGGAGTCATCAGCGTATGAGTGGATAGGGTTAGATGTACAGCTTAGAAGGTCACTGATGAATAAAAGGAAGAGAATTGGTGATAGGACAGAGCCCTGAGGAACACCACTGTTGACAGATCTAGGAAAAGAATGATGGCCGTCTACAACAGCAGCTATAGAATGACCAGAAAGGAAGCTAGCAATGAAGGCACAGACAAAAGGATAGAAACAGTAAGAGGGAAGTTTGGAAATTAAAGATTTATGCCAGACTCGATCGAATGCCTTAGAGATGTCAAGCGCAATGGCAAAGCTTTCGCCAAAATCCTGAAAGGAGGATGACCAGGAGTCTGAAAGGTAGGTGAGAAGATCGCCAGAGGAGCGTCCCTGACGGAACCCGTACTGATGATCAGAAAGAAGGTTGTGAGAGGAAAGATGTCTTAAAATTTTTCTATTGAGAATTGACTCAAAAACTTTTGAAATATAGGACGTTAACCCTTTAACCGCAGGTGTCATCCCAGAATGACATTGCAAAAACTGGACCAAACCGCGGGTGTCATTCTCGAATGTTTGTGAATATTTTGAATACCACGCGTTTTTTCCGTGCGCCAATTGTTTCAAGGGAGAGTAGCTATTAAGTTCTTTCACTCCAGCCGACCCCCACCTCCCTCCTCCCACCCCCCGGGCCCCCCACCCCACCCCTGACCAACACGCATCAGTATCTGTCCAGCTGTGTGAGTGACAACACCGCTGATGTGGCAGTGAAGTGCGGGCAATTACAGTGCCTTTTACCTGTCTCAGTTAACACAGAGTGGGTGTTTATCGTATGTGCAGTGTTCATATATGTTTATAGTATTATTATCAGAATGAGGTTGGCATCTGGTAATGGTGTGTGAACGAAAAATAGTGATTACAACACCGCTGATGTGGCAGTGAAGTGCGGGCAATTACAGTGCCTTTTACCTGTCTCAGTTAACACAGAGTGGGTGTTTATCGTATGTGCAGTGTTCATATATGTTTATAGTATTATTATCAGAATGAGGTTGGCATCTGGTAATGGTATGTGAACGAAAAATAGTGATTACAACACCGCTGATGTGGCAGTGAAGTGCGGGCAATTACAGTGCCTTTTACCTGCCTCAGTGAACACAGAGTGGGTGTTTATCATATATGCAGTGTTCATATATGTTTATAGTGTTATTATCAGAATGAGGTTGGCATTTGGTAATGGTGTGTGAGCGAAGGTAATGGTGTGTGAGCGAAAAATAGTGATTTTAGATCGCTCACTTCTAACGGCACTGCCCATCCAGTGATAGTCAACGAAATCATGAAACCTACATCATTGCAAAGCCAAAGGTTAGTACTTTCAAATAGTATCTTATTTTTCGCTCTAGATTTATTCTGTGCAGAGTCATAAAGGTTTAAAGTTTGTTTACATTTTGGCTGAAACCCCCACGGAAGATGCCAGTCGGGGCAAAACAATGCCCGCGGTTAAAGGGTTAAAGCAATTGGACGATAGTTGGAGGGCTGGGAGTGGTCACCCTTCTTTGGGACTGGCTGAATGAGACCAAACTTCCAGCAAGAAGGAAAGGTACAAGTTGACAGACAAAGGCGAAAGAGTTTGCCAAGGCAGGGTGTAAGCACAGAAGCACAGTTCTTGAGAACAAGAGGGACTCCATCAGGCCCATATGCCTTGTTAGTATTGAGGCCAGTGATGGCAGAAAATACATCAGCTGAAGAAATTTTAATGTCAGCCATGAGGAAGTCAGAGGTGGGAAGTGATGGAGGAATAGAACGGGAATCGTCTAAGGTGGAATTGGAGGAGAAAGTCTGTGCAAAGAGATCTGCTTTATCAGTAGAAGAAATACCTACAGAACCATCAGAGTAGAAAAGAGGAGGGAAGGATGATGAGGTAAAGTTGTTAGAAAGGTTTTTGGCAAGGTGCCAGAAGAAGTGGGAAGAATTCGAGTTGGAGAGTTGAGAGCATTTAGTACAGATAAAATTATTTTTAGCAGAGTGAAGAACAGACTTAGCATGATTCCGGGCAGAAACATAAAGATGATGTGATTCTAGGGTGGGTTGGCTCCGGTATCTTTTGTAGGCCCTCTCCTTGTTGAGGACAGCACTAGAACAAGCGTGATTAAACCAAGGCTTTCTTGCATTAGTCAAAGGATATGAGAAAGGAATGTATGCTTCCATGCCCGAAAGAATAACCTCCGTAATGCGCAAGGCACACTCATATGGCTCCTGGCCATGGAAGCAATAATCATTCCTGGGAAAATCAAAGAAGTACTGCCTGAGGGCCTCCCAATCCGCGGCTCCAAAATGCCAAAGATGACGTTTCCCTGGAGGGTCCACAGGCCATACCGGAGTGATAGGACAGGTTAAGTTGATAAGGTTGTGATCGGAGGAGCCCAATGGAGAGAAAAGATTAACAGTGTAAGCAGAAGGATTAGTTGTAAGGAAGAGGTCAAGTATGTTGGAGCTCTCTCCAAGGCGGTCTGGGATACGGGTAGGGTGCTGTACAAGCTGCTCTAGGTCATTAAGGATAGAAAAGATATAGGCTTGTTCACCAGGTGGATCAGTGAAAGGAGAGGAGAGCCAAAGGTGGTGGTGAACATTGAAATCTCCTAGAATGGAGATTTCAGAGAAAGGAGAAATGGATAGAATGTGTTCCATCGTAGAAATAAGATAGTCGAAGAATTTTTGATAGTCAGTAGAATTAGGGGATAAGTAAACAGCACAGATATATTTAGTCAGAGAATGACAGGAAAGCCGAAGCCAGAGTGTAGAGAATTCATAAGAATCGAGTTCAGGAACACGAGAGCAAGATAAGTCGTTGCATATATATACACAACAGCCACCTTTGGCTTTGAAATGAGTATAGAAAAAGTAGGAGGATACAGAAAAGGGTTTGCTGTCAGTTGCCTCAGACAGCTGAGTCTCAGTTAGAAAAGGGAGGTGAGGTTTAAAGGAGGAGAGGTAGTGCTCAACAGAGTGAAAGTTAGAGGAAAGGCCACGAATGTTGCAGAAATGAAGAAGAGAGTCAGACAGTGGTTCCAGGCACCTCGAGTCGTCACCGGGAGAGGGATGGAAGGTGGGGGCATTTATGGTCCCCCCCCCACTGGGACTCCGACGCTGGGTGATGAGACGCCATTTATTTGAATTTTGGAAAAGGAAGTGTAGTGTGTACTGTGCATGTACTGTAGTTTGGTGTAGATAGTAAGAGAAGTTTGTGCTGGAGAGCATGCTGGCCTACTCTCTCTGTAACTGAGACACTGAAAAAGTTCAGCAAAGGGGGATGGTCAGGAACTAGTCCTGAGGGCTGATGAAACGGGAGCTCCAGCACTCCCTGTCATCAGCTTTCCATCCACCTCAGGAGTACTGCCCTGCTCGACTGGTGCTACAGTCTACTCCTACAACTGTGACACTGTCATAACTGTAAAATGATCTCTGGCCTATGATAAGGTTTACAACACGGAGTGGTGGTAGTGGTGAATATTTTACCTCGCTCAGTTGTCAAAAGCCCCTCCCCTCCTGGTCCTCCTCCTACCTGGGCGTGAAAACGCCACTCGCGGCTTGGGAAACTAGCCAAAAAACACAGCGGGCGACCATTATGCTCTTATTTCTCGTATAATGAGTACTATTTTGTGCTTTTCCTTGATTTTTATGTCCCTTTGGACTGTTTTATGCAATAAATATTTTTTCCGTTTTGGGTCCGGGATTCGGTGGGTATAAAATTACAAGAATGCCTGGGATGGTACAGGTTAAACTGTTCCTTGCCCTAGCGGGGATTTGAACCTGGGTCCGCTGGGACTGCAGGCCACCTCTACCGACTGAGCTAATGCCTCCCCAAACATAAAAAACAATACAGTAATGATACAGTACAGTAATACGGTGTATAGTGTACTACTGTATACACTTAGCAAGTGTTGGCATCGATGGAGGATTGAGCTGTACACCATGCCGTACAGTGCTTTACAGAGCACTTAATCCCATGTGGTCCTGTGGCGAATGGCTCTCACAAAGAGTTACTCAGCCCCACCACCTCAGGCTCAATCTCCATCAAGGGTGCTACTGTAGTTAGCGGAGATGGAGTGGCAGAGGGTGTGAAGTGGGGCTCCAATGACACGAGACCTCAGGTTGAGACACCACTGTCGATGGGGCTGAAGGTGGAGCTATGGTCAAGGTGCCTGACAGGTGAAGAAGAAATGGCCAGGGCAGTGCCTGGTTGGGGTAAACGACGCCCATGTGACAAAATAGAGGGGTGGGGTGACAAAGGTCAGTACGAAGAGGTCGAAGGGTGGGGCAACAGAGGACGATGCAAGGAGATCAAAGGCTGGGACAACAGAGTACAATGAGAGGAGGTCAAAGGCTGTGGTGACCAAGTGGCAGGCATAACCGTGCAACAAAAGGACATGATGGAGGATTGCTGGAGATCCTTCTCAACTGCAGCTTTATCACTTTCTCATGGCCCTGTCACAGGTACAATGCTGCTTCGTTATACGATGCTTTGTTATGTGACAAATCGCTACAATAAAGTTACATCCTGTCTTGGTACAATGTTAGAAAATTAACTGTGATTTCACTACAACAATATTTTCGACAGCTGCCTCTGAGAATCTCGTGCGGACGCAGTGACGCAGACAAGCCAGAATGGCTGCCCAGTGTTTACATTGGGTGTGATCAATGCCTTTCATTCTAAATTGTGCACGAGATCACTGTAACATAACTGTTATTGCCAAATAACTGTGCAAGTGCCTAACAAATAGTGCAGTGTGCAACATTAAGTGATACTTTTTTTGTGTATGAAAACAAATGAAACTTGTGACTTGGAAATCATGTCAACCTTACCTAACCATCATCTCCTTTCTAAGCCTCTACACAGCTGACTGAGCGAAGATGCCCTCTCAGTGTTTACATTGACTGTGATCATTGCCTGTTGTTTTAATTGTGCATGAAAAGTCCACTGTTATGGCCAAATAAGATTGCAAGTGCTTAACAAATAGTGCAGCGAGCAATATTAACCCCTTCACCACGATGACGCTTAAACGTCGTTGTAACCCTCCAGTGTGCACACACTACGATGCCTCTGTGCAGTCATATATCAATGCCACCAAAGGAGACAGCAGAGGGTTTAGTTTATTGTGCTGTGGCCTTACATACTGGCTCGTATATGTTACTGAGGATAAAATAAGCCCCACCCACTTTCTTTTCTGCCAATCCCAATACTGTACTGTATATATGGGAAGACACGTGATTGATGGTGTGTTGGACAGTAATTCTGCATCCTGCCAGGATCAGTCTTGGCTGTGTGTTATAGGACAGTGTACTGTTGCTCCGTCCACAGTGAATTATGGCCGAATTACATCGTATTCTTGAGGAACCTCGCGATTCCTCAAGTGATGAGGATTATCAGCTGTAGGCTCAAGACTCGGATATCAGTGACTTGTTGAGTGAAGAATTTGAGAGTGATGAATTTGATGATATTCATGAAAAAAAAATCGAAGGTGGCTGCCAGTTGATAAGCGACATATTTGCTAACACACGTCCCAACCACGTGCCTAAATTTATGACCGAGTCTTTCGGGCTGAATTCAGCGCTCAGTGAATCTGACATTGTGTTGCCTTTTTCAAGCTATTTTCAGATGAAGATGTGGTGAAGCAAATATGTGAGTGGACATATAAGAAGGTAAATAAATTTTTCACTGAACACCCATACAAAAAAGGGTAAAGTAAACAGCATTCTTTGGCATCTAGTTTCAGAAAGTGATATGTACACTTTTATCAGCCCTTTGTTTCCATGGGAATAACGAAACTGCCCCGCATCTACATGTACCAGAGCAGAAGCATGTTGTACACTATCGTTAGTGGCACAGCCAGGATACGTCACCGCCTGGGCCAAGCAGGGGCGAGAAGGCCAAGAAAATATAGGCCTAAATTTGAGTTCAGAGGAATCATTTCTAATAGGTAAGTACTGTACACTGAATTAATCTATATATATACATATATATATATATATATATATATATATAAATACAGGTCTCCCTCATTTACAACTGGTATGCGTTCCTAGAAAGGCAATCGTAAACCGAAATATTGTAAAGCAAAATTAAGGTTTAATGGGATAAATAGGGATGCGTTCCTGGACTCGTGTATAAGGAACCCAAGACTCATACAAGTGATCTAATATGAAATAATAATGATGATGTTTTATGTATTGTCGAGTTGTGCTTGTCTCCCCCGCTTTCTTAATGTTGACAGCATGCTTTATAACAATCGATACAGTTGACTGTGCAAGACTCATGGAACGAGTGATGGAGTTTGTCCCCTCACCTGCTTCGTGCTGCTTCACAATGTTAAGCTTAGACTCCAGGGTTAAGGACGTTCTTGCTTTCTTTGGCTTCATATCACCAGCACCAGATGTTGCAAGGCGTTTACAAGACATCACGGTGGGGGCACTAGGGGGTGCAAAATATGAAGAACAGAAGAAATAGTAATATCATGGGCACTGATGCACACAGATGCACAGAGGTTGTATGCTGAACAAGCACGCGGATGAGACTGGCAAAAGCGCGGGAAACTGTGTGGGTGGGGCAGGTATGCCACGCATCTCTCAGCTGATCTGCCTGTGAGTGCAGGATTTCCACATGCCCAATCGTAAATGCGATGGAGCTCAATCGTAAAATGAATACTGTACTTGGTACTAAAGAAGAAGGATCGTAAATGCGAAATATCGTAAAACGATACAACGTACAACAAGGGAGACCTGTATACATATATATATATATATATATATATATATACCACGTTGAGTACACCACTTCCCATCCGATCAGCGAAGTTAAGCAACGTTGGGTCTGGTTAGTACTTGGATGGGTGACCGCCTGGGAACACCAGATGCTGTTGGCATCCCTACGTGTCAAGTGGGGTTGGTGGAGGATTAGTACCCCTCCCTGTAAAACAATTAACTCTAAGCCCTTGACCACCCCGTTTGGGATACATAGCGTCTGGCAATGAATGAATGAAATATATATATACAGTATATATATATATATATATATATATATATATATACCAGTATGGTATACACTCAAACCTCCATTTAAGGGATTTCGGATTTAAGGGACTCCATATTCTACCTGACAAACGGACAAGACCATTCAAAAGTGATACATAATGCCTAGGTTATGCACATTAATATGTTTCTTTATACAGTACCCGTAAAATAATATTCATAATCATATAAATAAGTAAGAAGAGTGAAACAATCATTGCATTTCATAATAAAATTGTCTTTAAATGTGGTAAAACAATGCACATTTTCAAGTAAGGGACAAGTTGATTCCCCATTTAGTCCCTTAAATCGAGGTTTGAGTGTGTATATATATACATATGTATGTATATATACAGAGATAGCCCGATTATCCGGGCTATATGGTGTTAAGGGGTGCCCAATTAGTCCGAAAGCACGATTAATCCAGCATTAACACAAGTACTGTACTGTTAGACTGATTTATTTACTGGTAAATGTACACTTTAAGTACCAGAAAGACCTTTCCAGTTCAATGTATATTCCTCCAGCTTGTTTCAGTATTTTTCAGACTATATTCAGTTCGGTAAATCATGTTTTCTTACTGAAAGATTTCCTCCCTGTTAGTATCGTCTCGTTCTAAAGCTGTACCTACGATTGTTTCCAGCACAATGGACAAAACTCATCGTACTCAAATGTGGACTTTGTTTCCCAACTTCCCAACTGAAGATTAGGTTAGGTTACATTATTAGGTGCAGTTAAGCTAGGTTAGGCCAGGTTTAAACACTTAGATTAGAACAGTGTCTTCTGCCATTACGTTAACGAATCAAAGAGTCGTCACACCAGAACAGCTGGGAAAGATTTAACAAGAAATGTTTATTTAACCAACCCAGAAATAATCAGAAAAATATAACAGACTATCAAAATGAACTGATTTGGTAAGGTGCTTTTACTGCTTACAGCAAAGCGTATGTTTACCCCCCTCAAATCCTCAATGTTCGTGAGTTCAGAAATTTGTGTGCTCCCGTGGCAGACCTTGAAACCATTTTTTCAAAGTTATAAAGTCAGTTTCTTTTTCTTACAGATTTGAAAAGACTCGTCTGGTACACCTGGCTTTTTCCCCTCCTCCCTAAACCCATCTTGTGATTTGCTATGATTCGTGAAAGAAAATTAGGGGGCATGTTACATTAGAATTTAAACATAAAGTTAGGGTGCATGTTACTTCAGCATTTAAACATATCGGCGAAAACATCTGGGATGAAAGGACCACCGAGCTGTTTGGGATGGTCGAGGAGGGTCGTGTGAACATACCAGTGATCGTTCCCTTCCCATAATTGTTCGCAGTTTTTATGGCTCTCCCTAACTTAACGTTACTGACACCGATACAGTAAAGCATTGTTCAAGGCTAGCAGCCATAAGGGGTTAATGGAATACATTATTGTTTGTATCAATACTCTCTCTTTCACACATACACGAACGAACAGAAGAATGTGAAATAAATGTACACTTAACTGTAAGGAGCAGAAATAACTGTATGCTCTGTAGGTCCGAAATGTGTTGGGAAGCGACATCGAACACAGAATGTGGAACTGAATGCCACCTTACGAGAACATTTGAGATGAAAATATTTTTTCTTATTAGTAAACATAATTGTTCCATTTCGTCCCCTATAATTGTGAAACTCGTAAATTTTCATCCAAGCATACACCTTAATAACCTTACCACTTCAATTCATATTCTCTAGTTTGTTTTCTGTATTTTTCTAGTTTGTTTTCTTATTATCATAACGTTTCTTAAGCCTTACCTACGATTGTTTCCGGCATAATGGGAGAAACTTACTCATAATTAGGGTGCATGTTACATTAGCATTTAAACATATCGGCGAAAACATCTGAGATGAAGTGGCAAGCCGCCTGACTGTTTGAGATGGTAGAGGAGGGTCGTGAAAACATACCAGTGACCTTCGTTCCCTTCCCATAATTGTTTGCAGTTTTTTATAGCTCTCCCTAACCCAACATCCTTGACACCGGTACAGTAAACCATTGTTTGAGGCTGACAGCTATGATGAGGTTAATGGAATGCATTATTGTTTGTATTAATACTCTCTTTCATACATACAGTACACTTAAGAATGAACAAAAGAGTGAACAGTAAATGTAAGAGAAAGAAATAACAATGCTCTGTTGGTCCGAAATGTGTTGGGAGGCGCGATACCTAACGAAGAATGCAGAACTGAATGCTAACTTACGAGAACACATGAGATGAGTAATTTTTTTTTTTTTTCCTGATTAGCAGACATTCTTGTTTCATTTCGTTCCCTAAAACTAGAAAACCCATTACTTTTCGTCTAAGCATACAGCCTAAAGACTTCACCAATTCACTTCATATTCCTCCAGTTTGTTTTCTGTGTTTTTCTATTTGAGGGTAGTAAATTACCTTCTTTTGCTGAAAGATTTTCTCTTTTATCACGTTCTTTAAGCCGTACCTACGACTGCTTCGGGCATAATGGAAGAAACTCATCGTACACAAAAGTGGATTTAGTTTCCCAATTTCCCAACTGGAGCGCAGGTTAGGTCGTTAGGTTCAATTAGGTTAAATTATTAAGAAGTTAAGCAAGGTTAGGCTACGTCAGGAGTATCAGTTGCCTCACCAAACTCCACCCTACCACCCTTGTGATCGAGTTGTGAGCAGGAGGTGTGGGTGGGGGCAGGGTGAGCAAGACTCTCTCTGGTTTATCCATGCCTCTTTCCCTAGCAACTGGATGCTTCCTGTTTAAACCGGAGCATTCGTACGGATAATTCTATGAATTAATGTACCACTGAACCATTGGGTCACGGCCCGGATATACCGAAAGCTGGATAATCCGAGCCTGGATAATCGAGCTTCCACTGTATATATATATATATTTATATATATGTATATATATATATATATATATATATATATATATACACCATCCACTCACTCAATGTAGTGCTGCTCTCGGGTGTCTGCCCTGTCCTCTCCTCCATCCTTGTTTCCTTCCATCTTCTGTCTTTTTTCCCTTCATTCTTTTCTCTTCCTTCTGCCTACGAGTGACTTTACACTCCCTCTTCTGTCTTTCATTCCTTCATTCTTTCCTCTCCCTTCTGCCTGTGGGTGACTCTACACTGAATGACAAGCCAAATGGTTTCCTGTACACCAGGAAACCATTTGCTACGCTGGGTGGTAACCACATAACCAAATTTTGGCGCCTGGTGGTTTAGTGGGTAATTATTGTGCTCCAGTCGGACTGAACTGGTGAAGGTTTATATCCAAGGGGTGATTGGGGTTTATTCCTCATGTAATGCCACTCAGGGATGAGTGAGTCTGGTCACTCTCATCTTAAATGTCAGGACCAACTGCCTAGCCCCGGGCTTCTACACTCCTCATGGGGCAACGTAAGATTGGATGATGGATGGATGGATGGATGGATATATATATATATATATATATATATATATATATATATATATACACACACACAGTAATTCCTCCAATATCCAATGAAATACAGCCAAAGGCATGTCCGGAAAGTGGGATTGTCCAGATACTGGGACCCTGCTTCCTGGACTGGTACTTATGGACCCAGCTAACTTTGAAAGCCACCTAAATAATTCCCTACTGGACATACATAGCACCTATTGAAGACCCTATTCACAAATAAGGGACAGAAAACATGAAATAAATGAAAAGGAACCAGAGAATGAGGAATTAGAAGTGAGTACGGAAAATATTTAGCAGTGTACGGGGTACTTATAACACGTCCGTGGCCATTACGAAGATTATCCTGCCTCCTCTAAGGCAGTGGCGAAAATGCTCTTGAAGCAAGTACAGTAATCCAGTGTTGTGCTGCACTTAATACTTTGCACTGTGTGTTATAATTGTTTAACACAGTACATTCGGTTCTTACTTGTGCCATGCCAATTTCAATTGCCAGTTTGCACTCGGCACTTAATCCTTTGCACTCTGAATTCTAATTTCTTAACACTGCACAACACTGTAAATTCCCATGTGGTCTAGTGGCGAGGTATTGTAGTTCATTCACAAAAATGAGCACGTGCGACATCCATTGCGACGAGCATCTAGTCACGATCGTAGTTAGGCGGTAACTGGGGAGGGGAGGAAGAAATGGGCCGCACATAAACACAGCTGTTCGGCGCTGCGCGCAAAGTTCAAAGTACTATTGAAAAAATATCATTTTTTTTTTTTTTTTTTTCTATTTTACTTTTTTTGGCCATTTTTGGGTTCCGAAGGCCCAGGCCCAAATGTCCGGACATTGGGGAGTCCGGTTATTGGGCATCCGGATATTAAAGGGATTACTGTATATAATGTATGTATGTATGTGCATATACAGTATATATATATATATATAAATATCTATCTATCTATCTATCTATTGCCAGACGCCTCAATCCCGTTTGGGGTGGCCACAAACAAATCGCCTCCAAGTCGCCCTGTCCCCCGCCATTTCACTCCCCTGCTCCCAGCTCACACCCCCCTCTCTCATATACCTCTCCACCCCATCCCTCCATCTCATCCTCGGCCTCCCCCTCCCTCTTTCCCCCTCCACCTCACTCACATACACTCTCTTCGTCAGTCTTTCACCCTCCATCCTCTCCACATGGCCAAACCACCTCAGTGTGTTCCTCATAACGCTTCCTATCACATCCACATCAACACCACAACGCTCCTTTATATCTTCATTCGTCAGCCTGTCTCTCCATGTGACTCCACAGGCTCCTCTTAAATAACTCATTTCCACTGCTCTCACTCTTGACTTGTGTCCTTCCAACAACGTCCAAGCTTCACTTCCGTACGTTAGAGTTGGTATCACAATACTGTCATGTAGAAACTTTTTCACTTCCATGCTCACTTCCCTGTTTCTTATCACTGCTTTCAAGGAACCAGCAACCTTTCTTCCCTGCTGTACCCTTTCAAGCACTTCACCCTCCAAACCTCCATCCTTACTCATCACACTACCCAAGTACTTAAACGTACTCACACTTTCCAATTCCTCACCATCCAACCTCGCTGTACATTCACTGACTTCACCTCTCTCAAAGACCATCACTTTACTCTTCCCTACATTCACCTTTAGATTCCGTTTCTTACACACTCTCCCAAACTCATCCACCAAGTCTTGCAGCTCTCCTTCGTCTTCACTCAACAACACAGTATCATCTGCAAACAACAGTACAGGGAGTTTCCAAACACTATCCTCTCTCACCATGGCCACTCCAACATCCACTATCCTACCTTGTACCTCTTTTATTACCCCATCCATGTACAGATTGAACAACCATGGAGACATGACACATCCCTGTTTCAACCTAACCTTCAAAGAGAAAAATTCACTTAGATCACCATCCACACGCACTGCAGCCTTCGCACCATCGTACATACTCTTCACAGCATTCAACAACTTTCCATCTACTCCATATATTCTTAACACTTTCCACAATCCTTGTCTATCCACCCTGTCATATGCTTTCTCCAAATCCATGAATGCCGCATACAACTTCTTTCCCTTCTCTAGAAACTTTTCCACTAAAGATCTGAGAGTGAATATCTGATCTACACAACCTCTTCCCTTCCTAAAGCCTCCCTGTTCTTCTCCAACTAATTTCTCTGTTCTTTCTCTAACTCTGTCAATAAGTATCCTACCATACACTTTTCCTATTATACTAAGAAGACAAATGCCCCTATGGTTACCACACACTTCTTTTTCCCCTTTTCCTTTGTACAAGGGAATAATTATACCTGACTTCCAATCCACCGGGACTCTACCTTCCTCCCAGGCCAATCTGCACATCTTCCACATCCATTCTACTACTATCTCTCCCCCATGCTTCAGCATTCACCACACACTCCATCAATTCCTGGGGCTTTCCCCGATTTAACTTTCTTCATTGCTTCCACAACTTCTATCCTACTGATTTCTACCTGTCTTCTCACCTCCCTCCTTCTCCCAGCCATTCCCCAGCCACTTATACTCGCATTACTTCCATCCTCTACGTTCAACAATTCCTTAAAGTGTTCTCTCCATCTGCTCACTTTTTCTCCCTTCTCCACTAGTAATCTACCATTTTTATCTTTCACTCCCCTGCTAACTTCACTTCCACCCTGTCTTACTCTTTTCACCTCTCTCCAGAACATTTTCTTACAGTCCCTCCACTTTACACTCAAATTTCTTCCAAATTCCTCATCCACTCTCTTCTTACTCTCTCTTACTAATCTTTTCACCTCTCTCTTCCTTTCTACATATAACTCTCTCTTCCGCCTCTCAACCTCTTCCATGCCCCTATTTCTCATCCATTCATTGTATGCTTTCTCCTTTTGTGCCACAGCCTGTTTCACCTCTTCAGTCCACCACGCTGTTCCTTGCACCCCCCTTCGTCTTCTCTTCCTTCCACACACCACATCACATGCTGCACATATTTCTTCTGTAAATATTCTACACACACCTTCCACGTCTCCCATCTGCTCCAATTCATATTTGCCCAATCGTTCCTCCACTTCTCTCTTATACTCTGCCTTTTTCTCATCCTCCTGTAGCCTTTCCACTCTCCTTGCAACTACTCCTTCCTCTCATCTTTCCCTTCTTCTATTCCTCCAACTTTCTTGTACTTTAATTCTGGCCATCACCAAGTAGTGGTCAGAAAGTCCATTCCCCCAACCTCTATACACTCTTGCATCCATTACACATCTTCGCATCCTTTCATCCACACACACATAATCAATCATTGTCTTCCTTTCATTCAGTTCACTACCCACCCTTCTCATCACTCGCCATGTATACCTGTGAATCATTTTATGCCTGAAGAGGGTATTGGCTATCACCAACCCCCTCCCAGCACAAATGTCCACTAACGCACTCCCATTCTCATCTATCTCAGCAGGCACACCCCACTCACCAACTATTCCATCCACCTTCACATTCCCAACTTTACCATTCATATCACCAATCAAAAACACTCTCTCATTCCTTCCAAACTTTTCCATATATGTATACATATACATATATATATAGTACCCTCGCGTCCAACACACATTTGTCCAGCACGATTCACGTCCAGCACGGAGAACAAAAAATTAGTACGATTTAATATAATTTAACTACTGTAACATGGGTGCATTAGCATAACACACACGAAGCTCCGAGAAGTGGGCGAAATCCACAGAGTTCGCCTCTAGCACGATCGCCCCTGGTCCAACACGGTCATACTGGACATTCCTGTGATGCTGACAGCCAATCAAAACTTCTGATCAAGTTGCCTCCCCCACCCACTATCATGACGGGATCGTGATGTCGCCCAATAAAAAATGCTTCTGTTCTCACGTGATGTTTTGTTTAAATTTCTCCCGCCACAGTGCCACTCAGTCGCATAATTCGCATTGGAAGGTGCTTTTTTCTCACTGCATTTTCTGCCCTTGCTACTGCATTTTATCCTGCTCATGATGCCTTGGAAGCCTTCTGAGAACCCCAAGAAGCGGCAACACCTCCCTCAGGCCACCAAGCTAGAAATCATCGAGAGGAAGAAGAAAAGGGAGAGGATGTGGACATCACCAAGGCCTACGACGTGAATGAAGCCAACGTGAGGACCATAATAAAAAACCAAGACAAGATCCTGGCAGCAGTGAAGGCTTACAGAGTGCTAGGACAGGCAGAAGCAGGACCTTCCATGGATGTGGATGAGGATAGTGATTCTGAGTGTGATTTCGCAGGATTTATGAGGGAGGTTCAGGAGGAGCAGCAGCCATTACCCGCTAGTGACGCCAGCAGCCATCCTCCGGGGACCCAGTAGGACTACCTACAGCCTTGGATACCACCTTCCATTCCCAGCAAGCCCACCAACACTATCATAAAAGGTTAGTTATCATTCATAGTACAGCACCATTTATTATAATTACAGTAGTACCAATATATCTAAAGGTATATGATAGGTATTTAGGGTGACTTTTCCTAGGGTTACTGACATAATTCATTTTTCTCCATAAGCTCTGTTGTTTGTCCAACACGTTTTTGGTTCAACACGGGACCTGTGCATGACAATATTACCGTGTTGGACGCCAGGGTACTGTATATATATATATATATATATATATATATATATATATATATATATATACATATATAAATATATATATATATATATATCTAATCTATATATGAACATATACTGTATATATATATATATATATATATATATATATATATATATCTATATCTATATATATACATATATACAGTGCTCGTCAGAAGTATTCAGCGTTGTCCGCCGGGCGCGCAATACTTATGGCCCAAAAAGAATCACCCATTTTGGGGGGTAAGAATTGAGCCACAAGTTTGAGCTCCGAGCATGACGTCACGGTAGCCTGGGGCCTTCTGATGCGCTGGTTGGTTCCCGCCTCAGTCGCCCACGGGCTGCCTGAGAGAGAGGAACTCCGCCGAGTGTCCCTCTCAAATTGCGCCATTTTTTACCGAGTGTCCCGCAGTGTTTTGGCCTTCAAAACTTTGTTATGGCACCTACCCGTGAACTATCGAGTGAAACCATATCCCAGATCATTGCTCTAAAGGAGGCAGGCCACCAGACAAAGGAAATTAGTGAATTGGTTGGTGTGGCACGATCGACAGTGCGTCGTTGGTGTGCGCGGTTTCGGGAGGAAAACAGTGGTGAAGTTCCCACAAAGAAACCGAGGTCTGGTAGGCCTAGGAAAACTTCCCCAAGGTCTGTTAATGTTTTAAAACGTGCAGTGGAGTTTAATTCTTGTGTGAGTGCAAGGAAAATTAAGGAGAGCAACCCAGAAGTGTTTGGTGAGGTGTCAGTGAGAACAGTGTCTCGTAGGGTGCATGAGCTTGGTTACACAAGTCACAGGCCTGTGAAAAAGCCTCTTCTCTCTAGCAGCCAGAGAATTCGTAGGCTTGCCTTTGCTAATAAATATCTAAATTGGGGTGAGGAGCAATGGTTGTCAGTGTTGTGGTCTGATGAGGCAACGTTTAGTGTTACCTGTAACAGAGGAGCATGCAAAGGTAGTGACCCACTTGACCCACGGTATGTAGAAAGCACAGTTAAACATCCTGATTCACTCATGGTATGGGGTTGTTTTTCAGGGAAGGGTTTGGGGAAGCTTGTTGTACTTCCCAAGAACCTCAGAGTGAATCAGGATGTTTACCTGGAGCTTCTGTGTGATCATTTACCAGACTCCTTCGAGCTAACAGGTGCACGAGTGTTTCAGCAGGACGGTGCACCTGCTCACAAGGCCAAATCGGTCACCAATTGGCTTCGTGACTGCGAGGTATCATTCATGACAGACTGGCCAGGAAATAGCCCAGACCTCAACCCGATTGAAAACCTCTGGTACCTCGTAAAGAAGAGTCTCCAAGGGAAGGACGTGAGCTCTTTGCCTAAGCTGGAAGCCGCCATTCGTGACTCCTGGGACAAAATACCCCTCCAGCACCTCAGGAGTCTCGCCCTTTCACTTCCAAGACGTCTCAGGTCCGTGAAGAAACGTAAAGGCGACCCTACGAAGCACTAAAGGTAAATAAAATGCATTATTTATATGTTTTTTCAATGTTGAAAGGTTTGTTTCTCAGGAGGGACGCAGGGCGCCCCATACTTCTGACGAGCACTGTATATATATATATATATATATATATATATATATATATATATATATATATATATATATATATATAAATATATATATATATATATATCTAATATATATAAATACATATATATATATATATATATATATGTATATATATATATATACATATATAAATATATCTATATATATATATCTATACCTATATATATACATACATACATATATATATATATATATATATATATATATATATATATATATATATATATATATATTACAGTGTTGTACAGTGTTAAGGCCAAAGCCTTAAGAAGGTGGCCACAGAAGTGCTGTAAGTACCCTGGCTGAGGTACAGTCACTTCTAATTCCTCATTTGTTGGTTCCTTTTCATTTATTTCATGCTTTATGTCCATTATTGGTGTGAATAGGGTCTTAAATAGGTTTAAAAAAGTGCTATGCATATCCAGTAGGTAGTTATTTAGGTGGCTTTCAAAGTTTGGCTGGGTTAGGGTCGTAAGTACCAGTCCAGCAGTCAGAGGCCCACTTTCAGGACAGGACCACTTTCTGGACATGCCTTTGGCTCTATTACATCGGATAGCAGAGGGATTACTGTATATATATATATATATATATATATATATATGTATATACTCACTATACATATACTGAGTCCTCGAAAAACGAAAACCCGAAGTACGAATTTTCGATGGTACGAATTTACTACGAAATTGATTAATAAAAGATAAAATTCCACAGTACGAAAATATGTCTTGATACGAAAAGAAATGCAGAGATAGCCCGATTATCCAGACGATATGATGTGAAGTGCCTGAATAGTCTGAAATTATGATTAATCTGGCGGAAACAAAACACAAGTACTGTTAGATTGATTTATTTACCGGTAAATGTACAATGAAAGACACAACTATCTTCCCTGTTCAGACTGAAGAAAATTTACACCAGGTGAAATACAATGAAAACTCTGTTTCTACTAATGCACGTTTCAAATGGTTCGATTTTTCCACGCTATATTTGTCAGACTTTGGGAAGATACTTGTGTCTTTCATCGTACACTTGAAGGTAGCAGAAAGACCTTACCAATTCAATTCATAATCCTCCAGCTTGTTTCTGTAATTTTCTGACAACTTTCAGTTTGGCAAATTACTTTTTCTTGTTGAAAAATTTCCTCCCCGTTATTATCGTCACTTTCCCCTACGACTGTTTTCAGCGAAGTGGAAGAAACTCCACGTGCTCAAAGGTGGATATCGTTTCCCAATTTCCCAATTGGAGGTTAGGTTAGGTTAAAATTATTAGGTACAGATAAGCTCGGTTAGGCCAGGTTTAGTTAAACACTTAGGGAAGAACAATCCTTTCCGCAATTATGTTAACGAAATAAACGAGTTGTCACACCAGAACACCTAAAAACGAAGGGGAAACAGATTTAATAAGAAACGTTTGCTGAATTTACCAACCCAGTAATAATCTGAAAAATATAACAGACTATCAGGAAGAACTGATTTGGTAAGGTGCTTTTACTGCTTAAAGTAATACGTATGTTTAGCCTCCTCAATGGCTGTGGATTCTGATATTTGTGTGCTCCCATGGTCGGCCTTGGGACCATTTTTTCAAAGATCTAAAATCAATTTCTTTTTCTTACATAAGTGAAAAGACTTGTCTGGCACACCTGGCTTTTTTTTTTTTTTAATTATTTTTTCCCCTAAACCCCACCTCTGATTTGCTATGATTCATGTAAGAATTAATAAAATTAGGATGCACGTTACATCAGCATGTATACATCGGCCAAAAACATCTGGGATGAAGTGAACTGTGAGCACCAGACTGCTTGAGGTGGTAGAGTGGGTCGTGTAAACACACCAGTGATCCTCATTCCCTTCCCATAATTGCTCGTGTTTTTTTATAGCTCACCCTAATTCAACATCAATGACACCAGTAGAGTAAGGCGTTGTTCAGGGCCAGCAGCTATGAAAGTGATAATGGAATACATTATTGTTTGAATCAGTCCTCTCTCTTTCACACATACACATAAGAACAAACAAAAGAATGATCAGTAAATGTACACTAACTCTATAAGGAGCAGAAATAACTGCTCAGTCGGTCCGAAATATATTGGGAAGGGTGATACTGAATGAAGAATGTGGAACTGAATGCTAACCTACAAGAACATGTGGGACGAAAGAGTAATTTTTTTTTTTATTAGCAAAGAGGTACAAGGTAGGGTAGTGGATGTTGGAGTGGCCCTGGTGAGAGAGGATAGTGTTTGGAAACTCCCTGTACTGTTGTTTGCAGATGATACTGTGTTGTTGAGTGAAGACGAAGGGGAGCTGCAAGGCTTGGTGGATGAGTTTGAGAGAGTGTGTAAGAAACGGAACCTAAAGGTGAATGTAGGGAAGAGTAAAGTGATGGTCTTTGAGAGAGGTGAAGTCAGTGAATGTACAGCGAGGTTGGATGGTGAGGAATTGGAAAATGTGAGTACGTTTAAGTATTTGGGTAGTGTGATGAGTAAGGATGGTGGTTTGGAGGGTGAAGTGCTTGAAAGGGTACAGCAGGGAAGAAAGGTTGCTGGTTCCTTGAAAGCAGTGATAAGAAACAGGGAAGTGAGCATGGAAGTAAAAAAGTTACTACATGACAGTATTGTGATACCAACTCTAACGTACGGAAGTGAAGCTTGGACATTGTTGGAAGGACACAAGTCAAGAGTGAGAGCAGTGGAAATGAGTTATTTAAGAGGAGCCTGTGGAGTCACGTGGAGAGACAGGCTGACGAATGAGGATATAAAGGAGCGTTGTGGTGTGGATGTGGATGTGATAGGAAGCGTTGTGAGGAACACACTGAGGTGGTTTGGCCATGTGGAGAGGATGGAGGGTGAAAGACTGACGAAGAGAGTGTATGTGAGTGAGGTGGAGGGTGGAAGAGGGAGGGGGAGACAGAGGATGAGATGGAGGGATGGGGTGGAGAGGTATATGAGAGAGGGGGGTGTGAGTTGGGAGCAGGGCAGTGAAATGGCGGGGGACAGGGCGACTTGGAGGCGATTTGTTTGTGGCCACCCCAAACGGGATTGAGGCGTCTGGCAATAGATAGATAGATAGAAATATTTTTGTTCCATGTCGTCTCTTAAAATTGTAAAACCCATAATCTTTCGTGTAAGCATACAGCCTAAAGACCTTACCAACTCAATTCATATTCCTCTGGTTTGTCTTCTATATTTTTCTGACTATTTTGAGGGTGGTAAATTATGTTCTCTTGCTGAAAGAAACTTACTCAAAATTAGGACGCATGTAACATAAGCATGTAAACACCGGCGAATACTTCTGGAGTGAAGAGAACGCCTGACTGATGGGATGGTAGAGTAGGGTCATGTACACACACCAGTGACCTTTGTTCCCTTCCCGTAGTTGTTAACAGTTTTTTATAATGCCCTAACTCAACGTCATTAACACAGAAACAGTGAAGTGTTGTTCATGGCTGGCAGCTATGAAGGGGAATGGAATACTGTATGAAAAATTCAAAATGGGCGCGGTGCATAGCGCCACACAAAACCGAGTGAAATCAAACTAACCCCTCTCTGGTAAACAAATTTTCGCGCGCTTCTCAGTTGAGTCCACATCCCTCCTCTCCTCACGGCCTCGCTGTACATGAGGCAGCCCTTCACCTTTTCGTATTGTTTCGCCATGCCTCCCAAGCGCCCTGCATCATCTTCAGCATTGGGGGAGCCCGCTCCAAAGAAGCAGCAGCACCGTACTCTAATTCTGGAGAGGAAATTGGAAATTATAAGACCCCATGAGGAGAGGCTGGGAGTCTCGGAGATTGGGCGTACTTGAGGCCTTGCTGTTTCCACCATTAGGACTTTGACGAAGAAAAAGGAGATGTACCAGAATATGGCCACCTCCTTCTCTACAATTGTATACAGGTACAGTATTGCTTACTTCTTTATGGGGGGGGGGTGAAGTTTAGGTGGGGGTCTGAGGGGGTCCTGGGACGCATCCCCCCATTTATATGTATACAGGTAAGCCCTTAATTCACGCGAAATTTTTTCACGCGATTTTGATTATCCACAAATTTTTCATACAATAATTAAAATATAAAATTATAGTATTCAAATAAATAATTTTAATATACAAGAGAAATAAATAAAATATAAAAATGCCTACCTGCTACCCATGTGCATACATATGTGTGTGTGTGTGTGTGTGGGAGGTCGGTCTACCATGCACTTTGAATCCGACAGTCGAAATATGCGTGACTTGCGAATCGTTATTTGTGGCTTATATTTCTGCCTTCCAGTGATTGCTTGCCTTGTCTGCCAACATGGGGCCTAAGCGTAGTGCTAGTGATGCATGTGGTAACACACCAAAACGGACTCGTAAGTGATGTTGCTGACAGAGAAAGTTAAAGTGTTGGACAAACTTAATGGAGAAATGTTGGCGACAATTCTCCGTCAGGACAATTCACCGTCATTTATTTACATACCAGTTTATTCAACAAGTACAGTACACTAGTTTTTTACTTATATGAGTTATAAAATCCCCCTGAAAATTAGTTACTAAAGTATTAATTAATCAATAATAACTATATTTATAGAATGACAGGAAATCGTCCATGTTTTGATGGTGAATTGACTTCGTGGTGAATTGTCTTGGAACCGTGTGTTTGGGAGGAGTCAACTGTTCTTACAATAAAGAAGGCAGAACGTACCATCCGGGAGGCAGTGAGGGCTAGTGTACCAGACTGTGCTGAAGTGTCTCCACCTACGCCTGTGAACTGACTGGGAACCGTATGTTTGGGGTGAATGAGTCAACTGTCTGGACAATAAAGAAGGCAGAATGTAGCATATGGGAAGAATGAGGGCTTGTGTACCAGACTGTTGAAGTGTCTCCACCTACGCCTGTGCTTGTCAGGTTTCAGTGTTAAATTTCTTACATATTTGTTGTTTCTCATACTTTATGCTAGTTTATAAGGTGTATGTAGTGCATAAACAGTATTATTCTGATGTAATATACAGTAATCCCGCATTTTTTGCGGATTTTTTGTCTACGATTTTGCCCTCTCGCGGATTTTCTTAGCATTAATAAGTTCAACTACAAAAAACAAAAAATTTGAAATTCCCGCAACTTCCAATTGTAGCGCGGTAAACTCACGCCACCCTCTGTCCCTTTCCCGCGGCCCCTCTGCCAGTGTTACCATATCTAGCATAATTTTATTCTTTTAGCATAATTTTGATAAAATTTTCGAGTCTGGAATATGTTTTAGCATATTAGAAGTTTTAGCATCATTCTAGTATAATTTAGAATGGAATGGAATATTTTTGGAATAATTTTATAAAAGCTACAAATCAGAGAGAGAGAGAGAGACGAATAAGGTAAGAAGATGTAAGGTTTGAATAGTTGGTTACTTTCAGTTTGGGCATGGTTGGGTTGGATTAGGTTAGGTTGGATTAGGTTAGGTTGGATTAGGTTAGGTTGGATTAGGTTAGGTTAGGTTTTAGGTTAGGTTAGGTTTTAGGTTAGGTTCGGTTTGGTTCGGTTAGGTTTGGTTAGGATAAGTTTGAGCTTTGTATTTTATCCATGAAACCTAGGTTTTTCCGATGGATTTTGGTATGATTCATTCGATTTTCAGCTTCATTTCAGTCAGAAATGACCATTTTCTGTGTTTCCACCCCTCCCTATAACTCCCGATTCCCCAAAGCTCCCCCATTGTTGCAGGGGGATGGGGGGGGGTCATATCTCAAAATCTGGTTATTTCCGACGGAAATGATGCTCAAAATCGAATGAATCACATCAAAATCCATCAGAAAAACGTAAGTTTCGTGGGAAAAAGCAGTATGGGCAGAAAACCGATATTTACCCTCTTACTGTATGTAGGTTCATTTTAATATTTTCATAGTAAACAGTACATAATTAATATGTAGCATGAATATGTAAAGAATTTTATTATTTAGCTTCAAGTTAGCATAATTCATTTTTTACTTGGAACAAATTTGCTCAATCTAGCATAATTTTTTCACTGCCCTAGCATAATTTCGTTGTTTGGATATGGCAACACTGCTCTCTGCCCCACATTCTTCAGTCAACGCCTGATTGCCTCACGTGTTTGGTGTTCTTGTAACTGCACCATGACACGAGCCTCTTGCCTCCCACTTGCTTTCCACATGGCCCCAGGACGTAAGCCAGCTTCACCAAAGGCTAATAATACAATTAGTAAACACTCCAAAGTGACAAAACGATCAAGAAAAGTTATGACAGCAGAGAAAATTGTGTTACTGGACAAGCTAAGAAGCGACCGTGCGAGTGTTTGCTATCACCAGTTAATGCATCTTTTCATTTTGTACTGTTTTGTGAATAAATGTGTAGATAATTGTGTATTACAGTACAGTGTTTACGTTTTTCCTTCATAATGGAGTATGTGCTTTCAATCTTGTAAGAAGGTATTTCGGGATGAGTATGGAGGTTTCGGGACAATTCGCAGTCACAACAAACACAAGATAATTCGCCTTCATTAATGAAGATAGCTATGGGTGACGCTAGAATATAATTCAAAGGCGACTACAGCGAGGAAGAAACAAGTTAATTATTGACTAAAGGTGCAACTAATAAATAATATCCAGAACCTACGCTACTGAACATAGACTTTGCTGGATCCCGGATCCCCCTGAAATATAGTTATTAAAGTATTGATTAATTAATAATAAGTATATTTATAAAAGTATTGATTAGTATATTTATAAAATGGCGGGGAATCGTCCAGGGTGCGAATTGTTCTGAAGGGGAATCGTCCATGTTTTGACGGGGAATTGTCTGACGGCGAATTGTCTCGCAATCAGTATGGACATGGACTGTGTGATGGGCAGCATGGTGGACACAAGTGCAAGATTCAATTGTTAATAGAGTATTCGCGGATTTAAATTTTCGCGGGGGTTACAAGAACGTAACTACCGCGAAACATGCGGGATTACTGTACTTAGTAGACATGCATAATTATGTGCACACAAGGGCAGAACATATACGCAAATTTACCACATACGTGAAGGGTCTGGGAACGTAACCCTCACGTGAATTAGGGCTTACCTGTATTTCAATGGGGAAAATCGTTCCGATATATGAAATTTTGAATTATGAAAGTTTTTTTTGGTCCCTATCCCTTTCGTATATCAAGGACTCACTGTAACTATTACATATATACAGTATATATACAGTGAGTCCTTGTAATACGAAAACTCAAAGTACGAATTTCCGATGGTACAAAAGCGATAAATGTGGGACAAATTCCACAATACGAAAGTATTTGTTTCGATGGTACGAAAAACGATAAGAGGAAATACGAAAAATTCAAAATGGGCCCGCTGCACAGCGCCGCACTCACTTGTGGCAAGAAAATGAACTAACCCCTCTCTGGTAGACACATTTTCACGCGCTTCCCAGTCAAGTCACGTCCATCCTCTCCTCTCAGCTTCGCTGTACATTACACTGTTTTTCGCTGTTCTTCACCTTTTCGTATTTTCACCATGCCTTCCAAGCGTCCTGCATCATCTCCAGCATCCGGGGAACCAGCTGCAAAGAAGAAACAGCATCCTACTCTCACTCTTGAGAGGAAATTGGAAATAAGAAGAAGCCACGAGGAGGGGCAGGGAGTCTCGGAGATTGGGCGAGCTTTAGACCTTGCACCATCAACCGTTGGGACTGTGACAAAGAAAAAGGAAATGTACAAGAAGATGGCCACCTCCTTCTCTTCATCTTCAGCCGCCTGCCAAGCCACAAGGACCGCAGCTGTCGCATGGACTAAGCACCATATCAACGACACGAATCTCCAGCAGCAGCACAGGTCTATATTTAACTGTACAGTGGTATAATACTACAGTAATTAGTTGTATGTTTTATTATTTTTTATCTGTACAATAGTATAGTACTGTATACATGTATTGCATACTTCTAAATAGGAGGGGTAAAGTTTTAGTGGGGGGTTCAATGGGGTCCTGGAACACATCCCCCCCTTTTGTATTTCAATGAGGAAAATCGTTCCAATATACGAAATTTCCGTTTACGAAAGTTTATGTTGGTCCCTATCCCTTTTGTATTTTGAGGACTCACTGTACATACATACATATATATATATATATATATATATATATATACACCCAATCCTCGTAATTCGCGGCAATTTGGGTCTGGACCACTGCCGTGATTTACGAATTCCGTGAATTATGAATAATAACTCTTATGTGAAAATTAATTTGGGTCTGGACTTTGGCCAATCAGCTCCCACAGCATCCTACCTACACCTATCTAGGCACCATCAAACACAAACATACAAATTTAGGAATATTCAGTGCATGTATTAAATAGAAAAAAGCCATGTTAAGGGATCTCACCTTAATCCTATGATAAAATTGCTTAAGTGAATGGAGTGGGGTGTTGTTGGGAAGAACTTAGAACCTCTCAGCACTTGTTCTTCCCAAACTCTTTCGCCAGCTTTGAAAACTTCTCTCCCCTCCCAACACGATGAATGAGCTCCAAACATTGACTGTACAACAACTGTGGCAGCTTCTTGACGCCATACTGCTTAGAGCGCTTCACTGGGGAGTTGGGAGGGGCCATGGCAGGTAGGAAGCAGGAGGAAGTTGCACAAAAAGGCAGGTAACTCTCGTTCTCCACGGCGACGGTCTGTAGAGTGCAGACTGGCGGGACAAGAACAACAACAACGTGGAAGCATTAGTATGCACATATGCCACCAGGGACGTGTGGTGATTGGTTGTTAGGTCGTGATTTTCAGTTTGAATGCCGAGGTTTATGGTTCTCCTCAGAAAAGGCCCACTTGGGTGCCTAGATCCGCAATTTTCGTGACTTAACAGTGATTTAAAGTTGCCGACAGTCTGATGGCCACCTAGCCGTGATTTACAAATCTGTGATTTATGAACACGCGATTTACGAGGATTGAGTGTGTGTGTATATATACAGTGCTCGTCAAAAGTATCAAGCGCCCTGCGTCCCTCCTATAAAACAAACCTTTTAACATTGAAAAAACATATAAATAATGCATTTTATTTACCTTTAGTGCTTCGTAGGGTATCCTTCACGCTTCTTCACGGACCTGAGACGTCTTGGAAGTGAAAGGGCGAGGCTCCTGAGGTGCTGGAGCGGTATTTTGTCCCAGGAGTCACGAATGGCAGCTTCTAGCTTAGGCAGAGAGCTCATGTCCTTCTCTTGGAGATTCTTCTTTACGAGGTACTAGAGGGTTGAGGTCTGGGCTATTTCCTGGCCAGTCTTTCATGAGTGATACCTTGCAGTCACGAAGCCAATTGGTGACCAATCTGGCCTTGTGAGAAGGTGCACCGTCCTGCTGAAACACTCGTGCACCTGTTAGCTCGAAGGAGTCTAGTAAATGATCACACAGAAGCTCCAGGTAAACATCCTGATTCACTCTGCAGTTCTTGGGAAGCACAACAAGCTTCCCCAAACCTTGACCAGAAAAACAACCCCATACCATGTGTGAATCAGGATGTTTAACTGTGCTTTCAACATACCGTGGGTCAAGTGGGTCACTACCTTTGCGTCGGTACACACGTGCTCCTCTGTTACAGGTGACGCTAAACGTTGCCTCATCAGACCACAACACTGACAACCATTGCTCCTCACCCCAGTTAAGAAATTTGTTAGGAAAGGCAAGCCTATGAAGTCGCTGGTTCTTTGTGAGAAGAGGCTTTCTCACAGGCCTGTGACTTATGTAACCAAGTTCATGGACCCTTTGAGACACTGTGTGCACAAACACCTCACCAAACACTGCTAGGTTGCTCTCCTTTATTTTCCTTGCACTCACACGAGGATTAGACTCCACTGCACGTTTTAAAACATTAACAGACCTTGGGGAAGTTTTCCTAGGCCTACCAGACCGTGGTTTCTTTGTGGGAACATCACCACAGTTTTCCACTCGAAACCGCGCGCACCACCTACGCACTGTCGATCGAGCAACACCAACCAATTCACTAACTTCCTTTGCCTGGTGGCCTGCCTCCTTTAGAGCAATGATATGGGATATGATTTCACTCGATAGTTCACGGGTAGGTGCCATAACAAAGTAGCGAAAACCAAAACACTGCAGGACACTTGGTAAAAAAAGGGCGCAAAAAGAAGGGGAGATGCAGCAGAGTTCCTTTCTCTCAGGCAGCCCGTGGGCAACTGAGGCAGGAACCAACCAGCGCGTCAGAAGGCCTCAGGTTACCGTGACGTCACGCTTGCGCCGCAAACTTCTGGCTCAATTTTTACAACCAAAAATGGGTGATTCTTTTTTGGCCATAAGTATTGCGTGCCCGGCCATAGGCGCTCGATACTTTTGACGAGCACTATATATATAGATAGACAGATAGATAGACAGACATAGATCCATCCATCCATCATCCAATCCTACATTGCCCCATGAGGAGCTATAGATAGATAGATAGATAGATATATATATATATATATATATATATATATATATATACAGTATACATATACACAAAATATATATATATATATATATATATATATACCAGTATACATATACACAAAATATATATATATATATATATATATATATATATATATATACAGGTAACTCGCACGGAACACGATCTCACGGAATGCGCTCGCAATTATACACGGTAAGGGCTGGGATACATATAAGACAACGTAAGATTAAAAAACCATTATGAAAACTACAAATTAACGCAGGAGAGGCCTTTGAAAGATCAAATCCTCGAACGTCACCACAGAGCGCGGTTTGTTTTGATTACGTGACGATCTAGGCGGGAAATTATTCAGTGAGTGAGACATTCCCGAGTACAGTAGCACAGCATTTGTAAGTTAAATATTTACAGTACTGTACTGTTCTGGTAAGTTTATGTGCAACTTAAAGTACTATTAAATAACGTTAAAGCAAGAAATAAAGTCTTATAACCAGTTTACCTGATAGGCGTCAGAATATTGCCTTTTTTATTTGTTCGTTTTTTCCACAGTGCTGTTCAGTATTTGTAAGTTAAATATTTACTGTTCTCGTATGTACTGTACTTGTAAGCACTTAAATAAAGTTAAATCATTAAATAAAGCCTTGTAACCAGTTAACCCGAATTATATGATTACCCATGATCGGCGTCGTAATATTGCCTTTTTGTTTGTTCGTTAAACTCTTACTGTACTGCTTTTCTACAGTACTGTATTTGTAAGTTAAATATTTACTGTTCTGGTATGTACTTGTAAGCAATTAAAGCATTAAATAAAGCCTTGTAACCAGTTAACCTGATTTATATGATTACCCATGATCGGCGTCGGAATACTGCCTTTTTTTTGTTTGTTCGTTAAAGACTTATAATAAGAGAAAAATACATTTTTGTCTTGGTATCTTTACCTATTTGCTCAGGTTTGCTGTAATGGTTTGCAACTTGTAGAAAACTGTGAAAACTTTCGAGAAGTGAACGAAAATCTGGGACATGACCTTGACTTCACCGTCTCATGTATCATCTGTCAGTTCACCACCGGCTATCGTGATGGGTGGATGTACGATTTTTTCGCTCGTGGCCATGCCTAACCACACATAGTTACACCCATTATCTCGACCCAGACAGAAAATACAACCTTTTTCCTCCCTTGCAAAACACAAACAACCACCCTGTTTACGAGACAGCAATATATATACAGTAACCCCTCCAATATCCGGATCAATAGAGCCATAGGCAGGTCCGGATAGTGGTCCTGTCCGGATACTGGGCCCCAGCTTATGGACTGGTACTTATGGACCCTAACTCTGAAAAACACCTATACAACTCCCTCTGGACATGCACTGCACCTATTTAAGACCCAAATCACACCAATAAGGGACATAAAAGACTGAAATAAATGCAAAAGAACCATAAAATGAGGTTTTAGAGGTGAGTTTATACAATATTAAACATTCTGGGTACTTACAAGTCCCTTGCTCTTGGACTGGTTTGAACCGCCAGTTTGCAGTCCACAGTTAATCCTCTGCACTCTAAATTCTAATTTCTTAACACTGCACAACACTGTAAATTCCCGTGTGTTCTAGTGGCAAGGTATTGCAGTTTATTCACTGTTTATTCACAAAAAACAAGCACCTGTGGCTTGCACTGTTATGAGTATCTGCTCTCCATCGGAGTTAAGCTGTGACTGTTGATGTTGGTGGGATAGAGTTGCCAGATCACAACAGCCACATAACCAATCTCCTCAACTTTCATTGTCAAATATAACTTTTCATTACCAAATTCGTAAAGCTAGCATATATTCTTCACTAATTATATATACAAGTGGAAATACATGTAATCACTCTCCTAATAACTAACACCATGTTGATTATTTTCACACTATGTAGGGTAGCAGATTAATCAGAGAGAGCAAACAATCCACCATCTCCATCCTGTGTATCCTCATACATGTGAAAAATCCATTTGGTAATGCGTTATTCTAATTCATTACCAAACGAATTTTTCATTACCAAATTGGCCCACACTTGGTAATGAAAAATACCAAATGGCAACCTGACAGGGGAGGGGGGAGGGGGAGGAAGGAAGGGGTGAAGGGACCATGGTGTAACAGCTGTTTGGCGCCAGGCAGGAATTTCAAATTATGGGAGGGAAAAAAGTCAGATTTTTTTCGAATTTTTTGCGGTTTTTGGCCCATTTTGGGAATATTGGATCCCAGGAGGATTATGTCCAGTTAGTGGGGATGTTCGGATATTGGGCGTTTGGATATTAGAGGGATTACTGTATTGCGAAAATAATAAGGTAAAATGATAAAGATGAACGTAAAATGATAGAGAAAGATGAACATGTTATGACGGAAGAAATACGTTTTCCCTGTCTGTAAACGTATTTATTTCTGCTTTGTATCTGTATTCGTAATAATTAGACTTATTGTTAGTTCTGAAACTGCATTACGATTCTATTTTTAGCCATTCTTGTGGTGTGGGAGCTGGAAGTTGTGACACAACTTCCTTATTGCTAATCGGACTGACCCTCCACTTTATTCTCCTGTGGCAGAGTCTAGCCTTGGAGGACGTGCAGTTTTCTCATTTAGGACTGAAAATTCAACTCTTTCGCTTCCTTTTCCAAGCATGGGCACAACGGTAACGTAAAAAATAACTCGAAACTACCATAAACATATATCAAAAAGGTGAAAATGTATTCATAACATTATTTTTTTTTCCAGCCATTCCTAACAGATTATGTACTGAAATCATTCGATATCACAGTACTGCATTTCTAAGTTAAATATGTACTGTTCTGGTATGTACTTGTAAGTTAAAGCACTGGTACCAGTTAACCTAATTTGTATGATTACCTATGATCGGCGTCGGAATGTTTCCTTGTGTTTACGTACAGTATTTGTGTGTTGAAGTTTTGCTCAGGAGTACTGTATTTGTGAGTTATAACATTAAATAAACCTTCTAACCACTTAAAGTGCTTTCTAGTGACAGATAACAGCAAAACAACACATTTGGGGGGTCTAGGGAGCAAAATACGGAGTAGTTTAAATATACGCGATTTCGCACCTAACACGGCACGGTAGGAACGAAACCCACGTGTTCCGTGCGAGTTACCTGCATATATATATATATATATATATATATATATATATATATATAAATATATATATATATATATATATATATATATATATATATATATATATATATATATATATATATATATAAATATATATATATATATATAAATATATATATATATACAGGTAACTCGCACGGAACATGATCTCACAGAACGCGCTCGCAATTATACACGGTAAGGGCTGGGATACATATAAGACAACGTAAGATTAAAGAACCATTATGAAAACTACAAATTAACGCAGGAGAGGCCTTTGAAAGATGAAATCCTCGAACGTCACCGTAGCGCGCGGTTTGTTTTGATTATGTGACGATCTAGGCGGGAAATTATCCAGTGAGTGAGACATTCCCGAGTACAGTAGCGCAGTATTTGTAAGTTAAATATTTACAGTACTGTACTGTTCTGGTAAGTTTATGTGCAACTTAAAGTACTATTAAATAACGTTAAAGCAAAAAATAAAGTCTTATAACTAGTTTACCTGATAGGCGTCAGAATATTGCTTTTTTTATTTGTTCGTTTTTTCCACAGTACTGTACAGTATTTGTAAGTTAAATATTTACTGTTCTCGTATGTACTGTACTTGTAAGCACTTAAGTAAAGTTAAATAATTAAATAAAGCCTTGTAACCAGTTAACCCGAATTATATGATTACCCATGATCGGCTTCGGAATATTGCGTTTTTTGTTTGTTCGTTAAACTCTTACTGTACTGCTTTTCTACAGTACTGTATTTGTAAGCTAAATATTTACTGTTCTGGTATGTCCCTGTAAGCAATTAAAGCATTAAATAAAGCCTTGTAACCAGTTAACCTGATTTATATGATTACCCATGATCGGCATCGGAATATTGCCTTTTTTGTTTGTTCGTACTTATAATAAGAGAAAAATACATTTTTGTCTTGGTATCTTTACCTATTTGCTCAGGTTTGCTGTAATAGTTTCGATCATTTGATGCAATGCAAAGTGTAGAAAACTGTGAAAACTTTCGGGAAGTGAACGAAAATCTGGGACATGAGACTGACCTTGACTTCACCCTCTCATGTATCATCTGTCAGTTCACTACCTGCTATCGTGATGAGTGGATGTACGATATTTTCGCTCGTGGCCATGCCTAACCACACATAGTTACACCCATAATCTCGACCCAAACAGAAAATACAATCTTTTTCCTCCCTTGCAAAACACAAACAACCACCCTGTTTACGAGACAGCAATATATATTGTGAAAATAACAAGGTAAAATGATAAACACGAACGTAAAATGATAGAGAAAGATGAACATGTTATGACAGAAGAAGTACGTTTTCCTCGTCTGTAAACGTATTTATTTCTGCTTTGTATCTGTATTCGTAATAATTAGACTTAATGTTAGTTCTGAAACTGCATTACGATTTTATTTTTAGCCATTCTCGTGGTGTGGGAGCTGGAAGTTGTGACACAACTTCCTTATTGCTAATCGGACTGACCCTCAACTTTATTCTCCTGTGGCAGAGTCTAGCCTTGGAGGACGTGCAGTTTTCTCATTTAGGACTGAAAATTCAACTCTTTCGTTCCCTTTTCCAAGCATGGGCACAACGATAACGTAAAAAATAACTCGAAACTACCATAAACGTATATCAAAAAGGTGAAAATGTATTCATAACTTTTTTTTTTCCAGCCATTCCTAACAGATTATGTACTGAAATCATTCGATATCACAGTACTGCATTTCTAAGTTAAATATGTACAGTTCTGGTATGTACTTGTAAGTTAAAGCACTGGTACCAATTAACCTGATTTATATGATTACCTATGATCAGCGTCGGAATGTTTCCTTGTGTTTACTTACAGTATTTGTGTGATGAAGTTTTGCTGTGGAGTACTGTATTTGTGAGTTATAACATTAAATAAACCTTCTAACCACTTAAAGTGCTTTCTAGTGATTACCAGTGACAGATAACAGCAAAACAACACATTTGGGGGGTCTAGGGAGCAAAATACGGAGTAGTTTAAATATACGCGATTTCGCACCTAACAAGGCACAGTAGGAACAAAACCCACGTGTTCCGTGCGAGTTACCTGTATATATATATATATATATATATATATATATATATTATATATATATATATATATATAAAATGAGTTTTACGCCAGGTACCCCTTTATTGGATAAGGGCTAAGGCGTTGCCCCTAGGTAGAGGACTTTGGTTTGGAGCGTGTAGCATTTTATGACCGGATGCCCTTCCTGATGTCTACCAATGACCTTGGGTGGATTCGATCCTCCGACCCTGATTTAATGTTAGTTCTGAAACTGTGAAAACTGAGCCACGGCTCCTACATACATACATATATATATATATATATATATCTATTGCCAGACGCCTCAATCCCGTTTGGGGTGGCCACAAACAAATCGCCTCCAAGTCGCCCTGTCCCCCGCCATTTCACTGCCCTGCTCCCAACTCACACCCTCCTCTCTCATATACCTCTCCACCCCATCCCTCCATCTCATCCTCGGCCTCCCCCTCCCTCTTCCCCCCTCCACCTCACTGACATACACTCTCTTCGTCAGTCTCTCACCCTCCATCCTCTCCACGTGGCCAAACCACCTCAGTGTGTTCCTCATAACGCTGCCTATCACATCCACATCCACACCACAATGCTCCTTTATATCCTCAATCGTCAGCCTGTCTCTCCATGTGACTTCACAGGCTCCTCTTAAATAACTCATTTCCACTGCTCTCACTCTTGACTTGTGTCCTTCCAACAACGTCCAAGCTTCACTTCCAGACGTTAAGAGTTGGTATCACAATACTGTCATGTAGTAACTTTTTCACTTCCCTGTTTCTTATCACTGCTTTCAAAGAACCAGCAACCTTTCTTCCCTGCTGTACTCTTTCAAGCACTTCACCCTCCAACCCTCCATCCTTACTCATCACACTACCCAAGTTTTTTTTTTTTTTTTTTTTTTTTTTTTTTTTTAAAATGCGAAGAAGAAGGAACCAAAGCCCATGAGCCCGCAGTAACAGTTCCCTCCAAGAGAAAACAAAATACAATAGAGAACCAAATTCAAGATCCGATCATTTTGAGATGCCTGGACACACTGCGTTTGAAAGACTGGAGATCATAGGCAGCAGGAAATACAGACAGAGGGAGACAGTTCCAGAGCTGACCTGTTGCATAAATGAAAGACTGGGAGTAACGGTTAACTCTTGCATTAGAGAGTTGGACAGAAAAGGGATGAGAGTTTGCTGCCAGACGGGTGCTACGCGCCCGTCGTGGAGGTGGAGGAATGCAAGCAGACAGTTCAGAGGAGCAGTGACCATTAAAGTAGCGATAGAAAAGAGATAAAGATGCAACAGTGCGGCGAAGAGACAGAGGTTGAAGGGAGTCAGTAAGAGGAGGAGAGTTAATGAGACGAAAAGCCTTTGACTCCACCCTATTGAGAGAGCTGTATGTGGGGAGCCTCCCCACACATGAGAGTTGTACTCCACGCAGGGGTGGATAAAACCCCTGTATAGAGTCAACAATTGTGCAGGGGTAAAGAAAGAGCGGAGTCAGCTTAGCACACCCAATCTCTTGGAAGCAGATTTTACAAGAGATGTAATATGATCTTTCCAAGATAAGTCCCGAGTAAACGAAACCCCAAGCATGTTCAAGGATGATGCAGGATTAAGCTGAATATTATTAAACATTAGTGGGTATACCTGTGGAAGATTTTGTCAGGTTGATAGGTGTAAGAACTGAGTCTTAGATGCATTAAAGACAACCATATTATTTTTACTCCAGTCAGAGATACTTAAACGTATTCACATTTTCCAATTCCTTACCATCCAACCTCGCTGTACATTCACTAACTTCACCTCCCTCAGAGGCCATCACTTTACTCTTCCCTACATTCACCTTTAGATTCCGTTTCTTACACACTCTCCCAAACTCATCCACCAAGCCTTGCAGCTCTCCTTCGTCTTCACTCAACAACAAAGTATCATCTGCAAACAACAGTACAGGGAGTTTCCAAACACTATCCTCTCTCACCAGGGCCACTCCAACATCCACTACCCTACCTTGTACCTTTTTTATTACCTCATCCATGTACAGGTTGAACAACCATGGAGACATGACACATCCCTGTTTCAACCCAACTTTTAAAGAGAAAAATTCACTTAGTTCACCATCCACACGCACTGCAGCCTTCGCACCATCGTACATACTCTTCACAGCATTCAACAACTTCCCATCTACTCCATATATTCTTAATACTTTCCACAATCCTTGTCTATCCACCCTCTCATATGCTTTCTCCAAATCCATGAAAGCCGCATACAACTTCTTTCCCTTCTCTAGAAACTTTTCCACTAAAGATCTAAGAATGAATATCTGATCTACACAACCTCTTCCCTTCCTAAAGCCTCCCTGTTCTTCTCCTAATTTCCCTGTTCTTTCTCTAAATCTGTCAGTAAGTATCCTACCATACACTTTTCCTATTATACTAAGAAGACAAATGCCCCTATGATTACCACATACTTCTTTTTCCTCTTTTCCTTTAAACAAAGGAATAATTATACCTGACTTCCAATCCTCCGGGACTCTGCCTTCCTCCCAGGCCAATCTGCACATCTTTCACATCCATTCTACTACTATCTCTCCCCCATGCTTCAGCATTTCACCACATACTCCATCAACTCCTGGGGCTTTCCCCGATTTAACTTTCTTCACTGCTTCCACAACTTCTTTCCTACTGATTTCTTCCTGTCTTCTCACCTCCCTCCTTCTCCCAGCCATTCCCCAGCCACTTATACTCACATTACTTCCATCCTCTATGTTCAACAATTCCTTAAAGTGTTCTCTCCATCTGCTCACTTTTTCTCCCTTCTCCACTAGTAATCTACCATTTTTATCTTTCACTCCCCTGCTAACTTCACTTCCATCCTGTCTTACTCTTTTCACCTCTTTCCAGAACATTTTCTTACAGTCCCTCCACTTTACACTCAAATTCCTTCCAAATTCCTCATCCACTCTCTTCTTACTCTCTCTTACTAATCTTTTCACCTCTCTCTTTCTTTCTACATATAACTCTCTCTTCCGCCTCTCAACTTCTTCCACGGCCCTATTTCTCATCCATTCATTGTATGCTTTCTTCTTTTGTGCCACAGCCTGTCTCACCTCTTCAGTCCACCACGCTGTTCCTTGCACCCCCCTCCATCTTCTCTTCCTTCCGCACACCACATCAGATGCTGCACATATTTCTTCTGTAAATATCCTACACACACCTTCCACGTCTCCCATCTGCTCCAATTCATATTTGCCCAATCGTTCCTCCACTTCTCTCTTATACTCTGCCTTATATATATATATATATTATAATCTTTCACTGCACTGTAATTTTTATGATAAACCTACTCAAAAATATTTTTCGATTTATATTTTTTTTTTTACAAGCACAATCAATGACAGATTCAGTCTTATACACATAGGCATATACTCACATACACACATATACTGTACACAAACATACAAAACACCGTAGCTGTTTTTGTAAGATAGCAACTTTTCCCTGGAAAAGTAGTGTGGGGGAACAAGGGGGGGAGGGGGGAAGCCTCATACACGGTAATACGCGAGATTAGTCACCCTCGTGGCGATGGGGTTAAGTGAAGTGATGCTTTTTGTATGGGAAATACTGAAACTTTTAACTTGGAAATCATGTCAGCCTTATGTAATCATCATCCCCATACTAAGGCCTGTACACAGCTGACTGAGCCAAGATCCACACCCAGTGTTTACAGTGGCTGAGACCATTGCCTTTCGTTTTATTTTGTGCATGAAAGGTTACTGAAACACAATTGTTATTGCCAAATGACAGTGCAAGTACAGCACTGTACTTAACAAATAATGCGGTGTGCAAAATTAAGTGATACTGTATACTTTTTGTGTGGTGTGGTCGTCAAGGCCGTTCAACTGTCCCCCATTCTGGAGGGGTGGTCCCTTGGTGATGACTCACATCAGCATAGGACAAACTTCAGGTGCATGGCAGAGGTTTTTTAGGTCATATTCGGCTTTACAGTCAAGGTCACCCTCCCAGTCCCATTGCACCCATGTCATATTGACCTCATTATGCAATAGGTTTTCACTTGACGCTACCCAATCACACAACAAGGCTGCACTGTACGTGGCCATGGAATTGGTAAAGATGGCCTGCCGATTAGGATGCTCCCAATGGTCAAGGAGGATGTCCACTGCACTACGAACCTGTTGGAACCTTGGGATATCTGCCATTTCGCTGTCATCCTCCTCCACCTCTTCATCCTCCATGTCCCCTGCAGTCACGGACTACACAATTTCCCGGTTGGACAGAGTCTGGTATCCTGGGGCTCCCACGTCCATTTCCAGTCAATCATGGATGGTGTCCTCTTGTTGTCTGTTCTCCTGCTGCTTCCGTACGCTGGACGAATTCCTGAGCTTCAAAGCTGGTAAAGTCAGTAATGGTCTCTCTTCACCCTTGAGGAGCTTGCTTCAATCATGCTCAAGCATGCATGCAGAGACCTCTCCAAGCCTGCACCCAGTTGTAGATCACGGACTTGAGGGACTACTGCTTGAGGTTGGCCAAGGTCCTCTCCCCCCTACTGTCCATGCCTTGGGCTGCCTCCTCGTCGTCCTCAAGCACAACCATCACATCTTCCACAAACCTCCTCTGGAACAGCCGCTTCATTGCCGTGATAATACTCTGGTCCATTGACTGCAAGACTGAGGTCAAATTAGGAGGCAAGAACATGGCCCTAATATGACCTCCATCAACAACTAACTCCCCAGAAGGATGAACAGCAGCGTTGTCATGATGCTGCAGAGCCTTCACTTGGATGCAGGCAAGGCCAAGACTCTCTGTTTGATAACGGATAATCTGCACAGCATGATTGTTGAACCAATCTTTTAAAATCTTGGCTGTAAACCAAGCCTTCATTACGTGGGAATAAATGACTGGGAGACTATCCATTAACCCCCAAAGACAACATGGTTGTTTGGCATGCCCCACTACAATAGGTTTCAGAGGACAGGAGTCTGCTGCACTGCCACATAACAAAGCATACACACACTGTTTGCTTGTTATACAACCAGGTAATGACATCTCCTTATCAGCCAAGGTATTTAGTAGTCAGGACAGACCTGAAGAACAGACCAGTTTCTTCAGTGTTATAAACCTGACCGAGATATGACCCTTCTTCATATATCAGCTTGGTGCAAAACTCAACAATTCCTTCGGTGTCTGCATCCAATGCTTCACCACAGAAAATCTTATTGGACAGCCCATCTCGAAGTTTGAACCTAGTCAGCCAACCTGAGGCCCTGAAATTCACAATCCCCAGTTGCTTACTGAAACCTGGTGGCTGCAGCCTTCAGCTCGATGGGACACAAAATTACACCATTGGCACGCTGTTGTCTAAACCACTTCAGGCAGACCTGCTGAGTTCGCCAAAGTGTGGCTTGGCCATCATTTTGTGTTCATGCCATCACACAGTCTCGCCATGTTCACAGTGGAAGAACATCTTGATGGAGTGCTTGTTCTTCAGCAGATCCTGCAATGTGCTCCAAGGCATGTTGTAGTGCTCCATCAGCCTTGCAATGGTCCAGCCTTGCTCCATTTTCTTCTCTTTAGAGAAAACAATATGACGCCTCTTAGCAGGTGGTGCAGATGTCATGGAGACAACAACCAGGACCATACACAAGGCCAGCAGGACCTGCAGCAGCCAGGGCACCACCATAAAAACCACAAACTCAGCCATCACACTCAACTAGGTTCAAGCGCAGTTGTGAGAACTGGGGCATGGAGCACTTTGGAACCACAAGCGCAGCACATGGAATAAGGAGACACAGCTCTGGGGGGTTCACACCATGTGCATTCACAGTTTCAGGATCACAATAGTGCACTAGGAAATGAGCATAATGACAGGCCATAAGCTCTGCAACAACAACGAGCACAGGACGTCACAGAGTTAGTAGCAGCACTAGGGTTTTGCAACCATGTGGTCAGAACAATGGAGCGCACAGACACGTCTTTACTGTACAAAATCCACAGGCGAGAATGGGAGTGTGGTGGTGTGCTTGGCACATCAAGTGAGTCACTCCTGCAACGGATTCTGATTGGCTGGCATGTAGCAGGTGTTCTCACTGGATGGCACGTTTCAGGGTTTTCCTGGGTGCCTGATATTGCATGGAACCGCTGATTACATCCTCTTTCAGCATCGGATGTTGCATAATTTTGCCGGATGTTGCTTTAACACAGCTGAGCCAGCAGCACCAGATATTGCGATGACGGATAACTGAGAGTTTGCTGTACAGTGAAAAGTCTTCATGCATCTTCAGAGATGAATGTCATGAGACTAGACTGGAGTTAGCTCTGGTTTTATTCAAAACAGCCACATATACAGGTAGTTATCCTATTAACTGCCTATGATTGGTAATTATAGTAAAAAAAAAAAAAAAAATTAAATCAAAACTTGTTAAATTGTGAAAAATAAGATGCACCTGAATGTTTAGCTTTGGCTTTATTCAAAACAGCCACATATACATGTAGTTATCCTATTAACTGCCTATGATTGGTAGTTACACAGTTAAAGAAAATAATTAAATTAAAACTATTGTTAAACTGTGAAAAATAAGATGCACCTGAATGTCTACTCAGAAAATTTAGGAAAAACTTCAAGGACAGCCACAACTAGTGTTTATATAATGACTGCTGCCACCTGTTGTCTGTTGGAGAATACAATTGAAATTCCTAAATGCAAGCATGGATTTTTATGATGAACAAATAAAGGATTGCTGATGCTGATGCCTCAGCTCTGGCCATGTCCACCTTTTCATCAAGTAATCTGCCATCCATGACCGAAATGCCACACATTCATACAGATGGGATATGTCACATACAGCAGAACACATTAACTTATGCCATAATGGAATCAATGTTGGTATTTCTGTAGTTTGTCATTAATTTTCATATTAATGATCTCTTATCTGTTACCCACAATCCCATTCACTCACATGCAGATGATTCAACACTACACAGTTCATTCACACTCAGGCACCGTGTCTCATTTAATGCTAGTAAAACTAAATATACAGTATACAATTTACTAATAGACAGATACTGCCAGATTCATACCTTCAGTACTACTGATATTCCCACCTCCAAAAGTATTGAAATTCTTGGCGTCTCACTTAACAATGCCCTCAGCTTGACCTCTCATGTTAGATCACTTGCTAAAACCGCCTCAAAGAAAATGGATTAATGTACAGAGTCTGTAACTTCTTCACTGACGAGCAGTTAGCTATAATTTATAAGTCATGTGCGCTCTCAGCTTGAATATTGCTCACCCTTGTGGCATGGATGTGGAGAGGCTGCATTAAAACAACTAGACAAAATTCAGAACAAGGCTGTTAGAATCATTAACAACCCTGCCATTACAAATAAACTACCTCCCCTGCACGTAACAAGGAATGTTGCCTCCCTTGCATTATTTTACAGATATTTTTATGTCAAATGCTCAGATGAAGTTGTTTCCATGGTGCCACCTCTCCATGCCTTCCCTCGTGCTACACGGGCAACTGATAGCGCTCATGGCTGGAATGTCACTCAGCCATAATGCAGAACTTCTGCCTATCAGAATTCTTTCATTCCCCGAACTGCATCTCTTTGGAACTCACTTCCCCAAAGTTGTCTCCCTCCAAATTTCAACCTACAGCTGTTCAAGTCAAACCATTACAGATATTTTATGAACAGAGGACACCAGTAATCTGGTGTATCTTACACACTGCGGCGTCTTATATGCCCCAAAATACGGTAATTATTCTACAATATGAAAAATGAAAATTCTATCATGCTATCATACATTGCAAAAAGATCCTACCTTTTTTGTTATGGTATAAGCAATGGTTCATCACATAATGAGGGCCTGCTGTACTGGTGTAAGGTAGGGAGAGAGTTTCTTTTTGTTGTCCGAACTCTGTCCCTGTCATTCCCTTGATTACAGTGGAGGTGCCTAATCCACGGCAATTAGAGACTGGTGCCTACCCGTGGATTATGAATTCTGTGGTTTACAAAGTCAAGAACCAATGGGAAAAAAGGATATTTAATCTGGACCCTCATGGAACCCTCCTACAGCACCCTACCTACACCTAAATACCTGTACTCCCTGGCCACGCGTGCAAACTTCTCTTCTTTCTCCACTCGATGAATAATATCCAAACGCTGCTGATAACTGAGAGGAGCTTTCTTCTTGGACCCTAGCTGGGTCGAACATCACCTTGGGGGGTTGGGGCCGTCCATAACAGAGCCCAGGGAGAGGTAACTTTGAAAAAAAAAAAAAAAAAAAAAAAAAAAAAAAAAAAGGCCATGTAGCACTCAGAACTCATGGGGAAACACATGTAGTTGGCGGTTGGTGGGATAGGAGGTAAACAAAATGTGGTGGCTGTAGTGTGAAAGCTTGCCACCAGGGCCGAGCTGTGATTGGTTGCTGGGTCTAGGTTGTCTGTGATCGGCTAGCAGCCACGTAATGCAACATGGGTGCCCGGATATAATAAATCTCCTCGGAAATGAGCCACTTTGGAACCTAGGAACCGCACTTTTCAATTTTTTTCCATGTAATAAAAAAATAGGGACTGGTTGGGCAAAGCACTGCAGATTACAAATCCACGGCTCACAGATATGCAAATTAGGTGACTCCACTGTACGTTGTCTGGAGTGCACTGCCCCATGATGCCTAGCAGTCCTTGCAAGGTGAGCCCAGTGTTGTGTCACCCCAAGGATCTTAGTGATGGAGGAGAGTGGCACAGGTACAGTACATCGCATTCATGAGAAAGAAGACACATTTACCCTTTTTGTCTACTATACTGTCAACTGGCAGGACATGAAACTACTGCCCTTACTGCCTGGTACAATGATAAATGGTGCACTAAGCAGTAAGTGAAAGTGTTTCACATCTCACCAGCAGTGGACACTAGGGCAAACAATGGAGTAGATGTATATCCTTATTTATAAATGAAGCTGTATTTAATAAACGATGTTGGAGTGTACTCAAGATTGCTGCTGGTGATGGGTGTGGTGGTGGATACTGCTGGAGCAATCATTAGCCTGTTGTCCTTGATCCATACCTGGAGTCAGTCTTCTCCATGCCTGAAGTCAGTCTTGCTGAAGCATGACGGCTGTCTGATGTGGTGTGTTTAGTTAATGTTATCTACATATAAGATAATGTTTGCAGGCTGCTGGAGTGAGGGATTGTAATGCATGAACAGGCTGAAAAGTGTGGAGGAAAGAGCAGACCCATTTAACTCCATTAAGAACAGGATGAAAAGTGTGGAGGAAAGAGCAGACCCATTTAACTCCATTAAGGAAGTTTTGTGTTCGTAATGATTTGGCCTGGAGAGTAATATGCCCATGTCTACTGGAGAGAGAGTGAGTTAGTAAGCCAGTGTTCGTAGTTATCCTTCATGTTTGTGTTGTAGACTTTGGTGATTGGTTTTCATCAGGAGATGGCATCAAAGGCTTTTTGTTGTTGTAGACGTGAACACTGTGTGGGTTGCATGGAGTTGATGTCAGGAGATACATGTTGCATGAAGCTGGTTTGTACGGTGTTTGTAGAGTGTGGTGCTCTAAAGCCGTGTTGTCAGAAAGCAAGGGAGTCACGAGGTGCGATTTTGTGAAGAAACAGATGTTCAGTTATCTTGAATGGCTTGTTAAGTACATGTTATTGGCTTGTATAAAGAGGGGTGTTGCCCCATGAGGAGTGTACGAGCCAAGGGCTAGGCAAGCTGGTCCTGACATTTATGATGAGACTGACCAGCCTCATTCATCCCTCAGCGGCATTACATGAGCAATAAACCCCAACCACCCCTTGGGTATAAACCTTCACCGGCTAAATCCAGTTGGAGCACCATAATTACCGATTAAACCACCAGCCACAAAAATTTGGTTATATGGTTACCACCCAGCGTAGTAAATTATTTCCTGGTGTAAAGGAAACCATTTGGCTTGTCACTCAGTGCAGTCACCCACAGGCAGAAGGAAGAAAAAAGAATGAAGGAAAGACAGAAGAGGGATTACTAATATATAATAATAAAGTAGTGTACAGTAATTATACAAGAAAACATTGACATTAACAATATTAACAACCCATTTAGGGTAAGGACCCAGGTCGTAGGGGGTTCATGGAATATTTTCCTGGACACAAGGGATCTGTGGAGGCAAAAAGGTTGCAAATCACTGGTACAGACAATAGCATTCCTTTGCATTATATTTTTCAGAGTCTTACATCCTCTCTTCCTATTTCCCTCATCTTTCTTGTCACTTTTCATTACTCTTCTTTCCTTTTCAGGTGGCTTTACACACATGTTCCCTACATGTCAACAAGCGGGTTGGAGGAGGGTTAGTGCCCCTCCCCGTAAAACCACTAACTTAAAGACAAACAGCCACCCTTTACGGGATTATGGCATTGGGCTATGGACAGATAGATGGATAGATAGACAGAACAATTTCTCCCCAGAATTACAATTTTTTCTATCTATCTATCTATCTATAGCCCGACACCCTAATCCCGCAAAGGGTGGCCGCAGACAAAACGCCTCCAAGTCACTCTGTCACCCACCATTCGACTACCCTCCCCCCAATTCACCCCCCCTCCCTCATATACCTCTCAACTCCATCCCTCCACCTCATCCTCAGTCTACCCCTCCCTCTCCCTCCCTCCACCTCACCTAAATACACCCTCTTAGTCAGTCTTTCATTCTCCATTCTCTCCACATGTCCAAACCACCTCAGTGTATTTCTCCTAATCTTCTCAACCACATCCACATCTACCCCACAACGTTCCTTCACTTCTTCATTCGTCAACCTGTCCCTCCATGTCACTCCACATGCTCCTCTCAAGTAACTCATTTCCACTGCTCTCACTCTTGACTTGTTCCCCTCTTGCAAGGTCCACGCCTCGCTTCCATACGTCAGGGTAGGGATCACAATACTATCATGCAGTGACTTCTTAACTTCCATACTAACCTCCCTATTTCTCATCATTGCTTTCAGTGTACCAACAACCTTCCTTCCCTGCTGTACCCTTTCACGTACTGCATCCCCCAAAGTTCCATCCTTACTCATCACACTACCCAAGTACTTGAATGCACTCACATTCTCCATATCCTCACCATCCAACCTCACTGCACACTCTGTGACTTCATTCCTCTCAAACACCATAACTTTACTTTTGTTTACATTAACTTTCAGCTTCCTTCTACTACACACTGTCCCAAATTCATTCACCAAACCTTGCAACTCCCATTCATCTTCACTCAACAATACTGTATCATCAGCAAACAGCAACACCGGAAGCTTCCAAATCTCACCCTCATTCATTAGGGCCAGCCCCACATCCACTGCCCTACCTTGCACCTCCTTTACAACCCCATCCATATATATATTAAACAGCCATGGAGACATCACACACCCCTGTTTCAGTCCCACATTGAGATCAAAGAACTCACTCAGCTCACCATCCACTCGCACCGTAGCCCTAGCTCCCTCGTACTTACTCTTCACAGCACTCAACAATTTCCCCTCCACTCCATATATTCTTAATACCTTCCACATACCTTGCCTATCTATTCTGTCATAAGCTTTCTCCAAGTCCATGAAGGCAGCATACACTTTCCTTCCCTTCTCTAGATAGTTCTCCACTAAACATCTTAGAACAAATATCTGATCTACACACCCTTTTCCCTTCCTAAATCCCCCTTGTTCTTCTCCAACTAGCTCCTCTGTCATATGCCTAACCCTATCAATGAGTATTCTACCATATATTTTACCAGTAACACTAAGAATTTTTTGCATACTGAAAACTGCAGATATGGGCTGTACATTTTTTTTCTTTACTGATTCCTGATGGTCCTATGTATCATAGCACATACTGCAGATGATAATGCATTAATTTCAGATTCATGTATAATATGACCTTGATGTATAGTATTTGTGGCAAAAAAAAAAAAAAAACTCTCTCCATTTAATCTGCTCATCAGTCTGCACCCCCTTCATTTTCAGCTATGGTAATTCTTACTGTCATTACATTTTGAGAAAGTCTGTACTGTATGCAGTCATTTCTCGTTATTACAACTGTGCGCTGGGTGGTAAACTGCTACAATGATTATTCAGAAGTTATAGTTTTTTTCAAAATAACAATAAAAAATTGGCCACAATTTCGCTAGAACGCTAATTATGACAACCACATCCAAGAACTTTGAGCAGACACGGTGACACATGCAAACCAACAGTCAACTGTCTGAGTCTACATGGCTGCCCAGTGTTTACATTGACTGTGATCATCTGCCTCTCGCTCCAGTCTGTGCATGAAAGGCCACTGAAACACCACTGCTATCACCAAATAATAGTGCAAGTGTTTAACAAATAGTGCAGTGTGCAATATTAAGCAAAGAGATAACGTTTTGTGTGTGAAATACTGAAACTAATGACCTGGAAATCATGTAAACTGTATTTACACAGCCTCCCTAATAGGCTGATGATGGGGTCTCCCAGTCAGCTGATTGAGCCAAGATGGCCGCACAGTGTTTACATTTGTTATGATCGTCCGCCTTTCATTCCATTTTGTCCATGAATGGCCACTGAAACACCATTGCTATTGCTAAATAACAGTAAAAGTGCATAACAAATTGTGTAGTGTGCAATATTAAGTCTATGTGCATAATAAATTGTGTAGTGTGCAATATTCAGTCTATGTGCATAACAAATTGTGTAGTGTGCAATATTAAGTCTATCTATCTATCTATCTATAGCCCAACGCCCTAATCCCGCAAAGGGTGGCCGCAGACAAAACGCCTCCAAGTTGCTCTGTCACCCACCATTTGACTACCCTCTCCCCAACTCACTCCCCCCTCCCTCATATACCTCTTAACTCCATCTCTCCACCTCATCCTTGGTCTACCCCTCCCTCTCCCTCCCTCCACCTCACCTAAATACACCCTCTTAGTCAGTCTTTCACTCTCCATTCTCTCGACATGGCCAAACCACCTCAGTGTATTTCTTCTAATCTTCTCAACCACATCCACATCCACCCCACAACATTCCTTCACTTCTTCATTTGTCAACATGTCCCTCCATGTCAACCCACATGCTCCTCTCAAGTAACTCATTTCCACTGCTCTCACTCTTGACTTGTTCCCCTCTTGCAAGGTCCACGCCTCGCTTCCATACATCAGGGTAGGGATCACAACACTATCATGCAGTGACCTCTTAACTTCCATACTCACCTCCCTATTTCTCATCATTGCTTTCAGTGAACCAACAACCTTCCTTCCCTGCTGTACCCTTTCACGCACTTCATCCCCCAAAGTTCCATCCTTTCTCATCACACTACCCAAGTACTTGAATGCACTCACATTCTCCATATCCTCACCATCCAACCTCACTGTACACTCGGTGACTTCATTCCTCTCAAACACCATAATTTTACTTTTGTTTACATTAACTTTCAGCTTCCTCCTCCTACACACTGTCCCACATTCATTCACCAAACCTTGCAACTCCCATTCATCTTCACTCAACAATACTGTATCATCAGCAAACAGCAACACCAGAATCTTCCAAATCTCACTCTCATTTATTAGAGCCACCCCCACATCCACTGCCCTACCCTGCACCTCCTTTACAACCCCATCCATGTATATATTAAACAGCCATGGAGACATCACACACCCCTGTTTCAGTCCCACACTGAGATCAAAGAACTCACTCAGCTCACTATCCACTCGCACCGTAGCCCTAGCTCCCTCATACATACTCTTTACAGCACTCAACAATTTCCCCTCCACTCCATATATTCTTAATACTTTCCACATACCTTGCCTATCCATTCTGTCATAAGCTTTTTCCAAGTCCATGAAGGCAGCATACACTTCCTTCCCTTCTCTAGACAGTTCTCCACTAAACATCTTAGAACAAATATCTGATCTACACACCCTTTTCCCTTCCTAAATCCCCCTTGTTCTTCTCCAACTAGCTCCTCTGTCATATGCCTAACCTTATCAGTGAGTATTCTACCATATAATTTACCAGTCACACTAAGAAGGCAAATACCCCTATGGTTACCACATACTTCACATATTAAGTGAAGTGGAATATTATTTGGGTGAAATGCTGAAACTTTTGAGTTTTAAGTCATATCTGGTAAGCATTACTAACCCTAATGGAAAGTGTGGTGCTACTGAGGGGCACCAAGGGCAAGACTAAAAGACCAGGGCTTTTTAGACTTTATGTTTCGTGGTTGAGGGCACCCTCCCTAATCACACTGAACCCACATTACATATATATATTACATGATAAATCTTTATGCGATAGGTTTTCACCTGACAGTACTCTATCGCACAGTGAGATCTGAGAGTACCAATTTTCATTCTGTATAACTCAATACCTTTCAACTGTTATACAATACTATACAAAATACAATAATTGCTCAACATTCAGAGTTTTTTGTACCCTAAATAACTGCCAAAATTAATCTGTTGAAATTTAAACTGAGCTTCTTAGGGCAATTCATTTGCATCTGGTAAACTTCCAAGTCTGTCTGATTTTTGCATTATTCCTCCTATTTTGGACATTTTTCCCTGCATTAAGATAATCAAACAGTCAACTGATAAAAAACTGGTAAAGTAAGATAACAGTAAGCTAAAATACTGCAAGATAAATAAGATAGCACTTCAGTGAGACATAGAAATGATGCGCTTGGGTGAATAAAGGGTTGACACTACTCATCATTTGTTATGACTTTGAGATGTGGAAAGATTGTTTCCATGCAAATGTTGATTGTCTGAACATTTACAGTATTCTTCTGTCTTAGTGTTCATACTGTACTCCCAGGAGCTCCTGTCACTTGTCTAACTGCACAGGTTTTCATGCCTTGCCTGATGTACAACGTATTGTATCACATGGTTTGTAAAGGCTCCAACATGCTTGCATGCATCAGCCTTGGTTACCTAACAGCAGCTCGCCATGCTGCTCGATTTCTGGCAGCCTCCTTATTCAGTTCCCTGACCCAAAGTTCACACTCTATGACCTCGTATCAGGTCTTTTCAGTCTGCCTCTTGGAACCCTACCTCCGACACTCACATTTCTTATTTTCTGAGCCCAATTGTCATCTTTCATCCTCTCAACATGTTCAAACCATCTCAGTCTACCCTGCCTCATCACAATACACTCCAGTCCCATTCCTCCTCTCAACTCTTAAACTGTAAGCCTAGTCCCCCCAGGCCTCACATTCAAGGATGTCGTACACATCCCTCTAATCACGGTCGTTGATGTATTTCTGAGCCTACGAATATCCTCTCCTTTACTGTCCAAGTCTCAATACCAAATAGCATCACACTCCTAACACATGCCACAAACATGGATCCCTTACCATACAGGGAAAGCCCTCTCAGTGTCAGGAATGGCAATAGCTCCCTCAGTTTCCTCCAACCATTCCTTACCCTAGCCACAGAGCTAGCTCCAGCCCGATATCCAGCACATAACATGTCCCCTAAATAACAAAACTCCTCTACACACTCATGAGAATCACCAGCAAGATCAATCCTTTCATGTATGACACTCTCTACATGCTCTCCCTGAGACATCACACATACAAAATCAGTATTATCTCACAGTCTACTTCTAATGCCACTACATCTCTTAATCACCCAGGTATCAAAAACACTTCACAAGATGAAGTTACTTCCCACACCTTCGTGGCAAACTGCACATGGCGAAACTCCCTCTGCTTTGACAGTACTGCCACCGGCCCTAGATATCACTTTCGTTTTAGCCATTATCCCCAATTACAGTACTCTCAAACCCTTATGCCCTATTCCATCTCCCATATCCTAAATCTTTCCTCTGCCTCCCTTTCATTGTTTGTAATCAACACCAAATCATCACCATACAACAACTCCCAGGCAAATCCATTTCTGAAGTCATGTGAGAGAGCTTCAAGCAGCACGAAAAACAACAGGAGGCTCAAGATTGACCCCTGATACCTGTCAATATTCACAGGAAACTATCTATCTATCTATTGCCAGACGCCTCAATTCCGTTCGGGGTGGCCACAAACAAATCACCTCCACGTCGCCCTGTCCCCCGCTTTTTTTTTTTTTTTTTTTTTTTTTTTTTAACGTGTCCGACTCTGGGCAAAGGCTCAAGACCTATTTCTTGGGGGGCAGTCACCTATCCCAAGGCCCAGTAGTCCTCCTACACCTCCACATGTCACCACTTCGGCGCTAACACCCACCGTCCATATTGAATACATGCTAGGGCTGTCTCATACAGGACTGGTGTGTTGGTATTAGCAGGGGTATTTTTACGACATGTCAGCGGGTCATCTGGTAGATCAGGAAAGTCTGCCTTTTAGGAAATTCAAATCCTTAAACTGTTCCCTGCCCCAGCCGGGATTCGATCCTGGGTCCATTAGGACTGCATGCCGCCTCTCTACCAATTCAGCCACAGCCTTCCCCCGCCCTGCTCCCAACGTACACCCCCCTCTCTCATATACCTCTCCACCCCATCCCTCCATCTCATCCTCGGCCTCCCCCTCCCTCTCCCCCCCTCCACCTCACTCATATACACTCTCTTCGTCAGTCTTTCACCCTTCATCCTCCCCACATGGCCAAACCACCTCAGTGGATTCCTCATAACGCTTCCTATCACATCCACATCCACACCACAACGCTCCTTTATATCCTTATTTGTCAGCCTGTCTCTCCATGTGACTCCACAGGCTCCTCTTAAAAAACTCATTTCCACTGCTCTCACTCTTGACTTGTGCCCTTCCAACAGTGTCCAAGCTTCACTTCCATACATTACAGTTGGTATCACAATACTGTCATGTAGTAACTTTTTCACTTCCATGCTCACTTCCCTGTTTCTTATCACTGTTTTCAAGGAACCAGCAACCTTTCTTCCCTGCTGTACCCTTTCAAGCACTTCACCCTCCAAACCTCCATCCTTACTCATCACACTACCCAAGTACTTTAACGTACTCACATTTTCCAATTCCTCACCATCCAACCTTGCTGTACATTCACTGACTTCACCTCTCTCAAAGACCATCACTTTACTCTTCCCTACATTCACCTTTAGATTCCGTTTCTTACACACTCTCCAAAACTCATTCACCAAGCCTTGCAGCTCCCCTTCGTCTTCTCTCATCAACACAGTATCATCTGTAAACAACAGTACAGGGAGTTTCCAAACACTATCCTCTCTCACCAAGGCCACTCCAACATCCACTACCCTACCTTGTACCTCTTTTATTACCCCATCCATGTACAGATTGAACAACCATGGAGACATGACACATCCCTGTTTCAACCCAACTTTCAAAGAGAAAAATTCACTCAGTTCACCATCCACACGCACTGCAGCCTTAGCACCATCATACATACTCTTCACAGCATTCAACAACTTCCCATCTACTCCATATATTCTTAATACTTTCCACAATCCTTGTCTATCCACCCTGTCACATGCTTTCTCCAAATCCATGAAAGCCGCATACAACTTCTTTCCCTTCTCTAAAAACTTTTCCACTAAAGATCTAAGACTGATTATTTGATCTACACAACCTCTTCCCTTCCTAAAGCCTCCCTGTTCTTCTCCAACTAATTCATCTGTTATTTCCCTAACTCTGTCAATAAGTAACCTACCATACACTTTTCCTATTATACTAAGAAGACAAATGCCCCTATGATTACCACAGGAAACACATCACTCAAACATCCATTCATTCTCATTTGGGCACAAGCCCCTACATACAAAGTCATAACTACTCTCACCAGCCACTCCTTGATACCAAGCTTTCTCATTGCCAATGTCACCACCTCCCTAGGGATTCTGTCAAATGTCATCTTCAAATCAACAAAAACAAAGTACAGCTCCCTTTTCTTCCTTATATATTTTGCCTGAAGTTGTTGGACAACAAACATGGGATCAGTAGTCCCTTTGCCTGGCATAAACCCAAACTGCACCAGTGTTTCCCTAATTATACCTTCTGGGAATCTCTCCATTACCTTCATTATCTGGTCCAAAAGTTTTATGCCTCTAAAATTTCCTCTTTCCAAAGCATCATCCTCCCCCTAGCAAATATTTACAATCACATCCTTCAGCCAGTCATCTGGAAAAAAAAAAAAAAACTCACATATAGTTGTATTTATCAAATACTGTGTCGCTAACTCCAATTTCCCTGTTCCAATCAAACTCCTCATTCTGCAGCTGGTTTTAATGACTGCTCTCTCAGGGTATTTTGGGATGATTTAATATGTGTAGTAGGTGGTATGCACGATGATATGATAGTGGTTTTGGGAGGGGACTTAAATGGTCATGTAGGTGAAGCAGCACACATTTATGGAGTACATGGGAGATGTGCGTATGGTATAAGGAATGCGGAAAAGGAAAGGATACACGAGTTTGAGGAGGCAACGGACATGATTGTGTGCAACACACATTTTAGGAAAAGGGAGAGTAGGTTAATTACGTATGAGTCTGGGGGAAATAGCAGTCAGATAGATTATTTTCTGATTAGGAGGGTCGATAGGAGGTTAGTGAGGGATGTTAAAGTTATAGGAAGTGAGGAGTGTGTGCAGCAGCACAAACTATTAATTTGCGATATGGTGATTAAAGAACGAGTGATGAAAAAGAGGACTTATGTACCTACGAGGAAACTATGGAAGCCGGAAAACCAAGTATTAAGTGATGCTTTCTATTGCGAGATGAGCAGAATGGTGGCCGAACAAAGAGTCGTAGACAGAGGCGTTAATGAACAGTACAGAGCCCTCGAGAACAATCTCTTGAGAGTTACTGATGTAATATGAGGTTGGACAAAAGCCCCACCAAGACATAAAGTAACTTGGTGGTGGGATGAGGGTGTAGAAACTGCAGTTAAGGAGAAAAGAAGGCTTTTCCGAGAATGGAAGAAGGGTGGTAGCAAGAAGGAATACTTGGCTGCCAAGCGCAGGGCTAGAAGAGAGGTATACAGGGCGAAGTCTGAGTCACAGAGACTTTTACATGATAACCTAAATCATGGGGAAAGGAAAAAAATGATATTTAAGGTGGCAAATCTGATAAAGAGGGATAATCGGGATATAGGTGAGCAGTGTGTGAAGAATGATGAAGGAAGGGTAGTGGTGAACAGTGAGGATATTAAAGATGTATGGAGACAGCATTATAGCCAGTTGTTGAGTTAGGAGTTTGACTAGGACAGGGAAGGTTTGGAGCCAGCAGATCCAGTGTTTGGCCCTTGGCCTTCGATTGATGCTGCTACTGTGAGTCAGGCAACAGGCAGGATGAAGGTGGGGAAGGCAGCAGGTGTGTCTGGGTTGACTGCCAAATGTTGAAGGCCTCATGAGATATAGCGGCGAGGTCAGTCACTGACATGATAAATATGATTATTTATGAGTGTGTTGTTCCAGATGATTGGCTGAAGAGTGTAATTGTAAATGTGTATAAAGGGAAGGGTGATGCTCTGGAAAGAGGAAATTATAGAGGTGTAATGCTTTTAGATCAGATAATGAAGGTAATGGAGAGAATTTTACAAGCTATGATTAGAGAAAGAGTGAATATTGATCAGATGCAGTTTGGGTTTATGCCAGGTAGGGGGACCACTGATGCCATATTCATTGTTCAACAGCTTCAGGAAAAATATTTTGGTAAGAAAAGGGATCTGTATTTTGTTTTTGTTGATTTGGAAAAGGCCTCTGACAGAGTCCCTAGAGAGGTGGTGAAGTGGGCAATGAGAAAGCTTGGCTTGGAGGAGTGGGTGGTTAGGGAGGTTATGGCCATGTATGTGGGTGCTCGCACCCAGGTAAGAGTGAATGGAGATTTGAGTGATGAGTTTTCCTTGAACGTTGGTGAGCATCAGGGGTCAGTTTTGAGTCCAATGTTGTTCATCATGGTACTTGAAGCCGTCTCACGTGACTTCAGAAACGGACTCCCGTGGGAGATGTTGTATGCTGATGATTTGATGTTGATTGCAGAGAATGAAAGGGAGGCGGAGGAAACGTTTAGGAAGTGGAGAGATGGTATGGGGCACAAGGGTTTAAGTGTAAATGCAGATAAAACCAAAGTGATGATATCTAGGGTTGGTGGCAGTACTGTCAAAGATGAGGGAGAGTGGCCATGTGCAGTTTGCCACAAGGGCATGGGAAGTAATTTCATCTTGTGCGGTGTTTGTGATAAATGGGTGCACAAGAGATGTAGTGGTATCACAGGTAGACTGTGAGATAATGATGATTTTATGTGCACAGCGTGTCGGGGAGAGCAGGTGGAGATTGTCAGGTGTGAAAGGATTGAACTTGCTGGTGAATCTCTTGAGTGTGTGGAGGAGTTTTGTTATTTGGGAGACATGTTGTGTGCTGGAGGTGGGGCTGGAGCTAGCTCTGTGGCAAGGGTGAGAAGTTGGAAGAAGTTCAGGGAGCTGTTGCCTCTCCTGACATTGAGAGGACTCTCCCTACGTGCCAAAGCGTCCTTGTATGCAGCATGTGTTAGGAGTGTAATGCTGTATGGTAGTGAGACCTGGGCAGTAAAGGAGGAGGATATTCGCAGGCTCAGAAATACAGAAATGACAATGATTATGTGGATGTGAAGTATGTCCTTGCATGCAAAGTCTGGGGGGGCTGAGTTTACGATGGAGGAGTTGAGAGGGAGGATGGGACTGGAGTGTATTGGCATCGTGATGAAGAGAGGTAGATTGAGATGGTCTGGGCATATGGAGAGGATGGGGGAGGATAACTGGGTGAGGAAGGTGAGAAGTGTTGTGGGGTTATGAGGGGTAGACCGAGAAAGACATGGGACAAGGTCATTAAGTGTGACCTCAGGGTTAAGGGACTGAACAGGGAGGCTGCAATAGATTGTGCAGCATGAAGAGCCGCCATTAGGTGACCAAGGCCGACGCATGCAAGCATGTTGGAGCCTTTAAAAACGAAACAAAACAAAACGACTGTCTACCACTAACTTTCCATAATCATTCTTTACACACTGCTCACCTATAATATTCCTGTTTCCCTTCATCTGAGTTGCCACCTTAAATACCATATAATACTATCAAACTTAAAAAACTACTTGGAAATCCTAAGAGTACAATAAAAGCACTAAGATGGAAAAATAAATGTTCAGACAATCACACATGCTTGGAAATCATTCATGCTGCATCTCAAGGTCAAGGAAACTGGTAATGAGCATCAACCCACCATTCATCCAAGCATTTCAATTCCACGCATCATCTCAACTCTTCAACCATAAACCAAGCACCCTCCCCTCCCAGGCCTCAAATTCATGGACACACTGCACATCCACTTTATAATTAACATTTCTGTATGTTTGAGCCTTTGAATATCTTCCTTTACTGCCTAAGTCTCACTACCGTACAGCATTAGGCTCCTAACACAGAACACATACAAATATCCCTTAGCATGGAAGGAGAGCCCTCTCAATGTCAGGAGAGGCAACAGCTCCCTGAACTTCTCCCAACCACTCCTCACTCCAGCCCCACCTCTGGCACATAGTATGTCTTCCAGGTAATAAAACTTTTCCACACACTCAAGAGATTCATCAGCAAGATAAATCCTTTGACGCCTGACAATCTCCACATACTCTCCCTGACAGACCGCAGACATGAAATCAACATTATTTCGCAGTCTACCTTTAATACCACTATATTTCTTAAGCACCCACTTATCACATACACTGCACAAGATGTAATTACCTCCCATGCCCTTGTGGCAAACCGCACATGGCCACTCTCCCTCTTCTTGGAGAGTATTGCCACAAAACCTAGATACCATTACCTTTGGTTTATCGACATTTAATCTCAACCCCTTGTCTATCTATCTATCTATCTATTGCCAGACGCCTCAATCCCGTTTGGGGTGGCCACAAACAAATCGCCTCCAAGTCGCCCTGTCCCCCGCCATTTCACTCCCCTGCTCCCAACTCGCCCCCCCCTCTCTCACATACCTCTCCACCCCATCCCTCCATCTCATCCTCGGCCTCCCCCTCCCTCTTCCCCCCTCCACCTCACTCACATACACTCTCTTCGTCAGTCTTTCACCCTCCATCCTCTTCACATGGCCAAACCACCTCAGTGTGTTCCTCATAACGCTTCATATCACATCCACATCCACACCACAACGCTCCTTTATATCCTCATTCGTCAGCCTGTCTCTCCACGTGACTCCACAGGCTCCTCTTAAATAACTCATTTCCACTGCTCTCACTCTTGACTTGTGTCCTTCCAACAATGTCCAAGCTTCACTTCCGTACGTTAGAGTTGGTATCACAATACTGTCCTGTAGTAACTTTTTCACTTCCATGCTCACTTCCCTGTTTCTTATCACTGCTTTCAAAGAACCAGCAACCTTTCTTCCCTGCTGTACCCTTTCAAGCACTTCACCCTCCAAACCTCCATCCTTACTCATCACACTACCCAAATACTTAAACGTACTCACATTTTCCAATTCCTCACCATCAAACCTCGCTGTACATTCACTAACTTCACCTCTCTCAAAGACCATCACTTTACTCTTCCCTACATTCACCTTTAGGTTCCGTTTCTTACACACTCTCTCAAACTCATCCACCAAGCCTTGCAGCTCCCCTTCGTCTTCACTAAACAACACAGTATCATCTGCAAACAACAGTACAGGGAGTTTCCAAACACTATCCTCTCTCACCAGGGCCACTCCAACATCCACTACCCTACCTTGTACCTCTTTTATTACCCCATCCATGTACAGATTGAACAACCATGGAGACATGACACATCCCTGTTTCAAACCAACTTTCAAAGAGAAAAATTCACTTAGTTCACCATCCACACACACTGCAGCCTTCGCACCATCGTACATACTCTTCACAGCATTCAACAACTTCCCATCTACTCCATATATTCTTAACACTTTCCAAAATCCTTGTCTATCTACCCTGTCATACGCTTTCTCCAAATCCATGAACGCCGCATACAACTTCTTTCCCTTCTCTAGAAACTTTTCCACTAAAGATCTAAGAATGAATATCTGATCTACACAACCTCTTCCCTTCCTAAAGCCTCCCTGTTCTTCTCCAACTAATTTCTCTGTTCTTTCTCTAACTCTGTCTATTAGTATCCTACCATACACTTTTCCTATTATACTAAGAAGACAAATGCCCCTATGATTACCATACACTTCTTTTTCCCCTTTTCCTTTGTACAAGGGAATAATTATACCTGGCTTCCAATCCTCCGGGACTCTACCTTCCTCCCAGGCCAATCTGCACATCTTCCACATCCATTCTACTACTATCTCTCCCCCATGCTTCAAAAATTTCACCACACACTCCATCAATTCCTGGGGCTTTCCCCGATTTAACTTTCTTCATTGCTTCCCTTGTGCCCCATAATATCTCTTCACCTCTAAATCTTTCCTCCACTTCCTTTTCATTCTCTGCAATAAACACCACATCAATGGCATGGAACATCTCCCATGGGAGTCTATTTCTGAAGTCATGTGAGTGGGCTTCAAGCACCATGATAAACAACAAAGGGCTCAAGACTGACCCCTGATGCACACCAACATTCATGAAAACTCATCACTTACATCTCCTTTCCCTCTCATCCGGGTGTGAGCACCTACATACACAGACATAACCATAACCAGCCACTCCTTGATCCCAAGCGTTCTCATGGCCCACTTCACCATCTCGCTAGCGACCATGTCAAAGGTCTTCTCCAAACCAACAAAAACAAAGTACAGGTCCCTTTTCTTTCCTGTCTCTTTTTTCATGAACATTTTCAACGACAAATATGGCATCGGTGGTCTCTTTGCCTGGCATAAACCCAAACTGTATCTCATCAATACTCACTCTTTCTCAATTCATACCTTTTAGAACTCACTCCGTTACCATAATTATCTGGTCCAAAAGTTTTAAGCTACATCTACTGAAGGAAAATCAATGCATCTTACTTACTCTGTCCTTTCCTAATAAGTTCTTCCTTCCTGTCACAGTTGTATGGAAGGATGTGCTCCGACTTGTGAACATCTTGGCTGAAAACAAAAAACAAAACAAAAAAAGTCACATCCAATACACTGATAGATGGTGATGAATTGCAATAGGCAAATGAGAGAGAGAGAGAGAGAGAGAGAGAACAAACTCATCTTCTCCAAACATGATTAGAAGTAAAAAAAAAAGGAAGATACATTGATTCTGAGATGTCTTGATATATTGTGTTTAAATTAACGAACATCTGTTGTTGCTATATTATACTGTACAGTACCTGAAACACTGAAACTGTATGATCATCTCCACCCCATCTCCCTTGGTCATGAGGGAAGGAAAGACGTGAGTCAGGACTATGATCTAACCAGGTACTATCAACAACAAAGGTTTAGTCGCTTCTGCTGCTTTTCCCCCTATGGACTGAAAATCAGCCTGGTAAAGCATAAGCATATAAAAGCCAAAGCATTTGATAATGAATGTGTATTGTCCACCATCACAAAAAATACCTAGATCAGTAATCCTGTGGCAAACGGAGGCATATCATTGCTGCTTCGCTTTAAAAAAAAAAAAAAAAAAAAAAAAAAAAAAAAAAAGTCTTGGGATTTCACTGTTTACTCCTACTACGTTAAATATCATGGTAGCATTCAGAAGCCAGAAGTCTGGGGTATTATGTTGGTGAAGGTCACTGAGTATCATAGGCCTTTGAAGAATCTCTAATACAGTTGCTACCCTTTAAATATCCCTTCTCTGCTGAGGGTACAATAGAAAATTGTTAATAATGGCATGCTAAAAGAAAAAGGTCAGATGGTACTTTTCCTGCAAAATCCTCTGGCAATCAGAGGCACTTCATTGCAGTTTTGCCCAAATTACAGTATTAACAAACAAGCTATATATCCTGGGATCTATCTATATACCCAGGCTGCTTCCCCCAAAGAAAAGGAGGTAGCCAAGACAGGACAACACACTCCCAATTAACTCAATCCACACACACACACATTCATTTGCATCTTAGTCCCAAGGGGAGAGGGGACAGATCCTCACTGCACCACACTGCACGAGGGTTGACGCACTCTCAATTTATTCATCCATACACACACATTCATTTGCATCTTAGCCCCAAGGGGAGAGGGGGCAGATCCTCACCGCACCACACCACACGAGCGTCAACGCACTCCCAATTTACTCATCCACACGTACACATTCATGCGTATCTTAGCCTCAAGGGGAGAGGGGACAGATCCCTGACCACACCACACCGCACGAGGGTCAACTGCGCAGTGCAATCAGCGACATCCACAGCAGGGGCCAACAGCAGAACTGGTTTACCCCTGCCACATCATAATGGACCCATCCCCATATCCACACCTGACATGATCAGCTGCTCAGACCAAATGCAGGATACTGCCCATAAATTTTGGACATAACGTGCCCACTTGATTTTGTGATACTTTGGGAAAAGCCAGGCATACTGACACAAGAACGGATGTATGCGATTACATTATTGCCTCGCTAGGTGGTCAATAATGACGATGATATTGCTCTGCTGCTAAATAAGGTCAACAGTGTTGGCTACAGTGTATTCATGAGTCTGAGCATCAAAGTCCATTGAGAGAAATACAAGAGATGACTTTTTTTTTTTTTTTTTTACCATTCCCTCCCAGGTACTATTGCAGTCAGGAGTTCTTAGCCACCCTCGTCCGGCCAACCCGTGTATGTGGCAGCGTCACATTCACGAGCACAGAAGTTGCCTTCGATGCATTTCTGTCGAAAAATATCCCTTCAGCTTTGGGCTTATACTAAGGGATAAAGCAATAGTAATATTTACACTGAAGGTTTGACTCTGATATCACGAATAAATCATACTGATTACTTCATAACTTGTTTCTCGTATAGAGCCAAGCAAGTGATAAATATGTATATTTGGTTCCACTCCATGACGTCCCGTAGGTTTGAACCAGCGAACACAGAGTGAACAAGTTCGAAACATATATTTGTTAACAGGAGAGAGAGAGAGAGAGAGAGAGAGAGAGTAGCGGGTGCCTGTGACTTTTAGAGGAATGAGGTGTAGAAATGAGGTGCTCAGCACAGTTAAACGGGGATTTTTCCTTTCGTTTCGGTTGGCTTTATATGCCTAAATGACAAAATGAAGGTAAATTATGAAATATAATAACTGGATGACGAAGTGGTAATAGGGTCCGGCTAATGGTTGTTTGGTCCAAGGTGTGCAGAGGTAAGCCTAATTCCAGGCAACGGTCGCTGTTAAAAGTTGGATATTTTAGGTCCCACTTATTTTAAATATTCCATGTATGTTTACAGTACGTGTATGACCCTATGGACCTATTTTCACCCCATGAATATTTTTAGCAATGGACATTTTCACCACTCGGAGCACAATCCTCCATGGATCTATTTTCCTTAATGACTTTTTTTTTTCCCCCAAAAAAACGCCTACTTTTCTACGTAACCTATTTTCCCCATTGATGTATTTTCTCCTCATGGACCAATTTTTCTGTCGACCTTGAATCTCTCCATGGATACAGGTTTCCTACATGGTCGTATACCCATTGATGTATTTTTCATAAATGAACCTATTTTCCCCATAAACCTGTTATCCGACGTGGTTATATCACCCACTGATCCGTGCAGTTGAAACAGACCTCTTAACCAACAGACGTATTGCACGATGGACCTGTTGTAACCCACTGGATATATATATACCTGCTTCAGCATAATTCCAGAATAATATCCCCTGTGGACCGATTTTCCGGACACTAAACTCTTCCCAACTCGGACATTAACTCATATCACCTAGTCCAAGTGGCCTGTTTTCCCACAATCCGTCCATCCACCTACACACTCACCCATCAACGCACATACCCACAACCTTACTCAATACAGAATGTCTCAAAAGTAGGACGACACAAACTCGTCTCTTGCCTTGTCCTACTAGTAGCCCTACCACCCACCCCACTTAAACAATGCATGAACCCCACTTAACCAGCCCAGCAACCCTTTCCCCTCCCTCTCACCCACCCACTCCATCTATTCCACCTGTGAAACAACCAGCCTACACTAACCAATCCACCCACCCAGTCACCAACCAACCAACCCACATACCATGCTCCACGTCAGATGACTCTCAACACACACACACACACACACACACACACACACACACACACACACACACATAGGCGGGGTGGATTTCTTTACACGAAAGATGAGTCTCACCGCTTAACTCAGTCTGTCGGCAGAAAATAGTACTGGGTACTCTTTACAGGGAGTTTGCCAGGCCGTAGATAAGGGGCTTCATTCCGGCTACATACACATGATTTTATGCGATACGAGTAAATAAGGTGCTCAAGCTAAACAGGGAATTTTTCCTTTGGCTAATGAAGGAGTTTAATCCCAGGATAACGTCTCGTCAGACATAATGAAAGATGGGTTTTATTCTGGGTAACGCCAGTTGACTTTGTCAAATTATTAGGCAGGCCGCGTAACTTCTGTTAAATGCTTTATGTTCGCATTTTTTTCTCTCTCTGGTGGTTGGCACCTGGAGATTTTTGGCAAACTCATGAGTATTTTTCTCATTAACTGGATATCTCTCTCTGGACAGAGAGGCAAATTACTTTCTTAAGCACAGTTTTTTGTTAAACCAACAGCATTTATCTCCTAATTCATTACTTCAACGAAAGCAATCCTAAAAAAAATTATCACAAAGCAATGCAAGTTCTAGTGACTGATGGAGGAAATAATCACAGTGGCCTGTTTTCAATGGATCACAGAAATCCAGGGTTTCTCATCCCTTGCATTTCCCTGTGCCAGTCTGCCTCCACCTCATTATTCCAAAATTCACAGGTGCCCACCATATACGCTCTCTCTCTCTCTCTCTTCTGTTAACAAATGAATGTTTCGAACTTGTTCACTCTGTGTTCGCTGGTTCAAACCTATAGGAAGTCTTGGAGTGGAACCAAATATATATATTTGTCACTTGCTTGGCTATATACGAGAAACAAGAGAGAGGTGAAAAGATTAGTAAGAGAGTAAGAAGAGAGTGGATGAGGAATTTGGAAGGAATTTGAGTGTAAAGTTGAGGGACTGTAAGAAAATGTCCTGGAAAGAGGTGAAAAGAGTAAGACAGAGTGGAAGTGAAGTTAGCAGGGGAGTGAAAGATAAAAATAGTAGATTACTAGTGGAGAAGGGACAAAAAGTGAGCAGATGGAGAGAACACTTTAAGGAATTGCTGAACATAGAGGATAGAAGTAATGCAAGTATAAGTGGCTGGGGAATGGCTGGGAGAAGGAGGGAGGTGAGAAGACAGGAAGAAATCAGTAGGAAAGAAGTTGTGGAACCAATGAAGAAAGTTAAATCAGGGAAAGCCCCAGGAATTGATGGAGTGTGTGGTGAAATGCTGAAGCATGGGGGAGAGATAGTAGTACAATGGATGTGAAAGATGTGCAGATTGGCCTGGGAGGAAGGTAGAGTCCCGGAGGATTGGAAGTCAGGTATAATTATTCCCTTGTACAAAGGAAAAGGGGAAAAAGAAGTGTGTGGTAATCATAGGGGCATTTGTCTTCTTGGTATAATAGGAAAAGTGTATGGTAGGATACTTATTGACAGAGTTAGAGAAAGAACAGAGAAATTATTTGGAGAAGAACAGGGAGGCTTTAGGAAGGGAAGAGGTTGTGTAGATCAGATATTCATTCTTAGATCTTTAGTGGAAAAGTTTCTAGAGAAGGGAAAGAAGTTGTATGCGGCTTTCATGGATTTGGAGAAAGCATATGACAGGGTGGATAGACAAGGATTGTGGAAAGTGTTAAAAATATATGGAGTAGATGGGAAGTTGCTGAATGCTGTGAAGAGTATGTACGATGGTGCGAAGGCTGCAGTGTGTGTGGATGGTGAACTAAGTGAATATTTCTCTTTGAAAGTTGGGTTGAAACAGGGATGTGTCATGTCTCCATGGTTGTTCAATCTGTACCTGGATGGGGTAATAAAAGAGGTACAAGGTAGGGTAGTGGATGTTGGAGTGGCCTTGGTGAGAGAGGATAGTGTTTGGAAACTCCCTGTACTGTTGTTTGCAGATGATACTGTGTTGTTGAGTGAAGACAAAGGGGAGCTGCAAGGCTTGGTGGATGAGTTTGGGAGAGTGTGTAAGAAACGGAATCTAAAGGTGAATGTAGGGAAGAGTAAAGTGATGGTCTTTGAGAGAGGTGAAGTCAGTGAATGTACAGCGAGGTTGGATGGTGAGGAATTGGAAAATGTGAGTACGTTTAAGTACTTGGGTAGTGTGATGAGTAAGGATGGAGGGTTGGAGGGTGAAGTGCGTGAAAGGGTACAGCAGGGAAGAAAGGTTGCTGGTTGAAAGCAGTGATAAGAAACAGGGAAGTGAGCATGGAAGTGAAAAAGTTAATACATGACAGTATTGTGATACCAACTCTGACATACGGAAGTGACGCTTGGACGTTGTTGGAAGGACGCAAGTCAAGAGTGAGAGCAGTGGAAATGAGTTATTTAAGAGGAGCCTGTGGAGTCACATGGAGAGACAGGCTGACGAATGAGGATATAAAGGAGCGTTGTGGTGTGGATGTGGATGTGATATGAAGCATTATGAGGAACACACTGAGGTGGTTTGGCCATGTGGAGAGGATGGAGGGTGAAAGACTGACGAAGAGAGTGTATGTGAGTGAGGTGGAGGGGGAAAGAGGGAGGGGGAGGCCGAGGATGAGATGGAGGGATGGGGTGGAGAGGTATATGAGAGAGGGGGGTGTGAGTTGGGAGCAGGGCAGTGAGATGGCAGGGGACAGGGCAACTTGGAGGTGATTTGTTTGTGGCCACCCCAAACAGGATTGAGGCGTCTGGCAATAGACAGAGAGATAGATAGATATATTCGTACTGTCAGAGTCAAACCTTCAAAGTAAATAGTACTATTGCTTTATCCATTAGTACAAGCCCAAAGCTGAAGGGATATTTTTCGACAGAAATGCATCGAAGGCAACTTCTGTGCTCGTGAATGCAACGCTGCCACATTCACGGGTTGGCTGGACGAGGGTGGCTAAGAACTCCTGGCCGCAATAGTACCTGGTATGAGGTCTGTAACCCCAACATAAGTATATTTTGGCCATAAATGAATTTCTGAAAGTTGCAAATCCAGTCTCACGAAGTAGTTGGGTGTGATACAAATAGCAAACAAATACATGGACTAATTCCATGTGTTGTGGCTAGACTGAAATGATCTAATGCCCAGTACTGTGGCTAGACTGCAATGATCTAATGCCATATATTGTGGCATGACACATGATCCCTACATGACAACAAGTGGGTTAGCAGGGAGTTAGTACCCCTCCCAGTAAAACAACTAACTCAAAAACAAATCGCCACTCCTTACAGGATTATGGCCTCTGGCCATAGATAGACAGACAGATAGACTATTTTACTGACGCAGAGTTGAGGAATGAGTGTGTAAGTGTATGAGGGGCCTGGTGCCAGTGCCGGCAGGGGGGATGAGTGGTTGGAGGCTGCGAAGGTTGCAACTGAAGGAACTGTGAGCCACAATTTCCCTTGTAGAGGAAACACAGGCCTAACTACAACCTCAACCAGCCTGGGCTGCACAGCTATGCAAACAATGGCGCAATAAGACAAAATGTTTATTTACGTGAACTGATGCGCCCTACATACATGTAAATAAATGTGAACTGAGGGGGAGGGGGGGTTAAGCAAGGAAGAAGGAATAAGCTAGAGGCCCACAAGATTGTTCCCTCCAAGGAAAAATATAAACAAAATACACCTGCCAAATTCAAGATTCATTCATTTTCAGACAGCTGGATACACTGCGTTTAAAAGACTGGAGGTGGGAAATACAGACAGACAAAAACAGTTCCACAGCTGACCTGCTGCACACATGAAGGACTAGGTGTAATGGTTAACTCTTGCATTAGAGAGTTGGACAGAAAAGGGATGAGAGTTTGTTGCTATACAGCTGCGCACCCACCGCAGTGATGGAGAGATGCAAGCAGACAGTTCAGAGGAGCAGTGACCACTGAAATAGCAATAGAAGTGAGATAAAGATGCAACAGTGCCACAAAGAGACAGAGGTTGAAGGGTACCAGTAAGAGAAGGAGAGTTAATGAGACAAAAAATCTTTGACTCCACACTGTTGAGAAGAGCTGTATGTGGGGAGCCTCCCCACACATCAAGAGCTGTAAGCTACACAGGGGAAAGTAAAATCCCTGCATAACATCAACAACTGTTTAAACATAAAGATGGCATGAAGTCAGCTTAGCATACCTAATTCCTTGGAAGCAGACTTTACATGAGAGTAGTAGGATCTTTCCAGATATATCACATGAGAATGAAACCCACGGTATGTTCCAAATGATGCAGGACTGAGTTGGATATTGAAAAATATTAGAGGACATTCCTACGGTAGATTTTGATGGACTGAAAGATGTGAGAACTGAGTTTTTAATGCATTAAAAACAAGATTACTTTTACCCTAGTCAGAGATATAAGCAAAGCCAGACATTAGGTGTACCATAGCCTCACCCTTGGTTTGTTGAAGGAAATGCTGAGATGGACGCTGTGGGAAGAGGATGGAAATATGAAAGGTGGAGTCATCAGTGCACACATGAATAAGGTTAGAAGTACAGCTTAGAAGGCCACTGATGAATAGAAGGAAGAAAGCTGGTGATAGGACAGAACCCTGAGGAACATTGTTGCTGACAGCCCTTGGAGAAGAAAGTTGGCTGTCTCCAATCACAGCTATAGAACGACCAGTAAATGAAGCTAGAGATGAAGGCACAGATAGAAAGAATAGAAACCGTAAGAGGGCAGTTTGGAAATTAAAGATTTATGTTAGACTCGACTGAAAAACTCTGAAATGTCAAGTTCACCAAAATCCCAAAAGAAGGATGACCAGGAGTCTGAAAGGAAGGTGAACAATTACCAGTGGGGCATCCCTGGCGAAGCGCATACTGGCAGTTGAAAAGACAGTTATGTCAGGAAAGGTGCTTTACTTTTGTTTATCTTAAGAATAGACTCAAAACTTTAGAAATATAGGATGTTAAAGTAACTGGGTGATAGTTACAGGGCTGGAAATGGTCACCCCTCTTTGGGACAGGCTGAAAGAGAGCAAACTTCTAGCAAGAAAGATAGGTTACAGGCAAAGGCAAAACAGTTTACCTATGTAGGATGTAAGCACAGAATTACTGTCCCTGAAGACAACTGGAACAACCTCATCAGGCCCAAGTGCCTTGTTAGTATTGAAGCCAATGGCATAAAACACATCAGGAGGTATGACGGGGAAAGTGATGAACAGCATCGGAATCGTCTATGGTGGAACTGGAGGAGAGTCTGAACAGCATCAGAATCGTCTAAGGTGGAACTAGAGATGAAAGTCTCAACAGCACCAGAATTGTCTAAGATGGAATTGGAAGAGCAAGTCCAAACAAAGATGTCTGCTTTATCAGTAAAAGAAACAGCTACAAAGCCATCAGAATGGAAAAGAGGAGGGAAGGATGATGAAGCAAATATGTTACAAAAGGTTTCTGGCAAGGTGTTAAGAGCAGGAAGAACTTGAGTCTGAGAGTTCAAAGCACTTAGTATGAATGAAATTATTTTTAGCAGATTGGAGAACAGACTTAGCATAGTTCCGGGCAGCGACATAAAAGAGATGAGATTCGAGGGTGGGTTGACCCCGCCACCTTTTGTAGGTCCTCTCCTTGTGGAAAGCACTAGAACAAGGGTGATTAAATTAAGGTTTTTTATTTACATTGGTCACAGGATAACAGAACGGAATGTATGCTTTCATGCCCAAGAGTACAGCTTCCATAATGCACGAGGCATACTCAAATGGCACTCAGTCAGGGAAGCAATAATTATTTCAGGGAAAAATAAAGAAGTACTGCCTGAGAGCCATTCAATCAGCAGCTCCAAAATGCCAAAGCCGCTGCTTCTTGGGAGCATCCACAGACCTTACTGGAGCGATAGGACAGGTCATGGTGATAATGCTGTGATCAGAGGGGTCCAACAGAGAGAATAGATTAACCGAATAGGCAGAAGGATTAGTTGCAAGGAAAGGTCATGTATGCTGAAACTCTCTCCAAGGTGGTCTGGTATACAGATAGGATGCTGTAGAAGTTCCTCAAGGTCATTATGGATGGAAAAGATGTAGGCTTGATCACTAGGTAGATCACTGAAGGGAGAGGAGACCCAGAGGTGGTGACGAACATTGAAATCACGTAGAATGGGGATGTCAGAGAAAGGTGAAACTGATAGGGTGTGTTCCATCTTAGAAGATAGTTAAAGAAATTTTCAGTCAACAAAATCAGAGGATAAGTACAGAGCACATAAATATTTAGTCAGAGAATGACACAACAGCCAAAGCCAGAGTAGAGAATTTAGAAGATTCAAGTTCAGGAACATAAGAGCAAGCTATGTGGTTGCAGTATAACAGCCACCTTTGGCTTTGAAGTGAGTATAGAGAAAATAGGAGGATACAAAGAATGGTTTGCCATCAGTCACCTCAGACAGCTGAGTCTCAGTAAGGAAGAGAAGGTGAGGTTTAGAGGAAGAGAGGTGGTGTTCAACAGAGAGAAAATTATTGGAAAGGTCACAAATGTTGCAGAAATGAATGAGAAGTGAGTCAGACAGTGGTTCCAAGCATCCTTCTTGACCATCACCGGGAGAGGGGGGGGGACAGATGTTGGGTGCTTTTATGGTCCCCTGCCCTTCCATGACCCCAAGGATGGGTGTTTTGTTTCGTTTTTAAAGGCTCCAACATGCTTGCATACATCAGCACTGGCGGCTCTCCATGCTGCACGATCTATTGCAGGCTCCCTGTTCAGTCTCTTAACCCTAATGTCACACTTACTGACCTTGTCTCATGTCTTTCTCGGTCTACCCCTCATAACCCCACAACCAATATTAACACTTCTCACCTTCCTCACCCAATTATCATCCCCCATCTTCTCCACATGCCCAGACCATCTCAATCTACCTCTCCTTATCACAACACCAATACACTCGTCCCATCCTACCTCTCAACTCTTCCATCGTAAACCCAGCCCCCCCAGACCTTGCACACAGGGACGCACTACACATCCACCTAATCATTGTCATTTCTGTATGTCTAAGCCTGCGAATATACTCCTCCTTTACTGCCCAGGTCTCACTATCATACAGCATTCCACTCCTAACACATGCTGCATACAAGGACCCCTTAGCACGTAGGGAGAGTCCTCTCAATGTCAGGAGAGGCAACAGCTCCCTGAAGTTCTTCCAACCACTTCTCACCCTAGCCACAGAGCTAGCTCCAGCCCCACCTCCAGCACACAACATGTCTCCCAAATAACAAAACTCCTCCACACACTCAAGAGATTCACCAGCAAGTTCAATCCTTTCACACCTGACAATCTCCACCTGTTCTCCCCGACACGCCGTGCGCATAAAATCAGCATTATCTCGCAGTCTACCTCTGATACCATTACATTTCTTGTGCACCCATTTATCACAAACACCGCACAAGATGGAATTACTTCCCACGCCCTTGTGGCAAACTGCACATGGTCACTCTCCTCTTTGACAGTACCGCCACCAACCCTAGATATCATCGCTTTGGTTTTATCTGCATTTACCCTTAAGCCCTTGTGCCCCTTACCATCTCTCCACTTCCTAAACCTTTCCTCCGCCTCCCTTTCATTCTCTGCAATCAACACCAAATCATCAGCATACAACATCTCCTACAGGGGTCTGTTTCTGATGTCACGTGAGATGGCTTCAAGTACCATGATGAACAATATGGGACTCAAAACTGACCCCTGATGCACACCAACGTTCATGGAAAACTCTTCAAATCTCCATTCACTCTACCTGGGTGCGGGCACCCACATACATAGCCATAACCACCCTAACCAGCCACTCCTCCAAGCAAAGCTTTCTCATTGCCCACATCACAATCTCTCTAGGGACTCTGTCAAAGGCCTATTCCAAATCAACAAAAACAAAATATAGATCCCTTTTCTTACCAAAATATTTTTCCTGAAGCTGTTGAACAATGAATATGGCATCAGCGGTCCCCCTACCTGGCATATATCCAAACTGCATCTCATCAATATTCACTCTTTCTCTAATCATACCTTCTAAAACTCTCTCCATTACCTTCATTATCTGATCTAAAAGCTTTATACCTCTATAATTTCCTCTTTCCAGGGCATCACCCTTCCCTTTTTACACATTTACAATGTGTATTTTGGAACAGGAAGTGTGGTGTGCATTGTGTATGCAGTTTGGTACTGACAATTAGAAGAAATTGTACACAAGAGTATGCTGGCCTACTCTCTGTGTTACAGAAGCACTGAAAAAGTTCTGTAAAGGGGAATGGTCAGAAGATAGCTCCAAGAGCAGGTGAAAGGGGAGCTCTAGCTATCATCAGCTTTTCCAGCCACCTTGTTAGTAATCCCTTGTTCAACTGGTGCTACAGTCTTTTTTCCTGTTTGCCAGAAAAAAAAGGGGGGGGGGGGAGATCCATGCAAAATCCCTCACCCTCCTTCTATAAAGTAGGAAACAAAGTATGAGAGTACAGTACCTGAAACAACTTTAACTGATAATGCCACTGTATTCTATGTCACTATAACAGTAAAAGAGGAGGGGGGTGGAGAAGGAGGTGTTCAATCTCCCTGTCTCAGCCTCTGTGAGTCACATCCACTGTACAGGTATTATCATTCTCATTCTACTAAATATTTTGAAATGTAATCTATCAGTTTATACTCCATCCATCCATTATCAAATCCTATGTGAATGGTGCCACCACATGTAGGCTCCTTGTTGGTGCCAAAGTAGATAATATAATACCACAGTACAGGGCCCAAACTGCCCCCCACCTTAACTAGCACAAACATGAAAAAGCTTACAACAGAAACAAAACGAAGCAGTATCGTGGCCACTGGGCTCGTGCTGTGAGCAGGAAGTAGGCCGTAACCCACAACCTAAGCTAAAATGTCCGTCCACCCCTGTACTGGATGGTCAAAGAGAGAGAGATTGTCCAGGTGCTTAACCCTTAAACCGCGGTCTTGTTTTGCTTTGACTTGCGGCTCCTGCAGGCATATTCGCGCTCCAACAGACTCTCTAAAAATATTTGCCAAAAATCAGTTATTAGTCCTAGAATATTAAAATCACATATACTTATGGCACATACCTTCAGCTTTCTCCTTGAGTGTTTGTTGAGCCTTCGTCGAGTACCGTAGGACTTGTGGAGACCTCTGAAGCTGGGTAATGAAGTCTCCACTTTACACTTCCCGGCAACTCGTAATATGATTACCACAGCCTGATATTATCACTAGAAACACTATTCTATGATTCTCAAATAGTTTGGAATCCATACTCAAAAAAAAAAAAAAACCCTGTGAAAGCAATGAAAATTATGAGGGTGTATGACCATCCCACTTCCGATCGTTCGCCGCTAGTGTTGTCTATTATTCAAAAAACACTCACAGTTTATATTTCTGTTACTATATAACACTTATATATATCTACAGTCTTTATCCATAAGTTTCCTTCAGTAATAGTAGTTTATTGTCACTGCAGAGAGTCAATTTCTTTCAGTAAAATACGTAGCATTCACTTTCTCGTCCTGTATACTAGCATTGAGAGTGAATGTCACTTTCACCTTCACTCTCCTAACTCATAGTATTCATACATGCTAGAGTGAAACATTCACTTTCATTACTCCTAGTATAAATACTCGTATTCTTATACTACTACTCATTTACATTTCTATTTACGTTCTCTATTTTATTTACATTATTTACATTTCTATTTTATTTACACTGTGTTATGCACTGTCACTTGAAGTAACTTATAAAACTATTTTCCACTGTTCACTTATATTTACATTCATTGCTTTCACTTGCTGTTTACACATTATTTACAATTCCACTTGCACTGTTTTACTCAATAAAAAGATCGTAGTCACTCTCTATCAATTGTCAGCCCTCTACCTCTTTCCACACGAGGTTTAGCAGGGGGTAAAGGTCACAGGACCCTTTGCATGGGGCCCAAAAGCAGCGGAAGTTAGCAGGAGCTAATCAGACGTACGTTCACCTTCAAAAAAGAAAGTGAACTGATAGTAGTGGCCTCCTGCCACCTGGCTAGGGTGAGTGCAATACTAACAACTTCAGCCCTGTGAGACTTGCTAAAATATAGCAATGAAATGATTGGCAGGAAACCAAGACAATACATAATAAATTAGGTAGTTCCAGGTGAATGTAAATATCACTTAGGCTTCTCCCTTCCCTCCTTATATGTATATTTATTACGAAAATAGATTATACGGCATATTTCAAGGGGAAATAAACAGCGAAAATTAGCGAACGAGTGCACATGAGGTGTTGTCAGGTGATAATTAGCCAATTCCAGGTGTATGGCACTATCACTTACCTTATTTCTTTTTTGTATATATTATTTGGTATAAGAATAGGGCATAGGGCTTATTTCAATGGATGAAATCAGTGGAAAATTCCAGGGAAGATTTACTTAGCGTAGAATACAGTGTGGTGGCCTGCAATAATTAGGTAGTTCCAGGTGAATGTTAATATCACTTAGGCTTCTCCCTTCCTTTCTTATATATACTTTTATTACGAAAATAGATTATACGGCATATTTCAAGGGGAAATAAACAGCGAAAATTAGCGAACGAGTGCACGTGAGGTGTTGTCAGGTGATAATTAGCCAATTCTAGGTGTATGGCACTCTCACTTACCTTATTTCTTTCTTGTATATATTATTTAGTATAAGAATAGGGCATAGGGCTTATTTCAATGGATGAAATCAGTGAAAAATTCCAGGGAAGATTTACTTAGCGTAGCACAGCCGGGCAGGCGAGAGGATAGGGTAATGGAGGGGAGGTAGGGAGGGGAGTCAAGAACAGGGAGAAATGGCTAAATTGTTAACAATGGATGGGAGTACAGATGAGATTAGGAATGCTGACTAGTGTTGGACATTGGCAGTACTGATAGATGATACAAGCCACCACTTGAAAGCCCGGACGAATTCAAAATAACACAGAATCACAACAGTGTCGCACCGCGGTATGATCCCTTGCTCCCAAGCGTCACGAAAGTGATGCCCCCCAGTTAAGGGGTTAAGGGTGCGAAAGTGGATGTATGTGGAGTAACTGAAACTAAATGGAGAGGCGAGAGTGTGAGAGAATGGAAGTATGGATGGGGTATGTGTGCAGGAGTAGGTGAGAATGAGAGGGCAAAAGAAGGAGTGCGTATTGTTGTGAGTAAAAGATGATAGAAGAACATAAGAGAGTATGGATCAGTTGGCTCGAGGATTGTGTGGGTAAGATTGAAAGTTGGAATACAAATGTGGGCGACTGTGTGTGTGTATGAGCCAACGCAAGATCGTGCAAGCAGAGTGAGAGAAGAGTTCTAGACAAATGTGCAAGTGTGCATGGAAAAGTTTGGAAGAAATGAGAGAGTGTTTTTTATTGGTGATATGAAAGGTAAAGTAGGGAATGTGAAGATGGATGGAATAGTTGGTGAGTGGGGTGTTTGCTGAGATAGATGAGAATGGCAGAGTGTTAGTGGATATTTGTGCCCAGAGGGGGTTGGTGATAGCCAGTATCCTCTTCAGGCACAAAATGATCAACAGGTATACATGGCGAGTGATGAGAAGGGTGGGTGGTGAACTGAAGGAAAGGAAGTCAATGATTGATTATGTGTGTGTGGATGAAAGGATGCAAAGATGTGTAATGGATGCAAGAGCTTATAGAGGCTGAGGGAGTGGACTTTCTGACCTCTACTTGGTGGTGGCCAGAATCAAGCCCCAAGTAAGATGGAGAAATAGATGAAGGGAAGAATGGGAGGAAGGAGCAGTTGCAAGGAGAGTGGAAAGGTTACAAGAGGATAAGAAAAAGGCAGAATAAAAGAGAGAAGTGGAAGAACGACTGGGTAAATATGAATTGGAGCAGATGGGGGATGTGGGAGGTGTGTGCAAGATATTCACAGAAGAAATATGTGCAGCATGTGATGTGGTGTGTGGGGTGAAGAGAAGACGGAAGGGGGTGCAAAGAACAGCATGGTGGACTGAAGAGGTGAGACAGGCTGTGGCACAAAAGAAGAAAGCATACAATGAATGGATGAGAAATAGGGGCACGGAAGAAGTTGAGAGGCAGAAGAGAGAGTTATATGTAGAAAGGAAGAGAGAGGTGAAAAGATTAATAAGAGAGAGTAATAAGAGAGTGGATGAGGAATTTGGAAGGAATCTGAGTGTAAAGTGGAGGGAATGTGAGAAAATGTTCTGGAAGGAGGTGAAGAAAGTAAGACTGGGTGGCAGTGAAGATAGTAGGGGAATGAATTATAAAAATGGTAGATTACTAGTGGAGACAGGAAAAAAAGTGAGCAGATGAAGAGAACACTTTAAGGAATTGTTGAACATAAAGAATGGATGTAATGCGAGTATAAGTGGCTGGGGAATGGCTGGGAGAAGGAGGGAGGTGAGAAGACAGGAAGAAATCAGTAGGATAGAAGTTGTGGAAGCAATGAAGAAAGTCAAATTGGGGAAAGCCCCAGGAATTGATGGAGTGTGTGGTGAAATGCTGAAGCATGGGGGAGAGATAGTAGCAAAATGGATGTGGAAGATGTGCAGATTGGCCTGGGAGGAAGGTAGAGTCCAGGAGGATTGGAAGTCAGGTATAATTATTCCCTTGTACAAAGGAAAAGGGGAAAAAGAAGTATGTGGTAATCACAGGGGCATTTGTCGTCTTAGTGTATTTGGAAAAGTGTATGGTAGGATACTTATTGACTGAGCTAGGGAAATAACAGAGGAATTAGTTGAAGAACAGGGAGGTTTTAGGAAGGGAAGAGGTTGTGTAGATCAGATATTCATTCTTAGATCTTTAGTGGAAAAGTTTCTAGAGAAGGGAAAGAAGTTTATGTGGCCTTCATGGATACAGAGAAAGCACATGACAGGGTGGATAGACAAGGATTGTGAAAAGTATTAAGAATATATGGAGTAGATGGGAAGTTGTTGAATGCTGTGAAGAGTATGTATGATGGTGCGAAGGCTGCAGTGCATGTCAATGGTGAACTAAGTGAATTTTTCTCTTTGAAGGTTAGGTTGAAACAGGGGTGTGTCATGTCTCCATGGTTCTTCAATCTGTACATGGATGAGGTAACAAAAGTGATACAAAGTAGGGCAGTGGATGTTGGAGTGGCCCTGGTGAGAGAGGGTAGTGTTTGGAAACTCCCTGTACTGTTGTTTGCAGATGACACTGTGTTGTTAAGTGAAGACGAAGAGGAGCTACAAGGCTTGGTGGATGAGTTTGGGATAGTGTGTAAGAAACATAATCTAAAGGTGAATGTAGGGAAGAGTAAAGTGATGGTCTTTGAGAGAGGTGAAGTCAGTGAATGTACAGCAAGGTTGGATGGTGAGGAATTGGAAAATGTGAGTACGTTTAAGTACTTGGGAAGTGTGATGAGTTAGGATGGATGTTTGGAGGGTGAAGTGCTTGAAAGGGTACAACACGGAAGAAAGGTGCTGGTTCCTTGAAAGCAGTGATAAGGAACAGGGAAGTGAGCATGGAAGTGAAAAATTACTACATGATAGTATTGTGATACCAACTCTAACTTATGAAAGTGAAGCTTGGACATTGTTGGAAGGACACACGTCAAGAGTGAGAGCAGTGGAAATGAGTTATTCAAGAGAAGCCGTGGAGTCACATAGAGATAGAGGCTAACAAATGAGGATATAAAGGACCATTGTGGTGTGGATGTGGATGTGATAGGAAGCAATAGGAGGAACACACTGAGGTGGTTTGGCCATGTGGAGAGGATGGAGAATGAGAGGCTGATGAGGAGAGTGTATGTGAGTGAGGTGGAGGGGGGGAGACGGAGGGGAAGGCCGAGGATGAGGTTGAGGGATGGAGTGGAGAGGTATGAGAGAGAGGGGGATGTGAGTTGGGAGCAGAGCAGTGAATGGCGGGGGACAGGGCGACGTGAAGGCGATTTGTTTGTGGCCACCCCATAAGGGAATCAGGCGTCCGGCAATTGACAGATAGATAGATAGATCCTATGTCACTATAACAGTAAAAGAGGAGGGGGGTGGAGGAGGGTGTTCAATCTCCCTGTCTCAGCCTCTGTGAGTCACATCCACTGTACAGGTATTATCATTCTCATTCTACTAAATATTTTGAAATGTAATCTATCAGTTTATACTCCATCCATCCATTATCAAATCCTATGTCACCTCACGAGGAGCGTAGGAACCCGGGACTAGTTATACTAATGTATAGTACAGTATGTGGCTGAAACAGTAGAGAGGCGGCCTGCAGTCCTGATGGACTCAGGTTCGAATCCCGGCTGGGGCAGGGAACAGTTTAAGGATTTGAGTTTCATAAGAAGCAGACTTTCCTGATCTACCAGAAGACCCGCCGACATGTGGTAAAAATACCCCCGCTAATATCAATATACCAGTCCTATATGAGACAGCCCTAGCATGTATTCAATATGGACGGCGGGTGTTAGCGCCGAAGTGGTGACATGTGGAGGTGTAGGAGGACTACTGGGCCTTGGGATAGGCTACTGCCCCCGAGATATAGGCTCTGACGCCTTTGCTCAGAGTCGGAGAGATTAAAAATATATATATATATATATATATATATTGTTGTGGAGAAAAAACAACTGGACCTCTTGTACTGTAATGCTTAAATGTAGCTTTCACTACCCCTGACCCCTTGAATTCCATATTCTTAACTCATTCTATGCTTGCTACTTCTAGTAATTTTTATTCAACTTACTGCATGCTTCTTATGACAAATGAGTTACAATTTAGAAAATGTTCTCCTTAGCCGATTAAAAGGGTCTGAAGATAGCAAAAATAAAGTAAATAGTTGTTGCTTACCCCTCTGTCTGGCCAAGCAGACCCATCAACCACATGGAAACAAATGCTTCTATGGGGCTATCCTACAGGTATGGTATGGTACATATATCATGTTGGGATCCAATGCCCTTGTAGTAGACAATGCCTCACCAAGATTGGGTGAGGGTCCTTCCCACAGCAAGGTGCAGGGAAATATGAGACCTGGCTCCTGCATGGATGTCATAGCTGCTCCACCCAAGGTGAATGGTGCCACCACATGTCGGCTCCTTGATGGTGCCAAAGTAGATAAAATAATACCACAGTACAGGGCCCAAACTGCCCCCCACCTTAACTAGCACAAACATGAAAAAGCTTACAACAGAAACAAAACGAAGCAGTATCGTGGCCACCGGGCTCGTGCTGTGAGCAGGAAGTAGACCGTAACCCACAACCTGACTTAAAATGTCCGTCCGCCCCTGTACTGAATGGTCAAAGTCATGCGCCCATCCCATCACTCCCAACAAACCTCCACCACATGAGTAATACAACTGTACCCCACAAGTGGTGTCATAACGTCTATACGCATCCCCACCGAACGTCCAAAGTCGCATGGCCACCGGGCTGTAATTGCCACCGACAGTGTAACACAGACCGCAAGCCACAAAAAAAAAGTTCGATGACAGCAGCCATCCACCTCTATACCGAATGTCCACAGTCGCCTGGTCACCGGGCGTTGTGTTTCCGCATGGCCACCTGGCGTCTAACAGACCGCAAGCCAGGAGTAAATGTACAGTAAAAGCACCCATCCACCTCGTGACAGGAGGGTGAAAATCCTGCCCACAGCCTTGCTTCTTCCCCCTTCCTGTGCCTCCTCCATACCCTCCCGACTCCCTCCCACTCTTTCAGTCCCTACCCTCCTTTGCAAGGACAGCACTAACTTGAGTTTTTAAATTTTTTTGCGATTTATTTATATACTATTGGTCATACCGAAATTCCAAAGTGACCATATGAAAGCTCGTGAAATTCTGCATCCAGACATTTTTTTTTTTTTTTTTTTTTTTTTTTTTGTGGAAGAAGGAACCAAAGGCAACGAGCCTGCAGAATTATTCCTTCCAAGAGAAAAACAAAATACAATAGAGAGCCAAATTCAAGATCCGGTCATTTCCAGATGCCTGGACACACTGCGTTTGAAAAACTGGATATCATAGGAAGTACGAAATACAGACAGAGGGAGACAGTTCCAGAGTTGACCTGTTGCATAAATGAAGGACTGGGAGTAATGGTTAACTCTTGCATTAGAGAGTTGGACAGAAAAGGGATGAGAGTTTGCTGCTAGACGGGTGCTACGCGCCCGTCGTAGGGGTGGAGGAATGCATGCAGACAGTTCAGAGGAGCAGTGACCATTGAAGTAGCAATAGAAAAGAGATAAAGATGCAACAGTGCGGCGAAGACACAAAGGTTGAAGGGAGTCAGTAAGGGGAGGAGAGTTAATGAGGCGAAAAGCCTTTGACTCCACCCTATTGAGAATAGCTGTATGTGGGGAGCCTCCCCACACAAGAGTGTTGTACTCTACACAGGGGCGGATAAAACCCCTGTATAGAGTCAACAATTGTGCAGGGGTAAAGAAGGAAGGGAGTCGGCTTAGCACACCCAATCTCTTGGAAGCTGATTTTACAAGAGATATACAGTAATATGATCTTTCCAAGACAAGTCCCGAGTAAATGAAACCCCAAGCATGTTCAAGGATGATGCAGGATTAAGCTGAATATTATCAAACATTAGTGGGTATACCTGTGGAAGATTTTGTCGGGTTGATAGGTGCAAAAACTTTGATGCATTAAAAACAACAAGATTATTTTTACCCCAGTTAGAAATATGAGCCAAGTCAGACATTAGGTGTGCCATAGCCTCATCCCTTGTTTGTTGAAGTAACTGCTGAGATGGACATTGTGGGAATTGAATGGAAAGGTGAAGGGTGGAGTCATCAGCGTATGAGAGGATAGGGTTAGATGTACAGCTTAGGTCATTGATGAATAAAAGGAAGAGAGTTGGTGATAGGACAGAGCCCTGAGGAACACCACTGTTAATAGATCTAGGAGAAGAACGATGGCCGTCTACAACAGCGGCTATAGAACGACCAGAAAGGAAGCTAGAGATGAAGACACAGATAGAAGGATAGAAACCGTAAGAGGGCAGTCTGGAAATTAAAGATTTATGCCAGACTCGATCGAAAGCCTTAGAGATGTCAAGTGCAATGGCAAAGCTTTCGCCAAAGTCCCGAAAGAAGGATGACCAGGAGTCTGAAAGGTAGGTGACAAAATTGCCGGTGGAACGTCCCTGACGGAACCCATACTGACGATCAGAAAGAAGGTTGTGATAGGAAAGATGCTTTAAAATTTTTCTATTAAGAACAGACTCAAAAACTTTTGAGATACAGGATGTTAAAGCAATTGGATGATAGTTAGAGGGTTGGGAATGGTCACCCTTCTTTGGGACTGGCTGAATGAGAGAGCAAACTTCCAGCAAGAAGGAAAGGTACAAGTTGACAGACAAAGGCGAAAGAGTTTGCCTAGGCAGGGTGTGAGCACAGAAGCACAGTTCTTGAGAACAACAGGAAGGACTCCATCAGGCCCATATGCCTTAATTGTATTGAGGCCTGTGACAGCAGAAAATACATCAGCTGAAGAAATTTTAATGTCAGCCATGAAAAAGTCAGAGGGGGGAAGTGATGGAGGAACAGCACCGGAATCGTCTAAGGTGGAATTGGAGGAGAAAGTCTGAGCAAAGAGATCTGCTTTATCAGTAGAAGAAAAAGCTACAGAGCCATCAGAGTAGAAAAGAGGAGGGAAGGATGATGAGGTAAAGTTGTTAGAAAGGTTTTTGGCAAGGTGCCAGAAGGAGTGGGAAGAATTCGAGTTAGAGAGTTGAGAGCACTTAGTAAGGATGAAATTATTTTTAGCAGAGCGAAGAACAGACTTAGCACGATTCCGGGCAGAAACGTATAAAAGATGTGATCCAGGGGTGGGTTGGCTCCGGTACCTTTTATAGGCCCTCTCTTTGTTGCAGACAGCATTAGAACAAGCGTGATTAAACCAAGGCTTTCGTGCATTAATCAAAGGATATGAGAAAGGAATGTATGCTTCCATGACCAAAAGAATAACCTCTGTAATGTGCAAGGCACACCCAGATGGCTCCCGGCCACGGAAGCAATAATCATTCCAGGGAAAATCAAAGAAGTACTGCCTGAGGGCCTCTCAGTCCGCAGCTCCAAAGTGCCACAGACGATGTTTCTTTGGAGGGTCCGCAGACTGTACTGGAGTGATAGGACAGGTTAAGGTGATAAGGTTGTGATCGGAGGAGCCCAATGGAGAGAAAAGATTAACAGTGTAAGCAGAAGGATTAGTTGTAAGGAAGAGGTCAAGGATGTTGGAACTCTCTCCAAGGTGATCAGGGATACGGGTAGGGTGCTGTACAAGCTGCTCTAGGTCATTAAGGATAGAAAAGGTGTAGGCTTGTTCACCAGGTGGATCAGTGAAAGGAGAGGAGAGCCAAAGGTGGTGGTGAACACTGAAATCTCCTAGAATTGAGATTTCAGAGAAAGGAGAAATGGATAGAATGTGTTCCATCGTAGAAAATAGTCAAAGAATTTTTGATAATCAGTAAAATTAGGAGATAAGTAAACAGCACAGATATATTTAGTCAGAGAATGACAGGAAAGCCGAAGCCAGAGTGTAGTGAATTCAGAAGAATCAAGTTCAGAAACACGAGAGCAAGATAAGTTGTTGCGTATATATACACAACAGCCACGTTTGGCTTTGAAATGAGTATAGAGAAAGTAGGAGGATACAGAAAAGGGTCTGCTGTCAGTTGCCTCAGACAGCTAAGTCTCAGTTAGAAATAGAAGGTGAGGTTTAGAGAAGGAGAGGTGGTGCTCAACAGAGCGAAAGTTAGAGGAAAGGCCACGAATGTTGCAGAAATGAAGAAGAAGAGAGTCAGACAGTGGTTCCAGGCATCTTGAGTCGTCACCGGGAGAGGGGCAGAAGGTGAGGGCATTTATGGTCCCCCCCCCACCCCGGGGACTCCGAGGCTATGTTATTTTATGCCATTTTTTCTTTTTAAATTTTGAAAAGGAAGTGTGGTGTGTAATGTGCATGTAGTTTGGTATTGATAGTTAGAGAAACTTGTACTGGAGAGCATGCTGGCCTACTCTCTGTATTACTGAGACACTGAAAAAGTTCAGCAAAGGGGGATGGTCGGAACCTAGTTCCGAGGGCTGATGAAATGGGAGCTCCAGCTCTCCCTATCATCAGCTTTCCATCCACCTTGGGAGTACTGCCCTGCTCGACTGGTGCTACAGTCTATTCCACATGTCAAAATTTTGCACCAGGATGGTGGGGAATTATATGAAGGTAAGTTTTATTCCTGAACACCATTTATTCTCATTGCATTTCTGTACTTTTACTCACCAGTTTCCTGTGTTTTTATTAGCTTATCTTATAGTATAAACACCACAGAAGATGGTGATATACAATTTACACCAATTTCCAGCGGCATATTTGGCCACGGAATTTCTTTGTGGCCCGGGAACAGCTATCATTGGTGTCAGATGAATGATTTTCCAACCGTCCTGAGTTTTTTTGTGGATTTTCTTTTTGTTTATGTACTGTCTCCACGGTGTTTAGCATTAATATGGATAATCGTATTTGTGTTCTGATGTATAAATATGGAAGACTGATCTGAAAACATTGCCAAAATTAGGAGGGGTACTGTACATACAGTAGTGTACTGGTAGGGTGTTTTTGGTTTTGTGTGTTTTTTTTCATGGTTTTTTGGTGTTTTGCATTACTTTGGATATTCCTATGTGTGTTTTGATGTCTAAATATGGCAGATTGACCTGAAAACAGTGCCAAAATTAAGAGGGGTACTGTACATACAATAGTGTGTAGGTAGGGTGTCTTTTTGTTATCAATGTTTTTTTGCATGGTTTTCTTGGTGTTTAGCATGACTTTGGATATTCCTATGTGTGTTTTGACGTCTAAATATGCCTGAATGACTGGAAAACACTGCCAAAGTAAGCAGAGGTACTGTATAAATAGGTTAGGTATAGGTTGGAGGTTGGGTATAGGTAGTGTCTGGGCATAGTAGGGGGGATATTGTTCATTATCTGGACATTGCCACTACCTGGACATGCCTTTGGCTCTATTACATTGGATAGTTGAGGGATTACTGTATACAGTACAAGTCCCATTATTCGGCATCTATGGGACCAGGATGATACCGAAAAATTAGATTTGCCGAATAATCAAAAACCTACCCACTCAGTACCTTAAATATATTGGTGAACACTCATCGCCACTTATGGTACGGTATTACAACTGTGTTTGGAGAGAGTACTGTATACTGTACAATACCACAATCAATACAGTACTATACCTGAATCTGAAATAATATATATATAAATTAGTGAACATATACGAGGGTAATGACACAGTAGGCCTACAAGTCAGATAACACTTCCTGGATGGCCGAAATGATACGGAATATAACCTACCAGCTCAGTACATCACTTGTATTGAACTCATCACTACTAATATTATTACAAATATGTTTAGAGTAAGTACTGTATACAGTACTTTTTCCAAACAAAATAAAATAGTCAGAAAATTGCATAAAATGAAGTAAAGGGATCTGAATTGGTAAAGTCATTCTGATGAAAGTTATAACTTACATTTAGCACTCACTCTTTTGTTCGTTTTTTTGTTTACATGTGAAAGGAGAGTACTGATGGAAACAGTAATGTAATCCATGAACCCCTTAATAACCTCCGACATTGAACAACTCTTTACAGTACCGATGTCAAGTTAGTGAGCTATGGAAAAACTGTGAACAATTATGGGAATGGAACGAAGGTCACTGGTATGTTTACACGACTCAACGCTACGATTCCAAGCAGTCAGGGGTTCAGTTAATCTCAGATGTTTTCGCCCATTTGGTAAATGCACCGTAACTTTATCAATTCTCCAGTCAATTATAGCGAATCATAGCATGGGTTTAGGAAGCTAAATAACACATTTCTAGGTGCGCCAGACGATTATCTTCACATCTTATAAGAAAATGGAAGAAATTAAATCCCTCTCTGAGTACGTAAAGTTCTTCCATTCTTCTGAAATCAATTTATTTTTCTTAAAGATGGGAAGATAATCGTCTGGCTCACCTAGCGATGTGTTATTTAGCTTCCTAAACCCATGCTATGATTCGCTATGAATCACGGAAAGATTGATAAAGTTACGGTGTATTTACCAAATGGGCAAAAACATCTGAGATTAATCGACCGCCTAACCTCTTGGAATCATAGCGTAGTCACGTAAACATACCAGTGACCTTCGTTCCCTCCCCATAATTGTTCAGTTTTCTTTATAGCTCACATTAACTTAACATCACTGACATCGGTACTGTAAAAGGTAGTTCAGTGCCAGAGGTTATTAAGGGGTTAATGGGATATATTACTGTTTGCATCAATGCTCTCTCTTTCACGTTAAGCACAAAAACAAACAAAAGAATGAGCACTACAAACAAAAGAATGAGCACTAAATGTACCTTTAACTTTCATCAGAGAGACCTTAGCAATTCATATTCCTCCAGTTTATTTTTAAGTATTTTTCTGACTTTAGGTTAGGTTAGGTTTGGTTAAATTAGGTACAGTTAAGCTCGGTTAGGTTAGGTTCAGTTAAACAGGACAGTCCCACCATTATGCTGAGGAATAAAAATACTAGAGCTGTCACAGAAATACAGCTAAAAACAACGGGGAAACTGATTTAACAAGCAACATTTATTTATGGGTAATGCATTACAGTGTCAGTGGTTCATGGGCTACTCAATTACCGGTGACATTTTCAGGAAGGCATCAAGAATGAAAGAATTTCAAGAATCAGCGTGGGGGCTTGGAATGTAACCCTCGCTAATTTGGTGGGGGTGGTTACTGTAGTGTATGATATTATGCAATATTGTAATCAATGCAGTACTATACCTGAATCTGAATAAAAATATAGAAATTAGTGAACATACAGAAGTGTAATGAAACATTAGGCCTACAAGCCACAGATAACACTTCCTAGACTGCCGAGATGATTCCGGACATCTGCCGAACAATCAATGATTTTCGTAAATGGGACTATTTCTCAAAACTGCCGAAATGTCGGATCTACTGAACAATCAGCTGCCGAATAATAGGACTTTAACTGTATATATGTCTGGATACGAAGCAATATCCTACCTACCTATACCCAATCTATATGTACAGTACCCCTCCTGATTGTGGCTGTGTTCTTCGGTATTTCAGCTGCTCTGACATCAAAACACACATGGGAATATCCATTATAATGCTAGGCACTAAGAAAACAATCCATAAACAATAAAAATCCACAGTACTTACCACCCAGTGAACGTTGGACAGGGGTTATAACCCACTGTCTACAGTAACCCCATGCGGTCTAGAGGCTTACAACATCACTTAACAAATGCCAAACACCTCCTCCTCCTCCATCTTCTGGAGCTGGGTGATGAGCAGGGACATGCAGCGAGGTGATGGAGGCCCACCCACCTCAGAAAACTATGACGACAGCCGCAAGCTCACATCTAACCGCAACTCAACGGCTGTTGATGTGCTCAGTTGTGTGTCCAAGAATGAAGACTGGAGACGAGGTGGTAGTGGTGGGGAGAACGGGCTCACAAGTATGGAGGTGGCCGGCTTGAAAATTGATCTTGGTCTGATGATAAGTGCCATGATTCTGACAGAGGATGACAGCATCCCTGACTGCCCGCAGATCCATCGCCAGCTTCAGTGACAGCAACTCCTTCTCTCAGCGTGGATGCTTGGCATATTCGAGCAATTGCTCTATGTCGGCAAGTAGCGCACCAATACTAGGGAGTGATAGAGTGGCGGGGTGCTCAGATTCAGGGTCCTCATCCTCATCGCTATCCTCTGTTGGCCCCGCAGAAACAATGTCGATCTCCTCATTAGACAACATCTGATAACCTGGATCGTCACCGTTGCTGTCCAACCACTCCCTCACGTCACCGACATCCACATCCTCACCTGCCATACATAGATGAAGAAGGAAATCGTCCACGTCAAATCCTTCCAGGTCGTGTGAGGCCTTGTATCCCTGAAAGAGATGAGACTAGCCACTTTCGGGGGTTTTGACGGAGACTTCCTTCCAAGCATTCGCTCAGTTGTACACTACAGACTTGACGTAATGCCGAAGATTTTCCAAGGTCCGCTCCCCATGTCTGTTGCCCCCTTCCTTGTCTTTAGCACCACCATCACCTCATCAAAGAACTTCCGACAGTACAGTCTCTTTGCTGCCATGATAACATCTTGGTCCACTGGTCGAATGAGGGCAGTCATATTAGGTGGCAGAAACATGCACCTGATACGGCCGTTATCAGCAACCAGTTCCTTCTCGGACGGAAGCACAAGGGCATTGTTGAGGATCAGGAGTGCCTTCACCTGGTTGCATGGGATACTGTACCAAGTTCCTCCTGTCTGATAATGGATAACTTCCTTGACAGTGTCCATGGAACCAATCTCTGAAGATCTTACAAGTAAACCAGGTGTTCATAGAATGGTACCACACAGGAAGCTATCCATCAACCCACTGATATAACATTTTTTTTTTTTTTTTTTTTTTTTTTTTTTTTTTAAGATAATGAATGGAGGAAGGAAAAACAAAGGGGAAAAAAAAATAAGTCCATGTGCCTAAAGGCATCCTCCATTCATAAAGTATTTATAACAACTGGATTTGAATTGAAGTGGATTACATGTTTGTGGGAAACAACTCCCAGGAAGTGTAATTCCAGATAGTAGTAGTTCTGGGGATAAATGAATTTTGATAAGCAGAGGTTCTGCATTGCAGGGGTGAGAGTGTGAATTCATGGGCACTCCCAGCTGCCCGAGTATTTCGGGAGAAAATGTGAAGGGGAGGAACAATTGAAGCCAGTTCGTCTGAACACTTACGGTAAAAATATCAATAAAATAATGCTAGAGGCAATATCTCTACATACTGATAATGGAGGAAGGTCTTGCGTGATGGCAGGATTATTGATTAATCTAATGGCTTTATTTTGAATTTTGTCCAACTGCCTCAATGCAACTTCTCCACATCCACTCCAAAGTGAACAGTATTCGATCTGAGAATGCACAGGACTTTTGTGTACTGGGGCCATCTGCTCGTCAGTGAAGAACTCAAGAACTCTGTACATAAGTCCCAATTTTTTGGATGCATTTTTAGCAAGGGATTTAACAAAAGCTGTCCAGCTTAGGTTGGGGTTTAGAGTAACACCTTGGATATCAATTGTAGTGGATATGGTAATAGTGACATCATTTAAAATTATGTGAGAGTCTGAGGGATTCTTTCTGTTGGAGAAATTAATGTATTTGGTTTTCTAAGCATTAAATGAGACCAGATTTGTTTGTCCCCATTGATTAATTTCAGAAAGGTCCTGGTTCAGAGAAATTGCTGTGTTTATTTGGGAATTTATAATATCAAAATGAGTAAAGTTAAATCTGGGAAAGCCCCAGGAATTGATGGAGTGTGTGGTGAAATGCTGAAGCATGGGGGAGAGATAGTAGTAGAATGGATGTGGAAGATGTGCAGATTAGCCTGGGAGGAAGGTCGAGTCCCGGAGGATTGGAAGTTAGGTATAATTATTCCCTTGTACAAAGGAAAAGGGGAAAAAGAAGTGTGTGGTAATCATAGGGGCATTTGTCTTCTTAGTATAATAGGAAAAGTGTATGGTAGGATACTTATTGACAGAGTTAGAGAAAGAACAGAGAAATTAGTTGGAGAAGAACAGGGAGGCTTTAGGAAGGGAAGAGGTTGTGTAGATCAGATATTCATTCTCAGATCTTTAGTGGAAAAGTTTCTAGAGAAGGGAAAGAAGTTGTATGCGGCTTTCATGGATTTGGAGAAAGCATATGACAGGGTGGATAGACAAGGATTGTGGAAAGTGTTAAGAATATATGGAGTAGATGGGAAGTTGTTGAATGCTGTGAAGAGTATGTACGATGGTGCGAAGGCTGCAGTGCGTGTGGATGGTGAACTAAGTGAATTTTTCTCTTTGAAAGTTGGGTTGAAACAGGGATGTGTCATGTCTCCATGGTTGTTCAATCTGTACATGGATGGGGTAATAAAAGAGGTACAAGGTAGGGTAGTGGATGTTGGAGTAGCCCTGGTGAGAGAGGATAGTGTTTGGAAACTCCCTGTACTGTTGTTTGCAGATGATACTTTGTTGTTGAGTGAAGACGAAGGGGAGCTGCAAGGCTTGGTGAATGAGTTTGGGAGTGTGTGTAAGAAACGGAATCTGAAGGTGAATGTAGGGAAGAGTAAAGTGATGGTCTTTGAGAGAGGTGAAGTCAGTGAATGTACAGCGAGGTTGGATGGTGAGGAACTGGAAAATGTGAGTACGTTTAAGTACTTGGGTAGTGTGATGAGTAAGGATGGAGGTTTGGAGGGTGACGTGCTTGAAAGGGTACAGCAGGGAAGAAAGGTTGCTGGTTCTTTGAAAGCAGTGATAAGAAACAGGGAAGTGAGCATGGAAGTGAAAAAGTTACTACACGACAGTATTGTGATACCAACTCTAACATACGGAAGTGAAGCTTGGACGTTGTTGGAAGGACACAAGTCAAGAGTGAGAGCAGTGGAAATGAGTTATTTAAGAGGAGCCTGTGGAGTCACATGGAGAGATAGGCTGACGAATGAGGATATAAAGGAACGTTGTGGTGTTGATGTGGATGTGATAGGGAGCGTTATGAGGAACACACTGAGGTGGTTTGGCCATGTGGAGAGGATGGAGGGTGAAAGACTGACGAAGAGAGTGTATGTGAGTGAGGTGGAGGGGGGAAGAGGGAAGGGGAGGCCGAGGATGAGATGGAGGGATGGGGTGGAAAGGTATATGAGAGAGGGGTGTGTGAGTTGGGAGCAGGGCAGTGAAATGGCGGGGGACAGGGCGACTTGGAGGCGATTTGTTTGTGGCCACCCCAAACTGGATTGAGGCGTCTGGCAATAGATAGATAGATAGTAAAGGAGGTACTAAATGTGAACAAACTATGAAGGGTCGAGTCATCAGCATAAGAGTGTATTGGGTTATGAGTGACAATAGGTCATTTATATGAATGAGAATGAGGGTTGGTGCCAAAACTGATCCCTGAGGTACACCAGCATTTATGGAATGAAACTGAGAACAAATACCATCTACCAAGACCCGTATTTTTCTGTTATGAAGGTAAGAAGAAATTAGAGGAACCAGTGATGCAAGGCCATAGTGTGACATCTTAGACAATAACACGGCTGTTTAGCACGTCCAACAATACAGTAAGACCTCACTATAACATATTAATTGGGGCCCAAGCCAGTCCGAAAAATGCGAAATTCCGATAAAAGTGACATCCGGACTTCCCCCTGCTAACCCAGACTTTTCCCAATATATCAGACATTAGTCCGGATTGCAGGAATGGTTGTTAAACTGTTTTGACTGCCATTGTGGTACTGTACTGTGTTATAACTTCACTACATTAAACAAATGGTATAATATATATAATAATACTGTACTGTGCACTGATAAATATGTCTTTTATTTACCTCATTGTGGAGAACATACCTGAAGTGGTCAGGCAGTCCGGAGTGCTTCTGGCTTTAACGGACTTTTTCCAACATACAGGAATTTAGTCCGGTAGCTCCTCGAGTCCGATAAAAGCAAATTCCGGTCTATTGAAGTCAGAGCCGGATTAAGCTCAATAGGGGCCTGAGGCACAGATCAGCTTGGGAGCCCCCCACTGCTAAATGTATATGTACAGTAATAAGAACAAAAAATAAATAAACTGCTTGTTACTGTTGTTTATTCAAAAATCAAAGTCCATGATTTTGGTAACTTAAACACTTTTCTCTCTTTCTTTCTAGAAAATTTTTCAATGATATCATCAAAATTCAACCAAACCTAAATGTACAGTATATATAAATAACAAAAACAAAAAATAAATTGCTTGTTACTATTGTTTATTCAAAAATCAAAGCCCACAAATATTGGTAACTTAAACAAATTGTTTATTCAAAAATCTATCTATCTATCTATCTATTGCCAGACGCCTCAATCCCGTTTGGGGTGGCCACAAACAAATCGCCTCCAAGTCGCCCTGTCCCCCGCCATTTCACTCCCCTGCTCCCAACTCACACCTCCCTCTCTCATATACCTCTCCACCCCATCCCTCCATCTCATCCTCGGCCTCCCCCTCCCTCTTTCCCCCTCCACCTCACTCACATACACTCTCTTCGTCAGTCTTTCACCCTCCATCCTCTCCACATGGCCAAACCACCTCAGTATGTTCCTCATAACGCTTCCTATCACATCCACATCAACACCACAACGCACCTTTATATCCTCATTCGTCAGCCTGTCTCTCCATGTGACTCCACAGGCTCCTCTTAAATAACTCATTTCCACTGCTCTCACTCTTGACTTGTGTCCTTCCAACAACGTCCAAGCTTCACTTCCGTACGTTAGAGTTGGTATCACAATACTGTCATGTAGTAACTTTTTCATTTCCATGCTCACTTCCCTGTTTCTTATCACTGCTTTCAAAGAACCAGCAACCTTTCTTCCCTGCTGTACCCTTTCAAGCACTTCACCCTCCAAACCTCCATCCTTACTCATCACACTACCCAAGTACTTAAACGTACTCACATTTTCCAATTCCTCACCATCCAACCTCGCTGTACATTCACTGACTTCACCTCTCTCAAAAACCATCACTTTACTCTTCCCTACATTCACCTTTAGATTCCGTTTCTTACATACTCTCCCAAACTCATCCACCAAGCCTTGCAGCTCCCCTTCGTCTTCACTCAACAGCACAGTATCATCTGCAAACAACAGCACAGGGAGTTTCCAAACACTATCCTCTCTCACCAGGGCCACTCCAACATCCACTACCCTACCTTGTACCTCTTTTATTACCCCATCCATGTACAGATTGAACAACCATGGAGACATGACACATCCCTGTTTCAACCCAACTTTCAAAGAGAAAAATTCACTTAGTTCACCATCCACACGCACTGCAGCCTTCGCACCATCGTACATACTCTTCACAGCATTCAACAACTTCCCATCTACTCCATATATTCTTAACACTTTCCACAATCCTAGTCTATCCACCCTGTCATATGCTTTCTCCAAATCCATGAAAGCCGCATACAACTTCTTTCCCTTCTCTAGAAACTTTTCCACTAAAGATCTGAGAATGAATATCTGATCTACACAACCTCTTCCCTTCCTAAAGCCTCCCTGTTCTTCTCCAACTAATTCCTCTGTTCTTTCTCTAACTCTCTCAATAACTATCCTACCATACACTTTTCCTATTATACTAAGAAGACAAATGCCCCTATGATTACCACACACTTCTTTTTCCCCTTTTCCTTTGTACAAGGGAATAATTATACCTGACTTCCAATCCTCCGGGACTCTACCTTCCTCCCAGGCCAATCTGCACATCTTCCACATCCATTCTACTACTATCTCTCCCCCATGCTTCAGCATTTCACCACACACTCCATCAATTCCTGGGGCTTTTCGTGATTTAACTTTCTTCATTGCTTCCACAACTTCTATCCTACTGATTTCTTCCTGTCTTCTCACCTCCCTCCTTCTCCCAGCCATTCCCCAGCCACTTATACTCGCATTACTTCCATCTTCCACGTTCAACAATTCCTTAAAGTGTTCTCTCCATCTGCTCACTTTTTCTCCCTTCTCCACTAGTAATCTACCATTTTTATCTTTCACTCCCCTGCTAACTTCACTTCCACCCTGTCTTACTCTTTTCACCTCTCTCCAGAACATTTTCTTACAGTCCCTCCACTTTACACACAAATTCCTTCCAAATTCCCCATCCACTCTCTTCTTACTCTCTCTTACTAATCTTTTCATCTCTCTCTTCCTTTCTACATATAACTCTCTCTTCCGCCTCTCAACCTCTTCCACGCCCCTATTCCTCATCCATTCATTGTATGCTTTCTTCTTTTGTGCCACAGCCTGTTTCACCTCTTCAGTCCACCACGCTGTTCCTTGCACCCCCCTCCGTCTTCTCTTCCTTCCACACACCACATCACATGCTGCACATATTTCTTCTGTAAATATTCTACACACACCTTCCACGTCCCCCATCTGCTCCAATTCATATTTGCCCAATCGTTCCTCCACTTCTCTCTTATACTCTGCCTTTTTCTCATCCTCTTGTAACCTTTCCACTCTCCTTGCAACTACTCCTTCCTCTCGTCTTTCCCTTCTTCTATTCCTCCATCTTACTTGAACTTTAATTCTGGCCACAACCAAGTAGTGGTCAGAAAGTCCACTCCCCCAACCTCTATAAACTCTTGCATCCAATATACATCTTCGCATCCTTTCATCCACACACACATAATCAATCATTGCCTTCCTTTCATTCAGTTCACCACCCACCCTTCTCATCACTCGCCATGTATACCTGTGGATCATTTTATGCCTGAAGAGGGTATTGGCTATCACCAACCCCCTCCCAGCACAAACGTCCACTAACGCACTGCCATTCTCATCTATCTCAGCAGGCACACCCCACTCACCAACTATTCCATCCACCTTCACATTCCCAACTTTACCATTCATATCACCAATCAAAAACACTCTCTCATTCCTTCCAAACTTTTCCATGCACACTTCTACATTTGTCCAGAGCTCTTCTCTCACTCTTCTAGCACGATCTTGCGTTGGCGCATACACACACACAATCGCCCACATTTGTATTCCAACTTTCAACTTTACCCCACAATCCTTGATCCAACTGATCCATACTGTCTTATGCTCCCCTTCCATCTTTTACTCTCAACTATACATACTCCTTCCTTTGCCCTCTCATTCTCACCTACTCCTGCACATATACCCCATCCATACTCCCATTCTCTCACACTTTCTCCTCTCCATTTTGTTTCAGTTATTCCACATACATCCACTTTCACATCCTCAAGTACCTGGACAATCACTCTCTCTTTCACCTCATCATTTGCTCCCCTTACATTCCAAGTTCCAATTGCAATGTCCTTTGTCCGGTCCTTGGTCGTCAACGTTTGGTCAGTCCTTGTCCGAGGCTTATTGTTTGTTTTTTTAGTTAGTTGTTTTCCGGGGAGGGGCACTAACCCTCCGCCAACCCTTTTAGTCGCCTTTTACGACAAGCAGGGATACTGGGGGAGTATTCTTGAAAAACCCCCCTACCCCCAGGGGATTCAAAAATCAAAGTCCATAATTACTGGTAACTTAAACAAACACTTTTCTAGCTTTCTTTCCAGAAAATTCTTCAATGGCATTAAAATTTGATGACATATATAGCTAACTATTTTAATCCTTAGAATCTGGGGGCCCCTTAGAGTCTGAGGGCCTGAGGTCAGTGCCTCAAGTGCCTCATGGTTAAACCAGCCCTGATTGAAGTCCATTATATTGAGGTTTTACTGTAATGGGTTTGAGGTGGTGCATCCCATTAGCATCGGTGCAGCACAACACCAAGACACGCTGTTTGGACAACTTCCGACCAGGCATAGTCTTCTCCTGCTCTTCTGCTGAGCTGTTGGTGGGCAAGGAGTGGTAGAAGAGGCCAGTTTTGTCAGCACTGTACACCTGACTGAGAGCAAGGCCCTCCTCCTCAATCAAGTGCTGCACTTTCTGGCGAAACGGCTCAGCATCCTCCACTGTCGCATCCAAAGTCTCGCCATGTATCTTACAGATAGTAAGTCCATGTTGAAGTTTCAACTGGAAGAGCCAACCTTCAGATGCCTTAAAGTCATGCACGTTGTGTAGGCATGCAAAATTGCTGCATTAAACTCGGTCTCACATACAAGCATGCCGGAACCCTGTTGTTGGAGGGACCAAACCAAAGTTGACTGGTTGATGGTGGCATGGCAGGGCAGAGACATCACCTTCCTGTCGCCCTTCCAAGTGGCATCACCACAGTCATGTCCATACTGAGTCAGCTTGGCCTGTGTTGTCTTGATACCAGACAAGGTTGAACGGGCCAGATCATATTCCAGCAGAATGCATGATGTGGTCCAGACCTTGTCAATCTTGCTTAATATCTTACACTTTGTCTTCAGTCAAAACCTCCCTCTCACATTTCGCGAGTGGTGGTGGGACCATCATCACACACACGAGAATGCTGCAGAGGAAAATCAAGGCCTGAAGAAGGTTGGGAACCACCACTAACGTTACAATGGACGTTGCCATGATAACAACTCAGCCAAGTATGTCCACATTCAAGAGAAACAAAGGTGGGAACTGAGGTGTGGTACTGCCAAGTGAACACAGTACTGCCATGTCTCTACCCACGCTTAGCTATGAACAAACAAGTAAAATGCACCAAACTCACCAATGAGAGCAAGAGTCATTTTCGCTCAGCCAGGCAACTGTTGCCATGCGGCAGCAACACTGGATCCCCAAACATCATGGTCTCAGGGAGCATCTGAGCAATCCAGCTGGCCTAGTGACTTTGACCACTCAATAAGGAGATGGATGGCTGCGCGTGCCCAAGTGATCCGGGTGGCTGGGGAACTCAGACCATTCAGTGAAGAGGCAGACAGCCATTTCTGCTCAGCTGGTCGATTAAGGTCTCTATTACTTGCGCACGGCCAGTAGCATCCAAGTCATCTAGGTGGCCAGGGGACTTTCACTGTCTGGTGAGGAGGCAGACAGCCATTTTTGCTCAGCTAGTGGGTTGTGGTCTATTACCCGTGCGTGGCCAGAGAGGCTGGCTGGCCGCCCAACTAACTTTTTCGAATTTGTAGGCCGCCCAACTGGCAGTTGGAAATATTATTTTCGGATTCGGATAAAGAAATAGATATGGAATTAACAGAGCCAAGGCCTAACATTCGGATACTGAGCATGTCTGGATAATTCAGTTATTAATGTATTTATGGTGAACTCTCAATTATCTGTTGTCACAATATCTGGCCCAACACAATACCTGGTGCTGTGGGCTCAGCTTTATTAAAGCAATATCTGGCAAAATTACGCAATACCTGGTGCCAAAATGGGACGCAGCTGGGAGTTCTATGCACTAACAGGCACTGAAACATCAACTGGCTCGTAATCGATACCAAACCAGCACTATATTACTGTACTGTACTGTTGTGTGGCTGGTGGGGGCGCTCACCATCCACTCACTCAATGTAGTGCTGCTTTGGGGGTCTGCCTTTTCCTCTCTTCCTTTTCTGTCTTTCTTTTCCTCATTCTTTTCTCTTCCTTCAAACTGTGGGTGGCTTTCCACTTCTTCCTCTGTCTTTCTTTCCTTCATTCTTTCCTCTTCCTTCTACTTATGGGTGACTCTACACTGAGTGACAAGTCAAATGCTTTCCTGTACACCAGAAATCATTTACTATGCCGGTTGGTAACCCTAAAACCAAATTATGGCGCCTGGTGGTTTAGTGGGTAATTAACCCCTTAAACGCGACTGTGTACGGCCGATCCCCCCGTGTGGCGGGGTTGTAGCGGGGTCTGAGTACCTGTGGGAAAATATTTGCCAAAAATCAGAGATTAACCCTAGAACATTAAAATTTTTATGGCATATAGTACTTACATTCAGCTTTCTCCTGAGACGGGTGTTGAGCCTTCGTGGACTACCAAAGGACTTGTGGAGACTTGCAAAAGTTGGGTAACAAAGTCTTCACTTTCACACCTCCAGCAACCCGGTTTCCCCTCTACCACAGCCTCAATCTGTCACAGTACACTTTATACAACAACGTACAGGTAGTTTGGAATCCGTATTTGTACAATAAGCACTGAAAATAAGGCTACAATGAACGGAGCGTACGGCCGACATGCAGCGCGGCGGCGATCTTCCCATCATTGAACACACATTTCCCTTTTCACAGCTAAAAACACGTATACTACATTATTTTCCTTCATAGTACTTCACAAAGGCTCGCTTGGCACTATTACGGCCATAAAAATCACTGTCACTGCCCGTATTGTGAAGCAGGAATGAGAAAGACCACCGCGGCGCGATTTTATTCTGCCTTACGGCAGGCACTTTATTCTCGCTCCTGTCGGCCACTCGCACTTCATTTCTATCGCTCACTTTCACTCTAGCTGTCAGTTTAGTGCCTTATTCATCAGTGTCACTGTCATTTGTTATAAAAATAATATTTTCTACACACCAAACTGTCACTGTCAGAACATAGAATAGAAACATATGCTTTCAACTTCTTACACTGGAGTGACTGTCACTCTCAATACTTATATTATTACTATGTACAATTATTTACACTGAAATCACTGTCACTGTCAGTGCTTTTACAACTACATACACTAATTTACACTCATCAGACTGTCACTGTCAGTACGTAAAAAAGTAAACACTAGTATCACTGTCACTCTCAGTATTATTTACAAGATTCTTACCCTTATTTTCAATATCTAGTCAGGCTGTGGTAGTCAAAGAAACACGGGTATGCGCAGAGGGGAATTTTGCACTCTTTGCACTGCAAGGAGGTGCGCCTAAATGTTCTGTCTTGCCTGGTAGTGTGGCTGCACACATGACACCTCCTGAGTGCTTTTCCCCTCTTGGCAGTGCTAGGCAGTGGCTCCAGGCGGTGTCGCTGAAGGTAGTCCTGGCACTGTAGGCGGTCTGGAGGTGTGTGTGAGTGGCGCCTGGCACCTGATGGCAGTACCTGCCCAAAACGCCGGAGAGAGTAGTTTGCTGGCTTCCTGTTCTTGATCTTATACAGGATGAAGGCGTTCAGCATGCACATATCAAGCAAGTGCAAGAATACCTTCCTGTACCAGCGACGGTTCCTCCTCAGGCAGTCTATCTCTCCAATCATCATATCAGACTTGTCCACCAGCCGCATATTGACGTTGTAGTCAATCACAGCATCAGGCTTCATCACAGGATCGCCAGTCCTTCTGTCGACCTTCCCTGTGGCTTGCATTTCCCCCTTGTGAACTGTGGTGAGCACATTGACGATTCTCTTATCATGCCACCTGATCGCCAGCATTTTGTCAGATTTTTTCAGGTGCACGTCTCCCCGCTTTGATCCTTCAGCCTCGGGGAAGGCAGGGTAGTGTGCCCTATTGCTCCAGACAGTGCCACAGGATCCGACGCCGTGTTCTGAAAGGTACTTGGCGAGTTTGGGAGCTGTATAATAATTGTCCGTATACAGGACATGATTCCCGCCAAAGTACTTTTCCAAAAGCACTTTCACCACAGAACCAGAGAATCCAAGGAGGTCAGTCTTGTCCAAGTCCACATTGCTGGCGGTGTAGATAACGAAGTCTAGGATGAACCCCGTCTTGCAGTCGCACAGCACGAAAAACTTTATTCCAAAGCGGTGGCGTTTGCTAGGAATATACTGCATGAACCGAAGACGGCCCCTGAACAAAACCAAGGACTCGTCAATCACAACTTTCTTGAAGGGCCGAAGGAACGTCATAAACTTGTCCTTGATCAGGTTCAGGATTCCCCTCACTTTCCATACTGGGTCAGTTTGGGAAGGCTCATCGTTGTTGGCAAAGTGAAGGTAAGTCATGAGTTGCCTGAAACGATCATGACTCATGTATTTGTTGAAGATGGGTGTGGGGCAAAGATCGTCAGCACTCCAGTATTCCTCGAGCTTGTGCTTCCAGTTATGTGGCATGAGAAGCATCAAGCCGATGAATACAAATAGTTCCCTAATCGTCACAGGAACCCATGCTGCCATCCGCGATGTGGATGGCGTTGCAGCTTCACCTTCACCTTCACGAACTGCAGCAGATTGCCCTTCATACCTGTTCGTCTCGGTACAAATCTGCTATATGGCTTCGTTATCCAGGAAGGCCAACAGGTAGTCAAGACATTCACCATCCTCTGGGACAGGGAAGTCAGCCTGTATCCCACACCCACTGGCATCAAAGGGCAGATCTTCTGGCACAAAATCTGAGCCCTCAGACCACACGAAGGCATCCAGAGTGCCCTGCCTAGGCTGGGAGGTGGTGGGGGCGGCGGGGGGTGAGGCAGGCCGTGTGGCAGAGGCTGTGCTAGGTCGTGTCGGTGTGGTGGTGGTGGTGGAGGGGAGATGAGGAGAAGGTTCAAGGTCACTCGCAGTGGCCTGAGTGGTGAGTTGCCTAGTGCGAGTAACCTTACCACTAACTCTAACACTAGGCGACACTTTCCTACTCCTACCAGCACGGACATGGGGCCTACGGAAACCTCTACGTAAACCAGACTGCTTACTTCCCTTCCGAGGTGGTGAAGGAGACTCAGAAGACTCTGGAGAAAGCACAGCTGAAGATGACGACGAGAGAATGGGGCTGGGAGTGCGTGGCGGTGTGGCGGCGGCGTGACCTGGTGTAGGGGACAATGGCCGGTCTGAGGAAGACAATGGCTGGGAAGCGGGGTCACCACTTCGTCTCCTCTTGGCCCCCTTTCCATACACTAGTCCCCTTTTCACTGGAGCCTTGCCTGTTGAGGTGCTGGGCACAGGAATTGTCACTTCAGGCACCTCAGACTCAGCACTCGATACAGTGTCTGACTCGGCAAGGCTCGATAACATTCCGACGTCACTACCATAATCCATTGACGCCTTCAACAATTCAATGCCTATAGCCGAGTCACTAAGGCCCTTAGCAGTTCCTAGTAAGGGTTTGGACGGGGTGGAGGTCACAAAGCCCTTTTTCAGAGGGCTGGAAGGCACAGACTCGGAAGAGCTTGAGTGAGACATGGTGTCACCTTCAAAGATTGCGGTAAACTGACGCTAAACAGGGGCAAACCACGGAAAAAATGCTAGTGTGACAACTGGGGAAACAAGCGTTTCCAATTAGCATAAAGTGCTTGCGAAAGGAAGGCGCAGATTGACACGTCTGAGCTGTCCGCGCGCTGCCATATCGCACGACGAGGGAGGGCCAGGCAGCGGTGAGTGGGTGGGTAAAAAAAAATGATACTTGGCAACAACCGAGGTCAGTGGTACAAAGGTCAAGTGTGCTAAAAGTAGCTAAAGGGTGGCGGTACTGATAGACAATACCAGCTGGAGCCTGCTTGCCCGCGGTTATTCAGAATTTACTAGAATCGCAAACGCGACGATCCGCCGTTATGTCCTTTTCGCCGAGTGTCGCAAACGCAACGATCCGCGTTTAAGGGGTTAAGATGCTCCAATCAGATTGAGCCTGTGTAGGTTTATATCCAAAGGGTGGTTGGGGTTTATTGCTCTCTTGCCTAGTCCCGGGCACCTACGCTCCTCATGGGGCAACATAGGATTGGATGATGGATGGATGGATAATTATTTTATTAGTCTATATTTTATGCTTAATTTTCATCTTTTATTCATGGGAAAGCCTTTAGGACAGAGGGTTGAGAAGGACAGTAACACAATATCTGGCTCAACCCTGAATATTGAGCCAATGAAGGGGGGGGGGGCACTATGCAACAGCCAGCAATTCACATAATTTGGCAGAGGGCTTGGCTGAATTACAACAAATAAGTAAGAGTTTACTTTAAAAGCTTTAAATTTCAGTTATAGCTTCAGTGTTCCACTATTCCATCCATCTTGTCATATAGTGTACTGCAATGAATAGATCTCCTCTCTCCTTTTCCCCTTTCTGCATAATTTAGTACATTACTAAATTACTATACACATGATGGAATGTCTTACATTCAAGTCACCTAAGGCGCAGTTAACTGGTTTTGGACTGCGCCTGTGCCATAGGAAACCATGCCATACAAATAACTAAACCTATGGGCAAAATGGAATCTGGTTCTGGACATCCACCCAAAGTCCCCCTTTTCCCCATTTTTCCCCACTTTACACAATCAAGCAACCAGTCAATGCATGTATTACACATAACAACAGGAACAAAAAACAGGAGGGTGATCAGCCTTGTGTCTACTTCGGCAATACCACACGCTGCAGATCGAGTGAAAAAAAGCTCGGCGAAATACTGTCTTGACAAAGATCAGCTTACCGACCAAAACATTAAAGATGGCGGAAGCTGCCTGGTCAACCACTGATTAAAGAAGTTTATTTGATCAAGTTTGTAAGCTCAAGTGTCAATAAAACTCACATTTAACACATTAATAATCACTCTTATATACATGATGATGATGATGGGAGGCATTATACTTCGTCTTAGCTCAGAGATAGGTGCTTCGTCACTAACCAGTTAATAGCGGTTTAAAAAAAAAAAAACCTATAAACTAGTCACAATACCCAAAGAATCTTTAATGTTTCATTACTTAACACAATGAATTTGGTGAAGTTTAACCTCCTCATAAATGAGAAAAAAGTACACGGTTGGAGCACTTGTAGTATGGAGCTGAAGTGGTTGCCATCTTCTCTATTTACAAACAGGGGAGCGCGCCACCAGGGGAATTTGCCCGCGCGTATCAAACCTTGCCGCACCCGCGCCATAGGTAGTTTATGCGTGTGGTTCGTTTTTATTTTGGGTATGGCACCTTGCGATGTCATAGAAAACCGTGGCATAGAAGTCCACGCCATTGGCAACTTGACTGTACTGAATACAATTTTCCCATAGCACTGAAGTATGCTATTGCAGTGATCCCATCCTATGGACCAATGGTTGATGTCTGAGGAGAGGATATTTAGCTGCAAAAGTGCTACTTGCCCAACTAAAGTTCTCTAAATGGGAACACATTTGCCCCTAAGGAAAGAAGTGCACGGCATGAAACGGTAACACACTCCTTCCATCAGGAAGTTTCAAATTGTGTTGCAAAGCCATACAGAGATAATTTGCTTGATGTAGCTATATGGTTAGTTTTAGTAAGCACACACTCCTTATGTACAGTTTCTATGGAGACTGAGACAGGATGTATAATTTTTCATCTGTCTGACTGGGCCTCACCAATACAGTATCTGGTCAAAGTTTCCATGTCCATGACAAAGAGGGGTAAGGTATTAACGATGTTTAGCACCTTATATTTTTTCCATCCATCCATCCATCATCCAATCCTACATTGCCCCATGAAGAGCCAAAACATGTTTTTGAATTGATCTACCATTCTGAAACTCTGCCACGTAGATAAAAGAGTCCAAGACAATAATATATCTATCAACTGAAAAAAGAGGTTAGGTTCTTCAGCAAAGTACTTGGTGAGCATTGTCGAATCCCATGTTTTAACCTTCAGGGCAGACAACTCTGCCTTGTTTTAGCAACTGTTATACAGCTCAGAGTTCATCTTTATCTCATCAACATTAGCCGGGAAATTAGGAATAAAATTATAAATATTTTTTTATGTTCATCTAAATGATGGCCCGTACATACATGTACAGTACAGAAAATACAAGTTCCTACTCCCAAGGTCTTTACAGACACCACATAAACATTTCTGGATAAACAGCTCACAAGTTACAGCAATTAAAAAGATTAACACCCCCCCAAAAGGAGGGCAAAAGTACCCTTTGTACCTTTGCGAGAGATATGACTGACATCCACTCCAACAAAAACTGTTAACAGAGTGGACAATATTAAAACCATCAGAGTAATTTTACAACCTGAAATGAAAAATTTTCATCACAGCTACCTAATTTTCCACTATAACCTTCACACCACCCTAACGCTCTAGCAGCAAGGGTATCTTTCTCATCTTAGCAAATTTATTTTGTATGATAAAAACTGTTTAAACACTCACTACTCATTCTCATGGAAGAACTTGACGATGGCAATGGGTGTCTTCTTTAGGGCCTGGATAAATTCAGGTGGACATTTGGCCATGGTTGTAATGGATCCAGGCCACCATGCTTGCCCCAGCCGCACCCAAACTACTGAACCACTTTCTAACTGGCTCATTGTGCTCCACCAATGTCCTCGCACCTCTGAAGTCAAGAATATATTACAACATTACTTGATGGAGGAGCTAAAAGAAAATATCATAGTTCCAGGTAAAAGGAAAAATATGATAAAAGCAACAATGATGCAACAGCAAATAAGAAAGAGATATTTTCTTATAAATACTTCCAAAGACAGCACTTAAGGAGCAATCAAAATAACACAAAGGCAATTTGTTTGGTTTCTATTTTCCTATCCATACCTTGCACTTGTAACATGAAATAACGAAACCTATAAACCTTTTTGATACTGTGTATGGTACTATGTAAACTGAGACACAATGAATATTACCACATATAAAGTCTCTATTGCTAATTTAGTGCATAAACAATAAATGATACACAAATTTATAAACAATAACTAGGATTATAATATCAATGCTTTACAGTGGAAAACCAAGAAAAGCTTAACTTTTTATGTGTAATTTGATATCCTACTACTTTGGATTATGGTGTGTCACCAGATTGCAGTGATTAAGAAACACTGAGCTCTTGGAATAAGTGCAGCAAGGAAGCCTAGGCTACCAATATTGGGGTAAAAGAAAGTGTACACAGATGGCATGCTCATCTGAATGGATATGGAGTGGATGGTGCAAAGGGTACCCTACACAGTATAAGTACGGTATGTGAGCTTAATAGTGGGGAAAGGTGGGAAAGGCCATGAAGATGGATGGATAAACTACATCTGCAGCCAATATTCCTTTTCCATCCCCTCCTCACATACGTATGGATGTGACAATGATGTATGGGATGTAGCCCCCCCTGGGTATTAAACCTGACTTAACCTCATTCCCTTCTTCTGTCCTTCTCACTTATCTGCTCTCATTATTTCCACCTGTGATTAGTACAAGAAATTTTTAAAAAAGGCATAAGGATAAAGTGAAACATAAAAATTACAGTCAGATTTTCTTTTGTCTTTCATTCCTGCTCTGTTGTCTTCCATTACTGTCTTTACTTTCTCTTTCCTTCTGTCTTTCATTATCATCCTTCATTTTGTTTTCCCTACCTGTCTGTGCCTAACTCCTTCTCACTTTTCATCTTTCCTTCATTTCTTCCTCCCATTTGTTTCTTCCTTCCTTCTTCCCTTTCCTTTCTTCTGTCCTTTCCATCCTTCTTCATATCTGATCCAGCTTTTCCTTCTTTCTGAATAGCTTTTCTATTCTGTCTCCCTTCATGTCATCCTTCCATCTATCATTTTTCTTTTTCTTCCCTCCTTTCACATAATCTTCCATCATTTCCTTCCTTTATATTGGGTCATTCCATGCAAATGTCAACCTGTAGTGTCTGTCTCAGAAATGATCAAAAATAAATAAATTTAATATCATTTTAAAGCTTAAACATTGAATTTTATGAATCTGGACAGAAAACATTTCTAAACTGTATACTGAGTGTGAGGCATTAAACATTTTTGTACCAAGTCGCTGAAGAAAAATTCATGCTGAAATTAGTGAATTTCTTATCATCACTGACCCAAGTATGTATTTATTTGGAATGCTGTCACTGGCTTTTACTGCGATAGCATCTACAATATTTGAGTTGAAATTGTCACTACAATTGTTTACATATATTTTGGAGTCAGACTGTGGCACGACCATGAAGTGGAAGTACTTCAGCGGTAACGTGTGTGACGTTTGTTTTAACATTTTTGCCATACACAGTTTATGAATTGGAGAAAATTACCATAATTTTATATTATACAAGGCATCCTAGTACCTTACTAATGTAACCCTGTGATATCATGTAAGAGACTCTGGTATGCCATATGCTCTGTCACACATGTTACATGCATAGCATGAGGAACATTACTGGAAAAAGATGCAACATTTCTCACAAACAGCTTTAAACAAGAAATCACTGTAGTTACACTGAATTCAGGGAGAGATGGGAGGGTACGGTGGGAGGGCTGAGTGGGTTGCTATGATGGATGGCACAATTGGGGGAGCAGAATGGGTGGCATTCATGGGTGGGGAGGGTGGGCGACCATGGTTGGTGGGCAAGATGGGTCGTAAGAATGTGTGGGTCATCAGGGTGTGTGGTGACATGGTGGGTTGCCTGGGTGACTGAGAAGATTGTGTGGCCAGGGTGCTCTGTGTGGGTGGTTGGGTTGGTGGGTTGGGTGGGTAGGTGGGTTCAGGGTGGGGAGGTGAGTGGGTAGATGTATTGAGTGGCTACAGGCACTGTTAAACAAGCTTGGTAAGTGGCATTCGTGGGTGGGCAGGGTGGATGGCTGAGAACAGTGTGCTTGGTGTGTCGCACAGGTCAATGGGAAGGGTGAGTGTTGCATGGGTTGAGTGAACAGGTGGATGAGTGGATGGGTGGTGCCCCACATGACAAAGCAGGAATGGGACTGTTAGGGCTTGTAGTCATATAACTTGTCACTGTTATTTAGATTTTAGTACCAGATTGTTTAGATGACGAATAAATATTTGGAATAAAATTCTACACTGCAGGGTCATTCTACTGAAATCTGCTTAAACCTCAATATATTTACTTCTCACTGAACTGAAGGTGGATGTATACAAGTAATAATACACCCAATAGTAGAATCAATCATACCAATATAACATGCAACAAGACATGAGAGACAGGGAAGCTTCAGATCTCCAATCCATCTGCCTAACAAACTGGTGGTTTAGTGGTGATAAGGTGGGGGAATCGGGGGATGGACGTGTGCAATTAACCTGTCCTCTTGTGGCTGACTAACTTGTTAGTGTTCATGACTGTACTGGTTCATTATACAACCAAGAAGTTGTTTAATAATTATGAACTGAAGTCACTGAGTCAGTGCCAGAAGAAGGCATGATCAAAGTTAGAAAGAAGAGCATCAACAGAGAGGGTCATACTCAGTTTCATTTCCCTGACAAACCAGACAGAGATGAGGACATAGTTTTGCAGGCTTTGCCTACTCCTCAAGTATCAAGAATGGTACATACATTCAAAGGGGTGACTTTTCCCTCCTCGATCAACTTGTCTATGTTGATGTCATGTTGTTGATGTTTCTTGAATATGTTGATGCCACTTAAACAAGAATTGTCTTCTGGTCAGTTCATTCATTCATCATCTAATCCTGTGTTGCCCCATGAGGAGCATAGAAGCCCAGGCCTACACAAACTGGTCCTGACAGTTAAGATGAGAGTGACCACCCTCACCCATCCCTGAGTGGCATTACTTGAGCAATAAACCCCAACCACTCCTTGGATATAAACCCGCACCGGCTCAATCCGACTGGAGCGCCTCAAGTGCCCATTACACCACAAAGTGCCACAATTTCGTTATATGGTCACCATATGCTCTGATGTAGTTACATGAGTAAAGCATGTGGTGACCCAGAGTCCAAAGGCTGGGATGATAAATCTCAAGAGCAGGAAATGAAGGCACCACAGTAACAAAGTACTGTATTCATATTAAAGTACTGGTACGTGGTTAAACTTATGGGACTACAGTACTTTCAGTTTGTTCTGAAACATATTCACTACTAAATACAGATTTCGTGTGAACACAAATCTGAGTATGAGATTTTAAACATATTCAATTAATCATACATAAAGCATTTTTTATATATACAGCATAGTACTAACATAATACTGTACCTTTCAGTCATTATTTGGAAATCTGGGTAACCTTGAGCATTTTCAGGAAGCTAATCCCCTTCCACCCTCACAGTAAGATGCCTTCCTGTACGCTTATGCTACTGTCTAAAATACAGTATATCAGTGTCATGTATTACTTGCCTACTGATTTCACTCTTTTGCCACATTTTCTTAAGATTCAGACCATAAGAACAGAAGGGAACATGGTCAATGAAAACTGAACAAAGCTGTAAAAATGAGAGAGAGCAGAACAGCCTCTCAGTTTCATTCACTCCAAGGCCTTAAACCAGTACCACCATAAGCCAAATAAAAATGAATAAAATACAGTAAACCTTCATTTTACTGTACCCTGCTAGACCGGATATCAGATTTAATGGACACTTTGAGGGTCCCGAACAAACATTTGGATATAGAAGGGAAATAGCTACTGGTACCATGTGAACTTATATAGCTACCAGATGACTCTGAGCCAACGGGACACATATTTGCATTTAACATATATTATCCATTTCTTGGGGTGTATAACGCAGGCATTCTGGATGCTCCTCACACACCGGGTGACTCAGAATGCAGTTACCTACACTGGCAGCAGTTTTTCCCAACCACTTGAACTAGGTTTCGGAGGACAAGGGTGTGAAATTAGGGTGTGATGAATTAATGAATCGGAAGTCATTTAGCAAATCTGAACTTATAATTGGAAAATGTTATAATCTTTACCACCATATAGGTTCATAAGCATCTAACTATCAGAAATCTGGTCAAAATTTTGCACTTGATTATTCACAAAAGAAAATTTAGATTTAGAGTAAAATTGTGCTAAAGTCTGCAGAAAGATTTCACCTTTAACTCACCGACTCGCCTGAACCCGTTAACTACACATGGCGGTTTTTTGGAGGTGTCCATGGTGCGCAGACATAGGGGTAAAAATGAAATTTCCCAAAGGCCAAATTTTGTCTTAGGAATTGAGAGAACATATGCCAAAGTATATAGTAACGAAACATTAGCTCAATATTTACCTTGGTAAAGCCATGGATGAACACTGAAGTGTCTGATTCCCTATTGGAATGTATGGTTTTGGTTTTCGTTTTTGGTTTCTGTTTCGGTTTCGAAGACTCAAACATGCCTGCATGAGTCACCATGGCACTATATTCAAAATTCACCTGCGCAGCCAGGGTTGTATTGAGCAGTCGCACTCGGAACAGCCCAGGCTGTACAGAGCAGTTAAAGGGTTAATAGACTTATATTCTTGCATAAATACTGATGCAGCATGCAAGTCAGTGTATCTGCAGGCATTTTTTAACCTACTGATCAGTATTTTGGTACCATAATTATCCACAGCCTACAGTAATTATTTTCCAATAAAATTTTTTTGAGTATCTGAGAGATCAATGTTACCGTACTACTGTACTACATTTAAAGCGGTAGTGTGATCATCAGGCTATTTTTTGGTGTCCGATATTAATTCTGGCATTTAAGTAAATGATGTTCTTTGTAGTATTTAGAGAGTTATGTTGCAAAAAGTGCTTAAATAGGTAAAAAAGGGCATATTTAGTGGTGGACGAGAAACTCAAAATTTGTCCTGGAGTTTGGAGAGACTTGACTTACCACACCTCACGTCCTATCTCTCACTAGACTACAAGTTTTGAGAGAGAGAGAGAGAGAGAGAGAGATTGGGGGGGGGGGTTGGTGAGGCAAGTCTCTCAAGAACCCCAGGACACATTCTGAGTTTCTCTAACATTTTTTATCTGTTTAAGCACAGTTTTAGTAACAAACTCTCTATGTGGCAAAAAGAACATCTATCTATCTATTGCCACATGCCTTAATCCAATAAGGGGTCCCCATAAACAAATCGCCTCCATGTCGTCCAATCCCCTGCCATTTCACTGCCCTGCTCCCAGCTCACACCTCCCTCTCATGTACAGTAGAACCTCGGTCCTCGAACAAAATCCGATCTGGAAGGCTGTTCCAAGACCGAATTGGTCGAGGACCGAACTAATTTTCCCCATAAGAAATAATGTAAATCATTTTAATCCGTTCCAAGACCCCAGATGCTTACCTATTTAAGTTTCAGCACTGGTACCAGTGCTTTCCTTTACGAGGTGACTGTATATTTCTCTTGCCTTTTCACAAATTATGTCCTCACTAACACTGTCTCCTGCTAACTGTTTCTCACTGATGAAGATAAGCAATAATTTTTCCACTTCTTCAATTATTTTCCGCACTACTTTCCTCTTTTCACTGCCAGTAGCGGTACTGGATGAACTTGCTTTCTTTGGAGCCATTATTAGGGGCTAATACTGCACTGAATCAAGAAAAATGTGAAGCACAGCAGGACAACCACGTTGACGAACAACAAAGGTGGACGCGTGACTGTCGGTCGGCCAGCTTCCCTTCGTTTGGCTACGTTCAGGTTGGTCGAGGTCCGATATTTTGGTCGACCTCTGGAGCAAAAATTTCTTGAATTTTTTGGTCGCGGTCCGATTTGTTCGACATGTGAGACATTCGAGGACCGAGGTTCCACTGTACTTCTCCACTCAATCCCTCCAACTCATCCTCGGCCTCCCCCTCCCTCTTCCTCCCTTCACCTCACTCCCATACACTCTCCTCATCAGTCTCTCACTCTCCATCCTCTCCACATGGCCAAACCACCTCAATGTGTTTTTCCTAACGCTTCCTATCACATCCTCATCCACACCACAATGCTCCTTCACCTCCTCATTTGTCAGTCTGTCTCTCCATGTGACTCCACTGCTCTCACTCCTGACTTGTGTCCCTCCAACAAGGTCCAAGCTTCAATTCCATACATTAGAGTTGGTATAACAATACTGTCATGAAGTAACTTTTTCACTTCCATTTCTTATCACTGCTTTCAAGGAACCAGCAACCTTTCTTCCTTGTTGTACCCTTTCATGCACTTCACCCTCTATACCTCCATCCATACTCATCACACTACCCAAGTACTTAAACACACTCACACTTTCCATTTCCTCCTCATCCAAAATCACTGTACATTCACTGACTTCATTTCTCCTGAAGACCATAACTTTACTCTTCCCTATATTCACCTATGGATTCCGTTTCTAACACAGTCTCTAAAGCTCATCCACCAAGCCTTGCAGCTCCTATTCATCTTCAATTAACAACACAGTATCATCTGCAAACAAAAGTACAGGAAGTTTACAAACACTGCTCTCTCTCATTAGGGCCACTCCAACATACACTGCCCTACCTTGTATCTCTTTTATAACCCCATCTATATACAGAATGAATAACCATGGAGACATGGCACATCCCTGTTTCAACTGAACCTTCAAACAGAAAAATTCACTCAGTTCACTATCCACATGCACTGCAGCCTTAGCACCCTCAAACATACTCTTCACAGCATTCAGCAACTTCCCATTTACTCCATATATCCATAATACTTTCCACAATCCTTGTCTATCCACCCTGTCATATGCTTTCTCTGTTTCCAAGAAGGCCACATGCAACTTCTTTCCCTTCTCTAGAAACTTTTTCATTAAAGGTCTACTGTAAGCATGAATATCTGATCTACACAAACTCCTTCCTTCCTAAAACCTCCCTGTTCTTCTTCAACTAATTTCTCTGTTATTTCCCTAACTCTGTCAATAAGTACCATACGACACAGTTTTCCTATTACATTAAGAAGACAAATGCCCTTATGATTGCAACACACTTCTTTTTCCCCTTTTCCTTTGTACAGGGGAAAAATTATACTTGACTTCCAATCTCCGCGACTCTATCTTCCTCCCAGGCCAATCAGCACATCTTCCACATCCATTCTACTCCTACCTCTCCCCCATGCTTCAGCATTTCACCACACACTCCATCAATTCCTGGGTCTTTCCCTATTTTGACATTTTTTCACTGCTTCCACAACTTCCATCCTACTGATTCCTTCCTCTCTTCTCAAATCCCTCCTTCTCCCAGCCACTTATACTCGCATTAGCTCCTTTCATTCTCTATGTTCAACAATTTCTTAAAGTGTTCTCTCCATCTGCTCAGTTTTTCTCCCTTCTCCATCAGTAATATACCATTTTTATCTTTCACTCCCCAACTAATTTCTTTGACACCTGTCTAACTCTCTTTACCTGTTTCCAGAACATTTTCTCACATTCTCTCCACTTTACACCCAAATTCCTTCCAAATTCCTCATCCACTCTCTCTTACTAATCCTTTCACCTCTCTCTTCCTCTCTACATATAACTCTCTCTTCCGTCTCTCAACGTCTTCCACACCCATTTCTCATCCACTCACTATATGTTTTCTTCTTTTGTGCCACAGCCTGTCTCACCTCTTCATTCCACCATGCTGTTCCTTGCCCCCTCTTTCGTCTTTTTTTCATCCCACACAACCACCTCACACGCTGCACAGATTTCTTCTGTGAATATCTTGCACACATCTTCCACATCCCCCATCTGCTCCAATCCATACATACCCAATCATGCCTCCACTTCTCTCTTATATTCTGCCTTTTTTCCATCCTCTTGTAACCTTTCCACCCTCCTTGTATGAACTACTCCCTCCTGTCTTTCCTTTCTTCTGTTCCTCCATTTCATGTGGACCCTGATTCTCACCACCACCAAGTGGTGCTCAGAACATCATCTACTTAATGCCAGGGTTAATCCCAGACACCAAGAAATAACCCAGTGGTTGCACCATTACTCTAAATACTTCATAGCCCAAAAATACTGTACATCTCACAAACCAAATGAATTTTATATTGCAAAACAAGTGCATATAATTACCAAAATGCCAATAAATAGGTTAAAATATTCCTGCAAATACTGTACATTTACTTACATTTTAAATCAATATTTATGCTAAACAGAAATTTGTCAAGGCATGTTGGCCATCTGATGGGGAAACCCTCCTGTTACCTTCGCCATATTTTTGCTCTGAATCCCAATTTTTTATTAAGAGACCAATTGAATTAGACCAAGTGGTTGGTGGGAGCGCTCACCATCCACTCACTCAATGTAGTGCTGCTCTCGGCTGCCTGCCCTTCCCTGTCTTCCTTCCTCTTCTGTCTCTCTTTCCTTCATTCTTTCCTCTGTCTACAGGTGACTGTACACTGAGTGACAAGCCAAATGGTTTCCTGTACACCAGAAAACCATTTCCTACACTGGGTGGTAACCATCTAACCAAATTATGGCTCTTCATGGTTTAGTGGGTAATTAAGGTGCTCCAATCAGATTGAGCCAGTGCAGGTTTATATCCAAAGGGTGGTTGGGGTTTATTGCTCATGTTATGCTACTCAGGGATGAGTGAGGCTGGTCACTCGCATCTTAAATGTCAGGACCAGCTTGCCTAGCCCCGAGCTTGTACACTCCTGATGGGGCAACACTGGATTAGATGATGTATGTATGTATTTGTTTATTTTTATGTATTCAACCCTGGGGATAGACTTGATATCCTGCTTTCTGAGACCTAGCAGCTGGTGTTATGGTATTAACCGGAGAATATGAACTGTGTGAATTACAGAAAAATTTGACCTAATTTCAGATAATTTGGTGTATATGAATTTATACTGTAATAAAAATTATAGTATTTTCCTACTAAAAGTACCAATTTGTAAACTGACTGCCAATTCGGTCACTCATTGCATCGGTGAAATTATGGGCTTAGTTATTTTAAAATGGGTTTAGTTTTCATTTTCTGTACTAAATACTGTATACCATTGTACTCATTCACTGTTTATTATTGCGTGATATTCCACTTCAGGGCGGTGGGGACCATCACATTTACCGGATTATTGGCTTCATTGGATCGAGTTTCCCCCAAACTAATCTGGTAAAGAGGTTTTACTGTACAGTGACATATCATCACCTGCAGGCAATCAGCAATGCTGATACAGAAGAGAAAACAGTCAGGCACTCATGCAATTGATTAGATATTATATATTTTGCTTCAGATACAAGTAAAAACATATGGCGCGTTTTTGTGAGGCCCAGGCTTGAGCCTGGCTCGAGCCAGACTTAAGCCAAAGGTCCATTCTCGTTTTTGAGGTGCCCAGGCTCAAACCAGACTCGAGCCGCGCTTGAGCCAGACTCAAGCCAAGTCGATCCACCTCTGGAGCTGGCTTGAGGTAGCTCGAGCCCAGGAGTGTGACGTCATGTGTAAACAAAGATGGCGTCTTCCATTATGTTCTATGTGCTGTTCTCACTTTTTTTTCAATATGCCACGAGTATGTGGCTTGCACCGATTGATTTTGATATACAGATATGCTAGAATTTACAGTTGATGCACGTGAGAGAAGAACATGTGTAGCTAGAGTGAATTGGACAGCTCGTTTGTGGTGCAGATCAGATAAGATTGTGTTCACTCAGTATTGCTTTTGAATCACCACTGGGCTGTTCGTTGTCGTTTTTTTTTTTTTTTAATGTTCTAAAATACGTTTTCTAGTGTTCCATACTTCACAGAGGTATTTCATGTAGTGTTAGAATTTTTTATTTGCATCTTCTTTTGCATATGTTAATAACAGTATGTTCTCTAAATTGCCTTCTTCTACCTCATATTTACTTCTTATATCTTTTAATGCATTACAATTTTTAAAGAAATGTTCAAGAGTTTCTTCTTGTTTTGTTACATAATTCACAATACGTATTTCCACGAATATACCTTGCTCTCCAGTTTAATTTTAAAGTGTTCGAGCAACATCTGTGCAGCAGTATAGAACCCTGTGTGTTTTCATAAAGTTTTTCTTCCTTAATGTCTAATTTTTTCTCTTTATAAAATATAATTGAGGATTTGTTTGTCAGTTCTTCTCTCCAACACTTTCTTTTTTTTCGTATTCATTTACCTTCTTCTTTATTTCATCCTTTTTTAAATTGTCCAGTTGGTTAGTATTTCTTATGTTGATTACCTTCATATATTCCTGAATATTTTTTATCCATGCATCTCCTTTTTTTTTTTTCATACAGTTCTAAGAACACTTTTAATGCTAATGAATTATTTTCTTGCAGAAGAAAGCATATAATGAGTGGATAAGGAACAGGGGCGTCGAAGAAGCTGAGAGGAGGACGAGAGAGTTATATGTAGAGAGGAGGAGAGAGGTGAAAAGATTAGTAAGAGACAGTAAGAAGAGAGTGGATGAGGAATTTGGAAGGAATTTGAGTGCAAAGTGGAGGGAATGTAAGAAAATGTTCTGGAAAGAGGTAAAGAGAGCTACACAGGGTGCCAAAGAAGTTAGTTGGGGTGTGAAAGATAAAAATGGTAGATTACTTGTGGAGAAGGGAGAAAAAGTGAACAGATGGTGAGAACACTTTAATGAACAGGTGGAGTCCCTCCATGGAAAAATGGTCTGTACTGCTCCTGTACAAAATCAAGGAGACTTGCATATTTCTGAAGAAATCAAGATCTTCTTTCTGATCCAGGTGATCACTGAAGCCTTTCTGCTTTCCATGTGATTCTCTGCACCAACCCAAAGGAACATAATGTAATTATAAAGTATGGTTTTGCTAATATTCTTCATATATATATATATATATACATATTTTTTTTTGAGGAGGTGGGGGGACACATTGACCTAACAGCAAAGCAGCTCACTGAAGGGAACACCTGAATGGAAATGAGGGTCAATTTTTAGTTTTACACAACCACTGATCTTTGCATCAAATCTGAGTGTTTCCAATGGTTTTTGGTGTGATTCATTTGATTTTGCCCTTCAAATCTATTGCCAATCAATGGTTTCAATGGAATGAATATTTTTGCAATCACCATAGAATCCACTATTTCTTTTTAGAAATAAAGGTAAAAATGAACAGAATCACACCCAAAACCATAGGAAACAATCAGGTTTGATGAAAAAATATGTACTGTGGGCCTACTACTTACCCTAACCCAACCCAACCTAATGTAACCTAACCACCTAACCTAACCTAACCCAACCCAACTCAACCTAATGCAAGTATTATTCATTTGCGAGCAAAGTGCATAGAATGATAAATGGTCTGTATTGGCCCAGAACTTATTTGGTAAACTTATGTTTCTAAGAATCTCTGGTTGTGCGAATCTAAATATTGTCCGAAATGAGCACTACCAGATACCCAATAATCACAAGGCAATGTGACCCTATGGTAGAAATTCCCCACACATTCAATACGTCGTTATCACAAATGAATATTCATTCATTTCATTCATTACCAGACGCCATGTATCCCAAACGGGGTGGCCAAGGGCTTAAAGTTAATTGTTTTTACAGGGAGGGGCACTAATCCTCCACCAACCCCACTTGACACCCTGAAAGTATGCACTGATAAAGAGTTCATAATGCAGGTACAGTTCATGCAACATACAGGGAGTGCTGCCTGTTGCATGCACACCTGAATGAACCAGACATGCACTCATACAGCTTGTTGGCCAACTTAATACTTAAATGACCAATCATCTGCACCCAAAAGAAAAAAATAGATAAAAAAAAAATATAAATCTGGCAGGCACAACATCTGCATGATGAAGTTAGCTCATCTTCTACCAAACTGAATACGGCATGCCAAACTCTTGTCTGGATGATCCTACATTCAAATTTTATCCAACCACCATATAGTCAGCTACCTAGGCTCATCATCGTCCTTACCAAAATATTCGACAAACTCATTACCTGCTGCCAAGAAAACTATTGGCCTATGAAGCCTCTTCTCAGCTACCTAGTCACAAACAGACACTTATCAAAAACCACCTTAAACTCAAACTCCTGACATGATCTAACCAGTAATACAACCATATTTTTTTTTTTTCAATGTGTAGATGGGAAGTGGGAGGTAAAAATGTGGAGATACTTGTGTTGGGGTATGTTCACCTTATACAATCTGCTTCAGACAATTATGGAAGTTTGATGTTCCTTAATAGTAAAACAATGGCTGTAAATTTACTGGCGCTGCCACGCCTAATAAGTACGTAAAATGAAGCAATAACCTATTATCAGACTTTTACTCACCAAACTTTTGATGTGTGTTAGATCTTACGAATATTAAAACCTAACCAGTCCATGATTCCAGTTGTTTCCTACCATCAACAACATAACTTTTTGACCACATTACAAACATGATGGTCACAAATGTGTTGTCTCCAGCATTATTATTAAGCTTGCTACCACTACACCATAATATCAATAAGAGTTCTGTCTACTTTCCCATACACTATCACTGAGAGTACCTTGTTCCTAGGGTTCTCAACAAGCACCCTAAGTTTGTAAATTTAAAGCTTTCCTTATATAATGCCCTTCGTTTCCAGTGGTTAACACAGCTGCTTTATGTACCTAGTACCTGTTGCCATTAAAGACGACAACGCAGTGACCTGGCTCGTGTATTCCTCTACAAGAGTGGACACAACAGTCGCAGACTCTTGTGTCTCTGCAAACACCGGAGAAGTTTCCATCTGGAGGGAAGAACTACTGCTTAGATCGAAAATATCTGATTCTCCAATATCTGCAATGCTGCTTTGCGTCGTCAGCTGACCGGGGTGTTTGTTTACATTCGTCAGTACGGCTCGAGTACTGTTTTTGCGGGGCCACTTTGGCTTAAGCCAAAGAGCGAAGCCAGGCTTGAGCCTCAGGCCTCACAAAAACGTGCCTATAGCTGTACATGGAATGGAGTGAAACTGTGGGAAAGCTCCCATGCATACAATGTACAAATGTAATTTTTTTCAATAAACCATAACATTATTCACTGTAATAGATTTCAAATGTTGTGGATATGAATAATTTTGAAAATATCCAATAAACAACCTCACCAGTCTTACAAACCCTGGCAAAATACCACCTGCCATGTAGGACTTTTAGATTTATTCAGCTCCAAGGTCAATCTGTCAACAGTTGATTGTTTCTACTAACCTAATCTAACCAACTGGAACATGAGACAAATGAGCTTCAGGCCCAAATCAACTTACTGCCTGCTGTAAGAAGCATCACCAGTGTCAACAAATCTAACACGGTGCTCTTAGTATGGTAACATAAATGTTATTTCTGTGGTATTAGGATGTCATAAATGAATTATACAATTATGAAGGATAATTACAGTCAAAAAAAATTTCATCATATGTTAACAGGAGCAATCCTGCAGTTTGTCCTCAAAAAGGGCAGGATAAATGCGATATGAATGGTCAAACTTTGGCCAGAATTTTTGTTCCCCTACATGCACTATGGTATTCACCCATTTTCAGTTCATATTTTTCTCACAGTGCACAAACATTATATCAAGAATAACAAAGTATTTAGCATTCACTTCAGGTACTGGAAACATAGTTTACTTTCAGCAGTAAAAATACCTTACTGATCCACTTGCTGCTCTCCCACGTTGTTTTCTGTATTTTCCTAATCATTATCATGATGGTAAAACATTGTTTACAGCTGATTTTGTTTTCCCTCTAGTTATTATCAACTGCTTCTTTTGACTCAATTATGTCTGTTCTCAAACATAATGGCAGACTTTCTAAAACGTACTCCCATCAAACGAACGAGCTGTGCTAGCCAGTTCATAACCTATCCCTAAGTTACCTAACTTAAACTAATCTAACCTAACAAAACAAAACCAAATCTTGTCCAATCTAACTTAACATTACTTTACCGAACATAAGCTATGGTAACAACCAGACACACCAAAGTGGAAAAACCCAATTACAGTTGCGTAGCTTTTAGTAAGTGTCTGCCATTACACCCAGCCATCAGGGAGGTGGGGATAGAAAATCAACACAAAACAATTGTTTACCACCTTAAAAAAATAAAATATGGAAAACAAACTGTAACAATAAATGAACTGGTACCTTAAAGTTTTAATGCTGCTTACACTAACACTGTACATTTACCCTGGTATTTCTCATCTGATGTAACATAAAGGTGCAAGGATAATATTAAGAAATTTTCCCCCAAAGATGACCCCTGCCGACACCATTTGTAGGCTTTGCGTGTTTTCCGAGGGTTTGTTCACTTATGTTCCAGCGCCGTGTTAAGAAAATGATGCATTGTCTGAAGCACCGTCAGGTTCATGAGCTACCCTAAACCTTGTTTAATAATGCACACACACAAAAACCATTACTGATCTTTAAATTCGTGAACTGATAGAACACGACATTGCAAAACAATATTAATTAAGTCATTCAGTTAAAAGCTTTGGAATGACGAGATTTCCCAGGATTCTGCTGCTGTCCACCAAAGTTCATCTGACCTTAAAATGATCACTTTTGTACACATAAAATGAACCATATCATACAAACCTCCAGTTGTTCCAGGACCGCATAAACACACTTACATTCTGCGTGGACAGTTTCGGGCGTCCAGGAAGGCTAAATATCGCTAGACTGTACGTCGAGTGCGCATCATAACAAGCCAAACAAACGCTACCACTGTTACCCATAATCCTCAGCCGCCGTCATGGAAAATATCTACCTATTAATTTATTATCATATCGTGCTAGTTTAAGTATTTTTATACAAATTATGCACCATGATTAGTTGATTAACATACTTGTTTGCTTTTATCACTCAGCTGGATTTAATTTCGAACTATCATCAATATCACAGCCAGTATGCTATATACGCAGTTCCATCTTGAATATATATATATATATATATATATATATATATATATATATATATATATATATATACAGGAAAACGACGTGTCAAGCTCCCACAGCTGCCATTATCGGGAACTACCATCAGATTAATGTGTTGAAACTTACGAATGTAAGTCAATAATTTGAGTCCTTATCCATCCTGAAAAGCTTCCTGTAAGTGCTTTCACCATGGGTGAATCTCCTTCCGAAGAGTTCTCCAACCCAAATACGGAAGCTTGACCATCTATCATCCTTCATGTTCATACTTCCACCTTCAGCTCTCTCTCTGTCCCCAAGAACTTGAGGAATATATCCCTCAGTAATACCGCACATAGCTACACTAGTCTCCTACTCTATGTCAGTCTCGGTCAAAGTCCTTCTGTCATTCCAGTTGCAGTTTAATTCGCTGGTGACGCTGAGCTAATTCTTTGACAAGGGCGACTTAAGAAGAGAGGATTACTGCAGTAGCTGACCCATGCTAGGCAGCTCCTATAAGAGTCACTAAACTACCAGAATAAGACAAGGATGGTAAAGAAGAAGGCTCTCACCCGCCCACCAAACCCTACAGCCAAAACTGGCAGGAAAAAGTGAGAACACCGCACAGTATAGAAACACTGGAGAGGACATTTTATAGGAAAAGTGTGAAAGGAAGAGAGACTATAGGCTACCTGAAAAGGAAAAAGAATGAATTAGTACTGGTTATTACGTGATTTTTATATCAACCCTCACTTGTCAAATACTTATTTAGCCTGTGCTTGAAACTCTCAGTGGAAGGAGCAGCAACCTTATTCCCAGGGGCGTACCTAGAGATTTGGGGGCCCGGGGGGCTAGGTTCTTTGCGGGGGCCCCCTACCCCCCCTCATTCTCAAAACTTATCTAATACCTCAGCCAGGATTGTCGGGATGATAAATATATATATTTTTAAATATTAATAAACAAGCTTATAAATTTTTAAGGCTTTGCCCCCCCCCTCAATTGGGGTCCCGGGGGGCAGTTTCAAAAAGCCCCCCCGCCCCCCCTCAGGTACGCCACTGCTTATTTCATTCGTCTACTGCTCTATTGCCAAACTAACTTCTACCTACTTCCTTACTAAAACGGAATTTATCCGGCCTGAAACCATGACTACCGTAGATTCACGTACCTTGCTAATATCTCTCTTATTTATTCCCTTCATCCACTTAAACACCTCAGTTAAGTCTCCCCCTAAGCTACGCCTTTCAAGTGAGTGCAATTTGGTCTTCTCAGTGTGTCTTGATATGAAAAGTTCCTAGCATTTAATTATGTAGGCCTACCACTTTTGTCATTCTTCTCTGTAGATTTTCTATCCATCCATCCATCATCCAATCCTACGTTGCCCCATGAGATGCATAGGAGCCCGGGGCTGGGCAAGTTGGTCCTGAGATTTAAGATGAGAGTGACCAACCTCATTCATCACTGTTGAAATGGAGAAATGAATTCCCCGAGCTAGGCAACTAAGGCCATATAGCCTCGCTAGGTTACAGGAGAGCGCTACCCCTCCCAGCACGGCGGACCCGGGCGCGGCTCGAACTCACGACCCCGAGCTCGGTTCTCTACCACTGAGCTACCGTGCCCCCTCATCACTGTTGAGTGGCATTAAGTGAGCAATAACCCCCAACCATCCCTTGGATATAAACCTATAGTCCGGGCTATAAAGTACGATTTTATAGTGAACCTTAGACATATATATTTTTTACACTGGTTTTTAAACAATTTCGGCCTGCTGATTTCAAATGTGATGTCAGACGATAAAAGTTGAGCGTTTATGTAGACATCCCTTTAAAGCAGGTAGGTTATATAAAATCATGGTAAGAGGCATTGGCTGTCTCATTTTATACCTATCTAGAGCAAGAATTCTGCCAAGCCTGACAAATTTGTATGGAGTTCTGTAAAATTAATTTAATTTTACACTTCATTATTACTTATTATTGCAAAATAGGTCATTATTGGATATTAAAAAACTAAAGACGAAATGATTTATAGCTGCATTCAAAATTGAATTCTGATTATAAGGCTGGTAAATATTTGTCTGTCTTTCTTGCAGTTATGGATTGCATAATGTAAGGTAGCAAGAAGTCGAAGCTTATCCAGTCTTCAAGAATCCAGAGTCTGCATGATGCGAGTCGTCAACGTGGTGATGGTTTGAGAGAAAATCTTGCAGAAAGGGTTACACAGTTCACCTGTCACATGAACTGCATCTGCACTTACCGCTCAAGGCATCATACTGAGCGATTTCTAAAAAGGCGTAAATTGCAGCCAGCTGATGGCACAAGTAGTAAAAGACTGAGAGGAAGTCATGAATTTAACTTCCTTGAAGACTGTATTGTCAGTGGAACGCCCCGCAAAGAATCTAAGTCGTTGGAAAGAAGCATATGTTTGTAGAACTGCTGATGTTGGAAAGACCACATCAAAAGAAGCCATTCTAAGGCAAGCAAGTGAAAGAAATGATGCCTGAGCAAAAGATGAGATATTCAGTGTTAATTGTGCTTTGACCGATCTGCACGCAACAGACGCCTGTTACCACAAAGACTGTCTTGCTAAATTTTTCACCAACAGTCCAACCGAGTCCACTTCTAATGCAGGCGACAGTGCACTAGACAATTGGTCAAACAAACTGTCACAAACAAAGAGTACATTTGGGACAGTGTTGATCTATGTAATTTGTATATTGAACTAGGGGGAACACAGCACTCAAGGCGTTCCCTCTTGAAGATTGTCAGCAAGAAACTGCATCCTGAACTGATTGTTTTGTCCTCTCCTGGTGTGGCATCTATCTTGGTGTTTCGGGGTAAAGCAGCAAATCAATTTCATATTGTAGATGACACTGAGGATGAATGCAATGTACGAGTCATCTCAAGTTTGGCCAAAAAGCATCAGAGCAGAATGCCAGAAACCTGATATGATATTTTATTACTCCCGCATATCAATGTCCGATGTTATTAGTGATTGTAGCCAAATGCTCTTGTCAATTCTTGCGGCAATATCACCTAAGCTTGATTGCACACTGGAAGCAGCAATGACTGGCAACATTGTAATAGGTGCTGTGACTGGTCAAGCAACACGTCTACAGATATCTTTGAGTGTACTGTTGAACCAACACCGAAAGCTAGTTGACAGATTTCATAATTTTGGTGTTACATCCTCTTACAATGAACTTCGGCGTTTCAGAATTTCTGCTACCAGTTCAATGGCCAAAGCTCCTCGAGGACTAGCACAGTATGACAGTACAGTTAATGTTCATTGTTGCCTCGAAATCGGAACTGCCCAGTGGTTAGAATATGAGAGCCAATGGCCATCAGGCTTCCACAACAAGTTGAATAGAAATGTCAAGACCATAGCAGCTGCACCGATACGTACTACCAAGGCTGGCCCAGGTCACATCATTGTTGATACTGAATTTATCTATGCACGCGTCAATACAATAATGGCATCATCAACAGAGACCATTTCCATAGAGAGACTATTCTTTCATGAACTGGCTCCACACCCAACTTCTCTCTTTAAGGAGAATGGTGAAATGAGGACAAGCAGCAAGTCTGTACTCAAGAATAAACTGAAGATGGTATGTGGAATACTGCACTGTCAACATCCATTGGTGGTAATCCTAGATGGCCGTATTTTGTTATGGACAATTCCTTGGCCAGCATTACTTGCAAAGCTTTCAACGTTCACCAGCACTGCAGTGTCCAGAATCTTGCGATATACCGAGACAGCATCAGTCCTTCATGTGGTGTGTGACAGATACTATAAGCTGAGTACAAAGTCATGCTGTCGAACCTCACGACAGAAAGGACTGAGTCGCGTTCTCAAGCTGACAGAAGAATTGCCTTTACCCAAACGGGCCATCGTGTTGAATGTAAGTGCAAACAAAGGACAAGTCATCCATATGACTGTAAAAAAGTTGTGCTCCATCCAGGTCCCACAAGGAAAATGCATCATCGTGACTGGCCCTGATCCACATCCAATAGAAGTTGGGGTTGGTCCACAACAGACAGCAATAACATATAAGGAGGCAGATGTCATCATGGCATATCACATGATTCACGAAGCTTCTGCAGGCTTTTCACCAATTCGGGTTGTATCTGATGACACTGATGTGCTTCTTATCCTTGCACATCACCTGTATGCACGAAATAACGGCTTGCCAACTACAGTTAAGATAACCATGGAGTCATATAGCACACTGTCATCAATGTCAATGAGGTGGTCAATAAGCATGCTGCAGTCATCCGTAACCTTCCTGGAGTCCATGCCCTAATTGGATGTGATGCAGTCTCTTCATTTGCTGGTACTGGCAAGGCATCTGTGTTCAAACACTTGAAAAGTTCACTGGTTTGCTTCTTCTAGGTGATGTTGCAGCATCACCAGATGACGTCACTAGCTCTTGTTTGTAATTTGTACTCATATTATATGGGAAGGAGCAAGGGATATCGTTAGGCCACATGCATGCTAACATTTTCAAGAGAAAACTTGCTGGCAAACATGTCACCAAAGTTGAGCAGCCTTCCACCTACTCAAGGTGCATTTAAGCTACATTGTGAGCGAGCCCATTTCCAAACAGCTTTGTGGAAATCAGCAGGCATGGTTTCGCCGACCGACTTGGACCCTCTGCAGCATGGCTGGGAAATGAATGGACTAGAATTGTGACCAACGTATGCTCTGCCTGGACAATTAGCTGCTCCAGATGAAGTGCTTAATCTCGTCAAATGTGGCTGCAAAACGACACACTGTCCATGCACAAAAATTACACTTCCGTGCTCAGACTTGTGCAAATGCAGGAGCCAAGCAAGCTGTCAAAACCCGTTCAGACTGAGCATGGACAACAGTGATGACAGTGGCGATGAGTCTGAATAGATATTGTGTGATTATATTATTATAAACATTATATATTATCAGAATTAATTTCTTGAATTGATTTCTAGAACTGAACACTCATAACCCGTCATATGATACCATTACGATATAAAGTCTTTGTGTACTTTTTTCATGTATGGATAAATCATTATTGCCATATTTCTAGTAATATTATCTGATCGTTTTGTCAACAAAAATATAAAATATAATTTACACCTTTAATAACCATTTAGATTCATTCTCAGCATTTCATGGGATTCCCGGCAATAATTTTGGATTTTTGCGATTTTACAAAACCGCTCAAAGTTTTGCGTCTAGCACTCATCATATTTGGGTTTAGCACAAAATAATTGTCTAGAAACAGTCACGAAAACTGTAATGCTAGGTGTTTTAGGGTCGGTTTCCCGTCCCTCTAATGCCTAGTGTGTAGCTAGGTTCACTTTCTAGACCGGAGCTTAGACGATTAGGAGAGAGGCAAGACAAAAAACTCAAGGCAACAACCTTACATGTGTATTACTAGATTCTACAGCGGAACGGGTAGATGTCACAAATACAGGTATACTGGACAGTTATAATTCTTAGGCCTAGATATGGGGTGTTAGCATCGCGCAGGATACTACCTGGGACAAGGTTGGGTAAGGTGAATAGCACTTAGGGCAGAGGGGTTATGCACCATTATTGCAGGATGTCTATGTTCTATATATTGGTGGAGTTGGTGGCACTATTTCACTGTGGGTGATTATTACGTTAACACTGGGGCCTGCGTATGAACTTAGTGTGGTGCGGCGGTACTATCTGGCAGCGTGTTCACTGTAACACCCGTGTTTCACTGCCTTGCCGTGTTCACTGTTTCACTGTTACCTTGCTTATTCCACCACTCCTTTATATTGTTACTGATGCTTTTCTCACTGACTTCCTTTATACTGTTAACTCACTGTTCTGCCTTCACTTCGCTCTGTCACGGGCACTGTGCTTTCACTGTCGCTCCTTTCGGGTCTGGGCGTCGTGGTGGTCAGGTACTGTACAAGGGCGGCGGAGGTGAGTCAGCCTCACTACTGACTGGGCTGGGTTTCGCCAGGGGCGTCTGTGTTCAGGGGCCACAAGATCACACGCAGGGGCGTCCTCTCTCGTCTGGGGCTGCTGGTGGCGAAGGGTCCCCCGCTTTCAGGACTTGGGGCGGGAGTCTGGCCCTCAGGGCTGGGGCCGAATAGCTGCCTGAACTTCTCGCTCAGGCGCCTGACGGAGGACGAAGATCTCTGGTGTCTGGGTGTAGGGAGGTCCCGCCCGGGGGTCCTGGGGGTGGTCTGGAGGTCCCAAGGGCTGCTGTCCCTGGTGGTCGGGGACACTGTCAGGAGGGGGCTGAGGCATAGGCCTACATTGGGGTTCGTCAGGCGAGTCCTCTCAGGATCCGGCTGCAGGGAGAAGAGCCTAGTGGTAGTCACGGGGCCTCTCCAGAACTCCTCGAGGCTGGGGGCTCCCTCTGGGTCGTAAGTTGGTGGGCAGGAGTCAGCACCTGACGGAGGAGCGGCTACGGGCTGTCTCCTACCGTAGGGCCTGGCTACTGGCCATGGCCTTCTAGGGGCACGGCTACCAGCCGTCGCCAAGGCCCAGCTACTGACCGTGGCCTGGGGTAGTGAGTGGCTACAGGCCAACTCAGGGGCACCTTCAGAGCAGCTACCAGCCGTCTCCTGACAAAGGCAGGAGCGGCTACCGGCTGTCTCCTGGTTACCTCCAGAGCAGCTGCAGGCCGTCTTCTGTAGGAGGGTTGAGCGGCTACTGGCCATCTCAGGAGTATTGGCTGGAGCTGGAGTAACAGCTCCACCCCATGGTTGTTGGTAGTTGGCTCGCCCGGAACGTAATCTCGTATTCCAGCTATGGTGGCGGCGGGCGAGCTCCGGGTTATAGGGGCACACGGCCCTGGCGGACTTATGTCCTTGTCGCCCGGAGTCCAGGCACGCTGTATATGCTCCTCGGTGGGCTCCTTCTGAGGGTGTTAGGTTGCCCTCAGTGAAGTTATACTGCATTTTAAAAACTACTATATATTAAAAGACAAGGTCTAACGATTTCTAGCCTGGACTACTTCACCGGCTCAATCCGACTGGAACTCCGTAATTACCCACTAAACCACCAGGCGCCATACTTTGGATATATGATTACCACCCAGCATAGCAAATGGTTCCCTGGTGCACCTGTGGGTGACTCTACACTGACTGACAAGTCAGTGTAGAGTCACCCACAGGCAGAAGGGAGAGGAAAGAATGAAGGAAAGAAAGACAGAAGAAGCGTAAAGTCACCCATAGGCAGAAGGATGGGGAAAGAATGAAGAAAAGACAGAAGAGGATGGAAGGAGAGAAGGATGGAGGAGAGGAAAGGGCAGCCACCTGAGAGCAGCACTACATCGAGTGGATGGTGAGCGCCCCCACCTACCACCTGTACATTTTCTAACGAATTTACATCCATTCTAGAGTACACACACAAAAATTGCAAGACCTAGTCTAGTTCTGGCTTTACTAATGCTAGATAAAAAGCTTCGCGAAATAAATCCGAGAACTATATATGCTTTATTTATCGCATTTAAACAACTGCCTTGGTTTTAGGTCTTTACTAACCATCACTTCTAGATCTCTCGCATTCCGATGTTATGAATTTATTATCTAATTTGTAACTAATATTTACGATGGTCTTGCCCACGTTAAATACTTTGCATTTTTGCAACGTTAACATCCATTTAGACCATTTTTGCCATATACTGAGAACTTTTGAAGGTTAACAGGCGTCAGCTGAGTTAATGATGCGTCCATTTTTGTGTCATCGGCAACTTTGCTAATACCGCTAGCGATTTCTAAGTGTAGGTCGTTTATGTATATAGTGAATGATAAAGGATCGAGTACTGACCGCTATTTACTAATCCCCAATCCCACTTAGTACCATTTATTAAAACCCTTCTTTCGTCCTGTCAGTCAGGATTCTATCCATTTTAAGATATCGCTGTCTTTACCGTGTGTTCTAACCTTCCTAACTAACCTTTCGTGTGGAACTCTATGGAAAGCTTTACCAAAGTCAAGATAAATAATATCGCAAGCTTTAATGCTATCTACGGCTTCACAGACCTCCAAGAAAAATGATACGGTAACAAGCTTGTGAGGCAGGATCGTCCTTGCATAAATCCGTGCTGATTTTCATTTATGAGATTAAATCTAAGTGTTTTCAAATTTTCCTTGACAAAACTGACTAGCATTTTACCAACTATTGATGCTAGAGTTATCGGACAATAATTCGACGCAAATGATTTTTCACGCTTTCAAAAATAGGGAGTACGTTCGCTGTCTTCCATGTCCCTGGAACTTCTGATAATAATTTTTAAGTATCGTTGTAACTGGCTGACATAAATCCTCCTTGGTCTCCATTGTAATTTTTTCATATATGTCGTCCGGACCTAGCGATCTTTTAGGTTTTAACTTATTAATTTCTTTCCATACTTCGTCCTTACTAATGGTTATATAACTAAGACATTGTTGGCATTACCATCGTGAATAACTCTTGCTTCAGGGATCAGGTCTAAATTTTCCATGGTAAATATTGATTCGAGAGAATTATCGAGGAAAGAGCATATCTCGTTATCTTCACTGGTAGGCTAATTAAAATGCCCGGGACAAAGCCACTGACCAAAGTCCCCGCTTCAGCTACTACCACAGAGAACCACTGCCGAAGAGACGGGAGGCAGCCTCCCCCAGGATTGCTACCATACGATATTGTTTCCAAGCAAGAGGGGCAGAGGAACCGCATCGAGCCAGTTCAGTTGGTGTTGCGGTGACAAATGAGCGGGAATCTGGGGTAGGAGGGGGTAAGCCTACTCAGTAGAACTTGGAGGCTCAAGGAGGGTATCGAAACTCTCCCATGACGAGGTCTTTGGGACGTGTGAGAGGCTCGTCGGAGACGTTGGCGATCCTAATGGCACTGAGGTGGGGAGGAACTATTGCCGGAGAGTTGAGGCAACTCGTGGCACAGGGAAGCGAGGAGAGAACAGCAGTGGGGACTGGGTAGTGGTATCTAGTGGTGCCCAGGCTTGATGGTGGGGTTGGATGGTGGTTGTCTTCTTGTTCACGGCCTGCATGACTGTGCAGGCTGGCATTGGGGTTGTGGACCCTGAACCAAAGGCTCCGATGACGGCAGTCAATAATGGCCCCCAGCTTTAGTAATAGATCCAACCCGAGATAACCGTCATGAGCCATACATTTTGAGTCGAAGACAATGAATGGGTGGTCAATGTAGACTGACACCTCTGACGTGGTGACCGTGAGGGAGAGGATTTCGCCTTTCAGAGCCAGTAGTTCGTCTCCCGCCCCAGTCAGGTCAGTGGACGAGGCTTGAAGGGCCTTGAAGATTGCCTGATTTTTCTTGTAAAACTGCGTGTGCAGGAAAAAACGCACTGCATCAGTGTCCACTAGGAGCCTTACAGGAACTCCATGGAGCCTATTCATAGTGTTGACAGGCGTTTCGAGCTTTGTGCTTGTTGCCCCCACCAGGACCAGAGCCGAAGGGGGCGGACCTAAAAATCCAGCCCAGGTTTTGATTATTTGGGTTTCTTCCATCTCATTGTCTATGTAATCATGTGTAGACTCTGCAACGACCACTTTCTCAGGATCTGGTCCTGGGTCGACTACCAGGGTGTCACTGTTGGGAGACACTACACTGTGGTGGATTCTGTCGGTTGGACCAGCTATGCAAAGCTTTAACCTGCTCACGCATGTCGAGCAGGGCGAAGGAAGCTTTGCAAGCCTTGAACTCCCATGGGTCAGTTAGGATCAGGCTATCCTGCCGAGTCTGTTATGCCTGTGGAGTCGGGGAGACTCGGGAGTAGAAAGGATGGTTTTGACTCCGCCAGTTCTCCGTCTTCTGGCATGGTTGGGTGGGGACATGGCACACAACCCCAGTCTGCATATGTTTGCCTGTGTGTGCCGCCAGTAACAGCCAGAATGTAATGATGTCCCAGTCAAGTCCGAGTGTCGTGGATCGTGCAGTGTTCCCGGATGATATCAGATAGGCGGTGCGCGAATATAAGTTGATTCCGTTGTTCCTCTGTCATCTGGGCGTAGGCTGACAATAAATTTTCTCAAGTACGCTAATGTAGCATCTAGCACTCCCTCAGATTTCATATCATTTAACTGTGAGCGTGTGACGACCAAACCGAGGGAGGGTTGGACTACGTCGACCACTCTTTTAATGACCTGTGCCCATGTTAGGGTTGTATTGATATTCCCTGTTATTAGGGCAACCGACTTGCCTACATGAAGCAGCAGTACCGCGATTTTCTGTGTATCCTCTTCGTAAACCAAATTCAACACTAATTTGACCATTTCCATGTAAGTAAAAATGTCACAGAATTCTGGGTCATACTTGGGTATGGGGATGTGGGACCATGGGCTGCCATCGTGATGTATGTGCTATTGTGTCCGTAATGTGATCAAAGCTCTGCTTTGCCTTTTCTTTGTACTTAGATCCCACTGCTGTCACCAGTGTTATGCTGGAGATAACCTGTTTTTTCTCTGAGTTCTTCTAAACAGGAAGGAACACACAAAACGCACTTACTGTATGCTACACTGTAACGGCACAAGGCGAGAACGCAAACTCAGGGTGGTGATACAACAGATGATTACAATCTTTAAACTCAACTCACAACTCTGGTAACATCAAGTCAAAGACATATAAGACAGATAAGGTAAATGGTCAGTCTGGGGGAGGTGGTCTTAATCTGAGGACATGAAGAGACTTCTACTCAGGGTGCGCTAGGGAAATAGCCACAAGGTCTATACACAGGGAGAAAGTGGGAGATTCGGGAGGTGAGTTTATGTCTGTACTGCAATATGTTGTTAAGAGCGCATCAGGAAGGCAAAGGCCAAAAGGGAGAAACTGCGACTTTAGTTATGAAAGGAGACACCAGATATCTGGTTTTCACTAAGGACCTAGGGGATAGACGTTAGTGTGGACTGTTCCCCCAGTGGGCACACAGGAAGGTTAGAAGGGACCATAGAAAGACGGGATGGCACGGTCATACAGTACAGGAAGCAGCCTCGTCCCACCCCTAGGATAGCTGCCGTACGAGTTTACAAGCAAGAGGGGCACAGGAACTGCGCACACGCCACCACTAGCCGCCCCTCTCACCCTAAGCCATAGCCCGCCCACTGTCACAACCAGAGCCCCAAATATTGCAAACAGCCAGGGCTCTTCATTCCTGTACTGGCCTGATGCAGTACTAAAGAGAAGGCTCGATGTTTCTCAGACTCCAGTTTGGCTCAGTGTAAACCGCCAAAGTTGGCTCAACGCGACGACCCAACTGAACTGGCTCGACACAGTTCAGCTCTGAAGAAGCCATGATGTCCCTCCTCACCAACTGAGCTGGCTCGATGAGGTTCAGCTCCGAAGAAGCCATGAACTCTCTCTACCCTGGACTAGCCACTGCAAGACATCACGATCCCGGGAATGACCCTTCTCCCTGTGCTTTCCCTTCCATGCCCCAACAGTCCCCTCCCCCTTACACCTGGAAAAGAGATCCCGGTGGACCAACTTCACGACCTTGCCATCCCGTCTTTCTCAGGCCGCTTCTAATCTCCCCGTCTGCCCAGTTTGGTAACAGTCCACATTAGTCGTCTGCCCCCTAGGTCCTTAGCGAGAATTAGATATCTGATTTCCCCTTCTGGAACTAGAGTTGCAGTTTCTCCCTTTTGGCCTTTGCCTTCCTGATACACTGTTAACAACATCCATCAGTACAGACGTAACTCACCTCCCGGATCTCCCCCTTTTTCCCTGTGTATAGCCTTTGTGGCTTTTTCCTTAGCGCACTCAAAGTAGAGGTCCTTTCGTGTCCTCAGATTAAGACCCCCTCCCCCAGACTGACCATTTACCATATCTGTCTTATATGTCTTTGACTTAATGTTGCCAGAGTCGTAATTTGAGTTGAAGGATAGTAATAAACCTGTTGTATCACCACTTTGAGTTAGTGTTCTCACCTCGTACCGTTAGTTTGTGGCATAAGTGTGTTTTGTGTTTCTTCCTGTTTAGAAAAACCCAGAGGAAAACCAGGTTATCGCCAGCATAAAGCTATTGTTACCTGATTCTGCTGTAAAAGGTCCTATCCTATCTTTATTTTTTGTTCTGTAAAACTTATAAAAGCCCCTGGGGTTTTCTTTCGATTCTTGCACTACCTTAGTATCATAACCTCGCTTTGCTCTCCATACCTCCCTCTTGATTTCCTTATTCAAAATCGCGTACCGGTTACGTAAGTGTTCCTCTGCTCTTTAATTTTCTATATATTCCATTTCTGTGGCCTACGAGAAATTTTATCTACTGTTTAACCATGTCGGCTCTGAATTATTTATTCTAAACACTTTTGCATGGATACATCTATCCTGGCCTCTGTTTATTATATTTATTGAATCATTATATTTCTCACTCACCGAATGGCCACGCGGTACCTGACCTTAATCTCCGTGACCTGAGCTACACTCCCACACTCCCTTCCTTCATCTGTGACCTGAGCTTCCCCAGTAATCACACTGATTCAGCACCCTCCCACCTAAATCCTGTCCCACATGCACCTATGACCTGAGCTTCCCCAGTAACCTGACTCTCCCTAAAACTACCAGTCTCCCCGTGGAATTTGGTTCTGAAAAAAGCTTTTAATCCACCAAAATTCCCTAGGCGAAAATTAGGGACACTTTATCGGTTTTCAGTACAGAGGTTATTCCAGATAAATTTGAACTTCATTTCTTCATGGTCTTGCAACTTCTGTGTCACTAATAATGTTTTACCTGTTCGATAAAAGCAAATCTAGTACATTCTTACCCGCAATGGGCTCCCTGATATACCCGGTACTGATAAACAAAATTATCCTTCACCACTTCTAAAAATTCTTCGGACACTGTGTCCCCTGTCAGATTTTGTCATTTTATCCTTGGCATGTTAAAATACCCTGCGGTAATTACTGAGCTGGACTGTATTGCAGTGGTCGGTTGGGGCGCACACCATCCACTCACTCGGTGTAGTGATACTCTATTTCAGTGTAACTCTACATTGAGTGACAAGCCGAGTTATATGCATTCCTGTAAAGCAGGAAATTTCATAATACATTGGGTGGTAATCTTATAACCAACCAACATGCTTTCCCTGCGTATCAAGAAGTGGGTAGGCGGAGGGTTAGTGCCCTCCCCGGAAAACAGCTAATTAAAAATACAAACAAAATTCCTCGAACCAGGACAGACCAACAGGTGACGACCAAGAACCGGACAAAGGACTTGGTACGACTGCAACATGGAATGTAAGGGGTGCGAATGATGAGGTGAGAGTTAGATTGTCCTGGTGCTTGAGGGTGCAAAAGTGGACACATGTGGTTTGACTGAGACTAATTGGTGAGGTTAGAATGTAAGAGTGGGAGTACGGATGGGGTATATGCGCGGGGGTAGGTGAGAATGAGAGAGCAAAAGAGGGTGTATGTATTGTTGCGTGCAAGAGATGGAAGGAGAATGTAAGACAGTATGGATTAGTTGGTTCAAGGATTGTGTGGGTAAGACTGGAAGAAGGATTACAACCGTGGGCGATTGTGTGTGTGTATACGCCAAAGCAAGATCGTGCAGACAGAGTGTAAGAAGAGTTTTGGGCAATTGTGAAAGTGTGCATGGAAACGTTTGAGAGGAATGACAGTGCTCTTGATCAGAGATATGAATGGAAAAGTAGGGGATGTGAAGGTGGATGGAGTATGTGGTGAGTGGGGTGTGCCTGCAGAAGTGGGTGAGAATGGTAGTGGTTTAGTGGACATTCGTGCGGGGAGGGAGTTGGTGATAGCCACTACTCTCTTTAGGCACAAAATGATACTCAGGTATACGTGGCGAATGATGAGAGAGGCGGGTGGTGAACTGAATGAGCCAAAGGCAATGATTGATTGTGTATGTGTGGATGATAGAATGAGAAGGTATGCAATGAATGCAAGAGCATACAGAGGTTGGAGAAGTGGACCTTCTGACCACCACTTGGTGGTGGTGAAAGTCAAGGTACAAATGCAGTGGATGAACAGGAGGGAAGGACGGGAGGAAGTGGTCCAAAGTAGGAGGGTAGAAAGGTTGCAAGAAGATGGAAAAAAAAAAAAAAGACAGAATATAAGAGAGGTGGAGAAGCGATTGGGTAAATATGATTTGGAGCAGATGAGGGACGTGGAAGGTGTGTGCAAGATATTCGCAGAAGAAATCTGTGCAGCATATGAGGTGGTGTGTGGGATGAAGAGATGACGAAAGAGGGTAAAAGGAACAGCATGGTGGAATGAAGCTGTGGGAGAAAAGAAGAAAGCAAATAGTGAGTGGATGGGAAGCAGAGGCATTGGGGAAGTTGTGAGACGGAAGCGAGTTATATTATGTAGTGAGTAAGAGAGAGGTAAAAAGATTACTAAGACAGAGTAAGAAGAGAGTGGATGAGGAATTTGGAAGGAATTTCAGTGTAAAGTGGAGGGAATATAGGAAAATGTTCTGGTAGGAGATAAAGAGTGTTAGACAGGGTGATAAAGAAGGTAGTAGGGGAGTGAAATATAGAAATGGTAGATTGAGAGTGGAGAAGGAGGAAAATACGAGCAAATGGAGAGAACATTTTTAAGGGACTGTTGAACATAGAAAATGAAAGTAATGAGAGTATAAGTGGCTGGGGAATGGCTGGGAGAAGGAGGGAGGTGAGAAGGGAGGAAGAGATCAGTAGGATGGAAGTACTGCAAGCAATGAATAGAGTCAAAATGGGGAAAGCCCCAGGAATTGGAGTGTGTGGTGAAATGCTGAAGCATGGAGACGAGATGGTATTAGAATGGATATGGAAGATGTGTAGATTGGTCTAGGAGGTAGGTCAGAGGACTGGAAGTCGGTATAATATTCCCCTGTACAGAGGAAAAAGGGAAAAAGAAGTGTGTGGTAATCATAGGGACACTTGTCTTGTAATAGGAAAATTGTGTGGTAGGATACTTATTGATAGAGTTAGTGAAATAACAGAGGAATTAGTTGTAGAACAGGAAGGTTTTAGGAAGGGAAGAGGTTGTGTAGGTCAGCTATTCATCATCAGGTCTTTAGTGGAATAGATTCTAGAGACGGGAAAGAAGGCGTATGCGGCCTTCATGGATGTGGAAAAAGCATATTACAGAGTGGATAGACAAGGAATGTGGAACATATTAGAAATATATGGAGCAAATGGGAATCTGTTGAATGCTGTGAAGAGTATGCATGAGAGTGCTCAGGCTGCAGTGTGTGTGGATGGTGAACTGAGTGAATTTTATGTCTGAATGTTGGATTGAAACAGGGACGTGTCATGTCTCCATATTTGGTTGTTCGGTCTCTATATGGATGGAGTTATTATAAAAGAGATACAAGGTAGAACAGTGGATGTTGGAGCGGCCCTGGTGAGAGAGGGTAGTGTTTGGAAGCTCCCTGTACTGTTGTTTGCAGATTATACTGTCCTGTTAAGTGAAGACGAAGGGGAACTTCAAGGCTTGATGAATGAGTTAGGGAAGAAACGGAATCTAAAGGTGAATGTAGGGGAGAGTAAAGTTATGGTCTTCGAGTGAAATGAAGTCACTGTATGTAACTGTACAGTAAGGTTGAACGATGAGGAACTGAAAAACCTGAGTGCATTTAAGTACAGTACTTGGATAATGAGTAAGGATGGAAGTTTGGAAGATGAAGTGCTTGAAAGGGTACAACAGAGAAGAAAGGTTGCTGGTTCTGTGAATGCAGTGATAAGAAATAAGGGAGTGAGTATGGAAGTAAAAAGGTCGCTGCATGATAGTATTGTGATACCAACTCTAACGAATGGAAGTGAAGTTTGGACCTCGTTGGAAGGACAAGTCAAGAGTGAGAGCAGTAAAAATGAGTTACTGTATTTGAGGGGAGCATGTGGAGTTACACGCAGAGACAGACCGGCAAATGAGGACGTGAAGGAGCGTTGAGGTTGGATGTGGATGTGATAGAAAGCGTTTGGAGAAATACCCGTAAACTGAGGTGGTTTGGCCATGTGGAGGGGATGGAGAGTGAAAGACTAACGAGGAGATATGTGAGTGAGATGGAGGGGGGGAGGGAGGGGGAGGCAGAGGATGAGATGGAGGGATGGAATGGAGAGATATGGTTTATGAAAGAAGGGGATGTGGGCTGGGGAGAGGGCAGTGAAATGGCGGGGGACAGGGCGACATGTAGGCGATTTGATTGTGGCCACCCCTTACCGAATTAAGGCGTCTGGCAATAGATAGATAAACAGATGGATTTTATTACTTTCTTATTCGCCTTCTAAAGGTATTTGCTATCTTCGCTATTTAATTTTGGAGGTCTAAATGTAATTCCCATGACTAATGTTGGAGGTGTACTGTATGTGTAGCTCCTGTGACTAATTTCTCCTTGTTATTATTAATTTCAGCTCAGACATATTCAGTATCCTGACTGACTTTAATATCTGTTTTATGGTAACAATATAAAGAATCTTTTACGTAAATGGTTAATCCGTTCCCTCTCTTCCCAAATGGTTAGACTGAAAAATATTATAGCCGTGGATCTGGTATGCCGCCTAAAATTTCCGAGTCTGTATTCATCCGCATATCAGTAATCATGGCAATATACATTTTCTCCTTACTGACTGTAGCCTTTAGTTTATCCATTTTTCTATGTAAGCTCCTACTGTTGGTATAATACACTTGTAAAATTTTGCTGGCACGAAATTTGTTAGTATTCGAGGTGCTCAGGTGGATGTATCTACACTTTCCTTCTTGTTTTTACTTCTTTGGTTCCACTTATCTAAACCTGATGTGGACTTGCAACATTTTACTAAGCATCTAACAATTAACTCCGAAAAAAAAAAAAAAAAAAAATCCCCGACTCTCATCCAGTCATCCATCATCCAATCCTATGTAGCCCCATGAGGAGCCCAGGAGCCCAAGGCTAGGCAAGTTGGTCCTGACATTTAAAAGAGACCAACCTCACTCATCCCTGAGTGGCATTACGTGAGCAATAAACCCCAACCACCCCTTGGAGATAAACCTACACAGGCTAAATCCGACTGGAGAGCCATAATTACCCACTAAATCACTAGGCGCCATAATTTGGTTATATGGTTACCACCCAACATAGTAACTGGTTTCCTGGTGTACAGGAAACCATTTGGCTTGTCACTCAGTGTAGAGTCACCCATAGGCAGAAGCAAGAGGAAAGAGTGAAGGAAAGAAAGACAGAAAAGGAAGTGTAAAGTCACCCGTAGGCAGAAGGAAGGGGAAAAAATGAAGGAGAGAGAGAGACAGAAGAGGCAGGAAGGAAGAAAGGGAAAGGCAGACACCCAAAGCAGCACTACGTCGAGTGCGTGGATGGTAAGCGCAGCCACCTACCACCTCCCTACCTAATAATAATGTTCGTCCTCTGGAAACGATATCAGTTGGTGAACGGGTACGGTGTGTCCAAAGTTGGCTGATTAGACTTATGTGGGCCCTGAAGCCTCTTTCATGTGTCGGGCACACATGGGAAGGTACAACAATTGTAATATTGGCAGCTTGGACCTTGCACACAGCACGCCTCCTCACAGCCTCATCAGTTCGTCCCTCCTCCGCTGCCTTGATTGATTGGATCCTGCTTTGATCCTGTTGCGCCAGGAAGGACGATTCTCTGCCAAGGACTCTCTGGTGTCAACACCAATGCTGAGTGCTTTCAGGGACACTTTCAGGCAGTCCCTGAAGCGTTTCTTTGATCCTCCAACAAAGCGCTTCCCCTCAGAGTTTGCCATACAGGAACTGTATTGGAAGGCGGCTGTCATTTGTACTGTGTCCTGCCCACCTGACTTGCGCCTTTAGGAGAAGGGTGTGGATGGTTGGAATATTGGCACGTTTTACGACTTCCATTTTAGAGACCGTGCCCTGCCTCTTTATGTGCAGCGGTCTGTGAAGACAGTTGGTATGGAAGTGGTTGAGCTGCCTGGTGTGCCCCCTGTACGCCTTACATGTCTCGCAAGCATGTAGGAGGGAGGTGAGGACTACAGCACGGTAGCTTTTCAGCTTGGTGACGAGGCTGATTCCCCTTCACTCCCTGACATTCACTCGGAGTCTGCCAAACACAGCGTTTGCTTTGGAGATCCTGTTGTTGACCTCAGCATCGATAGTGACTGCTTGTGAGAGTGTGCTGCCCAGGTATAGCTGAAGGTGTCAACTGCCTATAGGTTTTGTCCATTTACTGGACTGTAATGTAGATTTCTTGGTGTGGTTTCCCAGGAACGGGCTGGTACAGTACTTTTTTTTTTTTTTTTTTTTTTTTTTGTGCTGATCTTGAGACACAAGTTATCACAGGCTAAGGAGAAACGGTCCATCTCCAGCTGCATCTTCTCTGTTGAGGCATTCAGGGCACGGGCATCACCAAAAAGGAAATATCTAATTATTGTGTTCTTTACTTTTGTGCTGGTCTGCAGACGCCTGGAGTTGAAAAGTCTCCTATCAGTCGTGTACTTGATGTGTATGACATCATCACTGCTGTTGAAGTATCACTTGGCTTGGCAGAGAAGACCATGCTGAAGAGCGTCGGGGCAAGGACACAACCCTACTTCACACCATTAGTCACTGGGAAGGCATCGGAGGTTTGTCCATTATCCAGCATATGGAGCATTATGTTGTCATGTAATTGCTGGACTGTTGTGATAAACTTTCTTGGGCACCCAGATTTTAGCATGATCCTCCATAAACCCACCCTGCTGACCGTTTCAAAAGCCTTTGTCAGATCACTAAAGGGGGCGAACAGGTCGCTGGGTTGCTCTTGGCATTTTTCCTGGAGTTGATGTGCAGCAAAGATTATGTCAACAGTACCATGACCAGCACGGAAGCCACTCTGACTCCCTGGCAGATGGCCACTTTCAAGTGCTTGATCAGAAGGTTGATCAAGACGAGAGCTAGGATTTTGCTAGCTATGGATAGGAGAGAGATTCCTCTATGGGTACCACGTACTTGGCGGTTGCCCTCTCGCTTGTAAATATGGATTATGGATGATAGTAGCATCTTTGAATTCTTGAGGGACTTTTCAATCATCCCACATGGATGTATAGAGGTCGGTCATCTTCTGATGCATGATGGAGTCCCCTGCTTTGCAAACTTCTGCAGGTATAGCGTCAGGTCCTGTTGCTTTGCCACAAACCATCTGTTTGATTACTTTCTTGACCTCTTCCAAAGGGGGTGGGCTGTCCAGCTCATGGTTCACTTGTACCTGTGGCAGGCGTAGCAATGGCTTCATCGTTGATATTAGCAGGGCGATTCAGGACACTGTCGAAATGTTCAGCTCACCTTTCCAGGATCTGAGCCTTGTCTATCAGCAGCTTTGACTCGTCTGAGGTGAGGAGAGGTTAAGATCCAGGGGACTGTGGTTCACAGACCACCTAGAAGCGTTTTAAATAATTTCTATCAACATAGCCCAGGATCTCGTCTGCCTTGTCGCTGAGACAGGTGTCCCGCATCTTGCAAAACTTGGTCTGCATGGTTCTGTGCATGTTTGTGAGGGCATCCTTTTTCGACTCTGATGAGGGGTCATTTTGGTTGGCCCTGAGCAGACGATTCTTCTTGTTCTTTTTTTTTTTTTTTTTTTTTCCGGTGAGCATTGTCTGAGTTTTATCATCATTTTCATCAAACCAGTTCTGGTGTTCCGGGTTGCTGGTCCAATGTGCTCAAGAATGGTGAAGTAGACAATCTCCTTGAAGGATGTCCATTTTTCCTCAATGTTGGCTTGGTATTTCTGGTTGTCTGACAGCCTGCTATCCAGGCTCCTGGAGAGGTTGTCTGCGACTGAACCGCCGTTCAGCTTTGAGACACTGAGCCTCTTTTCAGTCTTTTGACTTTGGGGCCTTCTCATGGGCTGGATGTGCAGGTTCATTTTGGACACGATGAGCCAATGATCAGTCCAGCAGTTGGCACCATGCACAGCCCTCGTCACTCTCACACCCTGCCTGCCCTTCTTCTTGATGTTGATATCATCAGTCAGATGCCAGTGCTTAGAGCGTGGATGCGTCCAAGATGTCTTGTTGGGGTTGGGTAGGCAGAACATGGTATTAGTGATGGTCAGTTGGTGTCCAGCACATGTTCTAAATAGCATAAGCCGATTACTGTTGCACTTACCACCTCTAGGCTTTCCAACAGTTTCTTCCCAGGTTTGGTAGTCAGTCCCTACTCAAGCATTGAAATCACCCAAGAGGATTAGCATATTTGACTCTGTGCGTGTGGATGGTGAACTAAGTGAATTTTTCTCTTTGAAAATTGGGTTGAAACAGGGATGTGTCATGTCTCCATGGTTGTTCAATCTGTACATGGATGGGGTAATAAAAGAGGTACAAGGTAGGGTAGTGGATGTTGGAGTGGCCCTGGTGAGAGAGGATAGTGTTTGGAAACTCCCTGTACTGATGTTTGCAGATGATACTGTGTTGTTGAGTGAAGACGAAGGGGAGCTGCAAGGCTTGGTGGATGAGTTGTAAGAAACGGAATCTGAAGGTGAATGTAGGGAAGAGTAAAGTGATGGTCTTTGAGAGAGGTGAAGTCAGTGAATGTACAGCGACGTTGGATGGTGAGGAATTGGAAAATGTGAGTACGTTTAAGTACTTGGGTAGTGTGATGAGTAAGGATGGAGGTTTGGAGGGTGAAGTGCTTGAAAGGGTACAGCAGGGAAGAAAGGTTGCTGGTTCTTTGAAAGCAGTGATAAGAAACAGGGAAGTGAGCATGGAAGTGAAAAAGTTACTACATGACAGTATTGTGATACCAACTCTAACGTACGGATGTCAAGCTTGGACGTTGTTGGAAGGACACAAGTCAAGAGTGAGAGCAGTGGAAATGAGTTATTTAAGAGGAGCCTGTGGAGTCACATGGAGAGATAGGCTGACGAATGAGGATATAAAGGAACGTTGTGGTGTTGTTGTGGATGTGATAGGGAGCGTTATGAGGAACACACTGAGGTGGTTTGGCCGTGTGGAGAGGATGGAGGGTGAAAGACTGACGAAGAGAGTGTATGTGAGTGAGGTGGAGGGGGGAAGAGGGAGGGGGAGGCCGAGGATGAGATGGAGGGATGGGGTGGAGAGGTATATGAGAGAGGGGGGTGTGAGTTGGGAGCAGGGCAGTGAAATGGCGGGGGACAGGGCGACTTGGAGGCGATTTGTTTGTGGCCACCCCAAACGGGATTGAGGCGTCTGGCAATAGATAGATAGATAGACTCTAGGATGCCAGCAATAAGAGCATCAAGGTCCTCATAAAACTTGTCTTTTATGTCGGCTGGATTGATAATTGTTGGGGCATAGGCACTGATCAGCGTGGGACTATTCTTTTTTTGTTTTTCTTCTTCTTTTTTTTTTTTCCAGTGGGAGCTGTAGTCATCAGGGAATTATTTAAGCCTTCAAGTAAGTGGGTCAGCTAGCAGGCTAGGTAGGGCTTAACAGCAAATCCCACTCTAGCTTCTCGGCGCTCTTCACTGCTCCTACCACATCAAAAGAATGTGTAACTACTATCAGATTCTGTGAGTTCACACTTGTCAGCTAGGCACGTCTCACTAAGAGCTACTATGTCCACTTTGTAGCAGGCCAGTTCTGTAGCTATCAGAGCAGTTCTCCTCTCTGCTCTATCTATCATGTTTTTGCCCAGCAGGGTTCGCACGTTCCAAGTGCCAATGATGAGCTACGTCACCTTTCTCTTTGTCCTTGAAGTTCAGCTGCAGTGATCCCTGTCAGGCGAGGTTAGCTGGCCAGGATAGAGAGAAGCTGAGTACGTTTAGGACACCTTTTCTAGCCCATTCCTCAGGCTACGGAGGTGAGTAGAACGATCCTAAAAAGGGCAGCTCAGTCACTCAGGAGGTTTCCAAACCCTACTGTTGCTTCAGTCCAGTAGAGAGCCACCCTATGACCTCAGCCACCTGTGTGCAGGTTTATGGCTGCACTTGCTGGTTTGCCAGTCCCTCATTGCCACAGGTCTTAATTGTACAGTGACTTGCACCTGACTTTGATTAAAGTGAAGGAGAGTTCCTCAGGTCATCAGCCTCACTCTCTCGTCGCTGACCACATGGATCCAGTGGCAAGACAAGTCCAGACGACTGGAAGATAGACTTTGATGCAGTGGATGACCGTGGCGTCCTACATGTCTCGCCACGCCCTTTGCATTCCACAATGCTCTTCATGCTCGTTGAACCTTCTAGGATTTCCTCTGTGCAGTCTGCCATACTCAGACGTCACCTGCTTGGGTAAACAAGTTTTTTTTTTTTTTTTTTTTTTTTTTACCGAGGGCTGAGACCCATCGACTACCCTCACCTGGTTTAGCTGGCCAGTTGAAGTTGATGCCCGGGGTGTGGCCGATGTCATATGCTGACAGCTTCATGGAGCCATAGGTGAGAGCTGGGTGTTTGGTGGGGACCTGAGTTGATGGACTACTCCCAAAGCAGCACATGTTCCCCCATCAGAGATACTACTCCACCCTGAACGCCCCATACACCCCTGCCTACTAAACTCGATTTATTTATTTATTTATTTTCGAGGCGAAGATGCACTTGACAGGTTGATGATGATTGGCTGAATGCAACAAGTCCGAAGAACATCGTTCCATGTGAGTTAGTAAGTTTAGATTCGTATTTCCGGTAATTATTTGAAATACGACGATGTTGTTTGGACATGTTGGATTCAGCCAGTCATCACTAACCTGTCAAGTGCATCTTCGCCTCGATAAAAAGAAAGAAAGACAAAACTAAGTTGTAGGATGTATCCCATCCCTGCTGTACTTGGCATTGTGACCATAGAAACTATCCCAGTTGTCAGTGAGTGGTATTGCATGGTTCTTGCAATACGTGTCCAGGGGACAGTTAAGTCCTAATGCTCTGGACATCCACTCCCTACCAACTCCTCTTCTTGGGAAAACTCCAAGGACAACAGGGCTCCCACCCTTCCTCCTTCCGTTTTCTAACATTTCTTTATACTGCCGCCACAGTATCTCACTCCTACGTCTACTAACATCGTTTCCGCCAACTCTGATGCAGACAGTGATATTATCTTCACTGTGTTTCATGATGTTGTCCATCTTATCCAATGCATTCCCTACCTTGGCCATAGGAAGACACACATGTTTTTAAGAAAAGTACGGAGCTCTCTGTCTAAATACCATACCTGAGAGTCTGCAGCTAGAACATTTTTCCTACTTTTGACTGTAGCTCCAGTGGCCGGTCGAGATAGTCCAGCACCACCCAGACCACTCGTAGACCCCTCACACTCCATATCACTCACGTTCTGCTCTTAGCACTCGTCACGCAAAACATTGAATGCCTACTTGCACCTAACACCCGTTTGCTTTTTAAGAGTGAACGTAGTTGCAATATTATTCACAGGCTTCCATCGTTCAGTCTTCCTCTTATCTTTCGCCTCAAGTAACTCTTCTACCAACACTCTCAACTCAGTCTTCTCTTGCCTGAGAGTTTGTATTTCCTGCTTTAATTTAAGATATTCTTCTTGTAATTCAAGGTAGCTTTTCTCAAAACTAGCACTGGAAACACTCATCTCAGGTGCGAAAGCCATCTCTCTTACTAGTTCACACACAAGGTAAAATTCACGCACTCGATCTCAGCACAAGTAAAAATCTCAATAACATTAGTTTTTGGCACTCCAAAGCACTTTACTACCACACTGTAACATTAGAACAAGCTATTTAACACACTGGCGGAACACACTAGCGCAGCACTTTATCACAGGTGGCTAAACTTACTGGCAATTCTTTCAACAGACGGGTACAGCCATGTAATTAGGGAGCGCCACGAGACTCGTCTGTAGAGACTGACCTCAGGAGAGAGACTTGTGTACAGTATTTCTTTTCTGTTGACTGGAATCACGTACTTAAAACCGACTTTGCAGATGTTCGGCAGTTCAAATTGGCAGTAAATGGCTTAGTTCGGCAGTGGATACTTAAACTAGCCGTGGGAAGTCTTAGGACTGTAGTGTTATGGTGCCAGAGCTGTCTGTGGTTTTTGTGGACATAACTCCGCAGAAACTCCGTAGATTTACTGTTTTCCATGCTTCATAGAGTCTCCGGAGAAAAATATGATCCAATCCCTGAAAATTTTTAAGATAAAAAAAAAAAAAAAAAACGAGTGGGCATTGTGCATTCCTGCACAGCCACGTCATTAAGGAATGGAATTTTCATCCCTCGATTTTTTTTTCCTCGACAGATGTTAGCACTATGCCTTCCTGCATAGCACAAAAACGCCATCTGTAACCTGTACTACACTTCCATGCCAGACGCCCTCCATTTGCTACAGCGGTAGAGCAGGTCAGGATCCGAAACAGGCATCGCTCTTGTATTCCACTGGCTTGCTGAATACTGTCTCCAGACCCCCCTCCCGCTCAAAGAGAACAATAAGCGCTGGCGTAGGATATCTCCCAACCATTCTTCTCATCACCCACATGGGCTTTTCAGAGGCTTCAGTATCCTCCACCTCCCTTGGTGTGAGAGTAGCCTTCGGTTCATCGACTGATTGATAATTTTATTGATAAATATTACAGTGGTATATATGTTTACAGTACCTCAAAGGGATGAAGATCCATACGCAGCCTTCACCTCGTTTAACTTATCAGATTATATTTTGTTCTACACATGCTACCTCATTCTACAATTCGTACATTTTGCATCTGCACTTTTAACTTTTTTTTTTTTTTTTTTTTTTATGTGACCGACTCTGGGCATAGGCTTCACAGCCTGATTTCAAGGCCCAGTAGTCCTCCTACGTACCGCACACCTCTACATGTCACCAACTGTTACGTTGATATATATAAAATCATGCCCATGGGCATAGACTAGCTTTAAAAACACACATTACACTTAGGTGATTGAATCAGTAGGCCTGTACAGTTATATACGCAATGAAGCAACGTTGGGTCTGGTTAGTACTTGGATGGGTGACCGCCTGGGAACACCAGATGCTGTTGGCATCCCTACGTGTCAAGTGGGGTTGGTGGAGGATTAGTGCCCCTCCCTGTAAAACAATTAACTCTAAGCCCTTGACCACCCCGTTTGGGATACATGGCGTCTGGCAATGGATGGATGGAACAAAAAGATTGCATTCGCTATCATGAATGCACGCACATATGTGCACCTGCAAGTACAAACTTGTATACTTGGATACATTTATATATTCTGCATTACACAAGCTTGCTTGCCCACCACACCTCCATACACGTTCTTAAGGCCAATGCAAAACGTATTTACGTCTTTTTTTTTTTTTTTTTACATCACACACATATGGTGCCCATGTACAAAACGTATTTAAGCTGTTTGCAGTCTTTCATGATGCTGTGTAATTTGTCATTAATAAACATCCATATGGTCGGTTTTGTCATCTCTTTTATTTTATTGTTCCTGAATTATCTAGTATTCTACTGTATAATGTACAGTGTTGCAGAGTGTGAGATCTTGGGCTGTCACATAACATGTACTTATTGTCATACTGTTGGCTATTGTTTCCTAGTTCCTAACAGTATTTGTAGCGCTGAGTAGTGCATACAGAATCCTTCCATTTGTTGATGTTTCTCCTATAGGTAAAGGTGGTATTTCTTGCAACAGCAATATACTGGTCCATAGCACCGCTGGGTTTAGTTTAAAATTTTCTGATCATTTTTTTTTTTTTTTTTTTTTTCTGCCTGGAATTTCTTACTAAGTCCTCGCTTGTTTCATGGTCAGCTCGCACTTTATATCTGTCTTTGGTTTGGTGGTCGCTTATTTAGTTTTTGCACCACTCCTTCATTCCCATTTTTACCCACGTGAGATGGAATCCACGTGAAAATCACTTTTCTCCCTACCATCTTAACATCGCGTATGATGTTTCTACATTGTATAACTATACTTTCCATCACTGGTGTTTTACAGGCAGAGACTAATATGCTCCACTACTGTCAGCAAGGAAGCACACAGCAACTGAACCCTTTCTTATCACATTCAGCCCACAGAGAATTGGGTATAATTCAGCCTGTGTTGGTGATATATTGTCACAGCCTGTAACCGTGTTCTGTTTCTGTAGTCCCGGTATGTATTCCCCAGCTTCCCAGTATGGTAGAACCGTCACAGAAAACGAGGACCTCATCTGAGCCAGCTGTTTTTAATTTTCCTTTCATATTCCTCCTTTGGTAATGCATGTTCACAAAGGTGTTTTTTCTTCGTCCTAGGTGTGATGTTGACATTAAGCCTGTCATCTTCCCAAAGTGGTGGTAGTGTAAAGTTATCCCTCAGCACAAAATTTGATATATTCGTACAGTGTTTGTGCAAGATGCCTTATGAATAAAAGTTCTTATATGGCTTAAGTAGTTACGTTCGTCAGTGAGTAGTTCGTGCACACCTTAAGTTCTTACGTGCCTAATGGCTGCAATTATTTGTAATTCTTCCACTGTCTTTTATACTAGCTAGACTCAGCTCAAGTTTCATTGTGTCTTTTGGACAATTTAGTATGATTCTCATGCACTTGTTTTGCACTATTTCAAGTTTCTCAAAACCTTCTTTCATCAAGGAAAGAGAGGACTGGACTGGCATAATCTATGACCGACCTGACAGTGCTTACATAAAGTACTCTTATACAGGAACACCTACCCCGTCACCATCCCAAGACAGGGACCTCAGGGGTTGCATTCGTGTCCGTGTGGTTATATACCCTGGCCTCCTCGGTCTCTGCAATGTATCCTATGTACATTCCCAAGTATTTGTAACCGTTTACTCTCTCAGCATTGCAACAGATAAAAACAGAGAATTACTCTGATTAGAAACTGGCATTACCACACGGAGAGTTCACAGCTCCCACATCTCCAACTCGACTGAGTTTTGTCTCCATATCTATATTTCTATCTACACACACACACACACACACACACACACACACACACACACACACACACACACACGTGCAAACAAAAGAAACAAACGATAGAAATTCAGCAAATAAATAATAATGCCATTAACACAAAGGCCAAAAAAAACACAAACAACTTTCTCTACTGTACACACCCAACAGTGACACAACATTAATACAAGAGACAAAACTCACAAACAGGTCGAACACTCTACAGTTCAAAGTACACTACAGGTAAACAAAACAAACACGGATGGGGAGGACGGCTCATCATCTTCATATATGGACACTCCATTCACAAACATTATACAAAATATAACATCTACCCAGTGGCAACACCAGAGAAATAACATCAGTACAAATCAAACAACAGAATGAAACACGCAACACTGTTAACATCTACATACCACCACTTATAATAATGTCCCCAGGAAACACCCCATCCCACGCCCCGCTCCAGAACATCCCCAGCGGCGGTCTTAGTGCAAAGGATCCCTCATGGCTAAACACACACGCCCTTATTCTAGAACAGCTTGAACAATATAATTTAAACAAAAGCAACACTCCAACACGACCGCCACACAGACTCAGTGATACAGCCTCCTCCCCTGACGCAGTCCAGTAAAGATGGATGTTTATAATATCAATACACCAGGTCCCAGGCCCAGAGTACACGGTCCACAGGGAGACCGGAGAGCAAGACAGGAGTTTGCTAGTATGAAATAAATATTCTTTGGTAAGTTGTGTAGTTATGTTGCTGCAGCTTTCCAGTCCACCGAGCTATCTGTCTTTTAGGGTTCTTCTGGAACTTCAACCGCCTCAGCACAGCATGGTTGGTACAGCGAAGCTTAATCCGAACAAGTAAGGGTGGAAAGAGGTGAAGCTCCTCGCTACTGCAATGGTTCCTTCCGAGTAACACAGTAGTTCCTCTCTGTAGCATTGAGTTTCCTGCAGTAGTACGTCACCACTTTCTCCATATCGTCTGGGAGAGCATACCGCCAACCCCGATATCACTGGCGTCACAGTCCACGATGAAAGGTCTGGACTCTGGAGGGATCCGGATATGTAAGTACCTGCATATTCTTCAAAGCCTCTTTCAGTCGCCTGGAGAAGTCCTCAGCTGACTCACTCCACAAAAATTCGTACCCCTTGTTCGTGAGCATGTGCAGTGGCGCTGCAACGGTGGCAGAGTTCATCACAATCCGGCGATAGTATGAGCATAAACAAACTCTGCAACTCCCTTGCAATGGTTGGTAGTGACCCAGTAGAAAGAGAGACTGGACAGCCAATATTGTCAGCTGCTTGCTGATTGGTCGGCCGACATGGTGCCTTTTTTTTTTTTTTTTTTTTGCAAAAGCCTTACAGCCCGCGCTTGCTGACTGCAGATTCGACTGAAAATATCTCGTCACCTCCTATGATTATATAATTGACTGATAAATAAAATGCCACTTTAATTGTAAGTATATTTTGCTAATTTGAACTATTGAAGATTTGCACTATAATATTCATCTCTACACATGGATTTTACCTCAAAGTACATATAAATACCGAGATAATCGCTGAATTGTAATGTTGACAAACCTGATGGTTGGCAGCCGTTGTTAGGTACCGTATGGGGTGTTTGTTTTGTTTACTAGTGCTTTTTTTTTTTTTTTTTTTCCCTTACCAGGTTCGTTGTGCTACATTTGGTTGTAATAATATTCACGGACCTTCTGTGCGGTTTTTCTGATTCCCTTGTGATCCAGCAAGAAGGAAATTACGGGAAATTAGGGTGCAGAGAGCAGACTGGACTTGAAAGTGAGCGTCATCGGTTTTCCCAGGTAAGTTATATTTATTCTTCACGTATTTGGCCGTTTTATGAAACGGGTTGTTATAACATTGTATAAACTGAAAGAGGCAGTGTAGGGACAGAATATTTTCATAAATGAATTGGAAATTAGGTAGGTTAGATGCTGGACCATGCGTTTAGCCGCTCTAACTGGCACACTCCCATTTACTACCGTAGCTATAAAATGAACAGTTTGGTTGGGAAGAGAAGACCTTTGTCTGTATTTAGTCAAATGTACTGTTTACTATTCATGTGGGGCATTTTGATGTGGGATGTATAGGACAGGCTTACTTAAAAAAAAAAAAAAAGTTAATGATTGATGGAAGGTCCTCATATGCAGCAAAGAAAATATGTATCCAACTGATAATGCCTCCTTTTGTTGACTGCAGTAGTTATAAGAAAAGAATTCTAAGTTAATTAGTATATCCATCCACTGCTGTGTTAGATCTCCATTCAGAAGCAAGCAGTTAAGACCTGTGCAGTTTAATTTTGAGTGGCACCTCAGTAAGGAAAAAAAAAAATGAAACTACTGGATAAAATTTTTATTGGCTAAATGTAATAACCCAAAATGTCACAGTGTTGCCAGCTTACTATTACTATCACATTTTATTCCAAGATGTCACTGTCATGTAAAAATAATATCCAAACAAAGGACAAAAATAAAAAGTAATGCATGCACTGGAGTAATTGGAATATGTACAACACCAAATACAACACTTGTAATCAACTGTGAGAGATAATTTAAGTTAAGGAACATTGTGCATAGCTATATAGTTAATACCTATGTTCTTAAAACCTGCATCTTGTATTGGAGCTACAGTATTTTTGATGAGTGTATGATTATCTCTGTTGTACAGCACTAAACATGACACTTGCAATGCTGAAGATTAGGTTAAAAATTACAGTATTTTATGCATAAAACCCACATACTGAAGTAGACCTACAATGGTGTGGGTCCATACTCTTTAGACAGTAGGTTATGAAACATGAGTAATGATGATGTACCTTATTTATTTTTTTCTTATATTATCATATGTATTTACTGTACCTAACCAGTCCTCACATTTGTAAATGATGGTGATTCTTTCACACTACAGGTTAAGAAACATGCAGATACAGTAACCACTTTAGATCAGTGATTATACAGTAATCCCTTTAGGTCCTGGATGCCCAAGACCCAGACACCCCAAGCCCTGGACGTTTTTGGCTCGGGGCCATTAGTCCAAGTCTCGGATTATTCCCCAAGATATCCGGACATCTGGGACACCAAAGATGGCCAAAAAACGTCAAAATGAAAAAAAAAGAAAAAAGGTCTGTGTTCATCCCAACTCTAAATTTGCCGCACCGTGATGAACGTTGTGTTTGGCATGTAGTTCCGGTGACGTCCTCTATTGTGCCCCTGCATCCCCCCGGACCCCCATTTTCTGCCTACCTACCGTCGTGACTGCACGCGTGTCGCCATGGCTGCCCACGTGCTCTCTTTTGCGAATAAACAGTGAATAAACTGCAATAACTCGCCACTAGACCACATGGGACTTTACAGTGTTGTACACTGTTAAGAAATTAGAATTCAGAGTGCAAAGGATTAAGTGCAGAACCCAACACTTGCGTGTTGCAATTGGCGTGGCGCAAGTAAGAAGAGAATGTGCAGTGGTAAACAATTATAATTCAAAGTGCAAAGGATTAAGTGCAGGGCAACAATGGATTACTGTACGTGCTTCAAGTGCACCTTCACCACTGTCAGAGCCATATAGGAGGTGGGTTAATCTTCACAACGGCCACGGACTTGTTTTAAGTACCCTGTACACTGCTAAATATTTTTCTTACTTCTAATTTCTCATTCTCTGATTTCCCCATTTATTTTACTCAGTCCCATATTTGTGTGAATAGGATCTTAAATATGTGCTGTGCATGTCCGGTAGGGAGTTATATAGGTGGCATTCAAAGTTAGGTTGGGTTGGGGTCTAAGTACCTGTCCAGGGGAATTTTTCCCTAAGTCCAGGACAAGACCAAGTCCCGTACGTTGCGTGAGCTCTGTCACATTGGATCTTAGAGGGATTACTGCATGGGTAGTATAGGTACTGTGCTTGGATTATATCAGTTACACACTACTGTGTATATATATATATATATATATATATATATATATATATATATATATATATATATATATATACACAGTGGAACCCCGGAATTCGTACGCCTCTCTACTCATGCAGCTCGGTTTTCATACAGCTTTTTCGCCCAAAAATCGCTCCAGTTTTCGTACGGCGACCCACTATTTGCACTAAGAGAAGCAGTGTCGTAGGTGCCACGTGGTCGAGAGTCCTGCTTTGTCTTCCGCCAGCAACGCCTCAATCACACAGGCTCCATTTAACTTTATGATAAATCACGTACAGTATTTTTATTAGAAAATTGCACATAATCTTGGGCCCCAAGATGATTAGTGAGTCAGCCCCAAGCATCTCCCCAGTCCCAAGAATCTCCCCAGTCCCAAGAATCTCCCCAGCCCCAAGAATCTCCCCAGTCCCAAGAATCTCCTCATTCAAAGAGACACAAAAGAGAAAAAAACACCAGAAGGGCAGTTACTTACAGTTTTCATGGAAGGTGACTCCCCTTCCAAAAACTAACACCCCTCCTTCTCCTCTCCACATCCATCCACTTAAGCCATCGTCTCTCCTCAGAACAGGTAAGATGCAGTAAAATTATCATTTACATCATCTACAGGGTAAATTTAATTATTTTAAAGGTTTAATGTGCGGATTAATGCAAAATACTGTACATTGTTTCCTATGGAAAAACAATGATTCAGTTTTCGAACAATTCGCAACTCGTACAGCTTCCAGGAACGAATTTTGTACGAATTCCGGGGTTCTACTGTGTGTGTGTGTGTGTGTGTGTATATATATATATATATATATATATATATATATATATATATATATATATATATATATATATGAAGATCACCAGGCAGAACACAAACATCGTGGCAAAGTTAGGCTCTTTATTTGCTGACGTTTCGGAAAATACTTATTCCATCTTCAGAGCAAAATCTGCAATAGAAAAATATACAGTCAAGATTTTTATATGTTATAACGATCAAAACAAGACCAAAAGCATGAAGGTACAAAAACGAAGTCCATTAAAATACCGTGTTCGTAAACCAATAAGTAATAAAAACTAAAATGAATGAGGTAGGAGTAAGAAAGCAAAACGTACCTGTAAAATAGTAAGTGCAGTACTGTAATAAAAACTTACCTAGTGTGGAAAACAAAACAGTTCACAAGAAGCCATGTCACTAATCGAAGGGTTAAAACGATATTGTTACAAAGCTTCCATAATGGGAAGGTCCGTGTCATTGCTGCCACCATCAAGAACTGTGAAGTGGGAATGAGAGAAAGGATGGTCGTGTTGTTGTGAGTGGTCCCGTACTGCTGAGTGTGGTGGATTGGTGATTAACTGGCCTGTTCGAACTGAACGACCTAAGTGTTCATGGATTCGTGTCTTTAGGTGTCTTTTTGTTTTACTTATATATGCCGCCCCACAGCTGGCACACGTGAAGAGGTAAACAACGGATGCTTGTAAGTGTGAGGGAATGGTGTCTTTTACCTTGAAAAAACTCTGGATTTATTTTTGGGTTTTAAACACAACTCTAAGTGACACTTGTGGGAAATGTTCAGCTAGAAGTTTTTTAAGTTTGTTCCTCAGTGCGAAGCTATGGGGTCCCGTGTATGTTATGGGAAAGTATATAATGTTTTTCGGAATAGTTATGACTTGGACCTTTGAAGCAGTAAAGAATTTATTAATGGTCTTACCAATGTACTGTACGTTTCTGTGAATCTTTTGGGGAAACCATTTTTAAACAACAAATCTTTAAGAAAATTAGGTTCCTTATCAAGGTGAAAATAATTCGAGCACAACTGATAAGCTCTGTGGGTGAGAGTGCTGACTATATTACGTTTATAGCTCAGTGGGAGGAATGAGGAAAATTTCATGCATAATCCAGTGAAGGTTGGCTTCCTACCACGAAGAGTGTTGGCTGGGATTGTCCTACTGATTTTAAACCCTTGTTTTATCGTCGTTTTGTTGATGACACCTTTTTGGTTTTTAGATCTACTGATCATGTCCCGTTGTTCTTAGGTATTTGAATTTTCAGCATGGCAACATCAAGTTCACCTGTGACCTATGAAGTAATAACAGCTTAGCATTTTTAGATATAATTATTCTCCGTAGGGACAGTAGTTTTGAAACAACCTTATATAGGAAGCCAGCCTTCACTGGATTATGCTTGAAATTTTCCTCATTCCTCCCATTGAGCTATAAACGTAATATAGTCAGCACTCTCACCCACAGAGCTTATCAGTTGTGCTCGAATTATTTTCACCTTGATAAGGAACCTAATTTTCTTAAAGATTTGTTGTTTAAAAATGGTTTCCCCAAAAGATTCACAGAAACGTACAGTACATTGGTAAGACCATTAATAAATTCTTTACTGCTTCAAAGGTCCAAGTCATAACTATTCCGAAAAACATTATATACTTTCCCATAACATACACGGGACCCCATAGCTTCGCACTGAGGAACAAACTTAAAAAACTTCTAGCTGAACATTTCCCACAAGTGTCACTTAGAGTTGTGTTTAAAACCCAAAAATAAATCCAGAGTTTTTCAAGGTAAAAGACACCATTCCCTCACACTTACAAGCATCCGTTGTTTACCTCTTCACGTGTGCCAGCTGTGGGGCGGCATATATAAGTAAAACAAAAAGACACCTAAAGACACGAATCCATGAACACTTAGGTCGTTCAGTTCGAACAGGCCAGTTAATCACCAATCCACCACACTCAGCAGTACGGGACCACTCACAACAACACGACCATCCTTTCTCTCATTCCCACTTCACAGTTCTTGATGGTGGCAGCAATGACACGGACCTTCCCATTATGGAAGCTTTGTAACAATATCGTTTTAACCCTTCGATTAGTGACATGGCTTCTTGTGAACTGTTTTGTTTTCCACACTAGGTAAGTTTTTATTACAGTACTGCACTTACTATTTTACAGGTACGTTTTGCTTTCTTACTCCTACCTCATTCATTTTAGTTTTTATTACTTATTGGTTTACGAACACGGTATTTTAATGGACTTCGTTTTTGTACCTTCATGCTTTTGGTCTTGTTTTGATCGTTATAACATATAAAAATCTTGACTGTGTATATTTTTCTATTGTAGACTTTGCCCAGAAGATGGAATAAGTATTTTCCGAAACGTCAGCAAATAAAGAGCCTAACTTTGCCATGATGTTTGTGTTCTGCCTGGTGATCCTCTTTCTATTAAGGCTGCGATTTCTTTCTATTAAGGCTGCGATTTCCATGCTCCAAGTCTATAGCTATATACCGTATATATATATATATATATATATATATATATATATATATATATATATATATATATACACATATAAGTGATCCCTCAATTAAGGCTCTCATTATCCAGACGTGTTCGTTATCCGGATGCTGGACCTTGGCTCCATTAAACCATTATCTGAATTTACGTGCTATTACCCGTATGTAAAAGTGCCCGAGAGCTTCACTCAGCCAGCTGACATGTCCAGACATTCTGTATTTTCGCCGCTGGTCTTGGGCCGTGAGTGGGAAGAAGTCCAATACCTACAACCAGAGTTTAAATGTCCATCCGCCCCTGTGCTGAATGGTCAAAGTCGTGCGCCTGTCCAATCACTCCCAGTAAACCTCCAGCAGCCGAGCAGTCCGACTGTAACCTGTAGGTGGCGTCAAAACTTCCATACATATCCCCACCCAGTGTCTAGTATCTCACAGTCACCATGCATGTAACACAGACCACAAGCCACGAGTACATCTCCACTGAACGTCGAAAGTCACGTGGCCACAGGGCTAAGTCTTGCCCAGCCGCCACTACCATCGAACAGAGACCACAAGCCATGAGTTCATGTTTGGTGACAGTGCCTGTCTGCCTCTCTACCGAAGGTCGAGAATTGCGCATCCACCGGGAGGCACTCGCACCAGAGAGAGAGAGAGACAGACAGACAGACAGAGAGAGACCTTCCCATGCTGAGTACAATATCAGTACAATACAGTAATTTCTGTACCAGTGCATATAATAGCACTACTGTACTGTACAGAGTACAGTACTGTATATGTGTATGTATAGTACAGTACTGTACAGTACACTTGCATTCGGTATGGGTATTCATTTCAATGCCAGTCACCCATCTTTGCCAAGCATCCGTATTGGGATAGGTTAGGTTTGTTAAGGTAACATACAGTCAACCTATGTAATTCTTCCTGGAAAACATATTGAGCATATTTTCGAGAAAATCCTATGGTTATTTTTGAAAGGACGAGGCGAGTGTGGTTCCTGGCTGAGGGGTGCAGGTGGCCACCACGCGTGTAACACAGACCACAAGCCATGCTTACATGTTTGGTGACAGTGACCGTCTGCCTCTCTATCAAAGGTAAAAAATCATGCGGCCACTGGGAGACACACTCGCACCACACAAAGAGATTCCTTCACACGCCATGATGACAAAGAGTATCAGTACAGTAATTTCTGTACCAGTGCATATGATAATTACAGTAATACAGTAGTGTACTGTACACAGTACACTACTGTATGTGTGTATAGTACAGTATGCACAGTACAATGCTGTACTGTAATGTACAATACACTTCCATTTGGTATGGGTATTCATTTCAGTACCAGTCAGCCACTTTCGCCAAGCAGCTCTATTAGAAAAGGTTAGGTTTGGTAAACTTATGTAAGGATATCCTATGTAATTATGCCTGGGAAAGACACTGAGCATAGCTTCGAGGAAATTCTGTGGTTATTTTTGAACGGAGGAGGGGAGAGTTGTTCCCGGCTGAGGGGTACCGGTAGCCACCACACGTGTAACACAGAATACAACCCACAAGTAAATTTACCGTAAAACCGCCCATCTGGCCCTACACCCAACGGTGGGAGTCCCCCAGCCTCCAGGATAAGTGCGGAAACCCAAATCATGTGCACCTGTCCGCTTCCCTACCAAATGGTCAGAGTTGCCTGACAGGCCGCATGAGTCATGCAGTGCCTGAGGTGGTGATCTGCTGGTCATCTGCAGTTGCTGTCATGTACTAACCCTTGCCTGGGCAGACGAAAGTGAACCTTATAGACATATCAGTTTGCTGCATATAGCTTCCTCTGTGCTTGAAAGCAACCATTGGGTGCAATATGGCAGCGTTGTACTGTACTGCTTTGCTGGGGAACAGAAGCCCGCACCTCAGTTCCCGCCTTCTGCCCCTCGTGAGTGGTTCTCTTTGCAATGATGGCTGTGACTGCAGATGCTTTTGTGGTGGTTTCCTATCTTCTTGAGGTTGTGGCCCTGCTCTGTATTCTTGTGTGTGTTGTGATGGCCCCACCACCACCTGAGAAATGGAAGAGGAAGGTTCTGAGTCAGGAGAAAAAGCGTGAGATACTGGGCGAGGTTGATGTGGGCTGAACCACAGGATGCATTCTTTGTGAATATGATCAAGCCTGTCCAATATTGTTCGATATCAAGAAGTCACGCAACAAGCTTACGCAGTACGGACAGGACTTTAGTTAAAGAAAGCGCACGTCGCGGTGACAGGAAGGTAATGGCTCAGGCCCGGCACGCCATTATCGACTGGTTGACTTTGATGTGGTTTCATCAGCAATGTGGTGCTGGTGTGCTAGTGCGTGAGACCAAGGCGAAGGCTCCTGCTGAGAAGTTTGCACACCCACTCAACGTGCAGGACTTCAAGGTGTCCAAGGGATGGAAATTTCGCTGCAAGCTGCACCATGGACTTACTGGGTGTAAGGCACACGGCGAAGCGTTGAATGGATCAGCGGAAGAAGTAGACCCGTTTTGCCAGAAATTACAGCACCTGATCAAGGACAAGGGCCTTGTCCGTGGTCATCAGTAATGCTGAAGAAACTGGTCTGTTCTGCCGCTTCTTGCCCACCAACACCCTGGCACCCTGTGCCTGGTTGGAAATTTACCAAACAATGTCTGTTTTGTGCTGTGCCAATGCTAACAGGACACACTGCGTCAAACCTGTTGTTGTTGGGTGTGCAAAACAACCACGTTGTCTCGGTGGGTTGATGGGATAGCCTGCCTGTTGTGTGGTACCATTCTGTGAAGGCCTGGTTTACCATTAAGACCTTCAGAGATTGGTTCCCCAGACATTTCGTCAAGGAGGTTATCCATTATCAAAAGAAGGTCCTTGGAATTGCTCACAACCAGGTGAAGGCACTCCTGCTCCTGGACAATGCTCCTGTGCATCTGTCTGAGAAGGATTTGGGTCCTCTTGATGGGTGGATTAGGTGCATGTTTCTGCCACCTAATACGACTGCTCTGATTCAACTAATGGACCAGGGTGTTATCGTGGCTGCCAAGAGACTGTACCTGGAGGTTCCTGAACGTGGTGATGGTGATGCTGGAGGATGAGGATGCGATGGAGGACACATGTGGGGAGCAGACCTTGCAGAATCTTCGGCGTTACGACCTGAGGTCTGCTGTGTTTAACTGGGTGAATGCGTGGAAGGAAGTCTCTGTCAAAACCCTTGAAAACGGTTGGTCTTTTGTCCTGTAGGAAATTGAAGTCGAGCATGACTTCGAGGGGTTTGACATCGATGATTTCCTTGGTTGCCACAGACAGGTAGGAGAGCAGGTGGACGTCGATGATGTGCGGGATTGGTTGGATGATGACGGCAGCGATCCTGGTTACCAGACCATCTCTGATGAGATTGCCGCTGATGCCTCTGCAGGCATGGAGAAAGACAGCAGGACTGACGAGGATGAGGACCCCGACTCGCAGCCCTCCGCAACTCCTTCACTCCCTCATCTCAGTGTCCTCCGTGGCTACCTGGAGGGGATGCTGGAGTATGCTGAGCACCGGCACTGTGGCAGGGAGCTGGTGCCACTCAGCCTGGCGATGGAGCTGCAGGCAGCAGTCCAGGACGCTGTTTTCCTCCGGCAGAATCGTTGGTCCTACCATCAGACCATGATCAACTCGTTCTTCAAGCCTGTGATCCCCATGAGTGCCAACCCATTCTCACCACCACCACAAACACCAGCTCATTTCCCACCTTCACCTTTGGACCCGCAACCGAGTACATCGACAGCTATTGTGTCTCGTTAAACATAAGTTTACGGGTGTCTTCAGAGTCCCCCGAGGTGGGTAGGCCACCATCATCGCACCGCACATCACCGGTCATTGCCCAGCTCCAGCAGGTTGAGGATGATGAGGACGAGTTGTTTGACCTCCGTTAGGCGCTAGCGTTTGCCACTAGACCACAGGGGACAATGTGCTGGAGGTGTCGGGTTATGAAACCTGGCGACGGTGCACTGTGTGGTAAATACCCCAACTGAATGTTTTTCGGCAGGTAGCATTAGGTGCTGAATTAACTTAAGATATTCCTATGTGTGTTTTGAGGTCACAATATGGCAGAAGGACCAGAAAACTGTGCCAAAAATTGGAGAGGTACTGTACGTACAGTAGTGTTTAGGTAGGTTGTTTTTCGGTTTTCAGTGGTTTTTCTGCATGATTTTCCTGGTGTTGAAAATTATTTAGGATATTCCTATGTATGTTCTGATGCCACAATATGGCAGAATGGCCTGAAAACTCTGCCAAAATAAGGAGGGGAACTGTACATACAGTAGTGTTTAGGTAGGGTGTTTTTTGGTTTTCAGTTTTTTTTTGCATGGTTTTCTTGGTGTTGAAAATTATTTAGGATAATCCTGTGTATGTTTTGATGTCAAGATATGGTAGAGTGACTGGAAAACACTGCCAAAATGAGGAGGGGTACTGAACGTACAGTAGTGTGTAGGTAGGGTGCTTTTTGGTTTTCACTGTTTTTTCTGCTTGGTTTTCTTGGTGTTTAGCATTACTTTGGATATTCCTATGTGTGTTTTGATGTCTAGATATGCCTGAATGTCCTGAAAACACTGCCAAATTAATCACTGGTACTGTACAAATAAGTTGGGTATAGGTTGGAGGTGGGTATAGGTAGGGTCTGGGTGTGGTAGGGGAATAGTGTTAAGTATCCAGATATTGCCACTATCCGGACATGACTTTGGCTCTGCTATGTCTGGATAATTGAGGGATTACTGTATATATAAATATATTTTAAGTCTCTCTCTCTCTCTCTCTCTCTCTCTCTCTCTCTGTTACTTTGGTGGAAGTTGTGATATCCATCTATCCATCCATTCAGCATCCAATCCTTTTTGCCCTGTCATTATACATATGAAATATTTATGGGCAGTAAATACAATTTTATATCTACCATTTTGTCCGTGATACTGTAGGATAAAACATTTTATAAATGCATATTATTGTGAAGGTTTTGTCACGGCTGAAATATTAAATGTGCAGCCTTTTACTAAACCTTACTGAATGTCATTTTGAGAGAGAGAGAATACTGCATTGCCCAAGCCTTATTTTGAGATATAGCTGAATGTTTTACTGGTATTGAAATAAGCACTGCAATATTATAGTAATGCAATGTGAGGTAAGTATAATATGGTATAATATCACTGAACTGACATATTTCCCAGACTGATGTTCATTATTACATTCTGAATATTTAAAAGAAAAACAATTTTCTTCTAATCGTAAAGGGAGGTAAGCCTAAATAATATGCCAATGGGAACCGCTTCACTGCCGTTGTGGACATCAAGAATAATCTTTTAAAGTCAACCAAAACACTATCAGTCTTAAAAGCAACGGGCAAAATAAGTAAAAACTGCCAGTGTTAATTGATCTAGCATCGTGTGGCAACTCGTTACTGATATTTATATGCTTAGAAATAAATTTGGCTGAAGCGTAGAGAAATGTCTCATTTTTATACAGCTTAACGTATTAGGAATGCACCACTTGTGCAAGCATAGAATCACAAATGTTTAAAAATGCGCTGTTAAATCTGATATGTTATCTACCAGTGATCACAGATCTTTATACGAACTTGATTGGAGCCCAGCAAATACCCTTTCGCTCCACCATCATGGTGGCTGTCCAATCTCTCTTTCTACAATGTCTCTACTGGTTGGTACCAGGCAATCCCTTATAGCAGCTGCCTTCTCTGGGTCAGTGAGCACTCCTGAACCACGATGTGGCCAAGATACTGGACTTCCTTCTGGAACAGGCAACTTTTGGGGGGCCAAACTTAAGGTGTGCGGTTTTGATTCATTCGAAGACATTGGACAGTGTCTCCAATTCTTACTCGAAGGTTTTGGCAAAAATAACATGATCATCCAGGTAGATCAGGGCTGTCTTCCAGTGTGGTTCTTTCAGTACCCTTTCCATCAGACTTTCTAAGGTGGCTGGAGCGTTACAGATCTCAAAGGGCGTAACCTTAAACACCCAGAGTCCCTGGCCGTGTGAGAAAGTAGTCTTCTCCCTATCAGTGTTCGCCACCTTGACCTGGTGCATGGTACCCTGACTTCAGATCCAGCGTCAAGATTCAAGAACCATTTTGCTTCAACCAGAGCATCAAGGTTGTCGCCCATCCTTGGCAATGGGTAGGAGTCCTTGATTGTGACGTCATTGAGGGCATGGTAGTCCACACAACACTTCCAGGAACCATCCTTCACCAGCAAGACAGCAGATACCCATGGGTTGTTGGAACTTTCAGTTAGGCTCTGTCACCATAGATCTTCCATTATCTTCTCCACCCCCTGGTGGCAGATTGGAATTCATCCATCGAGGGGTTTGCTTTATTGGTTGACGATCACGAGTGTTGATGTGGAGTTCCACTAGGTCAGTGCATCCCAGATCTAGGTCTCATGTGGAAAATACATTGGCATAATTCACCAAGAGCCTTTTCACCTGCTCCATCTGCAACTTCTCCAGGCACTGGGCACTCCTGGCAGATCCCACAAGTGGTTGTGTGATTTTTCCTGTACTTAAACGTACTCCTCTTGCATGCGCTGCTAGGCGGCTCCTGGTCAACTTCTTAGTACAATCCTACAACTGCGCCTTGATGTATCTTCTCAGGATTAAGTGAAAAGTTGACTCTGACAAAGGGTACTTCCGCCATAAGATTAACTAAGGTTCTGCTCACCTTCACTCCCCATTCTGTCATGCCATGGCTCCTGTGTTCCACCAGTCCCGAGGCAGTGTGCAATGTGTTGTAGATCTTGCAGGGCAGCAGCATCTCTTACTCAGGGGGGATAAATGTAATCTGTCTGGTCGTCACTAAAAAACTTGCATGCTCCAAGACCCTCAGCGGAACACTCCTTACTTCTAGCCGCATTTGCATCGAATGGAAGTCAAACAAGCAGTGATGCGTGGTACACCAGGCAGTCCAAACCCGAGATAGAAGGGTCCTCAGTGTTAACAACACATACGGCCTGGGTCGCTTCCTTATCTCCTCTGCGCATCCCGACACCCACTGATCCACCAAACCCAGTGCAGCGCCCTTAACTCCCCACAGCAGCTGCAAAGTCTATGGAAGTTGCCTATGACCCATCATTTCCAGCTGCCTCTCTAATCTTGTGTCGGTGACCATTAGACATGTCACTCCCTCAGTCTCACCATTCCCCTAGCTCTGCACACCTGTCACAGGCACCTAAGTGGTGTGCTGGGTGTTCACTCTCAACCGAACACTGTTCAGGGACTTTAACCCTGTCTTTCACCTCCTGTATTTCACTTCATACTTTATCCTCCACTATACAGGAACCCTCATCTTTCACTTCTTTTACCTGGTCGCTTATTCTCTCTCCCTTGCTGTACACCACCTACTTTGGTTCTTCAGTTTCCTGATCCCATCCTGCAGCTCCTCATGTAGCTGGTGAAGCTCCTTTCGGTGCCCACTTAGCAGTTTCTTTAGTCTTCCGTGGTGTTGTGCTTGAGTTTCTTCTTGTTCACGATGTGCCGTCAGCGCTGTGAGTAGCCATATCTTGCTGTTGTTCATCATATTTCTTTTGTTCATGATTTTCTTCCCAGTATTTCATTTGCTCGTTATGATGTCTTAACACCGCGAGTATAGCGAGTATATCTGCCAGAGATATGTTCACCGTTTTGTCAGCCTTTCCATGCATCCCCATCTCTCAAGTCTACGTTATCTCCACTCCTGTCACCAGTTGTTACAACCTGAGAGTTCCGTTGATATGTCGCGAACGTCGCATAGACAGGCCAGGCGGTGAAGCAGAAGCAGCTGAACACTTTTTGGTTTTAGTCCATCTAAGCACAGCAAAGGTGCTCTTGCAAAACACTCTTGACTTTCCTCTCACTTTAACTCCATCTCTCACTAATTAGCTTATCGGTCTGATTCACTAACTCTGTCACGGACTCTGTATTTCTCTCTGTACGCCATTGACTCACAGACTGTTCTTTGACTATCTCTGCCCGTCACTGACTCTCTAACTGTCACTAAACAGCCACTGGTTCTCGCCCACTAATGGTCTGCTACACTCTGGCTCCCTGACTAAACTGAACTATCTTGGACATGGGATGGTCACTTTAAATACTCATCCCTGACTTCACCTTCCAGTACAGCCCAGAACATTCCAGGACCTAGGACAGAACTCAGTTTCTCACGCAATAATGCACTTAACAATAACAAGAATGACAAGAACTAATTCCTAAGGTAAGATAGAAAGAAAAGTGAAACAGACATGCCGAAATCTGTAGATTGTTCCTCACATCTCCAGATATAAACAGTAATGTAATTCAACAGCACAACACTAAATTTCTTGAACGTTCCTCACATCTCGATATTAAACACACACGCACGCACGCACGCACACACACACACACACACACACACACACACACACACACACACACACACACACATATATATATATATAATTTGTGTCTATCTATCTATTATATCTATCTGTCTATCTTCTATCTATATTTATCTGTCTATCTATATACTCGGTATATAATTTATGAAGAAAACTACTATTTTAGGTAATTTTTCCAGCTCTGAACAGCAAACTGATGTATTTGAGAGGAGGAACTTGCTCTGAGAGAGAGAGAGAGAGAGAGAGAGAGAGAGAGAGAGAGAGAGAGACCATTTAAAGTAGATAGGCTAATTATTATCCAGTGCGTATGTGTGTGTGTGTGTGTGTGTGTGTGTGTGTGTGTGTGTGTGTAATTCACCGGGTGGGTCAGGATCTCGTGATGGTTGTGATCATCAGCATTTTACCCTCACGGATGAGAGATATGAGCTCATATAGTCCGATCTGAGGGCAAAGCCTTGACCTTCACGCACGCACACTCCCATTCTCTTGCTCAAGGAGAACAGTGACCACCTGCTTCGTCAGTGAAACTTTTCGCATCCCGAGCAAGGCGCAAATCCCCGTCTTAGTAGATGCTAAGTGAGAGCGTTACCACTAAGCCGGTGAGCAGTGTGTGTGTGTGTGTGTGTGTGTGTGTGTGTGTGTGTGTGTGCGTGCGTGCGTGCGTGCGTGCGTGCGCGCGCAACTCCAAAAGGGGGAAATTCCTTCACAAACTCTATCGTTGACTGTGTACTGACGAAAAACTGAACTGCTGTACACTTACTCTGTTACTCAATGGCTCACTGACTGAACTGGACTTGCACATTGTCTGAACCACCACTGAACTCACTTGGCGGCAGGATGGTCTCTTTTAAACAAGCCCCCGCCCCTGACCACCTACCAGTACACCTCGGAACACTATAGAACCTAGGAGAGAACGCACATTTTCTGATGCAATAATGCGCGTAAATTATCAGTGCACAGTAACAATAATCACAAGAACCCATTCCTTAGGTAACAGAGAGAGTAAGCAAACAGACATGATTGAATCTACAGAACGTTCGTCACATCTCCAGATACGAACGTTAACCAAATCCTTCGGCCCAGCACTTAATTTCTAAAATATTCTTCACATCTCAAGAAATCAAAGACTACCCTAATCCTACTGGCAATAATAATAATAATAATAATAATAATAATAAATGTTGGGCCGGTGGACCAGTGCTATTCAACTTGTCAAAGTGTGTGACAAGGCTAATAATAATAATAATCCGTCCATCCATCATCCAGTCCTATATTGCACCATGAGGAGAGTAGGAGCCCGGGGCTAGGCAGTTGGTCCCGACATTTAAGATGAGTGACCAACCTCACTCATCCCTAAGTGGCATTACATGAGCAGTGAACCTCAGCCACCCCTTGGATATAAACCTTCACCGGTTCAATCCGATTGGAGCGCAGTAATTACCCACTAAACCACCAGGCGCCAAAATTTGGTTATATGGTTACCACCCAGCGTAGTAAATGGTTTCCTGGTGTACAGGAAACCATTTGGCTTGTCACTTAGTGTACAGTCACCCACAGGCAGAAGGAAGAGGAAAGAATGAAGGAAAGGAAAACAGAAGAGGGAGTGTAAAGTCACTCGTAGGCAGAAGGACAAGGAAAGAATGAAGGAAAGAGAGACAGAAGAGGATGGATGGAAATAAGGATGGAGGAGAGGAAAGGGCAGACACCCGACAGCAGACTGCATCGAGTGAGTGGATGGTGAGTGCCCCCACCTACCGCGATAATAATAATAATAATAAAGAATGTTGGGCCGGTGGGCCTGTTAAGCAGCTACTTTCAAAGTGTGCGGCAAGTCAGCTACTGTCAAAGTGTGCGGCAAGTCAACAATAGTAAGAGGGGTGTGGGTATCTAAGGTGTGATGAATCGAAGCCCACTTTTTGTTGTGAATGCAGCTCTTCTCTCACCCCTCCCTCCTGTTGCCCTGGCTAATTCATGTCCTCTGAATAGCACAAGGGCATTTCATAATCATCTTTTTCTTTTCTTCTAAGTATGGGTTTGAAGGGGTACGGTCGATGCTGCAACAGTGTACCCCTGGATTCACTGAAGGAGAAATAGTTGTGTCCCCTTATTCAGTTACAATTTTCTCTAAAGGGTTTTCAGAAGCCTTATACCTATTTTCTGTGAGCGCAGGTGCTACAGGCCAGACTAAAGAGCTCCAGTCTTAAATCGCCAATTACTGTTTTGGATAGTACCTTAACCTTATAAACAAAATGATGTCTGGAGGGTTAGTGGGTTAAGGAGCTCGAACAGACTGGGGCCCGTTGTCGTGGCAGGGGTTCATTGCCCGCTTTGACGCTTAGGGAAGAGCGAGGCTTAAATGTCAGGATTAAGTTGTCTAGCTCCGGACTGCTGCACCTTTGCGGAGAGAGAGATTGGCTTGTAATTTTCCGTATTCTGTTACTCCTTTATCAAACATTTCTTTAGATTTATGAATGTTTTGGCACACACAACTCACCTGGCGGCCGGCCTTAAGAATATGTGCGAGTAAGTGTGATTGAGTGATTGTGTGAGATAGTGTGGTAGGGTAGTGAGTGAGAAAACGAATGATAATAAGATAAATGAAACGCCAAGAACTCGGGCCCCGAGCTGTGGATGCAAAGCGTCACTCGGTATGCCATCCTTGCGTACGGACCCACTTTACAACATTCATGCCCATGCTGACGTAATAATTTCATCGTCCCTTCATACTGGATCATTGACAAAAGCTTGGTCAAAATCCGTCAAGGGGTTGAGGAGATACCGTGCCCGCAAGGATAAACTAAGTCGACTCCGTATGACCTTGACCTTTGACCCCTTGACCTTGCTGACCTGATCATTTCATTGTCCCTTCATATTGTATCAACTGACCAAAAAGTGGGGCAAATTCCGTCGCGGAGTTCAGGAGATATCGTGCCCGCAAGGATAAACTAAGTCGACTCTGACCTTGACCTTTGACCCCTTAACATAGCTGACCTAATCAGTTCATGGTCCCTTCATACTGTATCACAGACAAGTTTGATCGGGCGCATAGCTTCCGTCTAGCAGCAAACTTTCATCCCTTTTCTGTCCAGCTGTTTAATGTAGTCGTTAACCTTTACTCCCAGTCGTTCATGTATGCAACAGGTCCATTCTGGAACGGTCTTCCTTTGCCTGTTTTTCGTACTGCCTGTGACCTCCAGAGTCCAGTCTTTTAAACGCAGTGTGTCCAGGCAACTCGAAATGGGCGGCTTTTGAATTTGGATCTCTCTCAATTTGTCTTTATTTTCTTTTTGAAGGGAACAATCTTTCGGGTGTCTGGCCCTTGGTTCCTTCTTCCTTGCATAAAAAAAACCCTCACTGACTCACACTCTTATGATTTAACCATGTTTCGTACTCACTTAACGCTCATTCAGTTCTTGCACTTATCCCGTCTTATATTCTCAGTAATTCGCCCCCCCCCCTGTCTCTCTCTCTCTCTCTCTCTCTCTCTCTCTCTCTCTCTCTCTCTCTCTCTCTCTCTCTCTCTCTCTCTCTCTCTCATACGGTTCATCTGGAGCCGCCCCATTTGCAGTTCTTGTCAAGGTATCATTCATTTAGCCTGTGTTCTTATTTTAAACTTAAACTAACCTCTGCTGTCTTCTTTACCACAGCTACATAGTTTGCCTTTCCTCTTGGGCTCTGTCTGTCCCTCTCTCTTCTGTGGACTAGTGTTATCTGATGTCTCCCCTCTCTGTGGTCCCTTCCTGTATTTACTTTATTCCCTGCTGTTACATTCTTTCGCTGTCTGGAAGCCTTTTGTCGATGAGGATGAAATATATTTGACTTTTTCTTAACCTCTTGGCCCTTTCCTTCTCTTGGAAGAAAATAATAAATACTTATGGGTTTTCGGTTCTGCAAAGCATTCCAAACAAATATCATTTCCAAACATTGTGTAGCAGTCTCCGTGGCCTCTTCGCTGCCTGATTTTACCTAAGTTTTATATTGGGCTTTGTGATTGTTCAAAATTATCTCTTTCTGTGTCTTAATAATATTGTTGTATTATTGTACTTTATTTACATACTGTAGATATGATGTTGGAGCATTTGTTAGATTATCTTTATATTGCGCCTGTTATTAAATTTAATTATTAAGTTTGATGCTTTTTCATTTATAGTGCACATTCCATAGTCTTACCTCATAGGTGTTTATTGATAAAAATCGAATGTCACGGTCCTTCATTTTTGTTTGCTGCTTCAGTTAAGTATGTAACCATCAGACAATTCTGAGAATGCCGCACATGGTCTTCTGATCTCATTACCTCCGCCAAGGAGGTTATGCTTTCACCCATCCGTTTGTTTGTTTGTTTGTTGGTTGGTTGGATGGTTTGTGAGCAAGATTACGCAAAAACTACCGGACGGATTTCCATGAAACTTGGTAGAAGAATGGTCCTTGGCCCAGAATAGATTCCATTAAATTTTGGTGCGGATCCGGATGAAAGTGCGGATCCAGGATTTTTTTTTTTTTTTAACACTTTCTTTAACATTGCGAGAGGGCGTTTTTCGACATTTTCGTAAATTTTTCAGTGAATATTGCATGGATATTGATGGCGGAGGTATGCGCTCTACTGAGTACCATTCTAGTTATGACCTGTAATACCCCACTCCACATCTCTCAGTTCACCAACAAGTATAGTTAAGATTGCTTCATTAGTATACCCAATGGCAAAACTACTGAGAAATTGTCCCCACTGAAAATTAAGGAGAAAGGCTCTTCTGTTTGTTGCAACTGTAACTTGTAAATTGAGAGAGAGAGAGAGAGAGAGAGAGAGAGAGAGAGAGAGAGAGAGAGAGAGAGAGAGAGAGCACTGTAGCTCAGTCTTTTCTTTTTCTTTTTCTTTTTTTTTTGCCACTCAGAGGTCAGATAATGAAGGTAATGGAGAGAGTTCTAGAAGGTATGATTAGAGAAAGAGTGAATATTGGTGAGATGCAGTTTGGGTTTATGCCAGGCAGGGGGACCACTGATGCCATATTCATTGTTCGACAGCTTCAGGAAAAATATATTGGGAAGAAAAGGGATCTGTATTTAGTTTTTGTTGATTTGGAAAAGGCCTCTGACAGAGTCCCTAGAGAGGTGGTGAAGTGGGCAATGAGAAAGCTTGGCTTGGAGGAGTGGCTGGTTATGGTGGTTATGGCCATGTATGTGAGTGCTCGCACCCAGGTAAGAGTGAATGGAGATTTGAGTGATGAGTTTTCCGTGAACGTTGGTGTGCAGCAGGGGTCAGTTCTGAGTCCCATGTTGTTTATCATGGTACTTGAAGCCGTCTCACGTGACTTCAGAAACGGACTCCCGTGGGAGATGTTGTATGCTGATGATTTGGTGTTGATTGCAGAGAACGAGAGGGAGGCGGAGGAAAGATTTAGGAAGTGGAGAGATGGTTTGGGGCACAAGGGCTTAAGGGTAAATGCAGATAAAACAAAAGTGGTAATATCTAAGGTTGATGGCGGTACTGTCAAAGATGAGGGAGAGTGGCCATGTGCAGTTTACCACAAAGGCGTGGGAAGTAATTCCATCTTGTGCGGTGTTTGTGATAAGTGGGTGCACAAGAGATGTAGTGGTATCAGGGGTAGACTGCGAGATAATGCTGATTTTATGTGTTCGGCGTGTCGGGGTGAGCAGGTGGAGATTGTCAGGTGTGAAAGGATTGAACTTGCTGGTGAGTCTCTTGAGTGTGTGGAAGAGTTTTGTTATTTGGGAGACATGTTGTGTGCTGGAGGTGGGGCTGGAGCTAACTCTGTGGCTAGGGTGAAAAGTGGTTGGAAGAAGTTCAGGGAGCTGTTGCCTCTCCTGACATTGAGAAGACTCTCCCTACGTGATGAGGGGTCTTTGTATGCAGCATGTGTTAGGAGTGTGATGCTGTTTGGTAGTGAGACCTGGGCAGTAAAGGAAGAGGATATTCGCAGGCTCAAACGTACAGAAATGACAATGATTAGGTGGCTGTGTAGTGCGTCCCTGCGTCAAAGGCCTGGGGGGGGCTGGGTTTACGATGGAAGAGTTGAAAGGTAGGATGGGACTGGAGTGTATTGGTGTTGTGATGAGGAGAAGTAGATTGAGGTGGTTTGGTCATGTGGAGAGGAAGGGGGATGATAATTGGGTGCAGAAGGTGAGAAGTGTTAATATTGGGGGTGGGGTTGCGAAGGGTAGACCGAGAAAGACGTGGGACGAGGTCATTAACTGTGACCTCAGCGTTAAGGAACTGAACAGGGAGGCTGCCATAGATCGTGCAGAATGGAGAGCCGCCATTAGGTGACCAAGGCCGACATGCAAGCTTGTTGGAGCCTTCAAAAACGAACGAACGATCAGAGGGACGGCCAAATAAAGTGTATGGCCCTAACTATGTTACTCCGTCCCTCCTTCTCTCACTAGGTACCGGTACTGTACTTTCTTGAAGAATGGGTTCCAGGCCTTGTGGGAGGACTGTCAGGAGAGCAAAATTGTGCACAGAGGTAGCCCTTCCCCCGGGTCAGGTTTTAAGCAGGGTGGAATCCCCAAAGGCCGCCCCTCATGGAGGCGGCGGTCCCCGAGTGACCCATCAGAAACCGTCATGCAGGGCTTGTGTGTGTGTGTGTGTGTGTGTGTGTGTGTGTGTGTGTGTGTTTAACAAGGAACAGGAATATTTGCACAGTGGTAGAGCTTCACTCACTCCAGTAATAAGTCGAGACTATAGTGGAACCCAAGAGGGCCACCCTTCACCTGGGTGGGCGGGGGGGGGGGATGGCTCCCGGTGGACTCACAAAGTCACTATGCACGGCCAAAATTTTTAATCGATGTTCACGCTGGCCATGTTTTGGGAAGGGTGAAACCATCTAGGGACGCCCCTCATGAGGATTAAGGAGAACCCCCCGGGTCCCGGCAAAGCCATAGTCTTTAACTCAGGCACACGAAATCTTGCATACTGGTAGGGATTTATTCCCGCCATGTTTTAGGCAAGTTGGGACCAGCGATGATTATCCCTCACGGGCGGGGGAGCGGCCCCCCGGGGGGACACTGCCCAAGTTTTTTTTTTTTTAGAACTTGAATTTTTGCAAAGTATTAGATCGTTACTTGGACCACGTTTTAGGCAGAGTGAGACCCGCAAAGACCACCCCACTGGGGGCTGGGGAGGGAGGGATCGGTCCTCGAGGGTCCCAGTCAAAGCCTTTATGCGGGGTCATGTTTTTAACCTAGGAACACGGAATATTTATTACTGATAGACGTTCTCCCCGACCACGTTTTAGCGCACCGTGGGGCCTTCGATGACCACCTCCCCACTGCCTTCGCGGGGGACAGCATGAGAGGGTCATTGTTTTTACGTAGGCACACGAAATTTTACACAGTAGTAGACAATCACCTGATAAAGAACCTCCCTTAAGTATTTCGTTCTCCAAGTAATACTGCAGAGGGGAGACCTGAAGCCGTCCTTCGTTTTCTATTGTGATTTTCGTTGTCCATTTGGGTGATATTTTTTGGATAATTATCAGGAAACTGTTGTTGATACTAAACAATATTCATACTTCATTCATTTCCACAAACAGCGCCACTAAATTTAAGGAAGCCAAGCACACGTAAGGGAAGCAGGGAGAAGGAAGAATGGCATGAGGAATGTAGGGACTTACAGTGAAGCAAGTTTGGTGGAAGAAGGGAAGTGTGGTGGAGGAAGGGAACTGTGGTGAAGGAAGGGAAGTATAATGAAGGAAAGGAAGTGTAGTGAAGGAAGGGAAGTGTAATGAAGGAAAGGAAGTGTAATGAAAGAAGGAAGTGTGGTGAAGGATGGGAAGTGTGGTGAAGGAAGAGTTGTATTATGAAGGAAGGGAAGCATAATGAAGGAAGGGAAGCAGAGTGAAGGAAGGGAAGCATAGTGAAGGAAGGGAAGCATAGTGAAGGAAGGGAAGCATAGTGAAGGAAGGGAAGCTTGAAGGAAAGGAAGCATAATGAAGGAAATAAAATGCGGTGAAGGAAGGGAAGCCCATAGGAAGGGAATCTCAATAAAGTAAGGGAAGCGTGGTGAAGGAAGGGAAGTATAGTGAGGGAAAAGAGGTATAGTGAAGGAAAGAAAGGGAAGAGGGGTGAAGGTAGGAAAGCTCAATGTATCGTCAAGGTATGGAAGCACAAGGGAGCTACATTATTCTAGATGCACTGTGAACGTAGGGAATGCAGGGGAAAAAATGGAGCTCATGTTGCACAGGGATGACGGGGAGGCATAATCAAGAGAGCCAAGGAAGCGAGCAGTAGCATAGTAAAGCCAGGGAATTACAAGGAAGGGAGGGAGGCATGCGTAGGACACAGAAGCATCCTGAGGTAGACACGCAAAATCAAATGGAGAAAATTAGGAACAGCGATGGATTTACCATAACTCAACTGACAACACAAAGATAAAAATTTGTCTTGTTGTATTTCATGGCTGAATACAGAACATTATGTAAACAGATTATGGATGACCTACAGGTCACCTGGATGCTAAATAGTTCCACGAGTATTAGTTACTTGGTACGTATATTACTTCTTTGCAAACGGCAGATACCTTTGAATTAATGGTGGGTCATTTATTACAAAACCGTAATTGTGATACCTGTAGTGGGTTTCCTTTCAACGACTTTAATGTACGGTATATCAAATCATTTAGTGAACTATTCAGCACAGATCTTGAGTCGGAACATTACTGAAATATTCAGTGATCTTAATTATTACACCCGTGCACGGGGGTGTAATGTGTTTGGCATGCTTTGATTGTCTGTATGTCTGTTGTCAGTAATATGGGAAAACTATAGGCTGGGATTGCACCACATCTGGTAACATGATTGTGACACACACACACACACACACACACACACACACACACACACACACACACACACACACACACACACACACACACACACACACAGGCAGTGATAGTCCTGTAAACAATATTTCATCCTTAGTAATATCATCTGTAAAATCTTCAAATTTAGTATCTTTCGCTCCCATCATCACTGTTTGCTAAGATGTCTGACCGCTGTTAAATGCCTTAAAATGTTTTTGGGTGGATTTAGCACCTTCAGTTCGAGTAAATTATTCGTAGTTCATTCTTGCTGTCTTCAAGGGATTAGATATTACTTAGGAGAGACGTTTCGCATAGTAGGGTTAGGTGTAGCCTTCCTTAACCCATTCATTACTACAGTTGGTTTATTTTCACCTGACAGAGATTCTTAACTCGCTTCAGCCCATTTGATGGCCAAGTACAGGGCGATTCACTACTCTGAGGCCCCAAAATAACGTCGTTATGTCTGTTATTAACAAAAGCATTTAAATGAAACTCCGTTCTTACAAAGTTCAATTTGAGCCAATTATATACTGTACTTAAGAAATCCTCTGACATTTGAATTAAAGCAGAGGTATGCTGGAAGTGAAAGTCTCTCACTCGTGCTACTCAGACTGGACATCATTTGAGTACACTGATCCAGTGATCATGCCATACTCGGTAAATGCCGCATAGACTTAATTCTTCTGATTTAACTTCAGATTTGTTCTTGGTTGCGAGGTTACCACAGGGGAGAAAGATATAAAAAGAAGCCTCGCAGGCGTGAATAGTAAAAACCAAAGCACTAACACGGGTAAACGTGGCCATCTCAGTGGATAAGCTGCACCGAAAATTCGCTGGTTTGAAACCTGGAGTTCAGTCATGTCTAAATGCAAGAGTAAAGAGCTTTCATAACTTGGTATAACTGTAGATAAATTGTAATTTAGAGAGGAAAGCACGTACCAGCTTTGCTTTCATCAATTTATTAACAACAAAATTATTCAAAAATTTGTGAGGCGTCAGTGTGTGAATCATCCTGTATAACCAGTGTTGATTTGACCAGTAACCAATGAGACCCAGTCCTGCCACATAACTAAGGCTCACGGCATTTCATTTGTCCACAGCATAGTATTCAAGTTGTGAGGGTGGTCCATTTCCATCAGGTGAAAACAGACCAACTACAGAAGCCCTTCCTGTATTGAGTTAGATCGTCTTGTGATAGCCTGAGTAAAATGAAAAATAAATAACCCTGGTGAAGGGTGTGAGACGTGTTGGTGGGGAAATGTGTTGATGTCTTGCTCTGCCTGGTGCTGTGATGTGCTGACAGGGTGTGCTGACTCCTCTACTAGCTGCTGACACACCTCATCATCCCGCCCCGCATACCTCCCATCTCGCTTTATCGTTCACCTTTTCAGTCATTTCCTACCTTTAGAAAAATAATGACCCATCTACCAATCTCCATTTATTTATCAGGAATCACAAATTCTTTCATATTATCCATCCAATCCTTTTAGCACCTGCTGCATTAGGTAAAAATGGATTGTCTCTAAGATTCTGAACATAGAAAAGATCCAGTAAGCATGGTCACCTAGAAACACCAATCTAAACCTGTTGTTATTGATATTCCAACTTATATTTTAGGCTAGCACATTTCTGTCATTGCATCTTATACCTGTCCTTCCATTTTACCCTTCTACTTCATACCTGTCCTTCCATCTTGTCCTGTCATACACATGTTCTTCAATATTGACCTTATATACATGACCTTTCATTTTGTCCATGTGTCTTACGTCTATCCTTCCGTTTTATACCTATCCTCCCAGCATACACCATTTCTCTTTGTCTCTCTCTTTGTCTCTCTCTCTCTCTCTCTCTCTCTCTCTCTCTCTCTGTTATAATCTTATAACAGATAATTACCATGGGTTTCGTAATAAATAATAGATCATGCCTTACAAATTTGCTTGATTTAAGTATATCTATCTGTCTATCTATCTGTCTATACATATATATATCGATAAATAGATATGTGAGGATAGATAGGTAGATATCGATGTGTGTGTGTGTGTGTGTGTGTGTGTGTGTGTGTGTGTGTTGTAATTGGGACGCAAAAATACCGTGGGAAGTCATCTTCTTAGATTTCCAAAAGGCGTTTGAGTAGGTCCCCCATCTAAGACTACTAGAAAAACTGAAAGCCCACGGCCTCTCTAACAAATGATGTTCTTGGATTACTGAATGGTTATCGAGTCGTAAGCAGTGTGTAGTGATAAATGGCGAATCATCAGAATGTCAAGAAGTACCGAGAGGAGTTCATTTTTCCTCAGGGGTCAGTAGTAGGACCAGTTCTTTTCACTGTTCATATAAGTGATGCAGAAAATGGACTCGCTTCTAAGGTAGCGCAAGTTTCAGATGACATAAAAATTGGAAGCAAAGTAATTACGAAAGCTGACTGTGAATCTATACAAAACGACCTGGATAAGTTAATAAAGTGGAGTGAAAAATGGGATATGAAATTCAATGTAGATAAATGTAAGCTAATGCACTTCGGCGACAAAAAAATGAAATATGGTTACTGCATGTTCGATACCCCGCTGACGGAAGTAAGAGACAAGAAAGACCTGGGAGTTGTTATGAGTAACGACATCAAAAGCTCCAGTGTATAGCAGCCAGTAAAAAGCCTAAAAAAATGCTTGGCTTCATCACTAGGAACTTCGATCATAAAGCACCCGCTGCTGTCTCGAAGTCTTACACGTCATTAGTTAGACCACACGTAGAACATGTGCACAGTACAGGTCCGTGGAATTTAACAAGGACGAGCCACAAAACTGACTCTATCCCTGCGAAATTTACCGTACTAAAAGCGGCTAAGGAAGCTAAATATGCTTTCTCTAAAAAAGCAACGACGTAGAGGAGATCTAATACAAGCATTCAAGATTCTTAAATTCGACGATGTTAGAATGATAGTCTGTTCGAAAAGCAGAATGATACTGTGACCAGAAATAATGGAATGAAAGTCAAAAAAAGGAGATGCAACAGTACTATAGGGAAAAATTAATATTTGCTTATTGGAAAACTGGAGTGACCTGCCAGCAACAGTAGCTAGTGCAGAAATTATTAATGCGTTTAAATTCGGCTTTACAAGTAGTTCCAGACTGTAGGCTACAACCAACTTAGTTTTGTTTATTTCCAGGTTGACGTGCTTGGCGACAACACTGAGACTTTTTACCTAATTATGAGAACATTAGGGAATAGTACAGTATATACTCTTTCTTTTACAGCTCTGTAGGTTAGACATCACACACTGCATACTTGTACCTTTTCTGCCTCTTCTACAAAAATGCCCGTGCTTGTTTTTTTCTACCAAACTTTTTTTTTTTTTTCCTGTTGGTTTTGCCGGATGGTGTGGTGGGTAGGGAAGAGCCGTCCTCTTTTCTGTGCCTGTCTCTTACACGTCAGTTTATATCTTGGTGGAATTAGCGTATTTTTCCAACAGATAACCCCGTCCTGGGCCAATACACCTGTTATCTGTATTTTCTGTGTTCTCTCTCTCTCTCTCTCTCTCTCTCGCCGCTTCATGCCTTCCGTGTCATTCTCACTCATTTTACTTCATTTCACTTAATGTCGATCCTTCCTTGACACTCATAATAGCCTCTCACTCACCCTCACTCATTTCCACAGAGTTTTTCCTCTCTCTCTCTCTCTCTCTCTCTCTCTCTCTCTCCCTCCCTTTACTCGTCATTTTCATTGTTACACTATTTCTCACCTTTAATAGTGTCCCCTCTGAAATGTCAACCCTCAGCCCATTTTCTCTTCTCAGTAATTACATCATTTTCTTTCATCGATCTTATACTTTTTCTTCCTTTGCTGGCTTCTGATTTTGTGTTTTTGTGTATATGCTTTTTGTTTTCCCTATAGTGTGTGTGTATGTGTGTATGTATTTTTAAAAGTTCTGTGTATGACAAGATAGCGGCATGTATTTAAACTCCCAGGGTATGTATGTGTGTGTGTGTGTGTGTGTGTGTGTGTGTGTGTGTGTGTGTGTGTGTGTGTGTGTGTGTGTATGTGTGTTTGTGTGTGTGTGTCCGAACGAGTGAGTGAGTGTGTATGTATGTGTGTGTGTGTGTGTGTTAGCGTCGGTTCCCTTTCTATCTTTAGCAGGGGGCGACGGGCGGAGAGGGAGAGAGAGAGAGGAAGGGAGGGAGAGGGAGAGGGAGAGGAAGGGTGTCAGTAAGGGCTGGGAGAGTGAAGTGAGAGGGCGCTCAGACAGAAGTGGGCTACCTGGAAATGATACATATTTAATTTCTTCCTTCATTAGTGTTTGTGAATAGTGAGTCTGTGAAGGAAGCATGGAAAGAAGTGTGTGTAAGTGAGAATCGAGCCTACCTACGTGCCTACCTATCTACTTACCTACCTACCTACCTACCTACGGCTGCCACCATCGCGCCCCGACGTTCGTGGATTATAATATACTCGCTGGTGCCTCCACTGCCGCCTGCCTCACCCTGCCTCGCCCCATCTTTTCCTGCCTCACCCCATATTTTTCTGCCTGCCCTCATCTTTTCCTGTGTCACCCTGCTCGTTCCATCTTTCATTTCTCACTTTCTCCTGTTCTATTTTCCTGCCTCTCTCTGCCTCGCCTCATCGCCTCATCTTTCCCTGCCTCACCCCATCTTCCATACCTCACCCCATATTTTCCCTGCCTCCCTATCCCCACTTCTGATCATTCTTTCCTGCACCAGCCTGCCTCTCCACTCATTTCTTTCTTTCTCACCACCTCAACATGTCTTCCTCTGTGTGTGTGTCTCCGTCTGTCTTCACGTCGTCTCAACAGTATTATTAATATTATTATTATTATTATTATTATTATTATTGTTTTTTGTCTTTTCGTTTCCTGTTTTATATTTTATTTTCTCTGTCTCCGTCACTGTCTTTCTGTGCCTCATTTTTTTCCCCTCTTCCTTTCCCTGTCTTTCATAGTTAGATATTTTTTGTCCGTTCTTTTTTCCTGATATTCTAAAATTTAGTTTTTCTTTCACGCTTTCTCTCTCACACGGGCTACTTCACCCTACAGTCTCCTTCCCTCCCTTTCCCCCACCCTCTCACTCACACTTCACCTTTTCCCTCTCCCTCCTTACTTCGTAACACCTTGCCCTTCACAGACTTTCATCCCTCACCCTTTTCCACAGTTTCCCTGCCACCCTCTGCATCTTCCTTTCTCCCATCCTTTGCTGTGGACTTTTGTTAATTCTGTCCTACCGTTACTACCACCCTTATCCTTACTTGCTCATCCTCAAACCTTCTCTCCACCTCACCCTTCCCCCCTCCCCGACCTTACCCCTTTATCCTCCACACATACCCTCACTCCGTCTTCCTTTCCCTGACCCTTCTCCCCCCTCACTCCCTCTCCCTAACTCTCACCCACACCGCACCTCACCCTCGAAGGACGACCGCTGCAGCAGCCATATAAAAGGGTTAGTGAAGTCAGTTTTATTTCAGTCCACCGTATTTCCTAGTCTAGTTTTCATCTCCATGAAAGCTTTCTGTACTTGTGTGTGTGTGTGTGTGTGTGTGTGTGTGTGTGAGCTTTAGTGACCGTCATATTAAATTAATTGATATATATATATATATATATATAT